>NC_142488.1:56747083-57439098 GCF_049115385.1 Moschus berezovskii | reverse complement strand
CCTGGTTTTAAGAAGCGCACCCAAGGGAAGACAAACTTGGAATGGGGGTACCTCGCCAAGCCTGGAGATCACACCTCATTGGAGAAGGTGTAGGAGAACCTACCGAATGGCAGAGAAGTTTGCTAATTTACCAGCACCAAAGCCAGTCTGCAGAACCAGAGCTGATCTACAGTTGAACGGTAAGCAGGAAGGTACCCTCTGGAGCACATCAGTGTGGAAAGGCCCCAACTATTGGCTGGCATGTGGACGTGTGGTAGGAACAGGGGACCTGGTGGAGTCGGAGGCCTGGAGCTGGCAATGTCCTATACGTAGGATCAGGAGGGCCTCGATCTTGTGAGGGCTGCAGCCTTGGGATGAGTACAGGAGATAAACCTAGTGGTGGGGTAAGCTAGGGGAATGAGTGCAAATAAGTAGGGGGAATCTGCGAGTAGGTGGTTTGGAGCACAAGATATCCATATGAAGAGGGCCACAGAAAGCCAATGACCAGGCCACACGGGTTCTGCACAGTCAACAAGGACAGTTGTTCTGGGCACATGCTTGGAGCAGAACACCTAGGCTATCGTTACACTCACACTTCTGACAGCCAGAAGTCACAGGAGAGCTACTTCCTCCTTCAATGTCCATCCAGCGTCTTCTAACTGAGAAAATGGAACATCAGGATCACTCTGAAGGAGAGATTCTTAAAGTAATCCATCCATTATCAGAGAGCTTATCATAAAGAGTGAATTTAGAACAGGGAGGCAATGCATTAATATTGGCTTCATATCCTTTGTCAGTGTAGGGGAGTCCCTTATACTGCTATTTTGTGACATAAATCATAGGCAAACTGTTGTTGTTCAGTCACTAAGTCGTGTCCAACTCTGTGCAAACCCGTGGACTGTAGTGCACCAGGCTTCCCTGTCCTTCACTACCTCCCAAAATTCCCTCAAACTCATGTGTATTGAGTCAGTGATGTTATCTAACCACTTCATCCTCTGTGGCCTCCTTCTCCTCCTGCCCTCAATCTTTCCCAACATCAGAGTGTTTTCCAATGAGTCAGGTGGCCAAAGTATTAGAGCTTCAGCCTCAGCTTCAGTCTTTTCAATGAATATTTAGATTGGTTTCATTTAGTATTAACTGGTCTGATCTCCTTGTTATCCTAGGGACTCTCAAGAGTCTTCTCCATCACCACAATTTGAAAGCATCAGTTCTTTGGCACTCAGACTTCTTGTTCATCCGATTCTCACATCCATACATGACTACTGGAAAAACCATAGCTTTGACTCTATGGAACTTTGTCAGCAAAGTGATGTCTCTGCTTTTTAATATGCTGTCAAAAATAGGCACCTTCTCTATCATCATATCGTTTCTCTGGTGAATTAATGATTGAAGCATCAGGACTGCCCACGTCCAGAGTTTTAATAGACCACTTATTATTCATGCTGGACCCAGGGCTCCTTGGCCTGAAATGAGTTTTGCTGCAAAACCTAGGCTCTGGCACAAAGTGTGTGTCATGGGTTAGGGCAGAGACACTGTGACCTCTGCATTCTAGTCCTAACCAGGGCTTGCCTCTTCTACCTGCAAGAAGAGACCAGGTGTATGGTAAGATTGCCTCTTACACCATGAGTGTGAATAGCACATGTTCTCGTCAGGAATAGACTAGTTTATACCTGCAATGTTGCTCTACTCTCTTGATAGCTAGCTGTACCTGAGATAAACAGGGAGAGAGGGTACTTGGATTTCATTTAAAGCCATGCTCATCAGAGCCTTGTCCACGGAGGAGCAAGGCAAAAGATGCCTGTGTGCTAACAAAGTCTATGTGTTTACCAATGTTGGCAACTTGAGCACTTTAACTGCACTTTTCTCACTTGCCTTTAGGCTTGAAAATGGACAAAAATTGATGAGGGGAAATGACCCATAATTTTGCTGTTCTTAAGTGACAAATTATCCATTCTTTAGTGATTGAAATGTCATCTTATACTGGGAAGGAGAGAAAATTTAATTTAAAAGAAAAAGAATTTATGTCCGTATTCAATAGATAGAATAAGAAACCACTAAATCCAGAGGGAAAAATATGCTGTTATATTTCTCTTTCTGACTTACTTCACTCTGTATTATAGGTTCTAGTTTCATCCACCTCATTAGAACTGACTCAAGTGTGTTCTTTTCTATGGTTGAGTAATATTCCATTGTGTATATATGCCACAACTTCTTTGTCCATTCATCTGGTGATGGACATCTATTCTAACGCATATATACAGAATCTAGAAAAATAGTACTGAAGAATTTATTTACAGGGCAGCAATGGAGAAACAGACATAGAGAAATGACTTATGGACCTGGGGAGATGGGAGGAGAGGGTGAGCTGTTTGGAAAGAGTAACATGGAAACTTATATTACCATCTGTAAAATAGATGGCCAATGGGAATTTGCTGTATGGCTCAGGAAACTCAAACAGGGGCTCTGTATCAACCTAGACAGAGTGGGATGGGGAGGGACATGGGAGGGTGGATTCAAAAGGGAAGGGATATGTGTATACCTATTCCTGATACATGCTGAGGTTTGGCAGAAAACAACAAAATTCTGTAAAGCAATTATCCTTCAATTAAAAAATAAATTAATTTTTAAAGTACTGTTATAGTTGCTCATCCTGGGAAAATTATACTCTCTTCCTAGTACTTCAAATGTATAGAGCATATTCACATCTTCTGTTCAGAAGTCACACAAGACACATTAACCCATAGCCTTATGTTCTCACACAGGACTGGGCTGGCTTCCTTTCCCGAGCACCCCGAGACCTTGTACAGGAGGAACTGAATATGAACAATAGGTTTATCCCTTAAAGGCTGTTGGACCTGCTGCCTGTGCTCTCTTAACCACCAGGCATGCGATGATGAGACACAAATGTGAAATCTGAGACTTGCTCACTAACAAAAGGAGAAACTCTCTAGGGCTGCCGCATGAGAAGTTTTTACCACTGGGAATCCAAGCAGGCACTCTCACTTGGTAGAAATCATTGAGAACTAGGTTTTATGGAGAGACACTCTTCTAGTCTGGTTTCTGAGGGTGGGCTGTGTAGCTGCAGCTGTTGTCTCTCTCCCTGCAGGAGGAAGATGAATTTGTGAGCTTCCCACAAACCACAGTCACAGAAAGCTAACCAAAATGATCACACGGATCACAGCTTCATGTAACTCAATGAAGCTATGAGCCATGCCGTGCAGGTCAATCCAAGATGAATGGGTCGTGGTGGAGAGTTCTAACGAAACGTGGTCCACTGTCGAAGGGAATGGCAAACCACTTCAGTATTCTTGATTTGAGAACCTCATGAACAGTATGAAAAGTCAAGAATGTAGGACACCCGATGATGAGCCCCCCAGGTCAGTAGGTGTCCAATATGTTACTGGGGAAAAGCAGAGAAATTGCTCCAAAAAGAATGAAGAGGCTGGCCAAAGTGGAAACGACGCTGTTGTGGATGTCTCTGGTGGTGAAAGTAAATTACAGTGCTGTAAAGAACAATATTGCATAAGAACTTGGAATGTTAGGTCCATGAATCAAGGCAAATTGGACATGGTCAAACAGGAGATGGCAAGAGTGTACACTGACAGTTTAGGAATCAGTAAACTAAAATGGATGGGAATGGGTGAATTTAACTGAGATGACCATTATATCTACTACTGTGGGCAAGATTCCATTAGAAGAAATGGAGTAGCCCTCATAGTTGACAAAATAGCCTGAAATACAATATTTGGGTGCATTCTCAAAAGCAACAGAATAATCTCGGTTCATTTCCAAGGCAAAACATTCAACGTCACAGTAATCCAAGTCTATGCCCCAACTACTAATGCCAAAGAAGAAAATCAGCAAACAGTTCTATGAAGACATACAAGACCTTGGAGGACTAACACCATAAAAGGTGTTCTTGTAATCTTAGAGGATCGGGATGCAAAAGTAGGAAGTCAAGAGATACTGAGTAACATGTAAGTTTGGACTTGGAGTACAAAATGAAGCAGGGCAAAGGCTAACAGAATTTTGCCAAGAGAACACACTGGTCATAGCAAACACCCTATTCCAACAACACAAGAGATGACTATGGACATCAGCAGATAGTCAATACCGAATCAGATTGATTATATTCTTTGCAGCCAAAGATGGAGAAGCTCTATAGAGTCAGCAAAAACAAGACCGGGAGTTGACTGTGGCTCAGATCATGCACTCCATTTTGCAAAGTTCAAGACTAAATTGAAGAAAGCAGGGAAAACCACTAGACCATTCACGTATGACCTAAATAAAATCCTTTACGATTATAGAGTGGAGGTGACAAATAGATTCAAGGGAGCAGATCCAGTGGACAGAGTGCCTGAAGAACTATAGATGGAGGTTCATAACATTGTATAGGAGGCGGTGACCAAAACCATCCCAAAGTGAAAGAAATGCAGGAAAGCACAATGGTTGTCTGAGGAAACCTTACAAATAGCTGGGGAAGAACAGAGAAGTGAAAAGCAAAGGAGAAGGGGAAAGCTATACCCAACTGAATGCAGAGTTCCAAAGAATAGCAAGGAAAGATAAGAAAGCCCTCCTAAGTGCATAACACAAAGAAATAGAGGAGAACAATAGAATGGGAAAGACTAGAGATCTCTTCAAGAAAATTAGAGATACCAAAGGAACACTTCATGCACAGATGGGCACGATAAAGGACAGAAATGGCAAGGACCTAACAGACGCAGATGTGATTAAGAAGAGGTGGCAAGAAAACACAGAAGAACTGGACAGAAATGGTCCTAGTGACTCAGATAACCACAATGGTGTGATCACTCTCTTAGAGCAAGACATCCTGGAGTGTGAAGTCAAGTGGGCCTGAGAAAACATTGCTACGAGCAAAGCTAGTGGAGGTGATGGAATTCCAGCTGAGCTGTTTAAAATCCCAATAGATGACGCTGTTAAAGTGCTGCAGTCAATATGCCAGCAAATTTTAAAAACTCAGCAGTGCCACAGGACTGGAAAAGCTTTTCATTCTAATCCCAAAGAAAGGCAATGCCAAAGAATGCTCTTATCTCCATACAGTTGCTCTCATCTCATATGCTATAATGTTCAAAGCCCTTCAAGCTAGGCTTCAGCAGTAGGTGACCCAAGAAATTCCGGATGTACAAGCTGGATTCAGAAAAGGCAGAGAATCCAGAGACCACATTGTCAACATATGTTGAATGACATAAAAAGCAAGGGAATTCCAGAAAAACATCTACTTCTGCTTTCTTGACTATGTTAAAGCCTCAACTTTGTGGATTAAAAAAAAAAATGTGGAAAATTCTTAAAGAGATGGGGATACCAGACCACCTTACCTGACTCCTTAGAAACCTGTATGCAGATCAAGAAGCAACAATTAGACCCAGACATGGAACAATGGACTTCTTCAAAATCAGGAAAGGATGGTCACCCTGCTTATTTTACTTAGATGCAGAGTATATCATGCAAAATGCCAGGCTAGATGAATCACAAGCTGTAATCAAGATTGCCAGAAGAAACATCAACAACCTCAGATATGCAGGTGATCCCACTCTGATGGCAGAAAGTGAACAGGAACTAAAGAGTCTTGATCACGGTGAAAGAGGAGAGTGAAAAGGTGGCTTAAAACTCAACATTCAAAATACTAAGATCATGGCATCTGGTCCCATCGTGCACTTCATGGCAAATAGAAGGGGGAAAAGTGGAAACACTGACAGATGCTCTTTTCTTGGGCACCAAAATCACTGTGGATGGTGACTGCAGCAATGAAATTCAAAGACTCTTGCTCCCTGAACGAAAAGCTATGACAAAGCTAGACAGTGCTTTAAAAAGCAGAGACATCAGTTTGGCGACAAAGGTCCATATAGTCAAAGCTATGATTTTTGCAGTAGTCATTTACGGATGTGAGAGTTGGACCATAAAGAAGGCTGAGTGCGGAAGAATTGGTGCTTTCAAATTGTGGTGCTGGAGAAGTCTCTTGGAAGTCCCTTGGACAGCATGGAGATCAAGCCAGTCAATCCTAAAGAGAATGAATCCTGAGTATTCATTGGAGAGACTGATGCTGAAGCTGAAGCTCCAATACCTTGGCCATCTGATGCAAAGAGTAGACTCATTGGAAAAGACCTTGATGCTGGGAAGGATAGCAGGCAGCAGGAGAAGGTGATGACATAGGATGAGATGGTTGGATGGTATCACCAACTCAATGAACCTGAGTTTGATAAATCTCTGGGAGATAGTGAAGGACAGGGAAGCCTGGCGTTCTGCAGTTCATGGAGTCGCAAAGAGTTGGACTGAACTTAGTGACTGGACAACATGAGGCATAGGCTGAGAGGATCCAAGTCCACCCGAATGACCCTTGTCCTGTCACTCCTGAACCCCAGCAAAAGAATGAAAGTCTTCCTGTTGTGTCAACAGGGAAAGGTACAGTCTTATTTACTGTGTTTCTCACTCCAACCTGCTGTGCTCTGGCAGAGGATGCCTAGTGAGAACACTGAAAGCTCATGAAGCTGTTTCTCCCTGGTTCAATTGAGAGAAGAGGGGGTGTGGCCAGGGTAAACTCTGAGTTTACTCCTGGGGACAAGCTAGCTGGGCTTTGTGTGAACTTGACAACGACAGCACCGCAGAAACCGTCCCCATGCCCTGCATCTCCTCCTCAGTATCTATCAACTATACCATTTCTGAGAATGCCCAGGCTTCCTTACATAAGCTCCAGTTTCCCCTCAGAAATTATGTGGGTGAGAGAGTTTTCATTCATTCTCCCTTTCTTCTTACTAAAAACACCCCAAGCCACACTCAGTGATTGCATGGCTATGCCAAGACTTGGCCCAGGCCTAGATTCTCTGCCATCTGCAATGTTGGTGCACTCTGACTAGCTCAGAGGAATTTGATCTCAAGAAACAAACTCATGGGGCCAATCATTTCTCTAGAGAAGATCTCTCTGGGACCAGAAAATGAGCCAGGGACTAATGGCCTGAACCCTCCTATCGAGAATATTTTCACTGTCTGACAGCAGAGGGCATGGCTGAAGGGGATTATCTGCTCAGCAGGGAACTGTGCAGAACTTGACCCTCTGCCTTCCATAACTGTTGAAAGTTTAATCCCCTTCATATTTTGATGATGATTTAACTTCTCCAAAGGATACATGCTATATTCCACTGGTAACCATGAGAACCACAACTCTATACACATTTATGTTCAACTTCCATTCATTTCACTGCTGTCCTAACCTCCCTCCTCATCTTCTAGGAGTTTGTTCCCCAGGGCCCCATGCCACAATTAGACAACCTCACATGGATCTGAGTTTTGGCTTTGAGTTCTCTGTGAGGTAAACTTTGAACTCAGGCTCAGCACAGAGGACAGGGCCTAGAGTGAAAAGTGGTTCACAAGAGAGATGGCTACTTTGCTCAAAAGGAAACCTTTTTTCTTGCAGTTGGCTCAGCAGGAGAGCTATTGGGGAGCTCCACATCATTTATCCCACATATGCAGATGCAGCATGCTTGGTTCAGAGCCCAACGGACTTATACAGTGAATCTTCATACTGAGGCAGAGCTGCCACTGACCATCATTGATACAATAGGGAGCAAATATATCTGAACACATACAGGTGTATGGACCCTTTTGGACCCACACAAGATGGCAGAGTGGAAAGATGTACGCTCATCTTCTCCTGCATGAACTCCAAAATTGCAAGTAGTTGCTGAACAACCATCAGCAGGAGAATGTTGGCTTCCACCACAAAAGATACCCCACGTCCAAGGGCAAAGGAGAAGCCACAGCAAGATGGTAGGAGGGACGACATCGCATTTAGAATCAAACCCCATACCCATCAGAGATGCTTGGAGGGCTCAAACAAAATCTTGTGTGCACCAGAATCCAGAGACCCCACAGAAAATGAGCCAGGCCTGCGTTTGAGTGCTTGAGTATCTCGTGCAGAGGTACGGGTCAGCAGTGGCCTGCCACAGGGTCAGTGGTTCTCAGTGCAGCAGACCTGGGTCACACAGTGTGCGGCATAAGCCATCTTGGAGGAGGTCGCGATTAACCCTACCATAGAGCCGCCAAGCAGACAACCCACAAACTGAGAACAATTATACCAAATAAATTCTCACACTCTTAAGAAAAAGTTCTAGGACCCTCAGCAGATTTCCCAACCTTGGGGATCTGGCAAAGGGACTGAGAACCACCAGAGAATTTGACTTTGGAGGCCAGTGGGATTCAATCACAGAACTTACACAGGACTGGGGAAACAGACTCTTGGAGGGCACAAACAAAACTTTGCTCACACCAGGACCCAGGAGAAAGGAGCAGTGACACTACAAGAGACTGACCGAGACATGCCTGTGAGTGTCTAGGAGTCTCTGGTGGAGGCATGGATTGCCAGTGGCCTGCTACAGGGTCCGGGACACGGAGTGCAGCAGTGCGTGCATGGGGCCTTTTGAAGGAAGGCACCATTATCTTCATTACCTCCACCATTTGGTCTCAGGTCGAGCAAGAGGGAGGGAACACAACCCCATCAATCAATAGAAAATTGGATTGAAGATGTACTGAGCATGGCCCTGCCATTCAGAAAAAGACCCAGTTTCCCCCACAGCCTCTGCCATTAAGAAGCCTCCATAAGCCTCTTATCCTTAAACTTCAGAGGGCAGACAGAGTGAAAACCAAAATCACAGAAAAATCAAGCTGATCACATGGACCACAGCCTTGTCTAACTGAATGAAACTAAGAGCCATGCCATGTAGTGCCACCAAAGACAGATGGGTCATGATGGAGAGTTCTGACAAAACACGGTCCACTGGAGAAGGGAATGGCAAACCACTTCAGTATTCTTGCCTTGAGAACCCCATGAACAGTACAAGAAGACAAAAAGTTATGACACTGAAAGATGAACTCCCCAGGTTGGTAGGTGCCCAATATGCTACTGGAGAAGAGTGGGGAAATAGCTCCAGAAAGAATGAAGAGACAGAGCCAAAGCGAAAACAACGTCCATCTGTGGATGTGACTGGTGATGGAAGTAAAGCCTGATGCTGTAATAACAATATTGCATAGGAACCTGGAATGTCAGGCCCATGAATCAAGGTGAATTGGAAGTGGTCAAACAGGAGATGACAAGAGTGAACATCGACATTTTAGGAACCAGTGAAGTAAAATGGACTGGAATGGGCAAATTTAACTCAGACGACCATTATATCTACTATTCTGGACATGAATCCCTTAGAAGAATGGAATAGCCAATATAGTCAACAAAAGAGTCTGAAATGCAGTACTTGGGTGCAATCTCAAAAACGACAGAATGGTCTTGGTTCATTTCCAAGGCAAACCGTTCAATATCACAGTAATCCAAGTCTGTGCCCCAACCAGTAATGCTGAAGAAGCTGAAGTTGAACGGTCCTATGAAGACCTACAAGACCTTTTAGAACTAATACCCGAAAATGTTGCCCTTTTCTTCATAGGGTACTGTAATGCAAAAGAAGAAAATCAGGAGATACCTGGAGTAACAGGCAAATTTGGTCTTGGAGTACAAAACAAAGCAGGGGAAACACTAACAGAGTTTTGCCAAGAGAACACAGTGGTCATAGCAAACACCCTCTTCCAGCAACACAAGTGAAGACTCTTCACATGGGCAACACCAGATGGTTAATACTGAAAGATTGATTATATTTGTCGTAGCCACAGATGCAGAAGTTCTGTACAGTCAGAAAAATCAAGACCAGGACCTGTCTGTGGCTCAGATCATGAACTCCTTATTGGCAGATTCAGACTTAAATTGAAGAAAGTAGGGAAAACCACTAGACCATTCAGATATGACCTAAATCAAATCCCTTATGATTATACAGTGGAAGTGAAAAATAAACTCAAAGAAATGGATTTGGTAGACAGAATGCCTGAAGAACTTTGGACAGATGTTCATATCATTGTACAGGAGGCAGTGATCAAGATAATCCCCAAGGAAAAGTAGTGCAAAAAGGCAAAGTGGTTGTCCAGGAAGGCCTTAGCTTAGCTTAGCTTAAGTTGCTCAGTCGTGTCCGACTCTTTGCGACCCCATGGACTGTAGCCTACCAGGCTCTTACGTCCGTGGGATTCTCCAGGCAAGAGTACTGGAGTGGGTTGCCATTTCCTTCTCCAAGAGATCTTCCCAACCCAGGGATTGAACCCAGGTCTCCCGCATTGTAGGCAGATGCTTTACCATCTGAGCCACCAGGGGTAGCTAAGAAAAGAAGAGACGCGAAAGGCAAAGGAGAAAAGGAAAGATATACCCATTTGAATGCAGAGTTCCAAAGAACAGCAAGGAGTGATAAGGAAGTCTTTCTCAGTGATCAATGTAAAGAAATAGAGGAAGATAATAGATTGGGAAAGACTAGAGATCTCTTCTGGAGAAGACAATGGCAACCCACTCCAGTACTCTTGCCTGGAAAATCCCATGGACGGAGGAGACTGGTGGGCTAACGTCTGTGGGGTCGCACAGAGTCGGACACGACTCAAGCGACTTAGCAGCAGCAGCAGCAGAGATCTCTTCAAGAAAATTAGATATACTAAATGAATTGGGGGCAGGAGGAGAAGGGGACAACAGAGAATGAGATGGCTGGATGGCATCACCGACTCGATGGACATGAGTTTGAGTGAACTCCAGGAGTTGGTGATAGACAGGGAGGCCTGGCGTGATTCATGGGGTCGTAAAGAGTCGGACACGACTGAGCGACTGAACTGAACTGAACTGAACTGAAGGGAACATTTCATGCAAAGATGGGCACAATAAAGGACAGAAATGGTGTGGACCTAACAGAAGCAGAAGATATTAAGAAGAGGTGCAAGAATACACAGAAACCTATGCAAAAAAGATCTTCATGACCAGAGAACCATGATGGCGTGATCACTAACCTAGAGCCAGACATCCTGGAATTCGAAGTCAAGTGGGCCTCAGGAAGCATCACTACGAACAAAGCTAGTGGAAGTGATAGAATTCCAGTTGAGCCATTTCAAATCCTTAAAGATGATGCTGTGAAAATGCTGCACTCAATATGCCAGCAAATTTGGAAAACTCAGCAGTGGCCACAGAACTGGAAAAGGTCAGTTTTCGTTGCAATCCCAAAGAAAGGCAATGCCAAAGAATGCTCAAACGGCCACACAATTGCACTCATCTCACACACTAGTAAAGTAATCTTCAAAATTCTCCAAGGCAGGCTTCAGCAATACATGAACCGTGAACTTCCAGATGTTCAAGTTGGTTTTAGAAAAGGTGGAGGAACCAGAGATCAAATTGCCAACATCCGCTGGATCATGGAAAAAGCAAGAGAAACATCTATTTTGACTATGCCAAAGCCTTTGACTGTGTGGATCACAATAAACTGTGGAAATTCTGAAAGAGATGGGAATACCAGACCACCTGACCTGCCTCTTGAGAAACCTGTATGCAGGTCAGGAAGCAACAGTTAGAACTGGACATGGAACAACAGACTGGTTCCAAATAGGAAAAGGAGTACGTCAAGGTTGTATATTGTCACCCTGCTTCTTTAACTCATATGCAGAGTACATCATGAGGAACGCTGGGCTAGAGGAAACATAAGCTCGAATCAAGATTGCCAGGAGAAATATCAATAACCTCAGATATGCAGATGACACCACTCTTGTGGCAGAAAGTGCAGAGGTACTAAAAAGCCTCTTGATGAAAGTGAAAGAGGAGAGTGAAAAAGTTGGCTTGAAGCTCAACATTCAGAAAACTGAGATCATGGCATCTGGTCCCATCACTTCATGGCAAACAGATGCGGAAACAGTGGCTGACTTTATTTTTCTGGGCTCCAAAATCACTGCAGATGGTGATTGCAGCCATGAAATTAAAAGATGCTTACTTCTTGGAAGGAAAGTTATGATCAACCTAGACAGCATATTAAAAAGCAGAGACATCACTTTGTCAACAAAGGTCCGTCTAGTCAAGGCTATGTTTTTTCCAGTGGTCGTGTATGGATGTGAGTTGGACTATAAAGAACGCTGAACGCCAAAGAATTGATGCTTTTGAACTGTGGTGTTGGAGGAGACTGCAAGGAGGTCCAACTAGTGCAACCTAAAGGAGATCAGTTCTTGGGTGTTCATTGGAAGGACTGAATTTGAAGCTGAAACTCCAATACTTGGGCAACCTGATGCGAAGAGCTGACTCATTTGAAAAGACCCTAAAGCTGGGTAAGATTAAGGGCAGGAGGAGAAGGGGACGACAGAGGATGAAATGGTTGGATGGCATCACCGATCCAATGGACATGGGTTTGGATGCACTCCAAGAGTTGGTGATGGACAGGGAGGCCTGGCGTGCTGCGGTTCACGGGGTCACAAAAATCGGACATGACTGAGCGGCTGAACTGAACTGATTTGTGATCCCTAATATAGATTACAAATTCTGAAGAACATTCCACGTGCACTTGAGAAGAAAGTGTATTTTGCTGCTTTTGCATGAAATGTTCTATAAGAATCAATGAAGTCTATCCATCTAATGTGTCATTTAAGGCTGTGTTCCATTACTAATTTTATTCATGATTGATCTATCCATTGGTGGAAGTTGGGTCTTATAGTTTGCCAGTATTATTGTGCTGCTTTTGATTTCCCCTCTTATGGCTGGTAGCATTTGCTTGGATGTTGAAATGCTCCTATATTGGATCATATATATTTGTAATTGTTTTACCTTCTTCTTGGATTGCTCCATTGATATAATGTAGTGTCTTCTTCACTCTTATAACAGTGTTTATTTTAAATTCTATTTGGTCTGTTATGAGTACTGTTACTTCAGCTTTCTTTTGATTTCCATTTGCATGGAATAATATTTTCCATACCCTCACTTTAAGTATGTGTGTGTCCTTAGGTTTGAAGTTTATTTTTATACAGCATATATAAAGGTCTTGTTTTGTATCCATTTAGCCAGTCTGTTTCTTTAGGTCGGAGCATTTATTGCATTTATATTTAAAGTAATTATTGATATATATGTTCCTATTGCTATTTTCTTAATTGTTTAGATTTTTTCTTTAGGTCGTATGCTTTTCTTGTGTTTCCCTCCTAGAGAAGTTTCTCCAGCATTTGTTGTAAAGATGGTTTGGTGATGTTGAATTCTGTTAAGCTATTGCTTATCTGCAAAGCTATTGATTTCTGTGGTGATTTTGAATGGGAGCCTTGCTGAGTAGAATATTCTTGATTGTAGGATTTTCCTTTTCATCTCTTTAAATATATCCCTTCTGGTCTTCAGAGTTTCTGCTGTAAAATCAGCCGATAACCTTATGGTGATTCCCGTGTACAATACTTATCTCTTTTCCCTTTCTGCTTTTATTATTTTTCCCTTTTGTTTAAAGTTTTTGTCTGATTATTATGTTTCTCATCATAGTTCTCCCGGTTTTATCCTCTATGGTACTCTTTGTGTTTCTTGGCACTGGGTAATTATTTCCTTTCTCATGGTTGGGAAGTTTTTTTTTTTCACTATAATCTCTTGAAATGTTTTATCAAATCCCTTTTCTTTTTCTTCTTCAGGAACCCCTTTAATGTTGGTGCATTTAATGTTCCCCCAGAAGTCTATATGAGAGTGCCCTCATTGTTTTCATTCTTTTTCTTTTATTCTGTTCCACAGAAGTGATTTCCACCATTTTATCTTCCAGATAAGTTTTCAGTCTCCTGTCTCAGTTGTTCTGCTTTTCATTCCTTCTAGTGTATTTTTTCATTTCAGTTATTGTACTATTCATCACTGATTGTTTTTTAGTTCTCATAAGTTCTTGTTAAACATTTGTTCTATCTTCTCAATTTGTGTCTCCATTTTATTTCTGAGAGTTTAGATCATCCTTGCTATCATCACTCTCAATACTTTTTCAGTTAGATTGCCTATCTTCTCTTCATCTATTTGCCTTTTTATATCTTTATCTTGCTCCTTTGTCTGCAACACATTCATCTTGCATCTCATTTTGTCTTAATGTGTTTGTAATCTCTTTTCCACAGGTTATAGGGTAATAGTTCCTCTTGCTTCTGGTGTCTGCTCCATGGTGGATAAGTTTAGTCCAGGGGCTTGTGTAGGCTTCCTGGTGTGAGGGACTGTTGCTTGCACGCAGTTGGTTGGAGTTGGATCTTGTCTATCTTTTGTGCAAGGCCATGTCAAGGACTGTGTTTTGGGGAGTCTGTAAGCTTACTTAACCTTTACCCAGTCTGTCTGCTGATGGGCGGGGCTGTGTTCATCTCTTGATAGTTGTTTATCCCGAGGCATTCAGCACTGGAGTTTGCAGGCTGTTAGATGGAAGCTGTTCTGGTACCAACATGGGTAACTGTGGGAGAGGTCACACCAATTAATATTCCCTTGGACCTGGTATTGTCTGTTGATTCAGCAGCTGTGACTCAGTTTTCTCACCATGGGTGCTAAGGTTGATCCCAGGCCAGGGAATGAAGACGTCTCAAGCCATATCGCTTGACCAAAGAAAAGAAAACATACAGACAGAAACCAAGAAAATAATAAATATAAAACCAAAAAATAAGGCACTAAAGAGGAAAACAACCAGTGAAACAAAAGCAAACTCTGAAATGGAAACAAACAATAAAAACAAAGTTAAAAATATGAAACAAAAGCAACAAAAAAGCAAAGAAAGCAAATAATAAGCACACAAAAAAAGACAACAAAGCAATTTTTAAAATCACGGAAAAGAGAAAGAAAGAAACCCAAATAGAACACACCAGCAAACAAACAAAAAGACAACAAAAACACTTAATGATGGTGTTTGCTTCCAATGAAGTTCATGCTCCCTCTAGGAGCATTCCCAAGTGTGGAGTTCCTCATTCTTGTCCTTTCAGGCTGTCTCCACACAGCCAACAGCAATACTCTCTCTGGATTTGCTCTCCTAACCCCAAACTTCGGCATCCAGCCCCAACCCTCATTGGCAGACGACTGTCTCAAGCTGGGGCATGCAGAGCTGTGTTAAAGACTGTGCCAGTCTCTCTCTGTCCTGCCTGCCACAGGCTGTCCAGTACACTTTCTTCTGATAGCCCACCAAACCCTCCTACTATTTCAGCATTCTCCATCAGTGAGAGGGCCTTCTCCAGGTATGGTAATCTCTCTTCTCCTTCATTTCCACCCATAGGGTGTGGGTCCCATCCTGTTTCCTCTTTTGTTCTTCCCTTTCTCTCCTTCAATTCATTCACTCATTTGTGTCCAAATCTTTGCATTCTCATGGACTGCAGCACACCAGGCTTCCCTGTCCATCACCAACTCCTAGAGTTTACTCAAACTCGCATCCATTGAGTTGGTAATGCCATCGAACCATCTCATCCTCTGTCATCCCATTCTCCTCCCGCCTTCAATCTTTCCCAGCATCAGGCTCTTTTCAAATGAGTCAGCTCTTGGCATCAGGTGGCCAAGGTATTGGAGTTTCAGCTTCAACATGAATCCTCCCAATGTACACTCAGGACTGATTTCCTTTGAGATGGAATGGTTGGATCTCCTTGCAGTCCAAGGGACTCTCAAGAGTCTTCTCCAACACCACAGTTCAAAAGCATCAATTCTTCGGTGATCAGCTTTCTTCACAGTCCAACTCTCACATCCATACATGACCACTGGAAAAGCCATAGCCTTGACTGCTACTACTGCTGCTGCTAAGTCGCTTCAGTCGTGTCTGACTCTGTGCGACCCCATAGATGGCAGCCCACCAGGCTCCCCCGTCCCTGGGATTCTCCAGGCAAGAACACTGGAGTGGGTTGCCATTTCCTTCTCCAATGCATGAAAGTGAAAAATGAAAGTGAAGTTGCTCAGTCATGTCTGACTCTTAGCGACCCCATGGACTGCAGCCTACCAGGCTCCTCCATCCATGGGATTTTCCAGGCAAGAGTACTGGAGTGGGGTGCCATTGCCTTCTCCTAGCTTTGACTAGACAGACCTTTGTTGGCAAAGTAATGACTCTGCTTTTTAATATGCCATCGAGGTTGGTCATAGGATTTCCCTCATAACTCAGTCAGTAAAGAATCTGACTGCAATGCAAGAGACCTGGGTTCAATTCCTGGGTTGGGAAGATCCCCTGGAGAAGGAAATGGCAATCCACTCCATTATTCTTGCCTGGAAAATCCCATGGACAGAGGAACCTGATGGGCTATAGTCCATGAGGTTGCAAGAGTTGGACACGACTTAGCGACTAAGCCACCACCACCAGGTTGGTCATAACTTTCCTTCCAAGGAGTAAGGGTCTTTTAATTTCATGGTTGCAGTCACCATCTGCAGTGATTTTGGAGCCCCAAAAGATAAAGTCTGCCACTGTTTCCCCATCTATTTGCCATGAAGTGATGGGACTGGATGCCATGATCTTAATTTTCTGAATGTTGAGCTTTAAGCCAACTTTTTCACTCTCTTTCACTTGCATCAAGAGGCTCTTTAGTTCTTCTTCACTTTCTGCCATAAGGGGGGTGTCATCTGCATATCTTGTTATTGATATCTCAATATCAATAGAAGTTATTGATATTTCTCCTGGCAATCTTGATTCTAGCTTTTGCTTCATCCAGCCCAGTGTTTCTTATGATGTACTCTGCATATAAGTTAAATAAGCAGGGTGACAGTATACAGCCTTGACGTACTCCTTTCCCTATTTGGAACCAGTCTGTGGTCCCATGTCCAGCTCTAACTGTTGCTTCCTGCGCTGCATACAGATTTCTCAGTTCAGTTCAGTTCAGTTCAGTCGCTCAGTCGTGTCCGACTCTCCGCGACCCCATGAATCACAGCACGCCAGGCCTCCCTGTCCATCACCAACTCCCGGAGTTCACTCAAACTCATGTCCACACAGTCGGTGATGCCATCCAACCATCTCATTCTCGGTCGTCCCCTTCTCCTCCCACCCCCAACCTTTTTCTCAAGAGGCAGGTAAGTTGGTCTGGTATTCCCATCGCTTGAAGAATTTTCCAGTTTGTTGTGATCCACATAGTCAAAGGCTTTGGCATAGTCAATAAAGCAGAAATAGATGTTTCTTGGAACTCTCTTGCTTTTTCAGTGATCCAGTGGATGTTGGCAATTTGATCTCTGGTTCCTCTGCCTTTTCTAAAACCAGCTTGAACATTTGGAAGTTCACGATTCAGGTATTGTTGAAGCCTGGCTTGGAGAATTTTGAAGATTACTCTACTAGCGTGTGAGATGAGTGCAATCATGTGGTAGTTTGAACATTCTTTGGCATTGCCTTTCTTTGGGATTGGAATGAAAACTGACCTTTTCCAGTCCTGTGGCCACTGCTGAGTTTTCCAAATTTCTCTCCGTAATCTTACCCTAATATGCAGGAATATTTTCTCGTTCTTTTCTGTGACTGTGGTCTTCTGCTAGTGTTCTGCTGGTGTTTTGTGTGAATTATTTCACTTGTAGATGTTCTTGATGTTCTTTTGGGAAGAAATGAGCCTCAGGTAGTCCTATTCTGCCATCTTCAGCAGACCATGACTTTTTATAATATTGTTGAAATTAACCCCATAACATATAAGTGATTTGCAAGTATTTCCCCCTCTTTATTTTGTTGCTAGTTTTATTTGCTTTATAGAAGTTTTTTAGTTTGATATAGTCCACTTTTTAATTTTTGCCTAATTATTATAGCTTTTGGTGTCCAATCCAAAAACCACTGCTAAAATCAATATCAAGGAGGTCATTCCCTATATTTTTCTAGGAATTAAATGACTTCAGGACTGAAGTTAAAGTAATTAATCTATCTTGCATTTATTTTTCTGTATTGTGGTAGATAGGGGTTCATCAATTTTATTTTTTTACATGTGCCTGTCCAGTTTTCCCAGCATCATTTTTTAAAAGGCTAAACTTTCCACATTGTATATCCCTTCTTACTTTTCTCTATATAACTTAATTGTCCATATAGGCATGAGTTTCCCAGCTACCTATTCTGTACTATTGATCTATTGTGTCTATTTACATGCCAATAACAGATTGTTTTGATTACTATAGCTTTGTAATGTAGTTTGCAATTAGGATGTGTGATGCTTCCAACTTTGTTCAACATTCCCAAGATTGTTTTGACTAACTGAGATACTTTGTGGTTCCATACAAATTTTAGAATTTTGTTTCTCTTCCTGTTAAAACTGCCACTGACATTTTGATAGAGATTGCCTGTACTCTACAACTATTTTGGTAGTATGAATACTTTAACACTATTAATTCTTCCAATCTGTGAGCACAGAATTTAATTACATTTTTGTGTCTTCTTTAGTTGATTTTATCACTGCTTTATAATGTAAAATTTAAACTATTTTACCTCCTTGGTTAAATTTACTCCTAGATATTTTATTCTTTTGAATTTACTTGGAAATGAGATTGTTTCTTTATCTTCCTGATATTGTGTTGTTAGTGCATAGAAATGCCACTGACTTTTATATATTGATTTTGTACCTTGAAACTTTACAAAATTGGTATATTAAATCTAACATTTTTGTGAAATATAGATTTTTCTATACACAATAGCAAATTATCTGTAAATAGAGACAGTTTTATTTCTTTATTTAAATATGGGTGCTTTTTATTTATTTTGCTGGCCATTTCTCTGCCAAGATTCAGTACTATGGTGCATAAAGTAGGAAGTATGTTTCATAATCTTAGATGAAAACCTTTCAGCTTTTAACCAGTGAGTATGATGTTAGCTGTGGGCTTGTCATAGATGACCTTTATGTTATTGAGGTATGTTTCCTTTATACCTAGCTTGTTGAGATTTTTTTATCATTAGATGTTGAGTTCTGTCAAATATTTCTGTATATCTATTGACTGTGTGCTCAGCTGTGTCCAATTCTTTGCAACCCCATGGACTGTAGCCCACTGGGCTCCTCTATCCAGGGAATTTTCCAGGCAAGAATACTGGAGTGGGTTACCACTACCTACTTCAGGGGATTTTCCCAACCCAGGGATCAAACTGGCATGTCTTGTATCTCCTGTATTAGTATATATATTCTTTACCACTGCCCCACCTGGAAACCCAAGATTTGTGTGTGTGTGCCTAAAATCTGTGCAAAGTGCTAGAATGCCTTACTGCCAAGGGGTGAAGAAACAGTAGAAGCTAAATCAACTCAAACTTTGTATCTGAAGCCAAGAAAAGATCACATGATTTTTATTCTTCATTTTGTTAATGTGATGTGTCACCTTCACTGATTTGCATAATTCCATCCTTGTAATGAGTCCCACTTGATTATGTTGTTTGATCCATTTAATGTATTGTTAAATTCCTTTTGTTAATATTTTGTTGAGTATTTTTGCATCTATGTCCATCATAGATATTAGATTATAACTATTACTTTTAGTGTTCTTATCATACTTTAGTATGTCAGTAACTGTCACCTGCAAAATTAGTTTGATAGTGTTCTCTAATTTGTAAAGTTTTAAGAATAATGGACGCTAATTCTTCACTAAAATTTTGGTGGAGTTCACTAGTGAAGCCAACTGGTTCTTCATATTTACTTTTTGGAGGTTTGATTCAAATGATTCAACTCCTTTACTTGTAATTAATCTGCTCAGACTTTTTATATCTTCATGATTCAGTCTAGGTGGATTACATATTGATAGGAATGTTTCCATTTTTTCTAGGTTATCCAAATGTTGGCATAGTATTGTTCATGGTAGTCTCATGACCTTCTATTTGTGTTATACCAGCTATAATATCTCCTCCTTCACTTCTAATTTTATTTATTTGAATCCCCACTCTTCTTTTCAGTATCTAGTGAAACGTTTGTTTCCTTTATTTATTCCTTCAAAAACAGCTCTAAATTGTATTGCTTTTTTTCTATCACGTTTTTATTTCAGTTATTTCTGTTTTGTTTCTACCAACTTTGGGCTGAGTACATTCTTCTTTTTATACTTCCTTGAAAGGTGTAATAGTATGCATATTATTGATCTTCCCTTTTTATTATTGTAGGGATTTATTGCTATCGACTATTCTCATAGAATTCTTTTTGATGTAATCCAGAAATTTTAGTGTTTTGCTTCCTTTTTCATTTCTATAAAGATATTTTTAAAATTTCTCTTTTGATTTCTTCCTTTGATTTATTGAGTATTCAGTAGCATATCATTTAACCACCACATAAATTTGTAACTGTGAATTTTCTAGCTTTCCCCTTGCAATTTATTTCTAGTTTTATACCAGTCAGGACAAAAAAATTCTTATACCAGTATGGACAAAAGAGATACTTGATATGATTTTAATCCTCTTAAATGTATTAAGCCTGTTGTTAGTCTATAGTAGTATCTATCCTGGGGAATGTTCCATGTGTGCTGTGTATTCTGTTAGAATAAATAATCTGTAAATGTCAGTTCAGTCCATCTCATCCAAAGTGTGGTTTATGTTCAATGTTTCCTCATAAATTTTCTGAAAGAAAGAAGATCAAAAAAGAAGAGACTGAGGAATTGAAAAATATAAATTAAATTAAATGGGAGCACTGAATATGAACTAGAAAGAGTGAAACAAAAAATATAAAAGCAAAAGATCATCACATAGTTCAGTTGCTTTTAAACATGGCTGCTCATTAGAAACATATGTGGAGCTCCGGTGAAAAACAGCAATACCTGGGCATTTGTATTTTTCAAAAAGCTTTCAAGATAATTGTGATATGCATCTGGATTTTAAATAGTGAGTACAGGTTTTTCTATTAAGTGGTAGTTTTGATGATACAGAATTCTATTGTTTTTCTGTTGCGCAACCATGATACAGTGGTATTAAGTGTGTAATAGTTACGTAATCACAATAGTAAAAGATATTTATTAGTTTTCACAATCAAGAAAAGAATAGTCTTCACAATCAATAGCCAGACAAAAAAGAAATTACAATTGCAAGCCATATTGGGAACAAGATTAACCTAACAATATTTGTGGGGTCAAGAGGAGTGATGTGGTAGGTGGAATTGCATACATGCACATGTTTTTATCCGCTCAGCCAGTCTATGTCTTTTGGTTGGTGCATTTAATCCATTTCCATTTAAGGTAATTATTGATATGTATGATCTTAATACTGTTTCTTAATTGTTTGGAGTTTATTTTCTGTAGGTCATTTCTTTCTCTTGTGTTTCCTGCCTAGAGAAGTTCCTTTAGCATTTGCTGTAAAGCTGGTTTGGTGGTGCTGAATTCTCTTAACTTTTCCTTGTCTGGAAAGCTTTTGATTTCTCCATCAAATCTGAATAAGAGTCTTGCTGGGTAGAGTATTCTTGGGTGTAGGTTCTTCCCTTTCATCACTTTAAATGCATCGTGCCATCCCCTTCTGGCTTGTAGGGTTTCTGTTGAGAAATCTGCTGATAGCCTGATGAAAGTTCCCTTGTATGTTGTCATTTTTCCCTTGTTGCTTTTAATATTTTATCTGTCTTTAATTTCTGAGAGTCTGATTACTATGTGTCTCGATGTGTTCCTCCTCAGGTTTATCCTATCTGAGACACTCTGTGCTTCCTGGACTTGGATGAATGTTTCCTTTCCCATGTTAGGGAAGTTTTCAGCTATTATCTCTTCAAGTATTTTCTCAGGTGCTTTTTCTCTCTCTTCTACTTCTGAGACCCCTATAATGTGAATGTTGGTGTATTTGATGTTGCCCCAGAGGTCTCTGAGGTTGTCTTTGTTTCTTTTCATTCTTTTTTCTATATCCTATTCTGTGGCAGTGATTTCAACCATTGTCTTCCAGGTCATTTATCCATTCTTCTGCCTCAGTTATTCAGCTATTGATTCCTTCTAGTACATTATTCATGTTTGTCTGTTCTTTAGTTCTTATAGGTCTTATAGGTAAACATTTATTGCATCTTCTCTATTGTTGTCCCAAGATCTTGGATCATTTTCACTATCATTATTCTGAATTATTTTTCTGGAAGGTTGCCTATCTCCACTTCATTTAGTTGTTTTTCTGGGGTCTTATCTTGTCCCTTCATCTGAGACATAACTTTCTACTTTTTCATCCTAATGAACTTTCTGTAATGTAGTTTCTGTTTTAGCTGCTGTGGGACTTTGGTTCTTTTGCTTCTTCTGCCTGCCCTCTGATGAAAAGTTCCAAATTTTTAAAGCTTGGAGCTGAGAATTCATTTAGACTTATATCTCCTCTGAAGATGGGCTGGGGATAAAATACAAGATCGCCCAAACATTTCCCTTAAGACCCACAACAAGAGCTCTGTGAGTCTCACACTTTATAAAAAGTGAATTTTTAACCTTAAACAACGTTGTGACATACAGACATTTTCTGATGGAAATGCAAGTATAAATGATAGGGATAGAGTAGGATATTTAGGGCTACCCTTGTGTCTCAGATTGTAAAGAATCTGCCTGAAATGCAGGAGACATAGGTTCAATGCGGGAGACACAGGGATAGCACAGGGAACAATAGTCAATATGTTGTAATAACCTATAATGGAAAATAACTTCAAAAATAATATATGCGCATTTCTATAATTGAATCACTTTGTTGTGCTCCTGAAACATTGTCAATCAACTATATTTTAATAAAATATATATATTAAGAAAAAAATGTAAACTTTGTAAAATGAATATTCCAAATTTGAAAGAATAATGGGAGAAAGAAAAATTACACATGCTGGCTAAATAATCTGTAGTAATCTTCAACATTACCTAGCCTTTTACGGCATTTTCTTCAAGTATCTTTGGTCAGCCAATTCAGTTGCTCAGGCGTGTCTGACTCTTTGCAGCCCCATGGACTGCAGCAAGACAGGCATCACTGTCCATCACCAACTCTCGGAGCATGCTCTAACTCATGTCCATCGAGTTGGTGATGCCATCCAACCATCTCATTCTCTGTCATCCCTTGCTCCTCCTGCCTTCAATCTTGCCCAGCATTAGGGTCTTTTCCAATGAGTCAGTTCTTTGCATCAGGTGGCCAGCGTATTGGAGTTTCAGTTTCAGCATCAGTACTTCCAATGAATATTCAGAACTGATTTCCTTCAGGATTGACTGGTTGGATCTCCTTGCAGTCCAAGGGACTCTCAAGAGTCTTCTCCAACACCACAGTACAAAAGCATCAATTCTTCTGTGCTCAGCTTTCTTTATAGTCCAACCTTCACATCCATACATAACTAATGGGAAAACCATAGCTTTGACTAGATGGACCTTTGTCAGCAAAGTAATGTCTCTAATTTTAGTATGCTGTCTAGGTTTGTCATAACTTTTCCTCCAAGGAGCAACTCCTTTTACTTTCATGGCTGCAGTCACCATCTGCAGTGATTGTGGAGCCCAAAAGTATAGTCTCTCATTGTTTCCATTGTTTCCCCATCTAATGGTATGAAATGGTATGGACCTAACAGAAACAGAAGAATATAAAGAAGTGGTGACAAGAATACACAGAAGAACTATACAAAAAAGATCTTCGTGACCCCGATAACTACGATGTTGTGGTCACTCACCTAGAGCCAGACATCCTGGAATGTGAAGTAAAGTAGGCATTAGGAAGCATCACTACGAACAAAGCTAGTGGAGGTGATGGAATTCCAGCTAAGCTATATCAAATGCTAAAATATGATGCCATTGAAGTGCTGTACTCAATATGGCAGGAAATTTGGAAAACTCAGCAGTGGCCACAGGACTGGAAAAGGTCAGTTTTCCTTCCAATCCCAAAGAAAGGCAAGGCCAAAGAATGTTCAACCGGCCACACAATTGCACTCATCTCACACGCCAGCAAAGGAATGCTCAAAATTCTCTAAGCTATGCTTCAACAGTACATGAAACGTGAACTTCCAGATGTTCAAGCTGTATTTAGAAAAGGCAGAGGGACCGGGTGTCAAATTGCCAACATCTGTTGGCTTATCGACAAAGCAAGAGAGTTCCAGAAAAACATCTACTTCTGCTTTATTGACTATGCCAAAGCCTTTGACTGTGTGGATCAAAGCAAACTCTGGCAAATTCTGAAAGAGATGGGAATACCACAATACCTTACCTGTCTCCTGAAAAATCTGTATGCAGGTCAAGAAGCAACAGTTAGAACTGGACATGAACCAGCAAACACACTGGTTCCAAATAGGAAAAGGAGTACGTCAAGCTTGTATATTGTCACCCTGCTTATTTAACTTATATGCAGAGGAAAGGTCAGTCATCATTCCAATCCCAAAGAAAGGCAATGCCAAAGAATGCCCAAACTACTGCACAGTTGCACTCATCTCACACGCTAGTAAAGTCATGCTCAAAATTCTCCAAGCCAGGCTTCAGCAATATGTGAACCGTGAACTTCCAGATGTTCAAGCAGGTTTTAGAAAAGGCAGAGGCACCAGAGATCAAATAGCCAGCATCCGCTGGATCATGGAGAAAGCAAGAGAGTTCCAGAGAAACATCTATTTCTGCTTCATTGACTATGCCAAAGCCTTTGACTGGGTGGATCACAATAAACTGTGGAAAATTCTGAAAGAGACGGGAATCCCAGACCACCTGACCTGCCTCTTGAGAAACCTGTATGCAGGTCAGGAAGCAACAGTTAGAGCTGGACATGGAACAACAGACTGGTTCCAAATAGAAAAAGGAGTACGTCAATGCTGTATATTGTCACCGTGCTTATTTAACTTCTGTGCAGAGTACATCATGAGGAACGCTGGGCTGGAAGAAGCACAAGCTGGAATCAAGATTGCCGGGAGAAATATCAATAACCTCAGATATGCAGATGACACCACCCTTATGGCAGAAAGTGAAGAGGAACTCAAAAGCCTCTTGATGAAAGGGAAAGAGGAGAGTGAAAAGGTTGGCTTGAAGCTCAACATTCAGAAAACAAAGATCATGGCATCTGGTCCCATCACTCCTTGAGAAATAGATGGGGAAACAGTGGAAACAGTGTCAGACTTTATTTTTTTGGGCTCCAAAATCACTGCATATGCTGATTGCAGCCATGAAATTAAAATACGCTTACTCCTTGGAAGGAAAGTTATGACCAACCTAGATAGCATATTAAAAAGCAGAGACATTACTTTGCCAACCAAGGTCCGTCTAGTCAAGGCTATGGTTTTTCCCGTGGTCATGTATGGATGTGAGAGTTGGACTGTGAAGAAAGCTGATCGCCGAAGAATTGATGCTTTTGAACTGTGGTGCTGGAGAAGACTCTTGAGAGTCCCTTGGACCGCAAGGAGATCCAACCAGTCCATTCTAAAGGAGATCAATCCTGGGTGTTCATTGGAAGGACTGATGCTAAAGCTGAAACGCCAATACTTTGGCCACCTCATGCGACGAGTTGACTCACTGGAACAGACTCCAATGCTGGGAGGGATTAGGGGCAGGAGGAGAAGGGGACGACAGAGAATGAGATGGCTGGGTGGCATCACCGACTCGATGGATATGAGTTTGAGTGAACTCCGGGAGTTGGTGATCACAGGGGGGCCTGGCGTGCTGTGCTTCATGGGGTCGCAAAAAGTCGGACACAACTGGGCGACTGAACTGAACTGAACTGAACTGATAGCATGCTAAATGCCAGGCTGGATGAAGCACAAGCTGGAATCAAGATTGCTGGGAGAAATATCAAATACCTCACCTACGCAGATGACACCACCCTTATGGCAGAAAGCGAAGAAGAACTAAAGAGCCTCTTAATGAAATTGAAAGAGGAGAATGAAAAAGTTAACTTATAACTCAAAATGTAGAAAACAAAATCATGGCATCCAGTCCCACCACTTCATGGCAAATAGATGGGGTAACAATGGAAGCAGTGAGAAACTTTATTTTGGGGGGATTCAAAGTCACTGCAGATGGTGACTGCAGTCGTGAAATTAAAAGATGCTTGCTCCTTGGAAGAAAAGCTATGATCAACCTAGACGGCATATTAAAAAGCAGAGACATTACTTTGCTGACAAAGGTCTGCCTAGTCAAAGCTATGGTTTTCCCAGTAGTTATGTATGGATGTGAGAGTTGGACTATAAAGAAAGCTGAGCACAGAAGAATTGATGCTTTTGTACTGTGGTGTTGGAGAAGACTCTTGAGAGTCCCTTGGACTGCAAGGAGATCCAACCAGTCAATCCTGAAGGAAATCAGTGCTGAATATTCATTGGAGGGACTGCTGTTGAAGGTGAAACTCCAATACTCTGGCCACCTGATGCGAAGAACTGACTCATTGGAAAAGACCCTAATGCTGGGCAAGATTGAAGGCACGAGGAGCAAGGGATGACAGAGGATGAGATGGTTGGACGGCATCACCAACTCAATGGACATGAGTTAGAGCAAGCTCCGAGAGTTGGTGATGGACAGGGAAGCCTGTCATGCTGCAGTCCATGGGGTCCAATGTGTCAGACCCGACTGAGCCACTGAACTGAACTGAAACTGATCTTCAGGGTTTCTGTAAAATGTACATGGCCCTCACTGGGCAAAACCCTAGGAACATAACATATTTCCACACGGGTATACCTAAACACGGAGAAGGCAACGGCAAGCCACTCCAGTACTCTTGCCTAGAAAATCCCATGGACGGAGGAGCCTGGTAGGCTGCAGTCCATGCGGTCGCTACGAGTCAGACATGACTGAGCGACTTCGCTTTCCCTTTTCACTTTCACACATTGGAGAAGGAAATGGCAACCCACTCCAGTGTTCTTGCCTGGAGAATCCCAGGGACGGGGGAGCCTGATGGGCTGCCGTCTATGGGGTCACACAGAGTCGGACACGACTGAAGTGACTTAGCAGCAGCAGCAGCAGCATACCTAAACAAGTAAACACTGCGTGAGTTCAAGTAGGGCCTCCCATTCCTCTGGACCGCCACACACTATGCAACCTCCGTCTTTATCCTAGAGAAGTGCTTCCATCCAGCACTCAGTAACACCCACCCGGTGGCTGACGGGGGCGCCAGATGTAGATAGTGACCAGGGACCCCATTCTAAATAGTGTGGAGGAGAGTCTGCTTACGACAGAGATGGCCAAGCAGGGGACATAAAACAGGAGAGGCAGTGGAGTTCTCCGGGTGGGGTCCAAGTCCTGTCACTGGGTACATTCTGTACATCCGAGTCCCCTCCTTGCCTGCAGTCAGTTCATGAAGACTTGACTTCATAAAGGAGGGGTTGGGGAAAGGTGGGATCTGGCTCCATGCGCCCCAGCTGGCGTCCCCCACCCCAGGGCAACCCCGCCCAGATTTGACAGAGCTAGCCCAAGCGGGGAGAGAGGCGGGGAGAAGCTGCGGAGTGGAAGGCGGGCCGGCCGCTTCGAGCCGGCCAATAGGCGGCTCTCCAGGGCTGAACCAGGAAAGGGCAGGCACCCAGCAACACCGCCTCCAGAGTTTCCCTTGTGGATGCACGGTCCCGGTGACTCCGCTCCTCCCGGCACAGAGGGGTCTCAAGAGGCCGGAGGACCGGACTCGGGACGGGATTTCCGAGAAAGGGGAGAGGAAGGGCACTCCACCCGCTCTGGAGTGGTTAGGTGAACGATGAAGGGCCGGCGGCGGCGGCGGCGGGAGTACTGCAAGTTCGCGCTGCTGTTGGTGCTATACACGCTGGTGCTTCTGCTCATCCCCTCGGTCCTGGACGGCGGCCGCGACAGGGACAAGGGCGCCCGGCACTGCCTGGGCCTGCAGCGCAGCCTGGGAGTGTGGAGCCTGGAGGCGGCGGCGGCGGGCGAGCGCGAGCAGGGCGCGGAGGCGCGGCCAGCCGCGGAGGGGGTCGCTGGCGGGTCCCCCAGGTCCCCGGGCAACCTCAACAGCGCCGTCGGGGAGGCCGCGTCTCGCGAAAAGCAGCACATCTACGTGCATGCTACCTGGCGCACTGGCTCATCGTTCCTGGGCGAGCTCTTTAACCAGCACCCGGACGTTTTCTACTTGTACGAACCCATGTGGCATCTGTGGCAGGCGCTGTATCCGGGCGACGCCGAGAGCCTGCAGGGCGCGCTCCGCGACATGCTGCGCTCGCTCTTCCGCTGCGACTTCTCAGTCCTGCAGCTGTACGCGCCGCCCGGTGACCCTGCCGCACGTCCCCCGGACGCGGCCAATCTCACCACGGCCTCCCTCTTTCGCTGGCGGACCAACAAGGTCATCTGCTCGCCGCCACTGTGCCCTGGCGCACCCCGGGCCCGCGCCGAGGTCGGCCTAGTCGAGGACGCCGCCTGCGAGCGCAGCTGCCCACCCGTGGCTCTCCGAGCCCTGGAGGCCGAGTGCCGCAAGTATCCGGTGGTGGTCATCAAGGACGTGCGTCTTCTCGACCTGGGCGTGCTGGTGCCCCTTCTGCGCGACCCAGGCCTCAACCTGAAGGTGGTGCAGCTTTTCCGCGACCCGCGGGCTGTCCACAACTCGCGTCTCAAGTCCCGGCAGGGGCTGCTGCGCGAGAGCATCCAGGTGCTGCGCACCCGCCAGAGGGGCGACCGCTTCCACCGCGTGCTGCTGGCGCACGGCGTGGGCGCTAGCCCCGGGGGAGCATTCCGCGCGCTGCCCGCTGCGCCGCGTGCCGACTTCTTCCTGACCGGCGCGCTCGAGGTGATCTGCGAAGCCTGGATGCGCGATTTGCTGTTCGCGCGCGGCGCCCCTACCTGGCTGCGGCGCCGCTACCTGAGGCTGCGCTACGAGGACCTGGTGCGGCAGCCGCGCGCCCAGCTGCGCCGCCTGCAACGCTTTGCCGGGCTCCGCGCGCTCGCAGCCCTCGACGCCTTCGCGCTCAACATGACACGCGGCGCGGCCTATGGCGCCGACCGGCCCTTCCACCTGTCGGCGCGCGATGCCCGCGAGGCCGTGCACGCCTGGCGCGAGCGCCTGAGCCGAGAGCAGGTGCGCCAGGTGGAGGCCGCCTGCGCCCCAGCCATGCGCCTGCTGGCTTACCCTCGTAGCGGGGAAGACGGCGATGCCGAGCCGCCTGAGGATGAGGAGACACAGCCGGAGACCGAGGCGGACGGCGCCACGTAGCCCGCCACCCGCGCCCCCGGGACGGATCCGGGTAAGGTGGCCCTCGGGCAGGGAAGGGTCTTCGGGGAGCTTGGATCAGCCTTGGTTAATAGCTGAGGCGGGACCCAAGCCTCCGCACTTTGTTTCCTCTCTGAAGAAAGAGGTAGTATGGTCTGTTGAGAATGAGGGAGTGGGGAAAGGAGAGGGAGGAGGGGTCTGAGCAGAGTAGAGGAGGTTTGAAAGTCACAGTGAATGAAGCTCGAGATTGGGAATTGACATGAAAAGTACAGGATGTCGCGGACCATTTGAGGTCCATCATTATCATTTAATCTTGAGGCCACTCTGTCCTATGGGGAAACCTTTTGAAGCAGTGTTTGCAGGCACAGAGAAAACCAAAAAGTAGGATTTGAGGGAAAGTTATTCACTGTTATCCTACCTGCCCCTAATCCGTTTCATATTTCTTCTCTGCCTCTGCCTCTCTGACTTGCAGACTCCGAGGCTTTCCTTAGGATTTACCAAGCAGACAGGCATAGTCAGGCCTCTCTTGTGACAGTTTTTGCACGTGTGTGTGTGTGTGTGTGTGTGTGTGTGTGTCTCAGGTTCTGGTATATTGTCCGGGAGTGGATTTTTATTTCCCCTGGTGACTCCCCCCACCCCCGCCCCCAATTGCTGGCGCCCTCAGGATATTTGACCATATCCCGTTCACATCAGCTCACAAAAGCTGCCTGGTCTGCTTCCTCTAATGCAGACAGAACCTCTGGGCTGGGCTTCCCCAACTCTGCCCCATCCCCTTGAGAAATGGAACCTTGGATGGGCATTAACATCTTTGGCTGTGACTGCAGAAGGATCTTTGTGAAAAGATATCCCCCCCCCCCATTTTTTGGTTCTTTCTGTGTAAAGCATATATCCAAAGCTATCCTAAGATGCCAAAATGGGGCTTAAATGATCTCAAAATGTGTTCAGTGTCTGGGTCAGCCTATGACCTGTTCGTTGGGCTGAGGGAAGTTTGTTCTGCATGATGCTGACCTCAGGAGTCTAGTGAGTGGAATAGGAATGTGATTCCCCAAACTGTATGAGTTGGAAGGGTGCAGTCCAGAGGAGGAAAAGCAGCAGGGCTGGGCGGAAGTGACTTAAGTTTCCATTCATTAGTTTACAGTGTAATTCAGTATTCCTCTGGGATGAAGCTCTGAGGACAAAGTTGAAGATGTTAATGAAGATAGATTTTGTTGCTGTTAATACAGCCAGGGTTGCAGAGTGATTTTGGAAGCTGATTTTTCTCCCAGTGATCAAGTGGTTTTCTTAGTTTCTGTAATTGCTTAGGAAGTCTGTGTTCTTTCCTAAGCAGAGTGAAGGTAAAAGGCACCGGGTGACTTGGAACTTGTCACTTTTTAACAAAAACATTCTTTCATCTGCCAATCCTGTGTTTACGGATGTAAGTAACATAATGGTTCCCAACCCTCCTTCATGGGTCTGAGGGGCCATCTCTTGAGGACAAATTGCTGCAGTGTTTTATGGCTTTAAGAGCTGACAGTCTCCCAGAAACTTTTACTGTTATTTTTTTCATTTTTACTAACATTTGGCACTGACTGGGGTGAGGTAAGAAAGTGAACTGAGAGGAGGATTCGAGGCCACAAGTGTTCATCCTCTAGGAGGTTAGCGTCTGTGTGGGTGGCAGTGACTGTGGGGCCAGCCAGTGGTGCTGGAGTTTGGAACAGCCAATTGGGGCTTCCTTTGCAGGCTTGCAGGGACATCTGGGAACAAGCTTTAAGCGCTTCCATTCTCTGGTGATTGAACCCTCCAGCCTTTCTGCTGGAATTATCAGGCATGCACCATGTCACCACCAATCAGTGGATTTATTAAAATGCTTGTGTTCCTGGTTCCTAGAAGGATAATGTTACTGGCTAACTGATGAGTTTCCAAAAGTCTGTCACATTGCACTCTAGAGCCAGGAAGGGGATGGATCCTTAGGTACCAATGCATTGAGTTAGGCATAGTGTCTATATCATTGTTATGACAGCCAATGAAAATAATAAACAATCTATAATAGGAATAGGAAAAATTTTATTTGAGCCAAACTGAGGACTGTAGCCCAGAAGACAGGAAGACGGATGACTCTGAAGAACTTCTCCAGAGAAACGTGGTTTTCAGCCCAGTTTTATATTTTGTCAGAACAAAGGACACTAAGCAAGTCAGGAATCCATTCTGTCCAGGTTTCAAAAAAAAAAAAAAATCAGCACCTACACAGTCAGTATGGCCTCAGCCCCTGGGAAGTGAGTCTTATCATGGAAGGTGCACCAGCATCGGTATCCCAGGAAGGGAGACATTTCATTTTTATTTTTAACATGGACAATATTTTACTTCTGTGCCCTTTTCATTAATAAAGTAGATGAGCAGTGTATGTTTGATAGGCCACAAACAGGCTGTTTTAGTTAGCATCACATTTGAGTTAAATCATGTATAAACCAGAAGGACTTCCCTATACCTCCATATGTGAGCATTTCTTTCATCATGGCATATTATCAGTTTTATAGATGAGAAATCAAATAACTTGCCCAAAGTCACACCTGGGCTGCTGAAGGTCAGGCAGCAGTGGTGATAGACCCCAGAGCTCAGAATCTCTCCGTTATAACACACCCTCATCTGCCCCCACTTACTATCTCCTGGCACACCTTTGGCACCACCACAGCCAGGTTTAGTGGCTAGTCTAGAGTGAGAACCACATTTAGCTTTATTACTAATACTGAAAAAAACAATAAAATATCCCTGAGCACTGCCAACGGCAGCTACACAGGAGAGCCTGTGACTCTAGCTAGGGCTGTCTTCCCCATGGCTGTCCTTCACCTGGGACACTGCAGCATTCCCCCAGCTCAGCAGTGAATTAACCCGAGTGGCTTCTGGATGCTTTAGGCCTGACAGCCAGGATTTGCTAGGGTGGGGGGTCAGTGCACTTTTTTTCAGGTCTCGGTGGGAATTGTAGCAACAAACCAAGTCACCAAGGAGCCAGGCCTATTCCATCTTTTCCATCTTTTTGGCTTTCCTTCATCAAATTATCTTCCCACTGTCACAAGATGGTAGCCTCAGCAAGAAGCATCACTTCTTCACCCAACTATGCAGGGTTGTGAAAATGCAGGAAAGAAGGAAGCTGGTTAGTAAGGGGTGCAGTTTTCCCTCATATGTCTCTCTTACCTTCAATCTGGTTATAAAACCTTCCCCAGAAGCCCCTACCCTAGCTGACTTCCTTCTATGTCTCACTGGCTAGAACTGGGTCACGTGGTCTGACCTAACCCAGTAATTGGTGAAAGGGAAAGGCGTCCTCTTGACTGGCTTAGACCAGTGTGTTCTCAGCCCTGGCTAAGCATTACCTTCACCTGAGGAGTTTCTTGTTTTGTTTGTTTTTTTTAAATGTCACTATTAAAAGCACTCCATCCATAGAGATTCTGATATAATTGGTTTGGGGTGGGATCCAGTTATTGGGATGTTTTAAAAGCTCCCCAGGGGATTGTACAGTGCAGCCAAAGTTGACAGTCACCAACTTGGACCAGTCTTGCTTCATGCCCTGGGCTGAGCTGTTGCCACTGGATCAAGATCAGGATGGGGACGAAAAGGGTGTTGATGAGCAGTGAACTGTCTGCCGCAGTCATTCATGTGGAAGAACTTGGAGCTGTGAAATACCATACAGCTGTACGGTGTTAATATGGAAATAGGGAAAACAGCTTAAATTAATCATGTCTTTATAGATCACCCTCTCACATTCCTTCAGTGCTTCCCAGGTGGTGCTAGTAGCAAAGAACTTGCTTGCCAATGAAAGAGATGAAAGAGACATGGGTTCACTCCCTGGGTTGGGAAGATCCCCTGGAGAAGGTCATGGAAACCCACTCCAGTATTCTTGCCTGGAGAATCCCATGGACAGAGGAGCCTGGCGGGCTACTCCATGGGGTTGCAAAGAGTCACGACTGAGTGACTTAGCACACACACAGGCTCACTTGATAGAAGTAACCACTATGTTTCTTGTGATGTATGTCTAGGAATGTTTTATGCAAATTCAAACAGAAATATAAAGCCCTTTTGTACTTAAATCTTTTTAATTCCTTAAAATTTTAAAATTGAGATATGACATAACTTTATATTATTTTCAGGTGTACAACATAATGGTTCAGTATTTATATGTATTGCAAAAGATCTCCACAATTAGTCTAGTTAGTATCCATCACCACACATAGTTATATAGTTTTTTTCTTATAATGAGAACTTTTAAGATCCACTTTCTTAATAACTTTAAAGTATATGGGAATTCCTTCATTGTCCAGTGGTTAGGACTCAGCATTTTCACTGCTGAGGTCCCAGGTTCAATGCCTGGGTGGGGAACTAATATCCCACAAGCCGTGTGACATGGTCATTGTGTGTGTGTGTGTATACACACAGAATATAGTATTATTAACTTTTGTCACCATGCTGTACATTACATCTCCATGACTTATTTATTTTATAACTGGAAGTTTATACTTTTTGACCCCCTTCACCCATTTCAACCTCTGCCCCCTGCACCCTCTGCTTCTGGCAACCACTAATCTGTTCTTTGCATCTATGAGTTCATGGGTTTTAGGGAGAGGAGTAGAGGGCTTGATTTCACATATAACTGAGATTATACAGTATTTGTCTTTCTTTTTCTGACTTATTTCACCTAACATAATGCCTTCAAGGTCCATCCAGGTTGTCACAAATGGCAGTCTCATTCCTTTTTTATAACTGAATAGTAATTCCTTGGATACCATGTTAGCTTTATCCGTTTATCCATGGATGAACACATAGTTATTTCCATATCTTGGATGTTGTAAATAATGCTGCAGTGAACATGGGAGTACAGATATCTTTTTGAGTTACTGTTTTCATTTCCTCTGGGTAAATACCCAAGATTGGAATTGCTGGATCATATGGTAGTTCTTATGTTTAACTTTTTAAGGAGCTTCCATCCCATTTTCCATAGTGGTTTCACCAATTTACATTCCCACCATTCTTGGGTGACCAGGAGAGGTGCTTTGCCATACTGGATTTCTGCTGTCATCTATCTAAAGTCCACAAACGTGACAGCAAAGACGAGGTTATCAAAAGCATGCCTTTTAAATAGATAGTGGAGAGAATTTGAATTCACAAGTTCCAGATTCTAAATAACAAAGTAATAACTAACTTGGACAAGTACTTGAATGTGAGCAATGGGGAGAATGTGGCCTTTGAGTATGTTCACCTCTCTCAGTCACCCACCCATCAGTCCCTGGTCAGCAGTTAAAAGCATGTATATCACCTGTTTTGAAGAATCCATTACCAACTACATTTATTAAATATAAGGGCATGTTTTTCTTTCTATAAAGTGTTTAGTGAGATTTTTAGGGACTATTTTCAGTATTCTTGTGCCAGTTAAAGTGGGATGCTTTTGAATCTAAATGCTTAATTTTATAAAGTTGACTTTCCTAGATTAAAATTGTATATGCTTTTGGTAATTGGAAATTCTGAGAATATTCAGAAAACTAAGATCATGGCATCTGGTCCCATCACTTCATGGCAAATAGATGGGGAAACAATGGAAACAGTGACAGACTGTTTTGGGGGGGCTCTAAAATCACTGCAGATGGTGACTGTGGCCATGAAATTAAAAAACACTTATTCCTTGGAAGAAAAGTTATGACCAACCTAGATGGCATATTAAAAAGCAGAGACATTACATTGCCAGTGAAAATCCATCTAGTCAAAGCTATTGTTTTTCCAGTAGTCATGTATGGATGTGAGAGTTGGACTGTGAAGAAACCTGATCACCGAAGAATTGATGCTTTTGAACTGTGGTGTTGGAGAAGACTCTTGAGAGTCCCTTGGACTGCAAGGAGATCCAACCAGTCAATCCTAAAGGAAATCAGTCCTGAATATTCATTGGAAGGACTGATGTTGAAGCTGAAACTCCAATACTTTGGCCACCTGCTGTGAAAAATCGACTCATTTGAAAAGACCCTGATGCTTGCAAAGATTAAAGGCAGGAGGAGAAAGGGATGACAGAAGATGAGATGGCTGGATGGCATCACCGACTCAATGGACATGAGTTTGAGTAAACTCTGGGAGTTGGGATGGACAGGGAGGCCTGGTGTGCTGCAGTCCATGGGGTCTCAAAGAGTCGGACATGACTGAGCAACTGAACTGAACTGAGAATATTGGCTGCTAATTGTTGTCTTCACGTTCTTACAGAATTATTTTCCATTTTCCTATGGAATATTCCAACAGCTAGCTGTGCCATAAGATACTGCTGAAATCATCCATTTATCCTTTGGCAAAGGATCAGTAATGTTTAGAGAAAAATTTGTGGACTTAAACAAGAAACTTTATGCCAGTGAATTGATTTAGAATCCTTTACCGATTAGCATTAAACTTAATGATTAAGTATTTAGCTCTTGTTTAGGGATTTTTCTGATGGTGTTTTGTGAATAACCTTAACTAAGTAATTCTTCCCTCCCCTTTTTTGTGTCAGTGTTTCAGAAAATAGTGAACTTGATTCCTCTGCCATCCCTAAATCCAGTTGTGACAAAATCTAATTCATGGGGTATGATTTAAAGGTTACAGAAATAAAACTAATGAAATGTAAAAAGTAAAAAATCTTCCCCTATCTTCTTTTTAATGACTATCTAGTATTTCATTGTAAGAATGTATTGTAACATATTTAACTAGTTCCTAGTCCCAACATTTCATTGCTACATTTTTAACTGCATTTTTTATTTTAATTACATTTTAATGTACATGTAAGTACAAAAACTTTCTACAGTATAGAAGAATGAGTATATAGGATATATGTGTGTGTATATGTGTATATATATATATATATATATATATATATATATATATATATATATATATATATGGATTTCCCTGGTGGCTCAGACGGTAAAGCATCTGCCTACAATGTGGGAGACTTGGGTTCGATCCCTGGGTTGGGAAGATCCTCTGGAAAAGGAAATGGCAACCCACTCCAATATCTTGCCTGGAAAATCCCATGGACAGAGGAACGTGGTAGGCTACTGTACCTGGGGTCGCAAAGAGTTGGACACAACTGAGCGACTTTACTTCACTTCATATATGTGTGTGTGTGTGTGTGTATATACCTACAGCATATATAGACTTCTTTACATTTTGAGCTCTGCAACAAGAGAAGCTACTGCAATGAAAGTTGCACCAACTTCCACCCCCACCAGCTATTTCTTGGAGTGTCTGTTTCCTAGACTTTCAGCAACAATTTTCAGCAATTTTTCAATTTTTTTTCAATGTGGCTAGTATGATGGATAGAAAATCCTTTTCCCAGCACCCTGGCCCTCTCTGACCCTACAGTTCATCTCAGACAGTGAATAATTGCTGCAGACCTCAGGTTATGGTAACCAGATGCCAAGATGAAATTCACTTCTTAGTCCTTCTTCAATGCACCTGTATTTGCAAAGTGTCATTTCTGTGATTCTTTTGAAAGACTAGACACGTTTTGAAATCTAAGTGATCATCCTGGGCTACCCTGATGGTCCAGTGGCTAAGAATTCACCTTGCAATGCAGGGAACATGGGTTCGATCCGTGGTCCAGGAAGATCCCACATGCCATGGAGTAACTAAGCCCATGCACTAAAACTACAAAGCCTGCATTCTGGAACCCACAGGCCACAACTACTGGGCCCATGTGCTACAGGTACAAAGCCCATACACCCTAAACCCTGTGCTCTGCAACAAGAGAAGCCACTGCAATGAGAGGCCCATGCACTGCAACTAGAGAGTAGCCCCTGCTCGCCTCAACTAGAGAAAGCCTGTGTTCACTCACAAAGACCCAGCACAGTCAAAGATAAATAAATAAATAAATATATATATATATTTTAAATGTCATCCCTTTATAAAACCACACTTACACAGGCTGTCAGTTTGTAGCAAGCTTCTTATTAAGCTGACCTTCTGGTACTGCTACAGGGGATTATACTTAGTGACTTGAACTTCAGCTATTTCGGGACACTATCACTGGGGAACTGAGGCTGCTTTTAAATAAGATTGAACTTTATACACTTTCACTGTATTCCTGAGAGCCTTCTTTTTTGTGCGGGCCAGGGATGGCAGGCAGAAGTGCCTATTGACATTGTTGAGGCAGGATTCAGAGGGGGTTTTCAAAGAGGCTTTTTTTAGTCTGGGCAGGGATTTGTTTCCCATGAATACAAATGGAATATAAATAGTTGGGGGTGATGCTTTTAAAAAACATTTATAAGCAGCTGGCTTAAAATTCCTTAGTACTTCTTTTCTCAGCTCTCAGCATAAGCAGCACAAGAAAGACTGAAACTAAAAAAAGCCAAATGGGCCTTCCTTTTATGTGTCAAGTCAAAGAAGGTGATTAATAAATGAACTTCTCTCTCCATGGGTCTTATGGCCCCTCATCCTCTCACTTCATAGTGGAATCCAAGGAAATTGCTGTACTGAAAGAACTAGGGACTTCCCTGGGGTCCAGTGGTTAAGACTTCATGTTACCAATGCTAGGGACACGAGTTCGATTCCTGATTGGGGAATTAAGAACCTGCACGCCACCATGGTATGCTCCCCCCAAAAAAAGTTTCTGCTCAGGTGCAATATTGAAAAAAAAAAAAAAAAGAACAGTAGGAACTAAGAAAAAGCACTGGCCCAAGTTCAAAAGCACAGGGAAGTGGAGAACTATTGGAGAACTGAACAGGAAGCAGTTTCAGTTGGAGAAAAGTTACCAAGCTCAGTGATGTCTTCATGGGAACAGGAAACCTTCAGCTCTGCTCCAGCCCACAGGCACCAAGCCAGCAGCATCTGGCTTTCTGCACATGAGAGGCCATCATGCTGGGTGCTGAAAAGATGTCGGAGCAGCAGCTGATAGTGAATGTTTTGAAATTCGGGGGTTAAGAGGCAGTGGAAGACGACCACCCTGTTTGACTTCAGTGATGACCAGAGCAAGCAGATTCCCCTCCCCTGGAATGCATGCAGCAGGGGGCTTGGCTATAGAGTCACATTCCAAAGATAGCCACTGAGGTAGACTTTTTTTGCATGTGCCATGGGGGATCTTAATTCCCTGACCAGGGATCAAATCTGTACCCCCTGCAGTGGAAGTGCCGAGTCCTAACCACTGGACCACCTGGGAAGTCCATGTGCTAAATTGCTTCAGTCGTGCCTGACTCTTTGGGACCACATGGACTGTATCCTGCCAGGCTTCTCTGTCCATGGGATTCTCTAGGCAAGAATACTGAGGTGGGTCACAGTGCCTTCCTCCAGGGATCAAACCCATGTCTCTTATGTCTCCTTCTTTGGCAGGCGGGTTCTTTACCACTAGTGCCACCTGGGAAGTCCTGGGAAGTCTATAGACTTATTTTTTACTCATGTAATGGAAGCATTTTCTGTTAAAATGTTAACCTTCAGGCGGCAGCATTAGAAGGAGACCCAGAAGGCACAGGAGTGTTGTGAGGACATAGAGAGATCTCTGGTCCCTGACAGCAAGAAGCCCCAAATCTGGGCTGAAATCCAAATGCATAGAGGGCTGGCTTGGACAGATTAATATTGCCTGATTAAGATGGTTTGGTCTTGGTAACCAGCAGGCTGGAAGCAGAGAAACCAGCTTAACTGAAAGGCTGAAATAGAGCATTACAGAAGCATTTGTAAAGTATGGGGAGCAGGTGGGGGCTGGAGACTGAGTTCTTCTATAAAGATGATGGACTGGGAAAAGTTATGAGCAGCCTCCTGCAAACTAGGTTGAAGCAGTCCTGACATACATACAGCTCAGGTGAACATCAAGGAAAAATGTCTCAGGGCTTTGAGGGTCACTTTGCCCATGACTGAGACCAGACATTACCAAAAAGGACTCATTACTGCCTTAGAGAGGTTATGGGAACAGCAAGCCAAAAACACTAACATCAAGATAATGTTTTAAAAATAGGACTTCCTTTCAAACAGCCTAGAGCTGGCGTATATTAAATATACAGATTTTAGAAGCAATAAAATAGATGCTCTCCCTTCCTCTAATAAAGGATTATCGCTAACAGGGATGCAAGAAGGGAAAACAATATATTTTTCAGGTTCTGCAAACAATAAAAAAGTTAAACTTTGTTGCCTTTCTGTCCATTCCCCTCCCCCACCGCATCCGCCAAGCTGGGGATTGCCAAGGGGACCATTTTGCAAAAAAGGAGATGGTTGGCTAAAAATAAACACACAGAGCCCTCCCAAAGAACAACAAAACTCCCAGCATTATTAAATACCTTTTAGATTTGTTTTTATTTCTCCACAGTCAAAGGGGAAGATAAATTATTTTGAGCTCAGGAAAAATCCATCTTCTGCTCCTAAGTATGGCAATCTCTGGCAAGCCTGTGGGCCCAGGAGAGGAGAATGTCCTTTGGGAGTGAACCTGCACTTGGTCATGGCACCATTTTATCACCACTAGACTGTAGGCAGTTCTAGGAAACAGTGGTGCCTTGATCTCTCAGCAGGGAGAGAGAACCAGAAGTGATGGGCTAGACTTGGGCTGACCCAAAGACTGTACCCTGACTAGCTATTCTAACATGTGAATCCTGCAGCTGATGGTGGGGGCAGCCCTAGTGCCCCCCACTCCATTGACTTATAGCTTTGTAGGGGCTAAAGGGCTGCCTGAATGACAGGTCTAAGCTCTGGGCACTTCCTAGCTCCAGCCACCCCCACTTGGTAGATGGCAAACATCTGCAAGTGGGCAGTCAAATAGTATAAAATACTGACTCCTGTTCCTTTATTTGAGTTGGGGATGACTTGACTCACAAAACCAATTATGTATGCTAATTAAAATTGTGCCTCAGAGCAGCTCAAAGAACAGGAAAATCCCAAGTCAACGAGGCAAACTCACCTCTTCCCAAGTTTTATTAAAGTGGTTTGGAGTGCATTCCTTTTGTTCTGAAGTGAGCTAAAAAATTTTGGGAAATTTTTAGCTGGTGGTGGGTATGATAAAAGTGGAAATAAAAGATAAAATAGATAAAAGAAAATAAATAAATAAAAGAAATAAAAGATAAGAGATAAAATTATTTAATTCTCATAATGGCCATTTCATTTCTGCACTGGCTGACTCTGGGATTTGGCTAAAGAATCACATGGAATGAGGTTTTACTCTGAATTCTGGAGTAGAGAAGTGAGCCCTCTTCTCCCACTGGGAGTAGGGAGGGGTAGGGGTGTGGCTCAGCTTTGGACATAGGCTGGTGGCTTCTCCCCTAGTTTCTCCCTTTACTCCCCAGGCAAGAGTTTTGTTTGTTCTTGGCTTTTTGTTTGTTTGTTTTAAAAAAAAAGCCTCTGTTTTCACCTGAAGGGGGAGTTGTATCAAGTAGGACTGAATTACTGACTAATGCAGATAGACTGGTGCCCCCTGCCACTGCCACTTAATTTTTCAGATTAAAAGTTTGGAAATGATTTATAGCATGTATACTGCTTAAAGTACTTTTCTAGGCTATTTGGTGGGGGGGGGTGTGTGCTGTTATATTAGCAAACTCAATGTTTCCTATTCCATTTTGCTTCACAATCACAGGGAGAAAATGCTTGCACTTTGACATTGCTGGTATTTCAAGTATTATTTTAACATTATCCCTAGGCAGCTCCCTTAAAAAAAAAAAAAAAGAAAACTTAATGGCTGTATTGTCACAAACATTGTCAGTCATTTCCGTTTTCCTTGGCACTGCATCTCACCGATTTGAGGTGAAAACAGGAAGATGAATAAAGCTTAACCCAGGTTAACAGATAAGCTTAGATGGTAACATCACCCACAGGCTGTGGTTCCAGAATAGGATATCGGAAGATGACCTCCCCCTACCCCACCCAAGAACCTGTCGCCCTTGAAAAGGAGACTGAAGGCCTATCCTCGGCCCATTTGTTCTGCAGCAGGTCTGGGAGGAAGGCTATTACAATAGGCTGGAAAATAATTCCCCCGTGATAACAGGATGGGTTGAATACCCGGAAACCTCAGCTCCCTCAGCCCAAGTGCCAAGTCCCAGGACTGACATCTTTAGCATCTGTGAAGTGGCTTCTGGTGGGGAACACAGGGCAACTAACCGGCACAAGTGTGTAGGCAGGGACAGGCAAAACCAAGAAAAACTGGAAGGAAAGAAGGGCGAAGAGAAATCTAGTAGTGCAATTCAAGGAAGGGAGGGAGGTGCCCATGCAGGTTGGCAGAGCCATTGGGGACACCCAGGGCTTGGTACCTAACGTGAAATGGGCCAGGAAGGCCAGAGAGAGGCAAATTTATTTGGCCAAATCTTCTGTTGTCAGCCTTGAAAGCTGGCAGGAAATTATTTCTTCCTCCTCCCCATCCCAGTTTCAAAGGTTGAAAAAAGCATGATTAAAATGCTAAGTGTCTTCCTGAGTTATTCCACCAAGGGAGCCTCAGCCAAGCCAACTGCAAGCAATTGCAGCCTGGAATGAAAATTTCCCTTTGATGGCAGTGAGACTGTTAGTAGGTCAACCAGCTGTATTTAAGGCCTGGCTGGTCATTTAAATACTCAAGGGAACTGTAGCAAAGGAGATAAAATACACCCAACTCATGGGAGTATGACTTTCTATCTTTAAGTGAACAGTCTGTTTTTCAAAAGTGCAAGTGAATTTGTAAATTGAGTATTAAGGAATGACATCACTTCAGTGCCACATATTAAAAGAACCTTTTGTAGATGCATCACAAAACAATATATAGAAGTCTCTGTAATTCTGGAAATTAATTTCACTAAGATAGTATTTTTAAATTATCTATTCTTTCTTATCATAGGTCTTTAAATAGTTCTGACTTAGAAGTGACCAGAAGAGTCTACACCATTTCAGGTGGGTCAGGCAGTAGCAAACATTCTCCCCAGATGCTGGGCAAGAGGAAATCATTTTAATCAAGAAATATAATACCTTAAAATTTAATTATACATGATTAAACATCTAGCAGTTGGGGAAAAGGGCAAAGCTATATTCTTGGTAACTGTAACTGGCTGATAACCTGAGAGTTCAGTTTTAACTTGAATACTTCATCTCTCTAAATAAATCAGTCCCCATAGTATTAAGAAGAGTGTGGACTGGAGTTAAATTCTTAATCCTATATCTAAAGGATTTTAAAAAAAAAGAATTTGGGGGAACATCACACTAAGAATTCATGGACATGTTTATGTTTTAAACACATCCAAAAATTAATGAAAAATGGTATGAAATTAACTGAGAGTTTTTATAGGATCTACTTGGAGGTGAAGTCAGAACTGCAAGGTGTTTGAGCCATCCTGCTCAGGTGCAGTGACATTCAGAAATTGGGACCAAACCCAGAAGATGGGAATCCATTTCCAATGTGAAGAAAGGGCCTGGTAGGGATGCTGCCTGTGCCCCGCCTGGCTTAGCAGGACTTCAGAACCATTCTTCAAATACCCACGAAGCAGTAATAGATCTTTGAGGGCACCTGTCTCTTCTCTATGGGTTTCCTAGGTAGCGCAGTGGTAAAGAATCCACCTGACAGTGCAGGAGATGCAGGAAATGTGTGTTCGATCCCTGAGTCAGAAAGATCCCCTAGAGTAGGAAATGGCAACCCACTCTAGTATTCTTTCCTGGAGAATCCCATGGGCAGAGGAGCCTGGTGGGCTACAGAGTTGCAGAGTCAGACACAACTGAGCACACACATACACACGTCTCTCTCTCCTCCCACCTTGTAATGCTGGGTGATGTTATAAAAAAAATCTGAAATTATGAAAAGCAGCACTTCAGGCAGATTTTTAAAAAATCGTTAAAGAAGGTTTTTAATAAAAGGATTTAAAGAGTATTTATGGGTCTGGAGGTTGGACTGATAGCATCTCCATAAATGTCTGTCAAGACATGGGATCTGATCAGGCAACATTTAGCACTTGGTTGGTTATAGACAGACCACCACCCTGACTTACTGCCAGGTTGTTCTCAGATCTTTAAAATGACCCCAATGGAGAGCTAAACTCATTGAATAAAGAGTGACTGAGGAAAACTTTTTATTTTGAAATAAGTATTCAGTTCAGTTCACTTCAGTCGCTCAGTCGTGTCCGACTCTTTGCAACCCCATGAATCACAGCAGGCAAGGCCTCCCTATCCATCACCAACTCCCAGAGTTCACTCAAACCCACCTCCATTGAGTCAGTGATGACATCCAGCCATGTCATTCTCTATCGTCCCCTTCTCCTCCTGCCCCCAATCCCTCCCAGCATCAGAGTCTTTTCCAGGGAGTCAACTCTTCGCATGAGGTGGCCAAAGTATTGGAGTTTCAGGTTTAGCATCAGTCTTTCCAATGAACACCCAGGATTGATCTCCTTTAGAATGGACTGGTTGGATCTCCTTGCAGTCCAAGGGACTCTCAAGAGTCTTCTCCAACACCACAGTTCAAAAGCATCAATTCTTCGGCAATCAGCTTTCTTCACAGTCCAACTCTCACATCCATACATGACCACGGGAAAAACCATAGCCTTGACCAGACGGACCTTGGTTGGCAAAGTAATGTCTCTGCTTTTTAATATGCTATCTAGGTTGGTCATAACTTTCCTTCCAAGGAGTAAACGTCTTTTAATTTCATGGCTGCAATCAGCACCCGCAGTGATTTTGGAGCCCAAAAAAATAAAGTCTGACACTGTTTCTACTGTTTCCCCATCTATTTCCCATGAAGTGATGGGACCAGATGCCATGATCTTAGTTTTCTGAATGTTGAGTTTCAAGCCAACTTTTTCACTCTCCTCTTTCACTTTCATCAAGAGGCTTTTTAGTTCCTCTTCGCTTTCTGCCATAAGGGTGGCATCATCTGCATATCTGAGATTATTGATATTTCTCCAGGCAATGTTGATTCCAGCTTGTGCTTCTTCCAGCCCAGCGTTCCTCATGATGTTCTCTGCATACAAGTTAAATAAGCAGGGTGACAATATACAAACTTGACGTACTATAAGTATAGATTCATGGAAAGTTGCAAAAATAGTACAGAGAGTTCCAGTGTATCCTTCACCCAGCTTTTCCCAAAGGTAATGTCTTATACATCTTAGATGTAGATCAATATCAACACTAGGAGATTGATATTGGTACAATCCACACACCTTAGTCAGTTTCAACAGTTTTTACATTCACTCACTTTGTGTGTATTTATGTGTATAGATTTGTCCAATTTTATCACATATGTGTAAATACTATCACAATAAAGATACAGAATGGTTCCATCAGCAAAAAGAAACTCTCTTATGCTACCCATTTATAGTCACATACCTCACCTTGGAGTTTCCCTGATGGCTCAGAGGGTAAAGTATCTGCCTGCAATGTGGGAGACCCGGGTTGGATCCCTGGGTTGGGAAGATCCCTTGGAGAAGGATCCCTTAGAGATACCAAGGGAACATTTCATACAAAGATGGGCTCGATAAAGGACAGAAATCATATGGACCTAACAGAAACAGAAGATATTAAGAAAAAGTGGCAAGAATACACAGAAGAATTGTACAAAAAAGATCTTCATGACCAAGATAATCACGGTGGTGTGATCACTCACCTAGAGCCAGATATCCTGGAATGTGAAGTCAAGTGGGCCTTAGAAAGCATCACTACGAACAAAGCTAGAGGAGGTGATGGAATTCCAGTTGAGCTATTTCAAATCCTGAAAGAGGATGCTATGAAAGTGCTGCACTCAATATGCCAGCAAACTTTGAAAACTCAGCAGTGGCCACAGGACTGGAAAAGATTAGTTTTGATTCCAGTGCCAAAGAAAGGCAATGCCAAAGAATGCTCAAATTACCTCACAATTGCACTCATCTCACATGCTAGTAAAGTCATGCTCAAAATTCTCCAAGCCAGGCTTCAGCAATATGTGAACCGTGAACTTCCAGATGTTCAAGCAGGTTTTAGAAAAGGGAGAGGCACCAGAGATCAAATTGCCAACATCCGCTGGATCATGGAGGAAGCAAGAGAGTTCCAGAAAAATATCTATTTCTCCTTTATTGACTATGCCAAAGCCTTTGACTGTGTGGATCACAATAAACTGTGGAAAATTCTGAAAGAGATGGGAATACCAGACCACCTGATCTGCCTCTTGAGAAACCTATATGCAGGTCAGGAAGCAACAGTTAGAACTGGTCATGGAACAACAGACTGGTTCCAAATAGGAAAAGGAGTACGTCAAGGCTGTGTATTATCACCCTGCATATTTAACTTATATGCAGAGTACATCATGAGAAACGCTGGGCTGGAAGAAGCACAAGCTGGAATCAACATTGCCGGGAGAAATATCAATAACCTCAGATATGCAGATGACACCACCCTTATGGCAGAAAGCGAAGAGGAACTGAAAAGCCTCTTGATGAAAGTGAAACAGGAGAGTGAAAAAGTTGGCTTGAAGCTCAACATTCAGAAAACTGAGATCATGGCATCTGGTCCCATCACTTCATGGGAAATAGATGGGGAAACAGTAGAAACAGTGTCAGACTTTATATTTTGGGGCTCCAAAATCACTGCGGGTGCTGATTGCAGCCATGAAATTAAAAGACGTTTACTCCTTGGAAGGAAAGTTATGACCAACCTAGATAGCATATTAAAAAGCAGAGACATTACTTTGCCAACCAAGGTCCATCTGGTCAAGGCTATGGTTTTTCCCGTGGTCATGTATGGATGTGAGAGTTGGACTGAGAAGAAGGCTGATCGCTGAAGAATTGATGCTTTTGAACTGTGGTGCTGGAGAAGACTCTTGAGAGTCCCTTGGACTGCAAGGAGATCCAACCAGTCCATTCTAAAGGAGACCAATCCTGGGTGTTCATTGGAAGGACTGATGCTAAACCTGAAACTCCAATACTTTGGCCACCTCATGCGAAGAGTTGACTTACTGGAAAAGACTCTGATGATGGGAGGGATTGGGGGCAGGAGGAGGGGACGACAGAGGGTGAGATGGCTGGATGGCATCACCGACTCGATGCACATGAGTTTGAGTGAACTCTGGGAGTTGGTGATGGATAGGGAGGCCTGGCATGCTGCGATTCATGGAGTCTCAAAGAGTCAGACACGACTGAGTGACTGAACTGAACTGAACTGAACTGAACCTTACTTTCCCTTGCAAACACTCAACTGTCTCCCATCTCTGCAAAGTGTTATTTCAAGATTGTTATAACATATAATATTATATGATTATAATATATATAATCATATATATTCATTATATAATCATATATAATATATATTATAATTATATATTATAATCACATAATATATAACCTTTTGAGATTGTCTGTTTTCATTGAGCATAATTCTCTAGAGATCTATCCAGGTTGTTGCATGTTATCAATGTGCTAAGTCAATTCGTTCATGTCCAATTCTTTGCAACCCTATGGACTGTAGCCTGCCAGGCTCCTTTGTCCTTGGGATTCTCCAGGCAAGAATACTGGAGTGGTTTCCATGCCCTCCTCCAGGGGATTTTCCCCACACAGGGATCAAACCTGTGTCCCCTATTGCTCCTGCATTGTAGCCAATTTTTTTTTTTAGGTAACTATTTGACTTTAAAAAAATTAATTTATCTATTTTAATTTGAGGCTAATTACAATATTGTGGTTTTTGCCATACATCGACATGAATCAGCCATGGGTGTACATGTGTCACAACATCCTCAACCCCCTTCCCACTCCCCTCCACACCCCATCCCTCTCAGTTGTCCTAAAGCATTGGCTTTGAGTGCCCTGCTTCATGCATCAAACTTGCACCGGTCATCTGTTTCACATATGGTGGTATACATGTTTCAGTACTATTCTCTCAAATCATCCCACCCTCACCTTCTCCCACAGAGTCCAAAAGTCTCTTCTTTACATCTGTGTCTCTTGCTGTCTTGCATATAGGGTCATCGTTACCATCTTTCTAAATTCTATATATATATGCGTTAGTATACTGTATTGGTGTTTTTCCTTCTGATTTACTTCACTCTATATAATAAGCTCGTTTCATCCACCTCATTAGAACTCACTCAAATGTGTTCTTTTTTATAGCTGAGTAATATTCCATTGTGTATATGTACCACAGTTTTCTTAGCCATTCGTCTGCCAATGGACATCTAGGTTGCTTCCATGTCCTAGCTATTGTAAACAGTGCTGCAATGAACACTGGGGTATACGTGTCTCTTTCAAGTCTAGTTTCCTCGGTATGTATGCCCAGCAGTGGGATTGCTCGGTCGTATGGCATTTCTATTTCCAGTTTTTTAAGTAATCTCCACACTTTTCTCCATAGTTGCTCTACCAGTTTGCATTCCCACCAACAGTGTAAGAGGGTTCCCTTTTCTCCACACCCTCCCCAGCATTTATTTTCTGTAGGCTTTTTGATGGCAGTCATTCTGACCAGCATGAGATGGTACTTCATTGTGGTTTTGATTTGCATCTCTCTGATAATAAGTGATGTTGAGCATCTTTTCATGTGTTTGTTAGCCATCTATATATCTTCTTTGGAGAAATGTCTGTTTAGTTCTTTGGCCCATTTTTTGATTTGGTCATTTATTTTTCTAGTATTGAGTGCAGCCGAATTTTTTTATTGCTGAACCACTGATCAATAGTTCATTCCTTTTCATTGTGAGTAGTGTTCCATACTATGGATGTACCACAATTTGTTTAACCATTAACCCATTTGAAGGACATTTGGATTGCTTCCAGTTTTGGACTATTACAGATAAAGCTGCTATGAATATTTGTGTATAGTTTTTATGTGGATGTAAAATTTCATTTCTCTGTGATGAATGCCCAGAATTGCAATTGCTGGATTGTGTGGTGTATGTATGTTTAGTCTTATAAGAAACTACCAAAAAGAATATGCAACTACCAAACTGTTTTTCAGGGTGGAAAAGAGTCTGATGCTGGGAGGGATTGGGGGTGGGAGGAGACGGGGACGACAGAGAATGAGATGGCTGGATGGCATCACTGACTCAATGGACATGAGTTTGAGTGAGCTCTGGGAGTTGGTGATGGACAGGGAGGCCTGGTGTGCTGTGATTCATGGGGTCGCAAAGAGTCGGACACAACTGAGCGACTGCACTGAACTGAACTGTACCATTTTACATTCCTATCAGCAATCTTTGAGAGGGAAATTTGTTGCAGCCTCATCAGCATTTGGTGTTGTCACTATGTTGCATTTTAGCTGTTCTAATAGGTATGAAGTGGTATGTCATGGTGGTTTTCATTTCTGTTTTCCTAGTGGCTAGTGATCCCAGACCACCTGACCTGCCTCTTGAGAAACCTGTATGCAGGTCAGGAAGCAACAGTTAGAACTGGACATGGAACAACAGACTGGTTCCAAATAGGAAAAGGTGTACGTCAAGGTTGTATATTGTCACCCTGCTTATTTAACTTATATGCAGAGTACATCATGAGGAACGCTGGGCTGGAAGAAGCACAAGCTGGAATCAACATTGCCGGGAGAAATATCAATAACCTCAGATATGCAGATGACACTACCCTTATGGCAGAAAGTGAAGAGGAACTCAAAAGCCTCTTGATGAAAGTGAAAGAGGAGAGTGAAAAGGTTGGCTTGAAGCTCAACATTCAGAAAACAAAGATCATGGCATCTGGTCCCATCACTTCATGGGAAATAGATGGAAAAACAGTGGAAACAGTGTCAGACTTTATTTTTTTGGGCTTCAAAGTCACTGCAGATGCTGATTGCAGCCATGAAATTAAAAGACGCTTGCTCCTTGGAAGGAAAGTTATGACCAACCTAGATAGCATATTAAAAAGCAGAGACATTACTTTGCCAACCAAGGTCCGTCTAGTCAAGGCAATGGTTTTTCCCGTGGTCATGTATGGATGTGAGAGTTGGACTGTGAAGAAAGCTGATCACCGAAGAATTGATGCTTTTGAACTGTGGTGTTGGAGAAGACTCTTGAGAGTCCCTTGGACTGCAAGGAGATCCAACCAGTCCATTCTAAAGGAGATCAATCCTGGATGTTCATTGGAGGGACTGATGCTAAAGCTGAAACTCCAATACTTTGGCCACCTCATGCGACGAGTTGACTCACTGGAAAAGACTCTGATGCTGGGAAAGGTTGGGGGCTGGAGGAGAAGGGGACGAAGGAGAATGAGATGGCTGGATGGCATCACCGACTCTGTGGACATGAGTTTGAGTGTACTCCGGGAGTTGGTGATGGACAGGGAGGCCTGGCGTGCTGTAATTCATGGGGTCGCGGAGAGTCGGACACGACTGAGCGACTGAGCTGAGCTGAGCTGAGTGATGTTGAATATCTTTTCATGTGCTTATTTGCCATCATATCTGCTCTTTGGAAAAATGTTGATTCAGATGTTTTGCCCATTTACTAACTGGATTGTTTTTTACTCTTGAATTTTGAGAGTCATTTGTATATTCTAGATAAAAGGCCTTTGTCAGATATGTGGTTGCAAATATTTTCTCTCAGACTGTATCTTTTTTTTTAATCTTCTTAACCAGATCTTTGTAAGAGCAGAAGTTAAAAAAATTTGATGAGATCCAATTTATCATTTTTTCTTTTGTGGACTGTGCATTTGATGTAATGTCTAAGAACGCTTTGCCTAGCCCTGGGGCCCTGAGGATTTCCTCCTGTTTTCTTGTGTGAGTTTTATATATTTTTTATTTTGCCATTCTTTATAAATTTTAGGATAAGCTTATCTATATCAACATTTAATTCTGATTTATTTTGAGTTAATTTTTGTATAAAGTATGATGTTCAAGTCAAGGTTTTTTTGTTATTTTGTTTTGCCTATGGATGTCTAACTGCTTTTTCACCATTTGTTGAAAAGACTGTCTTTCCTTCAATGAATTGCTTTTGCACTTTTGTCAAAATTTAGTTAACCATACACATATATATGTCTATGTCTGGGCTTTTATCCCTCACTGAACTATCTGGCCCTCACCAGCATCACATGTGATTAATATAGTTAAATATAGCTTAGTATTGAATAGAGTGATTATTCCTAGCTTGCTAAGTCGCTTCAGTTGTGTCTGACTTTGCAACCCTATGGACTGAAGCCTGCCAGGCTCTTCTGTCCATCGGATTCTCCAGGCAAGGATACTGGAATGGGTTGCCGTGACCTCCTCCAGGGGATCTTCCCGACACAGGGATTGAACCCATATCTCTTACATCTACCTGCATTGACAGGTGGGTTCTTTACTGTTAGCACCACTTGGAAAGCCCTATTCCTACTTTATTCTTTTCCAAAAAGGTTTTAGCTATTCTGATTTCTTTGCCTTTCCATGTAAATTTTAGAGTAAGCTTGTCTATATGTGTAAAAGTCATTGATAGAATTTGATAGGAATATTATTAAACCTATAAATCAATTTCAGGAAAAATGACATCTTTACTTGAATCTTCCAATCCACAAATATAGTTATATCTGTCTATTGATTTAGATCTTGCTTGATTTCTTTTCTTGGTGTTTTGTAGTTTTTAGCATACAGGTCCTTTACTTTGGTTAGATTTATACCTAAGTATTTAATTTGAGCAATTATAAATAGTATGATTATTAAAATTTGCTCTAAAAATGTTCATTTCTAGTATATATAAAAACAGTTGTTAATACTGGTATGTATTAGTTGCTTTCTTTTCTTTATGATTATTTTGTTTATTTTGCTAACTTGTATACAAGTTATATAACTTGTATACAAGTATACTCATTGCTTTTCCTTTTTATGTAAAGTCTACTACATTTAAGGCCTCAGTGGATAATGTTTTCCATATCCCATAGGTTTTAAGACTGTATTTTTGTTATCTTTCTGTAATATGTCGTTTTTAAATGCCATGTACTCAGTGAGTGATATAAACACATTGTAAATTTCAGTTTTCTAATAAAAAATTTTGAAAATTAAAAAAATAAAAACGATTGATTTTTTAATATTGAGTTTGTAACCTGCAAATTTGCTGAATTCATTTAATAGTTCCCGGAGTTTGTTTTGTTCATTCCTTGGAATTTTCTATGTACATAATCATATAATCACAAATAGGGGCAGTTTTATTCCTTTCCAAAAATATGGTTTTTCTTTTTCTTGTCTTATTTAATTGTCTAGAACATTTATCATTTTTTTGAATATGCATGTTAAGTGCAGATCCCTTTGTGTTCTTCCCAATGTTAAGGGGAAAATATTCAATTTTTCCCTATAAATATTGAAGTTAGATGTAGGTTTATGTAGATTTTAAAAAATTAAGTTGAGGAAGTTCTCTATCTGTAGTTTGCTGAGAATTTTTATCATGAATGGGTGTTAAATTTAGTCAATGTGTTAAATTTGTAAGTTTCTTGAGGTGGGTGCTCTGATTATTGGTTTGAGACCTTTCCTTTTTTCTAATATAAGCACCTAATACTATAAATTTCCCTCACAGTACTGCTTTGGCCATGTGTCACAAATTTTGGTGTGGTGCATTTTCATTTAATATATTTTTGTTAACTTCCCATGGACTATTTAGAAATACATTCATTAATTTCCAAACATCTGGAGAATTTCCCCCTATATTTCTGCTATAGATTTCTAGTTTGATTGCATCAGGATTAGAGAACGCACTGCATTTTTATTTCAGTTCCTTTCAAATTGTTCAGGTTTTATGAACCAGGATATGGTTTGTGTACGGAATGTTTCATGTATGTTTAAAAAGAATTTCATATATAGTTTCATATATGTTTAAGAAGTGTTTCTACTGATATTAGGTGGAATGGTGTATAAATGTCAATTGAAACGTTTGATTGATAGTATTGCTTTGTTCTTCTCTATCACTCCTGATTTTCTGTGGGGTAATTCTATCAATTGTTCAGAAAGAGGTATTGAAGTTTCTAACTGTAAATTTTTTTAAATATACTATCTAGGTTGGTCATAACTTTCCTTCCAGGGAGTAAGTGTCTCCTAATTTCATGGCTGCAATCAGCATCTGCAGTGATTTTGGAGCCCCAAAAAAATAAAGTCTGAAACTGTTTCCACTGTTTCCCCATCTATTTCCCATGAAGTGATAGGACCAGATGCCATGATCTTTGTTTTCTGAATGTTGAGTTTCAAGCCAACTTTTTCACTCTCCTCTTTCACTTTCCTCAAGAGGCTTTTGAGTTCCTCTTCACTTTCTGCCATAAGGGTGGTGTCATCTGCATATCTGAGGTTATTGATATTTCTCCCAGCAATCTTGATTCCAGCTTGTGCTTCTTCCAGCCCAGTGTTCCTCATGATGTACTCTGAATAGAAGTTAAATAAGCAGGGTGACAATATACAACCTTGATTACTCCTTTTCCTATGGAACCAGTCTGTTGTTCCATGACCAGTTCTAACTGTTGCTTCCTGACCTGCATATAGGTTTCTCAAGAGGCAGATCAGGTGGTCTGGTATTCCCATCTCTTTCAGAATGTTCCACAGTTTATTGTGATCCACACAGTTAAAGGCTTTGGCATAGTCATTGAAGCAGAAATAGATGTTTTTCTGGAACTCTCTTGCTTTCTCCATGATCCAGCGGATGTTGGCAATTTGATCTCTGGTGCCTCTCCCTTTTCTAAAACCTGCTTGAACATCTGGAAGTTCACAGTTCACGTATTGCTGAAGCCTGGCTTGGAGAATTTTGAGCATGGCTTTACTAGCATGTGAGATGAGTGCAATTGTGCGGTAGTTTGAGCATTCTTTGGCATTGCCTTTCTTTGGGATTGGAATGAAAACTGACCTTTTCCAGTCCTGTGGCCACTGCTGAGTTTTCCAAATTTGCTGTCATATTGAGTGCAGCACTTTCACAGCATCCTTTTTCAGGATTTGAAATAGCTCAACTGGAATTCCATCATCTCCACTAGCTTTGTTCGTAGTGATGCTTTCTAAGGCCCACTTGACTTCACATTCCAAGATGTCTGGCTCTAGGTCATTGATAACACCATCATGATTATCTTGGTCTTGAAGATCTTTTTTGTACAGTTCTTTTGTGTATTCTTGCCACCTCTTCTTAATATCTTCTGCTTCTGTTAGGTCCATACCATTTCTGTCCTTTATCGAGCCCATCTTTGACATTACTTTGCCAACAAACGTCCGTCTAGTCAAGGCTATGGTTTTTCCAGTGGTCATGTATGGATGTGAGAGTTGGACTGTGAAGAAAGCTGATCACCGAAGAATTGATGCTTTTGAACTGTGGTGCTGGAGAAGACTCTTGAGAGTCCCTTGGACTGCAAGGAGATCCAACCACTCCATTCTAAAGGAGATCAGTCCTGGGTGTTCATTGGAAGGACTGATGCTAAAGCTGAAACGCCAGTACTTTGGCCACCTCATGCGACGAGTTGACTCACTGGAAAACACTCTGATGCTGGGAGGGTTTGGGGGCAGGAGGAGAAGGGGACGACAGAGAATGAGATGGCTGGATGGCATCACCGACTCTCTGGACATGAGTTTGTGTGAACTCCGGGAGTTGGTGATGGACAGGGAGGCCTGGCGTGCTGTGATTCATGGGGTCGCAAGGAGTCGGACACGACTGAGCGACTGAACTGAACTGAACTGAACTGTAAATTTGGACATGCCTATTTCTCCTTTCTATTTCAGTTTTTTCTTCAAGGAATTTTAAGTTCTGTTGTTTGCTATACACATACACATTTGGGGTTGCTATCATTTGTTGGTGGATTAAACATTTTACTAAAGTCTATTTTATCTGATATTAGTAAAGCTACTCATTTCTTTTAATTAATATTTGTATGGTTATATTTTTCATCCTTTTACTTTCAATCTACTCTAACATATTTGAAATGAATTATATATATATATATATATATTTTATATGAGCATATAGATGGATCATGTTTTTAAGACCATTCTGTTGGTCTTTTTATATACCATATTTGTGAGGCCTGACCATTTATATTTAATGTAATTATTGATAGTATAGGGCTTATATTTTCTAGATTCTTTTCCTTTATAGGTTATTACAAAATATTTAATTTCCTGTGCTATATAGTAGGTCCTTGTCGGTTATTTTATATATAGTGAGTGAAAGTGAAGTTGCTCAGTCGTGTCTGACTCTCTGCGACCCTGTGGACTGTAGCCTTCCAGGCTTCTCTGTCCATGGGATTCTCCAGGCAAGAATACTGGAGTGGGTTGCCATAGTACTGTGTATAAATCAACCTCCTGATTTATCCCTCCCCTACCCCTTCTCTTTCCCCTTTGGTAAGCATAAGTTTGTTTTCTATGTCTGTGGTTCTATTTGTATGTTATTTTTTTTTAGATTCCACATATAAGTGATATCACATGGTATTTGTCTTTCTTAGACTTATTTTACTTAGTGTGAAAATCTCTAGGTTCATCCATGTTTTTGCAAATGGCATTATTTCATCCTTTTCTATGCCCGAGTAATATTCCAGCGCGTGCACGTGCGTGCGTGTGTGTGTGTGTGTGTGTGTGTACCACACCTTCTTTAGCCATTCATCTGTCAATGGACTTTTAGGTTGCTTCCGTGTCTTGGCTATTGTAAATAATGCTTCATTGAACACTGGATCTTTTTATAGTTTTCTCTGGATATATGCCCAGGAGTGGGATTATAGGGTTATATGATAACTCTATTTTTAGTTTTTTAAGGAACCTCCATACTATTATCCATAGTGGCTGTACCAATTACATTCCCACCAACAAGATAAGAGAGTTCCTTTTTTTCCATATCCTCTTCAGATTTTATTATTTGTACTTTTTGATGATGGCCATTTTGACCATAGTGAGATGATACCTCATTGTAGTTTTGATTTGCATTTCTCTAATAATTAGTGATGTTGAGCATTTTTTCATGTGCCTGTTGGCCATTATATATCTTCCTTGGAGAAATGTCTATTTAGATCTGCTAATTTTTTTGATTGGGTTGTTTGATTTTTTGATATTGAGCTATATGAGCTGTTTGTATATTTGGAAATTAATCCCTTGTCAGTCACATCATTTACAAATATTTTCTCCCATTCTGTTGGATGTCTTTTTGTTTTGTTTATGATTTGCTTTGCTGTGCAAAAGTGGCTGCTTTAGATTACACCTATGTAACTAATCATAACCTGCTGTTCTCAACATTTTACTACCTTAAGTGAAGTGTAGAAATTTTATGTCCATTTATGTTCCATTATCCTGTGCCCTTTATAATTCTCTTGTAGTATTTTCTCTGTATATTGAGAACCACGTTATACAATGTTATAATTTTTGCCTCAACTATCAAACATAATTTTTTAAACTCGAATAGTCTATTAAATTTACTTGTATTTTATCCTCTTCTTTCTTCATTCTGATGTTTCAAGTTCCTTCTTTTATCATTTCCTTTCTGCTGGAAGAACTTCCTTTACCAGTTCTGTTGGCAACAAAAACTAGTTTCATCTGAGAGTGTCTTTATTTCATCTTCATTTCTGAAGGATATCATGAAATATAGAAGTCTGAGTTGACAATTATGTTCTTTCAGCTCTAACAATGTGCCACTTCCTTCTGGCTGCCTTGGTTTCAGATATGAAATCCACTGACATTCATATCATTATTTCCATAAATAATGCATCATTTCTCTCTAGTTGTTTTCAAGATGTTTTTGTCTTTACTTTCCTGAAATTTGATTATGTGTATTTTGGTGTAGATTTCTTTGGGGTTTTGTTGGGGGTTCACCCAGTCTCTTGAATCTGTAGTTTTATGTCTTTTGCCAAATATGGGAAATTTTTAGCCATATTTATCAAGTGCTTTTTCAGCCTCAATCTCTTTTCCCTCTCTTTTTAGAAACTTTAAAAAATGAGCAGTAGATAACTTATTGTAATACCACAGGTTTCTGATGCTCTGTTCATCTCTTCTCTCCATTGACTCTCTTTTGTTCAGATTGGATAGTTCCTATAGTTATGTTTTCAGATTAACTAATTCTTTATCTGTCATCTCTATTCTACAACTGGGACCATCCAGTGAGCTTTTAAATTTTTTTTTAAATTTTTATTTATTTATCTTTGGCTCTGTTGGGTCTTTGTTGCTGCTGGAGGGCTTTCTCTAGTTATGGCAAGTGGGAGCTACTCTACTTTCAGTGTGCAGGCTTCTGATTGTGATGGCTTCTCCTGTTGTAGAACATAGGCTGTAGCGTGCACTGGCTTCAGTAGTTGCAGCATGCAAACTCAGTAGTTGCATGTCCTGGGCTCTAGAGTGTGGGCTCAGTAGTTGTGGCTCCTGGACTGTTGCCTCGTGGCATGTGGGATCTTCCTAGACCAGGGATTGAACCTGTGTCCCTTACATTATCAGGCAGATTCTTAACCATGGGGCCACCAGGGAAGCCCTAAAATTTCAGTTATTGTATTTTACAGTTCTAAATTTTCCATTTGGTTCTTTTTTCATTTTTGTTTTATATTTCTTTTCCAGGAATTTTTTTTCAAGTTGTGCTTATAATTGCTAGTTTGGAAGTACTTTTATGATGGTGGCTTAAAATCCTTCTTGGAAAATTTCAGTATCCACGTCATTTCAGTGTTGGCATCTGTCAGGTGTCTTTTCCCAATTAAGTCAAAATCTCCCTGGCTCTTGGTTTGACAGGTAGTTTTTATTGTATCCTGAATATTAGCTGTATATTTGAATATGTTATGAATCTCTGAATTTAAGTCTTCTATTTTAGCAGGCCTCTACTGGCAGTGCACTGTAGAAGGGGTACATCACCTGGTTATTGTCAGGTGGGTGGGGTAGTTCAGAAGCCCTGGCTTCCCACCAGGCCTCTGCTGACAGGAATGTGTGCACGCATGCTAAGTCGCTTAGTCATGTCCAACTTTCTGCAACTCCACTGACTGTAGCCTGCCAGGCTCCTTTGTCCATGGAATTCTCCAGGCAAGAATACTTGCCATGCTCTCCTCTAGATCTCCCTGACCTGGGGATTGAACCTGGGTCTCCCACAATGCAAGCAGATTCTTTACCATCTGAGCCACTAGGGAAGCCCTTTACTGACAGGAGGTTTTTTTTTTTTTTTTTCCTGAGGTGGTTGGGTTTTGTCTTTCTAGACTGACCCTCTCTCTCTCCTTTGGCTAGAGAAAACAGGCTTTTCTTGGGGCCTTTATGGTCTATGGCTGTTGACATTTCTGGTCTGCTGGATTCTTCAGCACCCATTTTAGGATATAGAGGAGGCAAAAAGAAAACCCAGGCAACTCATGGATGTGTTGTTCCACAATTCCCAACATCCCTAATCAGTCTACCTTCTTTTCCCTTTCTTTCAGAGTTTTTTATTTTATAAATCATGTTTGGGAAGAATTTTAGTTATACTTTGTGAGAGGAATAAGGAGAATGCATCTATTCTATCTTACCTGGAACCGTAGTCAGCCCATCTGGAGACTGGTTTTTATTAAACTTAATTATACTGAAATTTGACATGCTGGGGCTTTATGTAAATAACCTGTACTAACAGAATGCTAAGGGTCGTTAGGCCTCAAGGCATTTATGAAATCAGCTCTTTCCTAATGCTTAGTATGATTCTTTATTGTACATTTTTAATCATCTTGAAAGTGCTTCTTATCCAAGCACTGCATCAGTAGTTTTATTGTTTCATCACATTAGAAAATAACGTCAGTGGCATTACTTCATTCTTTTTAATGGTTGAGTGATATTGCATTTTATATATGTACCATATCTTAATGCCATTTGCAACAACATGGATGGACCTAAGGATTGCCATACTGATTAAAATAAGACAGAGAAGGAGAAATATCATATGACACCCCTTGTATGTGGAATCTAAAAAGAAATGATACAAGTGAACTTATAAAACAGAAAGAGACTCAAAGACTTAAGAGAATAAACTTATGGTTGCCAGGAGGAAGGATGGGGAGAAGGGATAGTTAGGGTTTTTGAGGTGGGCATGTACGCACTGCTATATTTAAATGGATAACCAACAAGAACCTACTATACAACACATGGAACTTTGCTGAATGTTATGTGGCAACCCAGATGCATGGGGAGTTTGGGCAAGAATGGATACATGTATTTGTATAGCTGAGTCCCTTTGCTGTTCACCTGAAACTATCACAACGCTGCTAATCAGCTGTATCCCAATACAATGAAAATTAAAAAGAATGTCAAATTTGGCACATATCCAGGATCAGAGAAAGAATCACAGGAAAGACAGAAACTGGTGGCAGAACTAGCATGAACATAGTTCACCATTTGCTGCTCCCATAAAGTGATGCAGCACTGTGTTCTAGTGAAAGAAGGGAAAAAGCCCAAATCCCACAAAGGTAGGAAGCTGGACACATTGCTTACATACAGCCTCAGTTTTACAGAACAGCTGATAGTGGTTGGAATGATTGATCTCACACATGAACTGGTACACAAGTGAAAGATGGATGGTTACATAAAGAAAGTGAGGTTGCTGTCATGTCCAACTCTTTGTGACCCATGGACTGTAGCCTACCAGGCTCCTCTGTCCATGGGATTCTCCAGGCAAGAGTACTGGAGTGGGTTGCCATTTCCTTCTCCAGGGGATCTTCCTGACCCAGGGATCAAACCTGGGTCTCCCACATTGCAGGCAGACACTTTACCTTCTGAGCCACCAGGGAAGCCCTGGATGGTTGCATGGTTGGTGCCTAAAGATATAGCTTCAGTCCCAGCCCTTACCCCACTCTACCCAGCAGGTCTCAGAAAGTTCTCCTCAACAGGCACTCCACAGCAGCAGCTGCAGAAAGCACAGTCACACTAGAAGAGGAGCCCCCATCTTTTTCCTGTCTATCCTCCCCAAATGCCTCTTGGGTTACAAGCAGAAATTATAAATACTAATTCTGTATGGATTTACAGCATTGGATAATGAAGCTTAGGTAAGGAAGATTACAGGTTTCATATTTAAGAGGCCTTATATTGTCAAAGTTCAACAGGCTTTCCATCTATGGATTTCTGTGTTCTGAAGTTCAAACATCCTTTGTTTCTTTCCTTCCAGGTCAGTCACCATAAACCGGGACACTCAGCATGTTGTCCCAGCATTGGAAGAAGCCACGCTGTGGGGGCAATCTATCACACTGTCAGAGACTGGGGCTTGACTTGGTACCAACTGCTGTGCAGTTGGAGCAGGAATATCATGAGCTGTTAAATAATGAGTGACACACTGGTTGAAACGAAGTTTCCAGTAAGGAAGTGACAGTGCAGTGCAAATAATTATGGCAATAAAATAGGAAGAGCTTTAGTTCCCAGCCTGACCCTGTCTCTGTTGGAGCCAATTCAACAAGGCATTCTCAGAACAAAGAAGAGATGTGATTTGGTACCATTTCCCATCAGCAGGTGCCTGGACAAAACATCAATGTGAAGACAGGTCAAGTGTAGTCCTGTGTATCTTGATTAAATCACTTAATATTAAATAAAATATCTGGGCAGTGTATTTTAAAAATCTGACTCATCCAGCTCTTCTTCAAAGAGCTTCCCTGGCCCCCACCCCTAAATGGATTTTTTAAAAGTAATTTCCTGGGGTGGGAGAACCCTAATGAACTGAAAGAAATGTTTGCTTTTAAATTGTTCTATCTGATGTTTTTGTAATTATACTATTAAATGATTCTGGAGTCACTGTTAATGACAAGATTTGTTGCTTTATTTTGCTAGGGAGCAGATTTTATTATGTACTTCAATTGCATGATTTAGGGAGCAGTTAGTCTACATATAGGGGAATACAAGGACTATGAGAAAAACTGTAGGAAGCTCAAGAATCTTAGCAATTCGCCAACACTCAAAGCCTGTTAAAGATGTTTGCAGGCTGGGAGAAGTCACAGGTTTCAAATGTTTATTTTAACTCAAAGGCACATTTTTTAAGTCTAAAAGTGTTGCTGTGATTTTTTTAGATCCAATCTTTAAAAATTTTTCAAGCATCTAAATTAGCAGTCAGGAAAAGCCTTTTCTGAGAAGACTCTGATAGTAAATAGCTCAGGCTTTATGAGCACTAGTTGTTCAGTGCCCTTACAACTCAGCTCTGCGTGAAAGCAGTCACAGACAAAATGAGTGAGTAGAGTGTATGCCAATAAAACTTTATTTACAAAAACAAGCAGTAGACTGGATTTGATCCAGGGGCCACTGTAATTTGTCCATCTCTGTTTTAAATGAAGTTGGAGAGGAATAGCTTCCATCCAGAACAGAACTTCTCTGTGTGGGAAAGAAACAGACTAAGAACAGGCCCATACTGCCTTCTTCTACTAATGGACAATACTTTTAAAAGTATGAAACGAGATGAGCTCAGCCAGTTAATCTCTTTATTTTGATTTTTGTTAAAAAAAAAAAAAGGCTTTGAGAAAAATGTGTTAAATATCAGTAAAGGGCAGGAAAACATGTAGCTAGCTTTACAATATCAATCTAAACATATACACAAAGGCAAACATTAAGTAAAATGCTAGGGAGAGGGAACACGTTGGGGCCTAACTCCAGTTTTCTTTATTGCACATAAAGGTTGATGATAACTCCAAGTCTTCACGTTTTCACAGTTAGACATGTTTTAATATTATTTTATATAACATGTTTATATAACACACTGTGTTAATTTTATAAAACCACCAGTTTGCTACTATTTAATGGAAATAAAAGACAAAAATTTCCCCAATTACAGTATGGAGGCTCTCTATAAAAAATTCCCCTGTAGGTCACATCAGCCCCTATTAAATTCATCCTAGTCTATTTAAAAAACTGCTTTTCAGCTATTAAATGAATCTTGGTGGCCTCCCCATTTAATTGTTTTAATGGACATAGTAAAACTTCCTAAGTAAGAAATACCAGATATATTTTATGTAAAAAAAACAAACCTAAGTGGCCCTACTATGAAGTCATATTTTTGAATGAGTGATTTCAATGACAGATTCCAAACCCATAGACTTAATACCCACATAACTGAAAAACCACCCCATTGCTTCTCCAAAGCTCACAGCTGGAATACCATAACTAAAGTCGACCCCCAGATGTCCATGCAGTTAAGACACTCACTCACTGGCACTGGGATCTTAACTTGTTTGAAGTGCTTTAGACAGTAGATGTAGAGTTCTTCATGATGTTTCCAAGTCCTTTTCCATCTGAGTTCCTCCAACACATACAGGCCCACCCAGATAATTTTCCACTGGCCAAGAGTCGAGCTGACCATGACACTTGGCAGTTCTGTGAAGTTTTTCAAAAAGGTGGCCATTAGGGTAAGAAAATGACCTCTCCTAAGTGCTCTTGTGTCTGTTGCAGACCTTTTCAAAGGGCAACAGAACAGGCAGCCCTCCTTGTCGTTTTCTCCAAGGCTCATGTAGCAGAAAACTGGCTGCTTGTGTGTGCCATGTGGGCTGTGGTTAGAGTATACCCTGCTTACAAAAATAAAACATCAAAAACTTTGGTTTTGCTCTTTACAACTTCTGCTAGCACTGGCTGACAAGATGGGTTTAATTTACAGAAACTCTGCTTATGAAACTCGGAACTGGAAGAAAAATGATTTCTAGGTTTTGTTTTGAAAAGATTGTCAAAGAGCCTACTTGCTTTTCCTCATTAGACACTAGCACTGGTTTCCAGAATACTTCTCTGTAGATTGTTCTTATTAGGTTTTAGAAAGAGGGGAGGTCTTTTCAGGTATCCACATGGTGAAAGCAGCATTCAGGTGGGTTGTTTCTAAACTGTATGTCTTGGTCACGAAATGCCCTCAATTTACTGTACCTGTATCAGAATGCAGCAATTGACACTGGTGAGTCAGATTCTCAGTTAAAAGCAGAGAAGGGATCAGAAATCAATGACAGTATTTGACAGACTAGCTCCTTCACTAACTCATCTACAGAAGCAACATCAAAAAGCAAGCATGAGACCTGTCAAGTACCCCATTTCTGAAGTGGAATAAGAGGTCATATAGTTACTGAATCAGCAGGCTGACTTTCCTGATGCCCTCAGTCCAGGTTCCAATTTATAGCAAATGGGAAAATCAGCTTTCTGATCCACCTCTTAGAGCTCACAATGGGTACCAAGGTAGGTTTCCAAGAGGATGACTTCCCCCGCAATGAGTTACTTGTTTGCCCTGCCAGCAATTTCACCTAAGTGCATCAGCAGTGTTTCTACATTTAGAAATCATTTTGTTCACATTAGATAGCTGACATGAAAACATTAACTTCCGCTGCAGACAAAGAAAGGGGGAGCTATGATGGGGCTTGGGCATGTGTACGTGAAACAGACTTCTGTTTTTGAAACAAACATTACTTGTTTGCCCTAGACTGAAATGTTCATGGAAAGCTGAGTGAACATTTTTTCAGGTTTTCTACAGAGATATTTGTTGACTGAACCATGGAGGACATTTTCAGGTCTAGAGAACACAGCCTGAAGAGCTCCTTGCTGTTTACTTGATGAACCATTTGATGTCACAGTGTGATTTTTGGCTGCAGGACATCAATGCTTGTTTGTCTGATCACTCCAATAAGTACCCTGATGGCCAGAGTCCATTTAATCACATATGCCCTTCCTATGCCGGTTTCCTCGGAAGAAATACAGCCTTCTTTAAATTCCAAATATCCTTCTTTAGTTCAATTCTCCTTATAGTCCTCAAAAAGAGTATGAAAAGGAATTGCAGGTGGTTTTGTCTTTCCTCTGTTGGTGCTATACAAAAGTTTGCATCTCCTTAATTAACTGCTACTGACATCACTGCCACATGAGACAGCAGATTGATCACAACTTTCCAAGTAATATGGTTACTCTGCTCTGGCAGTGAATGGGCCCATTCTTATTTTGAGGAGTCCAGCATGGATGCAGGCATGAGTACAAGCAAAATGTGAAGAGAAAGTTCACTTGACTGTGAAAGGGACTATTAATATAATATCAGGTTAAACTGCAAAGATAGCATCTCAGAAACTGTCACATTTGACTAGTCAGCAGTCCAGTTAAGACAAAACCCCCTTTCCCCCCAACAAATGGGAGCAAAGATGACAATTTTTAATCCTCCCCATACATACACTCAAGTCACCCATCTCTCCCTCTCATGCTCTAAGATTTTCAAAAGTGACCTTTTCAGTTGTACTTTACAAAGTATGTTCTTGATTTCTGCAAAGATTATTAGCATGAAACTCTCACAACTACCCTCTCTGTATTGCTGATCAACCCTGTTTGTTCCACATGACTAACAATATAAAATGTTCTTTCCTAGACCATTTCTTTAAGGTTCCAAATAGGGTCCACTGCAAGTTCTAGACTAGAGGCTCTCAACCCTAGCTGCACATTAGAATTCTTAAGGATCCACAACAAAACATGGCAGCCAGGCACCAACCTACTGAATCTGAATCTCTGAGGGTAGAGCCCTGGCTTCAGTATTTGTAAAAACTGGCCAAGTAATCTTAATGTGCAGCCAGGCATGAGAACCTGTGCTCTAGAAATTTTGACTACTGAAATGCCACCCCCCAACCCAGAACAAACATGTTTCTAAGATGACTTGGGATTACTCTCTCTTGGGGGAACTTTCTTTAGATGGCTGCACCATTACTTAGCAGTTTTGTTCTGATTTCTGCCAGACTGGCAGCAAATACTCAGCCTTGAGTGAAGAGGTTTTGGCCTTTGTGCTTTTTTGTCACTCAGCACAGGCAGGATACTCTGAGAGGTGGAAGTTTTTTGATGAGTTAACTCACTTCCCAGGACCCCTGGTAAAGTCAGGATTAATCTCCACATCTTGCAAACAAAAATTAGGACCACAGGTCAGTGACTTAATGATTCACTGAATGAAAACTCTAACCAAATAACTACAAATCTAGCTAAGTTTTGGACTCAGCAAATCTTCGTTTACTTATATTTAAGGAGGTTAGAATAAAATGTTTGCAGTGGAGAGTACAAAGCCCATGGAGGACCATAAAATCAAAATGGACTTTAGATACAAAGGAAAGAAGAGAATAAAAATGATTTCACTTATATTATATTGAATCATATGAAACTGCCATTTCTGTTTTCTTAAATGGTTGAAAATCAGCAATTTCATATGACTCGGCCTAATAATAAGTTTTTCCTGGTTTGCACAATTTATCAATTCAAAAACAAAGTGTCAAGCAATGTCTTATTTAAAAATTATGTCAGCTAAAAAGATGAAATGATTGATTTCATTACGAGTGTCCTAGACTGAACTGGGCCACTATTTTGTCTGCCATAATAAGAAAAATGCCCACATTTTATGAAAGCTTTTTTTTTTTTTTAGAAATTGGGTTTTCAAATAGGCTATCACTGAAGCATAGGAAGACTTGCTAGCCTAGTTTCTAAGAGTTCTCTCAGTATTTCACTACTACAGGTGTGGGCAGGTGAAAGAGCTCATCCATAAAAAACCCAAACTCTTGATAAAAACCTAAATTTTAAACCATACTTACACATTAAGTTGGCACAAGGCTCCCCAGATACCATGAAAATGGCCCTTCTCTACATGATATTCACTGTCAAGACATCCAGATTCTCAAACTGTCTACTATAGTTGACAGAACCTTCCAACCTTACACCAGGCTGAATAATGCTTAACTTTCCATTGACTCACCTCTGATTCCTCATGTGGCCACTGAAATCTCATGCATTTATGAACTCAAAATTTGGAATTCTACTCAGTCATTAGAATACTATCTTGTATTTTCTTTGCAGTTAATTTTGTTTGCAGTGAGATTTCTTCCCTCTGAATACTAGACTGTTGCCTCTTAGACTTCTTGCTGCTTTCTCTTTCATAGATAAGACTGCATCCCACAAATTGCGGTGTTATTTCTAAAGCCACAGTAGAACCCAATCCTATTCATTATTTCCGAGGCAGTCAGCTCATATGGAATACCTTGAGAACTTACAGATTTTTGCAGTGATATCACCATCAGTTTCTAAACAGTTTCTCCTGTCCTCATATTAGTTAAAAACAACAGTATAACACTATTTTGCCTTTGGTTTCAAACATTCCAGTAACTTCTTCCTTATGGAGATTTCCAGAGAAGGAATTGGAATTCATTCCTCCATGTTGAAATGTTCATGGACATATTTTCCAGTTTTCAGTCTAGAAGAAACACAGGGAGTCAAAAAGGGGCAGGAATCCTGATAGGAGGGTGCAGTCACACACCTCATTGCTGAAGCCTCCAGTCAAATTGCTTTCTCATGTCTTCTGTCCATTTAACACCAGTTTCTCACAGTCCTTGGAGGTCCAATAGCAACTGCCATCCTTTACAATCTTAGCCTGTTCTCCCCTTGTATGCCTACAGCCAAAGAAACCTACACCGCTGTGTCTGGATACGAAGCCTCTCCTGGGAGGAACCCCCAGCACCTACCACACCTTGTTCAGATCTGCAGGTGAATGAATGAAGACAGCGTTAAAGCATGCTATTTGTTTAACTCTGAACAGCGCACTACAATGTGAAAAAAGTGGGAATAGGTCTGCATTTGCCTTGATTTAGAGACACTTTCACCCCACCAGCTTCATCTTGGCTGAAATTTTAAATGTTAAGATATCTTCAGACCCCAATAAAATAGAAGTGTTAGTTCCATTCAGTCAAGGCCCCATCTCAACAATGCTGGGGCTTGCAGCCATCCTCACCCTGCCAGTGGGTTCTCCCCCACCCCATCACTCAGGGCTCTGGGGAGGAAGGCGAACATTATCCTCCAAGGGGAACACCAGGCGGGTGCCCCGGCTGGAAACCTTTGGGTCTCCCATTCCCAGGTCTCGTTCCAGCACCTCCTCAGAGTTGCTCTTCATTCTCCGACCACCCTCGAGGCTCATGGAGGCCGTGTGGGAGCCTGAGGAGCCGTTCGCAGTCACTGCGCTATCCCCGAAGGTCAAGGTGAGGTCGCCCTCAGTCAGGATGAAATCAGAGTCTTCCTCTCTCAGTGGCTCTTGATTCTGAAAAGTGCAGCAAACAATAGCAACATCATCAACCACATCAATCACAAATGGGAGACCAATATCTTCCCGGGCCAAAGCTAGCCCCAACTCCTTATCTGAAAATGGGGATCATAAAACTGGCCTGCCTTGAGCCCCTAGTGTGATAACTGGGTGTAAACTCTAGAGTGCTAGTCCATGTAAGACTATTGCTGAACCAGGACTTTGAAAACCAGTAAGCAGTTCTGATTTTAAATGCCTGATAGCATAGGGACAAAAAGTAACAAAAGGGAAAAAAGGGTGATTAGCCTGGATTTTCAGCCTCTCTTGTGGTGAAGAATTCTCCTGCAATGCAGGAGATGCGAGTTTGATCCCTGGGTTGGGAAAATCCCCTAGAGAAGGGAATGGCAACTCACTCTCTTGCCTGGAGAATCACATGGACAGAGGAGTCTGACAGGCTACAGTCCATGGGGTCATAAAAGAGTCAGACATGACCAAGCAACCAACACTTTCACTTTCAACCCAACAAGAAACTAATGGGTAAGGTCCTCGTGTGTACCTGCAAATTAGATTTTGGGTCTTCTCTTTTCTGGGAAAGTATTCTGGGAGTTGGGGTGGGCTCCTGCTCTACACAAACCACCCTAAACCCATCTAGTTTACATATGAATTGCTCTTTGTCCTACTAAGCAATTGAGGAAGAGGATGAGCCATAATTAGGATTTCCTTCCCATCCCCACAGAAACATCCTAATGGGAAGGAAGCCCTCAGGTAGATGAAGTGAGGGACTGAGAAGGAGGGGACGTTTTCTTGAGCATCTATTGTCCGCCTGTCACAAATGTCACAGAAGCTCTCATTTGATCCCTGCCCCTTCCCTGTGAAGGGCACACACACTCAGGTCACAGAGAAGAAAACTGGAGAGACCCCATGGGATCTGCCTGAGGTTGTCTGGCTGCTTGGAAACAGAGTTAGGATTTAGGCTGCCAGTAGACGGGTTCTCCCCACAAAAAGGATGTGAAAAATTACCCCATTGGGGAACAGGAATGGCAAGCATCTCATGCTAAGCAGTGGTGGTAACAGAACAGACAAGGCTGAGTAAAGTAGGCTAAATTAGCCAAGTGGCAGCCACTTGAAACTACAAGACTACAGGGAGAGCGTCAGGAAGCTGCATGGGGTCAGATACAACCTTTTACCCTCTGGATGGTTTTACAAGCAAAGTGAGGGGTGGTGCACTCCCTGCCCTGCCACCAACCTCCCATCCCCCCTGCAAGGCCATCAAATACTGGGAACATCTTCTTAAATGGCAAACACATGGTTCCAAGCTGCTCCAGGTAAATGATTCTTTCTTTCCTATTTCCGACCTACCTTCAAAGCACATCAGAAATCCTCTGGCCTCTACCTGAGAGGGTCTCCTTGGTGCAGGATGCTGAATCTGCCTGACAGCCACGTGGTCCCCACTCAGCCAGAGGTTCAGTCACACTCCTGTGTTCAAGGCTGGGATCCTCATCTATGTGAGTAACCACCAAACAGTACTGACCTCCCTCCTCTTCCTGGCACCCCTCCTTGAGCTGCTGACCTCATAGGAAAGTGAAAAGTGTTAGTCGCTCAGTGGTGTCTGACTCTCTGTGACTCAATAGATTCCCTGGTGGCTAAGAGGTAAAGAATTCGCCTGCAATGCAGGAGAACTGGGTTCGATCCCTGAGTTGGGAAGATCCCCTGGAGACGGGAATGGCTACCCACTCCAGTATTCTTGCATGTAAAATTTCATGGACAGAGGAGTCTGGCAGGCTACAGTCCACGGGGACACAAAGAGTTGGACACAACTGAGCATGCAACTCTGTGACTCAATTGACTATAGTCCACCAGGTTCCTCCATCCATGGGATTCTCCAGACAAGAATACTGGAGTTGGTTGCCATTCCCGTCTCCAGGGGATCTTCCCAACCCAGGGACTGAACCCACCAGGACCTCATAGGAGATGCCTGTTAAACGCACTGACCCAGGGAAGACCCTTAGGTTCTGCCTGCCTCACCTCTCCTATCCTGGCCCATCTCTGGGCATGTACTGGTGACAAGCACATGCTTGTTTTCTGCATTGTTTCTTCATGACGTTGCGTTCTCCAATCTTCACAGCATCACTTCACTTAACCAGGGCTTTTAACAGGCAAGCACACGAGTCCTCTTGCCTTCTGCCTCCAATCCTCACTGGAATGAGGCAGGGTACAAATGTACAGTTCAATAAAAATCCTCTATTTAGGCAAAGTATAATTCTAAAACTCACTCTAACCTGTCCCATTTCCCCATCGCCATTAGTTGTTCACAAAGTCCTGAAACCCCATCTGCTCTGTGATGGTTTTTAAACAACAGATGGCATCATGTTCCCTGTTTTAAAACGCTCCATTTCTCCCATTCATCCACGTGCTAAGTAATGTTTTTATCTCTGTCAAAATCTCTCTCCCAGGGCTCCTTAGCTCCCACTGTTCAGGAGGAGACTCTCCTGGCACATATTTTGCTGTTTTGAGGTTTGGAGTCACATGGGGAGAGAGTGGAATACAGACAGAACAATTGCGTGTGTGGGGAATTCCACAAATGGAGCCAAGCCACCCACTCAGCAGCACAGAGCTCCTCAATGGGAGCCCTGGGACGGCCCACTCTGACCCCTCACAGTGGGAAGCAGGGTCAAAGTTCACCGACAGGAGGAAACAAGACTGGATGATGACCCATTCCACAATGAAACCCACAAGCCCAGACAAACAGTACCCTGGGAACAGTCACTCAGAAACAGGGATGCAGTAAAAAACCCAGTGGAGAAGGATTTCCAGATTGATGCTTAAGGAATGTTCTATGCAGATGATAAAACCATCCCACACCCTCTAATTCCAGATGACAGGATCAACAAATTTTTGTTCATCTGAGGTTTGGGTAATTACATAACTAGCTTTCCAGTGAGGGCTGCTCTGGAAATGGGACGAAATAACCCTGCAGACACCTGCAAGCAAGAGTGTTGTGGGAATATGTGCATTTAAATAGCCACAGGTGGCGCTAGTAGTAAAGAACCCACTTGCCAACACAGGAGATGAAAGAGACATGGGTTTGATCCCTGGGTCAGGAAGATCCCCTGGAGGAGAGTATGGCAACCCATTCCAGTATTCTTGCCTGGAGAGTCCATGGTATTCTGGTGGGATTATGGTGAGCCTGGTGGGCTACAGTCCATGGGGTCACAAATAGTCGGACACAACTGAAGCAACTTACCACACATGCACATTTTCATTAAGTGGAAGAACACTGTTTTCTAGGCGGCTCTCAAACCTAAATTTTTTTTTAGAGTGAGTGCAAATAAGGAATAATGAACACCATCCATATCTCCCAAAGAACCTCAGTGAAGTATAAAATGTCCTACAGGTGATGGGGGAGGGCTACCCAACAGTGTGTCAAACAGTCAAGAGAATGGCTCATCTGAGGCCCTCATCCCAGCCCCACTCTGTCACCTCTGACTTCCTCAGTTAGAATTCCAAAGACTTTCTGCTCTCACTTTCTCAGCAGCAGGCCTCTCCATGTCTGGAGGTGAGACCCTAGTCAGGATCCCAGCCCCAGGCAGTAGAGGCAGTATGGAGGGTGGTTCTAGCCTGCAGAACAAGTCACCCCATCTTGGGTTGGCTGTGGAGAGTCCACAGCCCAAACATGACCCCAGGAAGCAAACCTTGAGCAGAATCTTGAAGTGGTGAGGGGAGCACTTTCAATTTAAGTTCCTGGAAGTATATGGAGTTTACTCTGAGGTGTGAGGCAATAGCTGGTAAGTTTCCAATTAGATAAGATGTATATAAAGTTTTAATAGTGGGTGAGTTATTTTACTATTACAGAGACATGAAAAGTGACCCTTGTAAAAACTAAGAAAGAATGAGGCTTTACAAATTGCTTAAAAGACACTAGAGTTGGAAGGCCAAGATACAAGGAAGCCCAGTGAAACAAAATCAGATCAGTCAGAGCTTCTTCAGCAGAAGAGATCAGGACACCAAGTCACTGCCCTTTGTTTCTGATGACAGAACACATCCAAATGACCCATGCTGTCACTTTACACAGAGGTCCAAACTAAGCAAAGTATTCCACACTCAAATAAAAGATTTATTAAATAAAATGGGGTGGGAAATCATAAAACTAACTTTTTAATCTATTGGTCTGTATACTTCCAACATAAAAGATAATTAGCATTATTATCTAGGCTCATTATTTCATTAAAAACTCACCACAAACATTAAAAATCACTTCACAAAACCAAAGGGAAATGGTGCTCTCGGCATCCGACCCTTTTTTTTTTTGTAATTTAAAAACAGTTTATCAGAGGTGGCACAGGAATTTCATTTTTATATGAGGAGGGGCTGGGGAAGCTGGAAGGCTCAACTGTCTAGGTGAAGGAGACATTGATGCTGTTCTCTGCCATGTTTGGTGGCAACTGAAAGCAAAGGCCATGGCAGAACTGCAGTATTACCATGGCAACTTGGCCATGCTGTACTTACCTCATATACCTGGGGACTGGTTAGACATTGAGCGAGCAAGCCACACCAGGCTGGGAGAGTGGTGGTTAATGGGGGGCCACTGTGCGTGAGGATGGGCTTCAAGTAACTTTTAAAAAGAGAATTAAGGAAAACTGCCTGCAACGAAAACACATACCCAACAAAATGTGTTCAGAAATCCAAAGGAGTAAATCATCAGGCATTCTAACCCTCTTTCCCCCATTTTACCAGTACAATACAGAAAGTGTGGTACTTGTAGTCTGCAAATATCTGAATCCAAGAATAAACTATACCCCATCAGCCTTAAGTGTTAACCGTTAACTTTCAGGTTGCCAGTTCCCAATTTTCAGTTAAAAAGTATACTTGATTAAAATACCTTTCTCTCTTCTTTGTTATGGTGATTTTGATCAGCCTTCCAGCTTTTGACACACAACGAGCTCATGTTTTGGAAACAGGAAATGGTGTAGCTGGAATGGAGATGTTAGAGCACCTGGGTCCCCTTTGCTCAGAAGTTACACGGTGGAAATGTTTGAGGTGGACAGGAACTTAGAGGACAAGGCAAATTGGCTTCACGAAGGTCACTCAGACCTCAATCTCCCACCTTAACATACTGGACTATTCTTCCCTCTACCTGCTGCCTCTCTCCCAGACTCTCTCAAGAGTTTCTCCACCTTGATATTACTGGCATGGGCCAGATCACCTTTGCTGAGGGGCCTGTCCTACATTGTAGGATGACCAGCAGCATCTCTGGCCTCTACTCAATAGATGCCAGGAGCACCTCCAACCCCTCCCTCATGTGTGACTACAAAAATGTCTCCTGACATTGCCCAATGTCCCCCAAGGAGAAAACTTGTCCTCGATTGAGCTCCCTGCTCTAACACAAAGGTCAACTGTTCTGTGGAGACTGGCTCAGAGTTTACCAATCTATGGATATGTGTGCTGCCAAATGCATAGTCCTGGGTTGGAAGCACCGTGAAGCATGTATCATTTTATGATGGAGGTGGGACCATTTCTGACATCCCCAGTGTAAGCAATGGGAAAAGGTGGAGACCAACAGGATCACCCCAGATACAGGAGTGGCCAAGAGACTTTAAAGGCAGATGGGGAGTCACAGCTATACTCAAGAGTATGACTGCTCTGAGCACCAGCACTTCCTGTCTTCATTCAGATCAGCGTTGAGAGAGAAAATGTTGCTCTACACCCTGCTTATTTAACTTATATGCAGAATACATCATGAGAAACGCTGGGCTGGAGGAAACACAAGCTGGAATCAAGATTGCCAGGAGAAATATCAATAACCTCAGATATGCAGATGACACCACCCTTATGGCAGAAAGTGAAAAAGAACTAAAGAGCCTCTTGATGAAAGTGAAAGAGGAGAGTGAAAAAGTTGGCTTGAAGCTCAACACTCAGAAAACTAAGATCATGGCATCCGGTCCCATCACTTCATGGCAAATAGATGGGGAAACAGTGGAAACAGTGGCTGACTTTATTTTTTTGGGCTCCAAAATCACTGCAGATGGTGATTGCAGCCATGAAATTAGGAGACACTTACTGCTTGGAAGGAAAGTTATGACCAACCTAGACAGCATATTAAAAAGCAAAGACATTATTTTGTCCACAAAGGTCTGTCTGGTCAAGGCTATGGTTTTTCCCGTGGTCATGTACGGATGGGAGAGTTGGACTATGAAGAAAGCTGATTGCCGAAGAATTGATGCTTTTGAACTGTGGTGCTGGAGAAGACTCTTGAGAGTCCCTTGGACTGCAAGGAGATCCAACCAGTCCATTCTAAAGGAGATCAGTCCTGGATGTTCATTGGAAGGACTGATGTTGAAGCTGAAACTCCAATACTTTGGCCACCTGATGCAAAGTGCTGACTCACTGGAAAAGACCCTGATGCTGGGAAAGATTGAGGGTTGGAGGAGAAGGGGACGACAGAGGATGAGATGGTTGGATGGCATCACCAACTCAATGGACATGGGTTTGGGTAGACTTCGGGAGTTGGTGATGGACAGGGAGGCCTGGTGTGCTGCAGTTCATGGGGTCACAAATAGTTGGGCACGACTGAGCAACTGAACTGAACTGAACCAGAGGAGATGGAGGGGCGAACCTGGGGTAAACTTCTGGCTGGGAATTACTCACCAAAGGAAGATGTGTGGGCTTTGCTGGGACTCTTTATAAACAGAACAAGCTCCCTCTGCCTGCTCTCCTCATTCCTAGAAGGAGCCCCTTTAGGCCTATCAGTTTTTTTGTGTCTTCACCTCAGAAGCTGACACTGGCTGGGTTCGCAGAATGACTAATACAAGAGTCCCAGAGAAGCTGGAGGCTGCCTTTCACTTCCCTGTTTCGGGCAGTTCAAAGATGAGCTCCCTCTTCCCAAACATAAAAGGCCCTCTAACAAGTTTTTTTAAAAGAGGAAAAATATCTACAGACAGATTTTAAATATTCAAGTTGTTGGAAGAGCAAAAATGAAATACCAAACCTCTCTCCCACCCAGTCTTTCTGGCAATTTACCATTACAACTTTACAGAATACATTTTTTGCCTATTTCCTGATTTATGCACTGTAGTCAGAAGGTTTTAAGAAGGATGGTAAATTTAATTCATTTACATTTCTGCCTCTTTTCAATTTATTTCCCTAATTTTTATTATAATTAATTTTATACTTTAGATATTTAACATTTGCAATCTGTAACTAATAAGCAAATCTCTGCTTTGTCGATGGATTGAACCTAATGTTAATGACCAATAAGTAGCACTTATAATAATGCAATTTATGAATATTATTCATTATAACCAAGCAGAGTGGTTGGGACACTATCAAAGTAAATGTAATACAATGTCATTTAAACTCTGTCAGAAGAGATAATTTGAGTGTCCTGCAAAAAAACAAAATCTTTTAAAATTTCTTTTTGATTTTATTTCCTCTGGGTTATAACAAATCACTGCTTCTTCAATGGTGTCCTCTTAGTTGTATTTTGTTTTTGTTTAATCCTTATGTTACTTTTCCCCCTTCTCCCAGAGGCTTCATGGTGCTAAACTTTCTGAATTCTTGCATGTTTGAAAGCCACCATTCTTTTTTATTTTTGATTAATAGTTTGGGTGTAGAATTCTGAGCTCAGAAAAAAAATTTTTTTCATCCTAGAACTTTCATTTTGTTGATGGTTTCCCTTCTTGTGCAGATATTTTTTAGTTTTATGTAGTCCACATTTATTTTTGGTTTGTTGCCTGTGCTTTTGAGGTCAAAGACAAAAAAAAAATCAGTGACAAGATCAATGTCAAGGAGCTTTTCCCCTTTGTCTTCATCTAGGAGTTTTATGGATTAACATTTAAGTCTTTTAATCATTTTAAGTTGATTTTTGTGAGTTGTATAAGATGAAGTCCAGGTTCATTCTTTCACATGGTGGATATCCAGTTTTCCCATCACCATTTATGGAAGAGACTGCCCTATTCCCATTGTGTATCCTTGCCTTGTTGTCCTTCCGTTTCCGTTCCGTTCCGTTTCGTCGCTCAGTCGTGTCCGACTCTATGCGACCCCGTGGACTGTAGCCTACCAGGCTTCTCCGTCCATGGGATTCTCCAGGGAAGAATACTGGAGTGGGTTACCGTTTCCTTCTCCAGGGGATCTTCCTGACCCAGGGATCGAACCCAGGTCTCCCGCATTGGAGGCAGAAGCTTTAACCTCTGAGCCACCAGGTCCTTACAAGGGTTTATTTCTGGGCTTCTTATTCTGTTCCCTTGATCTGTGTGTCTATTTTTATGTCACTGCCATATTTTTTTATTACTTTGCCTTTGTAATGTAATTTGAGATCAGGAAGTGTGATGCCTCCAGCTTTGTCCTTTTCCCTCAAAATTGCTTTAGCTATTCAGTGTCTTCTGTGGTTCCGTACAAATTTTAGGATGATTTTCCTATGAAAAATGCCATCAGAGTTTTGACAAAGATTGTACTGAACCTGAGGTTGCTTTGGGTCAGTCAGTCAGTTCAGTCGCTCAGTCGTGTCCGACTCTTTGCGACCCCATGAATCACAGCACGCCAGGCCTCCCTGTCCATCACCAACTCCCGGGGTTCACTCAAACTCATGTCCATCGAGTCGGTGATGCCATCCAGCCATCTCATTCTCTGTCGTCCCTTTCTCCTCCTGCCCCCAATCCCTCCCAGCATCAGAGTCCTTTCCAGCGAGTCAACTCTTCGCATGAGTTGGCCAAAGTATTGGAGTTTCAGCTTTAGCATCAGTCCTTCCAATGAACACCCAGGATTGATCTCCTTTAGAATGGACTGGTTGGATCTCCTTGCAGTCCAAGGGACTCTCAAGAGTCTTCTCCAGCACCACCGTTCAAAAGCATCAATTCTTCAGCGATCAGCTTTCTTCACAGTTCAACTCTCACATCCATACATGACCACTGGAAAAACCACAGCCTTGACTAGACGGACCTTGGTTGGCAAAGTAATGTCTCTGCTTTTTAACATGCTATCTAGGTTGGCCATAACTTTCCTTCCAAGGAGTAAGTGTCTTTTAATTTCATGGCTGCAATCAGCATCTGCAGTGATTTTGGAGCCCAAAAAAATAAAGCCTGACACTGTTTCCACTGTTTCTCCATCTATTTCCCATGAAATGAAGGGACCAGATGCCATGATCTTAGTTTTCTGAATGTTGAGGGTAGTACAGACATTTTAACAATATTAATTCTTCCAATTTATGAACACAGGCACCTTTCCATTTACTTGTGTCTTCTTCAATTGATCAATGTTCTTTAATTTTCAGTATATAGATCTTCACCTCCTTGGTTAAATTTATTGCTAAGCATTTTACTGTTTTTGATGCTACTGTAATGGAATTGTTTTCTTAATTTCTTTTTTGGATAGTTCATTATTAGTATATATAAATGCAATTGCTCTTTGTATGCTGATAATATCTCCTGCAACTTTAATGATTTACTTTAAAAAACTTTGAACAGTTTCTTAATAGAATCTTTACAGTTTTCTATATATGAGATCATGTCATCTGCAGAGACAATTTTACTTCTTCCTTCCTGATTTGTATACATTTTATTTATTTTTCTTGCTTAACTGCTCTGGTTAGAATTACCAGTACTGTATTGAATAGATGTGGCAAGAGTACATACCCTTGCCTTGTTCCAGATCTGAGAGGAAAAGCTTTCAGCTTTTCACCACCAAGTATGATGTGAGCTGTGGATTTGCCATTGCTGTTGTTGTTTAGTCGCTAAGTTGTGTCCGACTCTTTGTGACCCCATGGACTGCCAGGAGCCTACCAGGCTCCTCTATCCATGGGATTTTCCAGGCAAGAATACTGGAGTGGTTTGCCCTTTCCTTCTCCTGGGGATCTTCCCCACCCAGGGATCTAACCCACATCTCCTGCATTGACAGGCAAGTTCTTTACCACTGAGCCACAGGGAAGTCCCAATGGCATGAGAGGAACTGGTAATTTTGTGTTTTGTGACCTGTTTGGTAATAGATGAGTGTACCTATTTTGTAATCTCACTGAGCACTTATGATATGTGTACTTTAATATATATATCCTTTATGTCAATACAAAATTTTAAACATTTTCAAAATCTGCAAAGACCATATATAAGCTACCTACCCCTTTGATCACTATGTCAATTTAAGAAACCATGAAGGTGTAACTTTTTGGTTTTTAATTCTCACCTGGGGCCAAGATAATCTACTAGAATAGAATCTGCCCTGCATGTAGTCCAATGAAGGCAGGATCAGACTTGGCCAGATTTGGTTCAGCCAATAGGAATAACCCTTCCCACATGAATTAACTGGCCAATCTCCACTTCCATTCTTGACCACAGCATGATTCAAGTGTAATTTTAACTAATTTACCTACATAGGCATATTTCCCTTGGACGCAAAGCTCTGAAAAGTCACGTGAGTCTACCAGGCTATGGGCTGGCTACCCTAATGATGTGCACATTCCTCTTGGCTAGAGAGATGCTCATTATGACAACCCGTGACTGAATGACCATTGCATGTGTCCCAAGAGAGGACTGGGTGCATCTGTAACAAGCACACATCTTTCCTTACTCATCAGAAGTCACACTAACAACCCAACAAGAGAATTTCATCATCAGTGTTTCACAAATACAGGGAATCCCCTTAAAAAGGATACTTGTGGTCAAAGCTGTACCACAGCCTGAATAGCCACGCACTCTCCTGCTTTGTTCGGTTTCCTCTGGCAGAATCTGAACCATCCTAGGAACAAACAAGAAGACAGATATTTAGTTGCAGAAAGGGGGTTGATATAAGGGAGGAAAGCTTCCCTTTTAACCACAGTCTTTAGAGATTTGAGCTCAGAGTAAAACCTCCTGTATCATCAAAATTTCAAAGATATATCAGGAAGTGCGGGGAGCCGGCCTGAACAAGGCCCCAAATGTTGGCCCTGGGAATGCCTTGTAAGTGCTGTTCCCTGTCCTGCCACCCCTTAAGAGAGTCATAAAATGTTTACCAGGCCTTATTTGTTCTTCCTTGAGAAAAACAGAGCAAATAATCCTTTGCTAGGTTTCTTGTTTTTTCCCCCAGATTTATGTAGGTATATTTTCCTTATCTCTTAAAATAGATTAAGAATGTACTCCCTAATCTTTATAGCCTGCAGACTAGTTTTTCTTATCTCGTGAGCATTAGTCTAAATGCCAAGCTTGTCTTAGAAAGCAAACAAGCCTTTGTAATCTTCTATAGATGCAGTAACTAACCTGGTAAATGACTTGGTATTTTTATGTACCCTGTTCCCTGTCTCACTTTGTATAAAAACCCTGGCCCTTTTCAATAAAGTCACTGATTTGCCTCACGAGCATTCAGTCCTCTCGACCCCATTCTTTACTCCTTAATTCTTTTCTCAGGCTTCTACATCGTTGCGGTCCGGACCTGTTTCTTTGCCGGCTGGCACCGGCAGGGAAGTAATATTTTAACACATTGTTGATCAGAGATGTGTGATTATAGACATTATAGATATTAGTTTCTGCAAAAATCCCCCAGTCAATAATGTGTTAAAAGAAACTGAATAAATCCAAAGGTAGACCAATCAATCCCCAAAGAAAAAGGCTTGGTTATGTCTGGGGGTTAGATCAACTCAATGTAGCACACAATTTCTGAGTAATTTTCCTTGGAGTGCCTTTTGGCAGATTAATTACCCTAAAGTAGTCTAGATCCTAACAAGTCAAAATTAATTTTTAGAGAATACTAAAGAAAGAATCTGTAAAACCAACTTTTCAGGATCCTCACCCCGCCAAGCTGGCCTAGAGAAATCACACAGTTGAGTTTCCTAACAAACCAATCAAGGGTTCTTGGTGGTCCTTACCCAGCCAGGCAACTGCATTGTGTTCCAAGCAGTCAGTAACTTGTCCTACCAGCTTTAGGAAGGCAAAGGTGATGGGCAGGGCAAAGGGAGCCAGAACCAACATCTCTGTGATTTTCTCTGCCCACAAGTAGTACCTTCCTTTACTATTCTTCTCATGTCTTTCCAACTCAATCATCCTCATCATTTCATTTTCAAAAGAACTGGCAAAAATCAAACATTCATTCAAGGTTTAGGAAACCTGTTCTGTGCAAGTATTATAAGCAGCACAATTCATATTAAAAAGTGGACTGATGACAGAAATCTGAGGGCACTCCTGGGGTTCCATGTTGCTGGATGACAAGCTCTAGAAAGTACAGGCTGCTTGTGAAACGTAGCCATCTTTATCATCTTCCTCTTGACTGTTCTAGGGGGAGGCAGCTCTACAAGTGAGGGTCAATGGACAACAACCAAATACAAGTTGAGTCACAATTTCAAGTATGTATCAACAGTTCTAAATCTCAGTGGGTGTAAATTCTATTTGTAGTAACAGATGCCAAGGACAAGCTAAAATTTTATGAGAAGGTAAGATATACACAAGTAGAGGCAGAGAAGTTAGCAAGTACTATTTACATTCCTAAAGTTTTCAACGGCCAAGATGACTTTTAAAACAGAGTCCCCCATGATATTTGAGGAATGTTTAATAACCTATATCTGGAGAAGGGCATGGCAACCCACTCCAATATTCTTGGCTAGAGAATCCCATGGACAGAGGAGCCTGGTGGGCTACAGTCAATAGGTTCACAAAGAGTCGGACACAACTGAAGTGACTTAACACAATAACCAATATGGAACTGGTTCAGTTAAATGGGCCCGTCTGTGGATGAGGAAACAAAAAAGAGAGACCCTAGAGACCAATTTTATTTCACATTTTAATAAATTATGCGGGGGAAAGGGGGCACAGAATGTCTCCATTTGCAGATAATGATCATTTCTTCAGCTAACTAATTGCTGGTCCAATAACAACTCTAGGGAGATCTCATAATACCACATGACTAAGTGGAAAAGTGGTAGATGACCATTTTGAGAGATGACTGTTTTACAAAGAAATTAAATGCTTATTTATCAAGTGACAAGCTCTAAGTTCTTGGTTCTGGCTGCAGAATCTTACTAAAGACAAATCTAGCAAGATGATAAATATCTTCCGGAAGGATGCTATATACCATCAGGTATAAGGTAAGTTCCTGAAAGTCAGTTTTGTTTGCTCTCCCACTAAAACAACAATAAAAATGGAAAATCCCTATTCTGTTATCCTAACCTCTGCACTGTCAAACCACAATGCATTCTCATCACCTGTAACACTTAAGTTCTTGCCATCTCACCTCAAGGAAGCTACAGGAGACTGACTTATATAAGTAAGCCCCAAGAGGGACAATGAAAATGAGCAAAGCAAGGGAAAGGTTTCTTTCTGAAGGCAAATTAAGCAAATTTTTCCTCGGCCTACAAAGAGATATGCCTGCAGTCCACAAATAAGATAGTGACTTCAGAAATGTAAGACACTAAGAATCAACCCTGAAAGGTTACAAATTCAGGGCAAATAAAAGGTGCAGTCTGCAACAGGGGTGTTAAACACCTCTCATTCCAAGAGAAGGGGCCAGAAGCATGGTTATCAGTTCACTTCAGTTCAGTCGCTCAGTCGTGTCTGACTCTTTGCAACCCCATGAATCACAGCACACCAGGCCTCCCTGTCCATCACCAACTCCCGGAGTCTACCCAAACCCATGTGCATCAAGTCAGTGATGCCATCCAGCCATCTCATCCTCTGTCGTCCCCTTCTCTTCCTGCCCCCAATCCCTCCCAGCATTAGGGTCTTTTCCAATGAGTCAACTCTTCGCATGAGGTAGCCAAAGTATTGGAGTTTCAGCTTTACCGTCAGTCCTTCCAATGAACACTCAGGACAGATCTCCTTTAGGATGGACAGGTTGGATCTCCTTGAAGTCCAAGGGACTCTCAAGAGTCTTCTCCAACACCACAGTTCAAAAGCATCAATTCTTTGGCACTCAGCTTTCTTCACAGTCCAACTCTCACATCCATACATGACCACTGGAAAAACCATAGCCTTGACCAGACAGACCTTTGTGGACAAAGTAATATCTCTGCTTTTTAATATGCTGTCTAGGTTGGTCATAACTTTCCTTCCAAGGAGTAAGCGTCTTTTAATTTCATGGCTGCAGTCACCATCAGCAGTGATTTTGGAGCCCCCCCCAAAATAAAGTCTGTCACTGTTTCCACTGTTTCCCCATCTATTTCCCATGAAGTGATGGGACCAGATGCCATGATCTTAGTTTTCTGAATGCTGAGCTTTAAGCCAACTTTTTCACTCTCCTCTTTCATTTTCATCAAGAGGCTTTTTAGTTCCTCTTTACTTTCTGCCATAAGGGTGGTGTCATCTGCATATCTGAGGTTATTGATATTTCTCCCGGCAATATTGATTCCGGCTTGTGCTTCTTCCAGCCCAGTATTTCTCATGATGTATTCTGCATATAAGTTAAATAAGCAGGGTGACTGGACAGGAAGAATTTGGATTCTTCCCCAAAGCCTCTGGGGAAATCAGGGAGGATCTGTGTGGAACAGGACTGATTTAAGTTGACCCAGAAGATAGCCAACAACTGTTTCCCAGCAAGATTTGGGTGGTGACCATGGACAAACTGGTGAGCCCTTGCTGCAGGCTCTGAGCCAGAGCTGGTATGGGTGCAGGTGATCCTAAAATATACAGGGACTTGCTCTCGCACCACACCCTCCTCAAAACCTCCATTCCCACCAGCAAACAAATACCACCAGCTCTGCTTATCACCAAATTTCTGAGCATAAAACTATGAGTGGCTTTTCTCCTTTATTCATTAAGCACCTACTGTGTGCCAGGCACCACGCTGAGTGCTGCCAAACACAAAGAGGAATGAGACCCCACAGCGGCCACTTGAGAAGCGGCCACACTTCCAGAGGAGGAGACAAACAGACCTATGTGTATGTGGTGAAGAAAAAGAAAGCAGGTTAAAGACCTGGGCAGTGGCCAAAGGTCCTATTATGAAACAGCTTTTCTAGAACTAATGAATAATGATTTCTGGGCAGAGTTATACTTCATTGCATTCTTATGGTTAAAGTATATATTTTTATGTTAAGGTCACTATAGTAAGAAGAGTTTATTTTTTTTTCCAGAGAGGTGGTAGAATACTGCCCTTCCCCTCAAAGATTTCTACATCCTAATCCCGGGAGCCTGAGTGTGTTAACGTTACTTGGCAAAAGGGTCTTTGTGGATGGACTTAAGGTTTTCCAGGTGGGCCCAGTATAAACACATGGACCTTGATAAGTGGGGGAGGTGGGGCAAGAGAGTGAGAGAGATGTGAGGGAAGAGGCAGGAGAAGTTCAGAGCATGACAGGGGCTTGCCCTGCTGGTGCTGGCTTTGAAGGTGGAGAGGCCAAGAGTCAGGAAATGTGGGTACTTCTACGAGCTGACTTTGATTCCCAGCCAATGGCCAGCAAGGAAACAGGACCTCAGTCCTACAAGTACGTGGAAGTGAATTCTACCAGCAACCTGAATGAGACTGGTGATGGCTTCTCCCCTGCATAGCCCAACCCCACAGACACCTTGATTTTGGCATTGAGAAACCTAAAAGAGGGAAGCCAGTAGAGCTGACCAGACTTCTGACTCACCAAGACTGTGTTGTTTTAAACCACTGAGTTTGTGGTAATTTGCTGTAGCAGTGACAGCACACTAATGCAAAGCTAAAGAGAACATAGTTGATGATGATGGGGGCCAAGATTTCTCAGAAGGGGTAACAAAGGGTTTAAAAACAAGGAATTGAGTGCTCAACTTTGGCCACATGATATGAAGCGCCAACTCATTGGAAAAGACCCTGATGATGGTTACGACCGAGGGCAGGAGGAGGAGGGGATGACAGAGGATGAAATGGTTGGATGGCATCATCAACTCAAGGGACATGAGTCTGAGCAAACTCCGGGAGACAGTGAAGGACAGGGAAGCCTGGCGTGCTGCAGTTCATGGGGTGGAAGAGTCAGACACGACTGAGTGACTGAACAACAAAGCGCTCTACACTGCCTCCACCAGGGCGTCTCAAACTGTAAACTGCACACAAACTTCCTGGGCCCTCTGCTAAAATGAAGATTCTGATTCTGTGGGTCTAGATGTGGCCTGAAAGTCTGCATTTCTAATAAGTTCTCTGGTGATGCCCAGGTTGCCGTCCATGGGTACACTCGGAACAATAGGGAGAGGCCTGTGGTACCTTGTGGAGAAGCAGACAAGGCCCTCTATGATCTCACTTCTGCCACTCTCTACCCTCATCCTTCATCACACTGTCACCAAGCCCTTAAGGAGAACGATTCATCTGTCTTGTTTGCAGATGTACTCCCAGAGCCTGAAAGAATGTCTGAAATATAACAGATGCTCAATAAATATGTGTCAAATGAATGAATAAATCAAGTCTGAACTTCTAAGAAAAAAAAGAAAGGGAAACCGGGGGCCACGATGGGAGGCAATCAAAAAAAAAAGCGTCATGGGGAAAGGGGTCAGAGAATAGTAATCTGAGCAAAGGCACTTGAGCAACTGTTTTGAAGTGAAAGATGTAAGGGCCTGGCTATCAGATTTCAGCCTGGAAGGAAGCTGGGGGAAGGACCCAGAAACAAATAAATCCAACTTGCCCAGAAAGGTGTATGTCAGTGCAACAGCTGAGTTTTTGCAGTTTTTAGTCACACACACACACAGGCACCACAAACATAGCAGTTTCTCTTCCTCCACATTCCACTAATATCCTGCTTGTGACCTTGTCCTGCGGAGATGACAGAGACAGGATACATTCAGATTCGTGCTCCGAGCTACTCCACATCAGCCGCATCAATGAGCATGCTTCTGTAAACTCGGGGAAGGAAATGAATGATGTGTCTGCCTGTCCAGCCAACATAAATCTCAGCTGTGTCTGGCATGAAACATCCCCTCTTGAATGGGTTGGGAGGCCACCCCCAGGCCCAGGCAGCTTGCCTCCAGCTGGGCTTGTTTTTGTTTTGGTTGCAAAGTCACCAAGACCTCCGGAGAAACAAGGCAACAGAGTTTTTTGTTTTGTTTTGTTCTAATGAGTCAAACTTGCCAGGGACATGAAGCTGAAGTCTATCCACAATATTCTTATGCTTCCCTCACCCAGAGCCAAAAGTTCTGGCCAAGAGCTCCCTTCCTTCGCCCACATGAGCTAATATTCTGTGGTTCTGTAGCCATGACTCTGTTTATAACCTCAGGCTTCTAGCACTGGTGAGGAAAATGGTGCTCCTTATAAAAAGTGCTTTCCCATCAAATAGCACTTTTTTCTTGCATGTTTGTTCATTTATCAAGATCATTTAGAAATGAGGTAAAGAGACGTGCCCTTTCTTTTCTAATGGGGAACAAACATCTGGACTTTCCCCATCTCTGATTTCAGTTTCATGACAACACTGAGCATGTGACCTGGATCCAGTTCAGGGGAAGCTGCGAGAAACCAGGGTTTCACCCAAAAATGAGAAGCCCATTTACTTCTCTGTTTTACTGGTTTCTCATGACCACTGAGTGCTCCCAGCCCTATTGTTAACGGCTTATTGGAGCAAGAAAGTCAGGCCGGGAGGACGTGGAGAAATGAGGCCCTTTCTGCTTGAGGGCATGAGTCATTTTTCAGAAGGTGACCTGAAAAACCAAGCTTGAAGTTCACCTTTCCCCTCCCCCATCTGACAGAAAGACTCAAAATGCCAACAGACCTGCCTTTGAGGGCCTTCTGCATAATATGTATGAGGCTTAGAAGGCGGCCAGTTAAAGGGAAGGTGTGACAGAGCTCCTGACTAGGGCGAGCTGAAGGGGCACCACTGGGAGTGCAGCAGAAGTGACTGTCACATGTGTGGTCAAAACTGGCCCAAAGGATGGCTTCCCAGCTCACCCTGCCCGGGGTTGGGGGTGCTACCTTAGCTATCACCACATGGACTAAATGCACTTAGGATGCACTGCTTTTTAAACATTTCCATAGCAAGTCTGTTAGTAAGTCTAGCTACAAGCCCAGTGTCTCTGAGAGATACAGTAAGTTCAGCTACATGGAACCAATCAAACCACTTCACGTATTTCCTTTGACAGATGCTTAAGTCCAGAGGTAGGAGCAATTGAAAACAGCAAAAGGATTTGGGGTGGGGGGGTGGTAAGGGTGTTGACTGGTTTGGAACTGTCAAGATGAAATTGACCCAAGCCCTGGCTATCTAGCTGGTAGTGACCTGCTTTTCTCACAAAATTAATCTTGACTAGCCACAGGTCTAGGCAGGCTGTGGTGTATCCTACCACAGCCATTATTTTCCTTTCAGTGAAATGAGGATGTCCATTAAGGATTTCACCCAGCTTTCCTTAGATCTAAGTCTGGAGATATTCAAACTATTAGATTCCAAGTTAGCTGCAAGAGGCACAGTTCCTGAACTCCTACTTTCTAAAGTCCTTAAAGTGAAAGTGAAAGCATTAGTTGCTCAGTTGTGTCCAACTCTTTGTGACCCTATAGACTATAGCCTGCCAGGCTCCTCTGTCCATGGGATTTCCCAGACAAGAATATTGGAGTGGGTCACCATGCCCTCCTCCAGGGGATCTTCCTGACCCAGGTATTGAACCCCCGTCTCCTGCATTGCAGGGAGATTCTTTACCATCTGAACCACCAGGGACTTAAAGCTCTAGTCAAATAGCAACTTTTCCAAAGGAACTTCTCATTGAAACCACACGTTCCCAAGTGGCACAATGGCCGATTCTAACAGTCACAAAGGTCTCCTGGAGCATCATTAAAGTGGGCACCAAATCTCCAATGAAGCTCACTGAAAGTTCATCCCAAAATGCCTAGAACTTACAGAGGTCCCTTATGGGGCCTCAACCATCAGGCTGTGACCACCCTCAAATAGAAAGACCACCCTCAAATAGAAAGACCTCAGAGAAAGCTGTGGTGGCACCCCTGGGCCCAACACAGCACCACATTTTGTGAGACTTGTTAAAATCTGATGTTGTTGCTGGATTCACTTAGAAGATCCTAGGCAATCAAAGACATACAAACTGGGTTTGGGATTAACTGCAATGGTGAGTGTGATTCAAAGCTGACTGGAAGAAAAAGAAACACTTGATATGGCTTTGCATATGATACATGGACATGGTCAATGGAGCTTCCCACACCCTGTGCCACTCTTGCTCCCACATCTTCCCATAAAATACCAATCAAGGCCCCCATGGGCCAGGCACTGTACTCAGCACTGGGTATTCAACACTGATCAAAATAGTTCTTCATTCCCCAGGCCAAAGAAAAACATTTTGGAAGCAAATTTCTGCTCCTATCATAACTTCCCTTTCCCCCACCATGCCTGCCCAGGAAATGCTGGCCTGGGAAAGGGGCAAAACCTGGAGGCAGAATCACCCCACCAGGCCTACAACAGGGGTGATACTCAGTCTCTACTTCGCTGAGCACGCACCTCCAGACACATTGCCTCTCTTGCATCTGGCACCACCCAGGTGCCTGCTGCCATTGACTTGGCCTCTGGAATTTCAAACCATTAGTTCCCACTCCCATATCCAAAGCATACACTCCCGTGTCCCATGGGACCTTTAACCACAGGGTACTCTTCCAAAATGTTCAATGAAAGGCAGGGGGGCAGTGTTGCTGGGTAACTTCCTCCAGCTTTAGAACATGGCTGCTGCTTCACAGATGCTTGTTCCGTCCAGAGTGGATGGTCTCTATCTCTTCCGCTGAATCTGGGCTGGCCTGAGCAACTCATAACCAAGAGAAAGTCCTGGAAGTGATGTATGACTCCCAAGGTTAGGCCACAAAAAGCCACAAAGCTTCCACCTCACTTGCTGGGATGTAGGCTTTTGGAAGCCAGAACCATCAGGTAAGAAGTCCCACACACTGAGGCCAAGGAGAAGCCATCAGAGGCATCCTGCTCACCAGTCCTAGTCTGTGTCCTCCAGCCCAGGTACCAGACGCAAGAGCGAACGAGCCTTTAGAAGATCCTAGCCCCCAGCTGTTGACTGACCCCAGCTTTTTTCATGGAGCACACCCGCTGCCCCCACTATGCCCTTTGCAAATTCCTGACCTAGACAACGCATGTAGATGAGAAACTGTTGTCCACTTTCCCATGTCTGGGGCACCTCATGATGCTGCAAGAGTAACTGGAGTCGATGTCAAAACCAATGGCCAGCCTACGCCTCTCCCCCCTCCCCCAGCACAGTCTCCATCAGGATTCTCTGCAGCCAGCAGGAACTCTTCCCTGATATCACATGAGATGAGACACAGGGCTCTTGCCTTCACTGCTTCTATAGCCTCCCTCCTCGGCACTCTGCTCCAGGCTGTCACTGCCGTCACTGCCCCACCCAAGCCTTAACTGTTAGTCTTGCTGCAAACTTCACTGCCTATGGGGCTGAAGGCTGCTGCTCTGCTACTGTGGGACCATGGAAGCTGCCAGACCCTGGAGGAACAGGGGGACCAGCTGTCACCCAGCATCCCTTCTCTCTAGCTCATGCTCCCTGGGCTGGAAAATCGATCCCATCCTTCTCCTTCCCAGAACAAGCTACCATGAGCCAATTGTCAATGTATCCATGTATCCATTTTTGGAAGGGCAGAGTCAGGTTAAATGCTCTTTTTGGCCCCTTAATATGTTGTTTGAGAACAGGGACTTTGGAGTCAAATCCTGGCTCCATCATTTTCAAATTGTCTGACCACAGAGACACACTTTAACTCTCAAACTTCAACTTCTAATCTGTAAACTGGGCATAACAGTTCTTACTTCATAAAGTTGTTCTCAAGATCACAATGAGGGAATCCATGTAAACTGCTTGGCATGTAGTAAATGCTCAAATAAATTCTAGCTATTTTTAATAACACCTTCCCACAAAGAAGCATCTTTTGTGACTTACCCCTTGTAAGACTTGGAAGCTGTCGTTGTTGGGTGGTAGGTCTTGGTCTGGGTCAACACCAACTCTGTAAGTCATCAGGGAGAAAGACAAGGAGAGAAAAACACAGAGTGTTAGCTTGGACCATGGCAGCCAGGCCGGTTGAAAGCAGCTAAGAGGCTGACCACCTTCCCAAGGTGGAAGGAATGGTTAGCTAAAAGAAGGGGAAGGCTGTCATGCAGAAAATTATGAGAAAGCGGTCATACCACCCAGGGGTAGGCTGGGCAATCCATCTGTATGCTAACACCTTAAGCAAGGTCTCTGGGGAATGGTACAAGCAGGAAACTGTCTGCCTTTCTGCACCAGACAGTCCTAGGTAGCCAAAGGTGGGTCCTGCCTCTTCCTGTCTGCTGCTTCCTCCCTTCCACCTGACCTGAGAACTCACAATTTGAGATCAATAACTGAAGACAGAAAGAAAAAGCAAGGTGGCAAAATCCACTAATAACGAATTCCATGAAAGCACTATGGTCATTATCTTAGCAGCAACATACCAACTATTGCTCTGTGTATCTGCTGATTCTTTATCCCCGAAACTTCCTCATTTTAAGGCAGAGAACAGTAGTACTGATGACATTGATAATATGGGAGCAATGGAGGAGAAAACAAAGATGCCAGGAAACAGTCCTGGAATCCAGGAAACAGAACTGGAGTTCACTTCTCCCTCCAGTACTGCAAAGAACGTGTGCTCAATCACTAAGTCGTGTCCTACTCTTTGCGACTCCACAGACTGTAGCCCACCAGGCTCCTCTGTCCATGGGATTTCCCAAGCAAAAATACTGGAATGGGTTGCCATTTCCTCCTCCAGGGACTTCCCAGGTGGCTCAGGTAAAGAATCGCCTGGCAATGCAGGAGACGCAAGAGAGGTGGGTTTGATCCATGGGTCTGGAGGATCCCCTAAAGGAGGAATTGCAAAGAATGGCTGGAATTATAAAAGGAAAACAAGAAACACATCTTTCAGCACATCTGACTGGAGTTTGAAGAGAGCTGCCAAATGGCCCTGAACAGGGGTTTTATTTGCAGTCTGGAACCAGGGCGCTGACTGCAATGAACAGACAGTGGATATGCAAAGCCCCATGTGTGCCTTATTTTCTCTCCTCTCCCTCCCGCTTCTCCACCTGTAATGCCCAGGATAGATCTTGAGAAACGAGATTAATGCAAAGAAGGAACAGAAGACAACATAGATGTACCCCTTTCTCAAAGGCAACCTCTACCCTGCCTATTCCAGGCTTGCCGGGCACTAAGCCAAGGTGTGTGCCCCCAGATGGAGGCAGGGAGGTACAGAAGGAAAGGGAACAGTTACCCCATATTTTGCTGAAGGCAAAGTTTTAAAACTACAAGATGAATTCACGTATTCAGCAAATATTTACTGAGTGCCTACAATGCCAGATCTTATTCTGAGCACTGAGTAAAAACCTGTAATGTACCTGGCACCAGATTTCCTCCCTGGGGACCTGAAGTTTGATGGGCTTTTGATAGTGAGTTAAATGGACTCTGGTGTCTAGAGGCCACTTTCTGAGGCCTGGAGGTTTGGCCTCACAGTTGGACATTAGCCAAGGACTTTTGAGCATCAAACCTTTCAGAGATTTTTGGATGTGAAATTCATCCAATTCTGAGGCACCAGGGCTAGCTACCCACAGAGGTCACACAAGAGAACCTCAGTGTGCCTGAAGGGTCTGACGTACCAGAGGAGACGTCACACTGAATTCCTAGCTGTTGATCTGTAACCCTCACCGGTTTTGAGGGTCTCTTAATGTATGTTTCATAGAGAAAAGTCCTCTAAATGGTGTTAGCATCTGTAAGATCAACAGCTAAGAATCCAATATTAGGCCTTGTTCTGTGGATTCTGCTGGTGAATGGAGCCACTTCATGGCAGACTCATTTACTTAGATGAGTTCCCTAGTAAAGACTCAGAGAGGGGCAGAGCATGGGTTAGCAGTAGTCTGTCTCCCAGACAGCCTACCGGAATGCCTAGTGACACAGCAGCACTCTCCCTAACCATGGACAGGCTATTGTGGAGTCAGGAGCATCAGCAGTTCAGATCCACCCAGATCGTCTCTCCTTTCTTGACCACGAATTCTGAAACAGGTGTGTTAGCCTTTGTAAGTGGCTTCTAAGCCAGTAAAGATAAAACAAGTGGATTTTATCAGCCTAGATGAAATAGGAAGCCTCTGGGTATGAGAAAAGGCTTAAGTGTGCCTTGTCCTACAATGAAGAAAACAAAGCCACACATAATAAAAGCTGCCAGATGAAATCTAGTGCCCTCAATTCTTTCCACTAACCTCTTTCAGGAGAAGAGAACTAAAATAAATTCTGTTTAATAAGAACTGCTTATAAAGACTAGTGTTAGTCACTCAGTTGTGTCCAACTCTTTACAAACCCATGAATCGTAGCCACCAGGCTCCTCTGTCCATGGAATTCTCTAGGCAAGAATACTGGAGTGGGTTGCCGTGCCATCCTCTAGGGGATCTTCCTGACCCAGTGATCGAACCCTGGTCTTCTGCATTACAGGCAGACTCTTTACTGTCTGAGCCACCAGGAAAGCCCACTTATAAAGACTAGGTTTGGACTATTTTCATTCAAGTCCTGGCAATGTAAGAGGAATTCATCTATTTAGCCTGTGCCCACATGGCCAGGCCAGAATTCAAACAGTGGAGCACAAAACATTGGAAAACACTGATAAATTCACAAAATTAGGCCCATCCTAACCTCATCTCAAACTTGCTTGATATTTTGCTTGGGGGAACTTGAGAGTGATTCTAGATGCACATCATCCAGTAGAACTTTCTACAATGATGGTGGTCTTCTAGATATACACTGTCTAATACGGAGGCCACTGGCCACATGTGGCCATTGTGCAGCTGAAATGTGACCAATAGGACTGAGGAACTGTATTTTAACTTTTATTTCATGTTAATTAATTACAATTTAAATTCAAACAGACACATGTGGTGAGTGGCTAATGAATTAGAGAAGAGTCTAATAAGTAAACCCGAATGAACTTTTTGGCCAACCCAGTACTAATTCTGGACATGTCTCTCTAGCACCACTGTTTTCTCTACAGAAAAGATGGCAACTGTCTGTTACCTTTTGCCACCTCAGTGATAACACCTTAGATTCTTGCTGGGATCCTGCAGAGACACAACTCTGTAGTCCCACAAATATTAAATAAAAATTTGCTTGAACTGATTATTTAGACATTGGAGAGACTTCTCATTTCACCAGCATAGAAAAGAACACTGAAACTCTCTGAAAGTTCTTCTCTATAGATAATCATCAAAAACATGAAAGGAATAACAGGATTAGAAAACTACCAGTTTTTCACTCACAGGGTAATAACTTCTTCAAGAAAAGGTCATCAGGGTATAATTTTACCAATGGGTAAATGTCTGTTGGGAATCTGAATATTCATATGATGTTAAAGGCTTTCTTTAAAAAAATATTTATTTGGCTGCGTCAGGTCTTAGAGGTGGCCTGCAGGCTTCTCTAGTTGTGGTGAACTGGACTATAGAGCACACTGCTTTAGTTGCTCCAGGGCATGTGGGATCTTAGTTCCCCGACCAGGGATCAAACCCATGTCCCCTGCATTGCAAGGTAGATTCTTAATCTCTGGTCCACCAGGGAAGTCCCTACAGATTACCTGTTTAGCTACTAAGGGAAAACAATGCTTTTAAAGTGGCAAGACCTGGGGTCTAAAGTGGTCAAATTTAACATCACTAATAACCAGGGATACCTGGACAAGACACACCACCTGATATGATGCAACAAGAAATGCATAACTTCCTTTTACATTATTTTTGGCCCAAACTCAAATTATCTATCTCTAGTCAAGAGGAAAACAAATGCAAAAATTCCAGAATGTAGAGCAGCAGTGGCCACAGGACTGGAAAAGGTCAGTTTTCATTCCAATCACAAAGAAGGGCAATGCAAACCGAAGCTCAAACTACCACACAATTGCACTCATCTCACATGCTAGTAAGGTGACGCTTAAAATTCTCCAAGCCAGGCTACAGCAACATGTGAAGCGGGAACTTCCAGATATTCAAGCTGGTTTTAGAAAAGGCAGAGGAACCAGAGATCAAATTGCCAACATCCACTGGATCATGGAAAAAGAAAGAGAGTTCCAGAAAAACATCTATTTCTGCTTCATTTACTATGCCAAAACCTTTGACTGTGTGGATCACAATAAACTGTGGAAAATTCTGAAAGAGATGGGAATCCCAGATCACCTTACCTGCCTCTTGAGAAACCTGTATGCAGGTCAGGAAGCAACAGTTAGAACTGGACATGGAACAACAGACTGGTTCCAAATAGGAAAAGGAGTATGTCAAGGCTGTATACTGTCACCCTGCTTATTTAACTTATATGCAGAATACATCATGAGAAAGGCTGGGCCGGAGGAAGCACAAGCTGGAATCAAGATTGCCGGGAGAAATATCAATAACCTCAGATATGCAGATGACACCACCCTGATGGCAGAAAGTGAAGAAGAATTAAATAGCCTCTTGATGAAAGTGAAAGAGGAGAGTGAAAAAGTTGGCTTAAGGCTCAACATTCAGAAAACTAAGATCATATCATCCGGTTCCATCACTTCACAGCAAATAGATGGGGAAACAGTGGAAACTGGCTGACTTTATTTTTCTGGGCTCCAAAATCACTGCTGATGGTGACTGCAGCCATGAAATTAAAAGACACTTACTCCTTGGAAGGAAAGTTATGACCAAACTAGACAGCATATTAAAAAGCAGAGACATTACTTTGTCCACAAATGTCCATCTAGTCAAGGCTATGGTTTTTCCATTGGTCATGTATGGATGTGAGAGTTGGACTATAAAGAAAGCTGAGTGCTGAAGAATTGATGCTTTTGAACTGTGGTGTTGGAGAAGACTCCTGAGAGTCCCTTGGACTGCAAGGAGATCCAACCAGTCCATCCTAAAGGAGATCAGTCCTGGGTGTTCATTGGAAGGACTGATGTTGAAGCTGAAACTCCAATACTTTGGCCACCTAATGCAAAGAGCTGACTCACTGGAAAAGACCCTGACGCTTGGAAAGATTAAGGGCAGGAAAAGAAGGGGATGACAGAGGATGAGATGGTTGGATGGCATCACCGACTCAATGAACATGGGTTTGGGTGGACTCCGGGAGTTGGTGATGGACAGGGAGGCCTGGCGTGCTGCTGTTCATGGCGTCGCAAAGAGTCGGACATGACTGAGCAACTGAACTGAACTGAATGCAAGACAATTATCCTGGAAATACTTAAAAAATAAAACAAAACCCCAATGTCATAAGCAATCAAAAGGAGGAGTGTAGGATTATCCTCAACCAAGTCAGTCATAGGAAGAGGGCACAGAGCCACCATGGGCCTGAAATATTTTTAAAAAAAAGAAAAAAAAAAGAGATGACAGCCAAAGGAAACTTTGACTGGATCCTGGATCCTACATGTCTGAATAAAATTTGGCTTACTAAAAGTATTGTGATCATGTAGAAGATTAGGTTCCTAGGGGATACATGTTGAAGTATTTTAGGGGCAGAAAGTCATGATGTCTATAATGTATTCTGAAACACTCTGAAATGGCTGAGAGAAAGAAGGAACTGACAGAATGTTAACAGCTGGTGTATTCAGGTAAGAACGTGGATATTCATTGCTGGATCAGCTTTTTTGCACATTTAAAATTTTCCACAATTTAAAGCAAACATTTAATTATATCTTTGGTGAAAATGTTTCACAAATATTGATCAGTTCAGTTGCTCAGTCATGTCCGACTCTTTGCGACCCCAAGAATCACAGCACTCCATGCCTCCCTGTCCATCACCAACTCCCAGAGTTCACTCAAACACATGTCCATCGAGTCGGTGATGCCATCCAGCCATCTCATTCTCTGTCGTCCCCTTCTCCTCCTGCGCCCAATCCCTCCCAGCATCAGAGTATTCTCCAGTGAGTCAAATCTTCGCATGAGGTAGCCAATGTATCGGAGTTTCAGCTTTAGCATCAGTGCTTCCAATGAACACCCAGGACTGATCCCCTTCAGAATGGACTGGTTGGATCTCCCTGCAGTCCAAGGGACTCAAGAGTCTTCTCCAACATCACAGTTCAAAAGCATCAATTCTTCGGCAATCAGCTTTCTTCACAGTCCAACTCTCACATCCATACATGACCACGGGAAAAACCATAGCCTTGACTAGACGGACCTTGGTTGGCAAAGTAATGTCTCTGCTTTTCAATATGCTATCAAGATTGGTCGTAACTTTCCTTCCAAGGAGCAAGCGTCTTTTAATTTCATGGCTGCAATCAGCATCCACAGTGATTTTGAAGCCCAAAAAACTAAAGTCTGACACTGTTTCCACTGTTTCTCCATCTATTTCCCATGAAGTGATGGGACCAGATGCCATGATCTTAAGTTTTCTGAATGTTGACCTTCAAGCCAACCTTTCACTCTCCTCTTTCACTTTCATCAAGAGGCTTTTTAGTTCCTCTTCATTTTCTGCCATAAGGTGGTGTCATCTGCATATCTGAGGTTATTGATACTTCTCCCGGCAATCCTGATTCCAGCTTGTGCTTCTTCCAGCCCAGCGTTCCTCATGATGTACTCTGCATATAAGTTAAATAAGCAGAGTGACGATATACAACCTTGACATACTCCTTTTCCTATTTGGAACCAGTCTTTTGTTCCATGTCCAGTTCTAACTGTTGCTTCCTGACCTGCATACAGGTTTCTCAAGAGGCAGGTCAGGTGATCTGGGACTCCCATCTCTTTCAGAATGTTCCACAGTTTATTGTGATTCACACAGTCAAAGGCTTTGGCATAGTCAATGAGCAGAAATAGATGTTTTCCCGGAACTCTCTTGCTTTTTCCATGATCCAGTGGATGTTGGCAATTTGATCTCTGGTGCCTCTGCCTTTTCTAAAACCTGCTTGAACATCTGGAAGTTCACAGTTCACATATTGCTGAAGCCTGGCTTGGAGAATTTTGATGATTACTAGCGTGTGAGATGAGTTCAATTGTGCGGTAGTTTGAGCATTCTTTGGCATTGCGTTTCTTTGGGATTGGGATGAAGACTGACCTTTTCCAGTCCTGTGGCCACTGCTGAGTTTTCCAAATTTGCTGGCATATTGAGTGCAGCATTTTCACAGCATCATCTTTCAGGATTTGAAATAGCTCAACTGGAATTCCATCACCTCCACTAGCTTTGTTCGTAGTGATGCTTTCTAAGGCCCACTCGACTTCACATTCTAAGATGTCTGGCTCTAGGTGAGTGATCACACCACCGTGATTATCTTGGTCGTGAAGATCTTTTTTGTACAGTTCTTCTGTGTATTCTTGCCACCTCTTCTTAATATCTTCTGCTTCTGTTAGGCCCATACCATTTCTGTCCTTTATTGAGCCTATTTTTGCATGAAATGTTCCCTTGGTATCTCAAAATTTTCTTAATGAGGTCTCTTTTCTTTCCTATTCTGGTTTTCCTCTCTTTCTTTGTATTGATCGCTGAGGAAGGCTTTCTGATCTCTCCTTGCTATTCTTTGGAACTCTGCATTCAGATGCTTATATCTTTCCTTTTCTCCTTTGCTTTTCGCTTCTCTTTTCACAGCTATTTGTAAGGCCTCCTCAGACAGCCATTTTGCTTTTTTGCATTTCTTTTCCATGGGGATGGTCTTGATCACAATGTCACAAACCTCCGGCCATAGTTCATCAGGCACTCTATCAGATCTAGTCCCTTAAATCTATTTCTCACTTCCACTGTATAATCATAAGGGATTTGATTTAGCTCATATCTGAATAGTCTAGTGGTTGATACATGAGTACTATTTCTGTCTCTCTGATTTAATCTAACTTACTAATAATGATGATTCAGGATCTCATATTAGTCCAGGGTCTAAAAACAACAAATTATAAAGATTCATGGAAGTAAGGTACTAAAATAGGTAAATAGGTAGATATAGAGTCTAGCAATTATATTTTCCCCCCAGATAAATCCTCCAATCTTTTGTTGAGCTGCTTCTTCTCTTAAAAATGAAGGGCAGGAGAAAAATTCTACGTTACTGGAACATGTGGTTAATCTTCAGATCTGGTTGTGCATGTCCCCTGGAAACCTACAGTTCTGAGCAGAGTCCTACCTAGCATCCCCGTTTCCTGCTCTTTCCTCCCTCTGCTGTGGAAGCTCTGATCCTTGCTGTAGCCACTTGCTACCAACTACCTGCCTGAGATGCAGCCCTACTCCTGACCACACAGAGCCTCCAAAGACTCCCCAGCGCCCTCCTATAGACAGAGAAATGCAGGAGGGCCCCTTGGAGGGTCTCAGAGGTCCCTGCTACTGATTTAAGTGCTGAATAGGAGAAAAGTTTACTACTTGGTTTTAAATGCCAAAAGAAAACAGACCAGGAGCCTTGTGACACAGATGGAGTTCTGCTCTTTCCCCATTCAAGGCTGCTTACTTCAGGACAATTGAATGATTATTTCTCTGGCAGGGTTGAGGGACCCTTGGACCAATCCCCCAGGATGATACTATATCCTTACAAAGGGCCTCACCCTTGGGACAGGGCGTGTGCTGGTGTACTGCATAGCGAGAAAGATCAGGTACATTATTTAAAGTATAATGCCTCAGAAGACTTGGGGTTCTCTAACTTTCTGAAATTCCTAGTTTCAGGCAACTGTCCACAATATACATTTCCCTCCTAACCTATTATAATGGTTTTGATCTAGGCCACTGTATAAATCTGAAACTTTTGTGCTGGTTTATTACATCATATTTTAGCAGTCCCCTGATACATCAGGGTTGAGTTCATCTGACCACATACAACAGTCTTTCTTTCCAGAATGAACTGAATTATCCTTATTTTCATTGATAATGAGACAAATGTGGTAATCCCATACCAAATAAGAAAATAAAGCAATCACACTGATGTGCTCATTCCAGAATGAATAAATATAGAATATGAATCATTTCCCTTTTGATATATGTACATTCTGATTAACCACCACATAAAAGGCCACAAAATCTCAGAAATTTTAGAAGCATTATACTTTAATCAATAGATGGGATTTTTAAAATTTGAATGGCTGAGGTCCTAAATAAATTTGGGGAATATGAGACACATGCATTCATATCAAATCTTAAACAACTGATCAGAATCTGCTCTCTTATGTTCCAAGCATAATAACTTGTACTTTGCTGAAAGGACCTTCCTCCTTGAAGGCTGGATATTTCAAAGGAAAGGGTTTCCTCTGAAACTTAACTGGTACCTACAGTCAGGTCTCTAATATGAACATCTCTGTGTGTGTATTTTAGGAAAAAAGTGTGAATCCAGAGATCTTAAATGCTTCAATTAATTGTATGCATGTCATTAACAGTTTACATCTGGGTCCTGGCAATGTCCCAAAATTCATGCCCCATGACAGGTACTGTTGCTTTCACCACTGTCCTCAGAGAGTAAAACACTTTCATAAGAACAGACTTCAAGGCTATTTTGCATTTCCTTTATCTATCAGCACCCAGAATCAGGTCAGGAAGAAAGAATGCCAGTATAAGGTCCATAAGAGAAGAAGAAATATTAAAGTCCTTATTCTGATTGCCCAATATCACCATCCTTAAGCATAATCTGTCATAAATTTGGTCACTGAGAAACAAATGGCATTAGAAGAGTCTTTCACAATCTTCTGTTTTTTTAAAAAAAGTCTGTTTTTGTATCTTCTGATTCACCATGGTAAGGTACAATTTAAAAATCCATACTTCAAAACTAAAATGGCATCAGTGCTTAATTAAGATGATGTAAACCATATCCCAGTCATGGCTGAAATACAAAATTCGAGTACTCTTTATGACTTAAAAGGCTTGTTTACTAGATCACAAGCAGAATTTTGTGGAGAAAGTGTTTGTGGCTCTGAAAATGGGCTACTCTTAACACTAAGCTCAGCTGTCAAGCAACTACTCTGGCTTTGGTTCTGACAAAAACTGTCCAAAATGGGGAGGAAGGGGACAGACTCTCAGGAACATCAACACATCAATCAACTCAGAGAAGGGTAGAAGAATGATTAGACTTGACCAGACCTCTTGCCCCTTAAGGGGCAAGGGATTGGTGTACACAGGAAGAAAGAAAGAGACAAATAGCATAAAGAGAAACATCTCAGGTTAGAGAGAGGGGAAAAAAAGCCAGGCCCAGTTAATTTGCTTCTGAGGATGCCCTTGTGTCACCTGAAGTACTGCCAGCGGTGTTCATTCTGGTCCTCTTCGGAGGGCTCCTCGATGCCAACTCTGGGCAGCAGAAGAAGGGAACATGAGTGTGACAGGGACCACAGGGGAGCCAGGGGCTCTGGGCACGTGACCTGGACCACGTCCATCAAAGACCAGGCCATCTCACTTAACACATAAATTTGTACCCTCTCATAAATTGTTCCCATTCTCTGAAACTCAGAGAGGGTGCTACATTTACGTAGAATGCAACAACGTTAGAAGCCAGGTCAAATGAGCATTGATTAGAAATGAAGACAAGCCTCTCAAAATATAATGAAATCAGGGGAAAAAATGCAACTCATAGAAAATGACTTCAAACTACTTTTCACAAATTCATCTGTTTCACAATGCAAGACATATCCATACAAAAACTAGAAAACAGAAAGCTATTGACATATATTTGAAGTGTTTATACACACTTTTACATATATTCGACAGGAAGAGCAAAGAACACAAAATTACTGAAAACAGCAACAATGGAAAACGAAATGGCCTTTTTTTCCTACAAGTAATCACATTATCCATGGGTTCAACCTAAAGGTCAAGAACCGAACTTCTGCTATTTTCTTTGTCTTATGGCCTCAAGAGTTGATACCGTCCATTTTCAGATCCCTCAATAATTGCTGGGTTATTCAGAATACATTAGAATTTTACCATCATTCTAAAGAGCAGGAGTTCACAATCTCAGTACTACTGACATTTTGGGCCCTGGCTTTTACCTGCAAGATACCACCAGTAGCACCTTCCTCCAGTTGAAGCAACCAAAAATGTCTCCAGACACTGCCAAATGTCGCCTGTGAGGGCAAAAATGCCCGAAGGTGAGAACCTCTGCACTAAATCTTGCATTCTCAATGGGGGGCGATACAGCCTCCAAGGGCATGAAAATCTGTCATTTAGGGACAAAATTTTTTTTAGATATTACAGTGGTTTATAGCCCTCTACTGTTTCATAGTACATAAACAGATATATAGATCTGTTGCATTAAAAAAATTCAATGGAAGAGATAGATAAAAAGAACATCTTTTAAAGATCCTCAGAGGAACAGTGACGGAAAAAAAAAGGTTGAGAGACATTGTGCTAGAGAGTGCCCAAATTCTCATGCTACTAATATACACTGAAATACACAAATGAGAGCACGATGCTTCTTAAGGTGGTACTTTTAATTAGGCACATGTTGGGAACGTGACTTAAATCATACTTTATATATTACTATAGTATTGAAAAGCTATAACAAATTTCAGAAAAGCAAGCTGGATTCCATTAATGCAAAATTCACTAGTAATAGTACTAGCAGCAGTTCTAATGCTATGATTACTAATGATAATATTATGGCTAAAATATACTAAATGTTTTCCATATGCCAGATGGTACATTTAATGGGAGAACTCTTTATCATGTTTATTTAGTATCACATTTTATGTTCATACCATTGTCATCCCCATTACCTGGTGAGGAAACTGAGAGTCAAAGAGGTTACCAAGTTGCCCAAGGTCACAAAGGTAGGAAACGGTGGGCCCAAGATTGCAACTGAGGCTGTTAGACTCAGAGCCGCAGTGCTACAACTTACAGGCTATTACCTTTGACTATAAAGTGGCGTCTTTAAATTCTTTTAAAATATCCAGTTGCAAATGATATTACATAAAGAGCTCAGAGCTTCTCCTTGCCTTTATTCCTTAAATTATCTTACACAGAGCTTTATCTTAAACTCTCAGTGTGATAGGATTATACCTAGCAGAGTGTCCTTACTTGTCCTTGAGTGACTGTATTGCTGCACTCTGGGGTATGAAGGTTTTCCTGTTCATCTGGCTGCCTGGGTGTATGTCATTGATTCCCCCATCACCACCACCACTTCATGGGCATGTCACTTGAAGCTGGGCCTTCCAAGAGGATGGCCACCATGTCACCAAAATGTGCTCAGGACATATACAAGGCTCATCTGCTGAATCTGCTCATCTGATGGTTTTTTGAAGTTGCCAAAATTACACCTTTGTGAATAACAACACTTGCTCAAGAGACTAAAAAAACATTACATAGTTTATTGCTCAGTTGTGTCCGACTCTTTGCAACCCCATGGACTGCACCCACCAGGCTCCGCTTTCCATAGGATTTTCCAGGCAAGGATACTGCAGTGGGTTGCGATTTCCTCCTTCCGGGGATCTTCCCAATCCAGGGATCGAACCTGAGTTTCCTGTGTCTCCTGCATTGCAGGCAGAATCTTTACAGCTGAGCCATTGGGGAAGACCCCATGTAGTAATTTACTACCAGAAAGCAATTTGGGAATTTTGTCATCATGTTTTAAAATAGCAATCACATGCTCAACATCGCTAATTATTAGAAAAGTGCAAATCAAAACTACAATGAAGTATCACCTCACATTGGTCAGAACGGCCATCATTAAAAAGTCTACAAACAATGAATGCTAGAGAGGGTGTGGAGAAAAGGGAACTCTCCTACAGTGTTGGTGGGAATATTAATTGGTGTAGCCACTGTGGAAAACACTATGGAGGTTCCTTAAAAGCTAAAAATAGAATCACTATATGATCCAGCAATCCCACTCCTGGGCATATATTCAGAGAAAACTTTAATTTTAAAAGATGCATGCACCCCAGTGTTCACACAGCACTATTTACAATAGTCAAGACAAGGAAGCAACCTAAATGTCCATCAACAGAGGAATGGATAAAGAAGATGTCTCTCTCTCTCTCTCACACACACATCAAAATATTACTCAGCAATAAAAAAGAATGAAAAATGCCATTTGCAGCAACATGGATGGACACAGAGATTATCAAATTAAGAGAAGTCAGACAAATATCAAATAATACCACTTATATGTGGAATTTCAAAAAATGATATAACTGAACTTATTTACAGAACAGAAACAGACTCACAGACATAAAAAACAAACCTACAGTTACCAAAGGGGACAGTGGGAGTGGGAGGATCGGAGTTTGGGATTAACATACACACTACTATATGTAAAACAGACAAACAACAAGGTCCTACTGAATAGTACAGGGAACTATATTCAGTATCTTATAATAAACTATAATGTAAAAGAACTTGAAAAGTCTGTGTCTGTGTGTGTGTATGTATGTATCTAAATCACTTTGCTGTACACCTGAAACTAACACATCATCGGTTCATATCAGTTCAGTCGCTCAGTCATGTCCGACTCTTTGCAACCCCATGCATCACAGCACGCCAGGCCTCCCTGTCCATCACCAACTCCCGAGGTTCACTCAAACTCATGTCCATTGAGTCGGTGATGCCATCCAGCCATCTCATTCTCTGTCGTCCCCTTCTCCTCCCACCCCCAATCCTTCCCAGCATCAGAGTCTTTTCCAGTGAGTCAACTCGTCGCATGAGGTGGCCAAAGTATTGGAGTTTCAGCTTTAGCATCAGTCCTTCCAATGAACACCCAGGATTGATCTCCTTTAGAATGGACTGGTTGGATCTCCTTGCAGTCCAAGGGACTCTCAAGAGTCTTCTCCAACACCATAGTTCAAAAGCATCAATTCTTCGGCGATCAGCTTTCTTCACAGTCCAACTCTCACACCCATACATGACCACTGGAAAAACCATAGCCTTGACTAGACGGACCTTTGTCGACAAAGTAATGTCTCTGCTTTTTAATATACTATCTAGGTTGGTCTTAATTTTCCATCACCAACTCCCAGAGTTCACTCAGACTCATGTCCATCGAGTCGGTGATGCCATCCAGCCATCTCATTCTCTGTCGTCCACTTCTCCCACCCCCAATCCCTCCCAGCATCAGAGTCTTTTCCAGTGAGTCAACTCGTCGCATGAGGTGGCCAAAGTATTGGAGTTTCAGCTTTAGCATCAGTCCTTCCAATGAACACCCATAGATTAACTATATTTCAATTTTAAAAAATGGTTTAAAATAATAATAAAATAAAATAACAATCATAAAATTCTAATTTAAAAACACAAGTTGAATTTCTGGAAGGCAGTGACCTGGTTCTGGATTTGTGGTTATATTCATTTTACATTATACACAGACTAGAAATTAGCCATGGTTAAAAGTCATTGTTAACTCCACATCCTACCCTGGGCTTGTGGACTTCTGAGAAGCCACTAAGTACCTTATCAGGGGCTCTGTCAACAGCCTGGGGAAGTAAGAAACAACTTGGTATTGATCTCACTGAGGTCATAGAGCTCAAAACACCACCCTGAACTTCAGGGGATTTCTGAATTATTTTAGAATAAGAACCTGCTTCACATAAATGATTCGTGGCCATTAACACCACAAACCACAAGCCAGAAAAACCAATCAGTCTCATTACCTTATTTCTGGGGGACTTTGTTTTGATGTAATCACTGTAAATGTCAGTTTCTGTCTCCTACATAATCACTATTTATACACATCTGGAAAAATGTAATGAACTGACACCATATGTATTTTTTACCCATGGCACACTTCACTTCATTACACTGTCCAGGTAGAGTTGGATAGAAAGAAGGAACTAATAAAGATAGAAGCAGAAATCAATGAAATTGAAAACAGAAAAACAATACAGAACATCAATGAAGTAAAAAGCTAGTTCTTTAAAAGAATCATTAAAATTGACAAAACCCTAGCAAGACTGAAAGAAACAAAGAGAGAAGATGCAAATAACCAATATCATGAATGAAACACAGGATATCGCCATAGATCTCACAGACACAAAAACAACAATAAGGTTAGGCTATGAACAACACAAACATGACAATTAGATGAGATGGACAAATTTCACAAACTATCATAACTCACCAATATGAAACAGATAATTTACGTAACAAAACTCCTGGAAAAGAAGACTAAAGGACCAGATGGTTTCACTGGAGAATTTCATAAAACTTTCAAGAAGAATTATTAATAACACCAATTCTACACAACCTATTCCAGAAAACAGAAGACTCAGAAATTTGTCCCAACTCATTTTGTGAGGTGAGATTACCCTGATACCAAATCGGACAAAGGCAGTATGAGAAAAGAAAACTGCAGACCAGTATCCCTCATGAACATAGACACAAAAATCCTTAACAAAAGATTAGCTAGTAGAATTCAGCAATATGTAAAACATTTATACAAGCAAGAATGGTTTTAAAGAAGCAATGCTGGTTCAATATTTTAAAATTAATCAATGTAATCTACCATATTAACAGGCTAAACAACAACAAAATATAATGATATGAATACAGCAAAAGCATTTGATAAAATTCAACATCTGTTCATTATAAAACCCTCAGAAAACTAGCAGTCGGTGGGAACGTCCTCACTTTGATGATAAACATCTACAAAAACTATAGACTTAACATCACACTTATTGATGAAAGACTGAATGCTTTCCCCTTAAGACTGGGAACAAGCAAGGATGTCTGCTCACATCACTCTTGTTTAACACAGTTCTGATGGCTCTAGTCAGAGCAACAAGTCAAGAAAAGGAAATAAAAGGGACACTGGTTGGAAAGGAAAAGATAAAACTGTCTCTATTTGCAAACTACCTTCCTAGAACTAATATGTGAATTTGGAAAGGTGGCAGGATATAAGATCAACCCACAAAAACCAACTATATTTCTATATCTTGGCAAAGAACACATGGAAACTGAAATTGAAGATAGAATAACATTTAAAATAGCTAATAAAGAAGACATACTTAGAAGTAAATCTAACAAAATGTGAACAGACACTGTATAATGAAAACTATAAAATATTGATAAAAGAAATCAAAGAAGATCTAAATAGAGAAACATACCATGTTCATGGACTGGAAAACTCAACAAGGTAAAGATGTCAATTTTCCCCAAACTGATAAATCAGGTTTAACACAATTTCTTTGAAAACCCCAGCACAATTTTTTTAGGATGTGGACAAGCTCATTCTAAAATATATATGGAAAGCAACTAGAATAGCTATGATAATTTTGAAAAAGAAGGATAAAGTGGGAGGACCCACTCTACCTGATGCTCAAGTTGAACATATAACCATAGTTATCACAACAGTATGGTTCTGGTGGAGGTACATACATATAAATCAACAGGGCAAATAGAAACAGACTCGCATGCATACCACCAACTGATTTCTGGCAAAGGAGCACAAACAATTCAATGGAGTAAGGATAGTCTTTCTAACAAATTATGCTGGAACAACTGGATGAAAATGAAAGAAAAAGTCATTCAGTCATGTCTGACTCTTTGCAACCCCATGGACTATACAGTCCATGGAATTCTCCAGGCCAGAATACTGCAGTGGGTAGCCGTTACCTTCTCCAGGGGACATTCCTGACCCAGGGATTGAACCCAGGTCTCTCACACTGCAGGCCAATTCTTTACCAGCTCAGCCACCAGGGAAGCCTGGAACAACTGGATAGCCACAGACAAAATAAAACTTCAAACTGAACCTCATGTCTAATATTAAAAATTAAGTCAAAATGGATCACAGATTTAAATGTAAAGCATAAAACTAAAAAATCTTTTAGAAGATAACACAGAATTAAATTTTTGGGACTATGCGCAGACGCGAGAGACTCCGGCCCCGGCGGCGCAGGCGCGAGAGACTCCGGCCCCACCGGCGCAACCGACCAGGCAAAGAAGCTCCACCGAGAGGAGCTACCCCACACCTGAGGCCAGGGCCGGTGGCTGAGAGGAGCTACCCTACGTCCAATAGGCAGTGGCTGCGCGGGCGCAGGAGGGCCGAGAGGAGCCACTCCACGTTCAAGGTCAGGAGGGGCGGCCTTGAGGAGATACCCCTCATCCAAGGTAAGAAACAGCGGCTGCATTTTGCTGGAGAGGCTGTGAAGAGATTTTCCACGACCAAGCTAAGAGAAACCCAAATAAGACGGTAGGTATTGCTACGGGGCATCAGAGGGCAGACACACTGAAATCATAATCACAGGAAACTAGTTGATCTGATCACATGGACCACAGCCGAATGAGGTCCACTGGAGAAGGGAATGGCAAACCACTTCCGTATACTTGCCTTGAGAACCCCATGAACAGTATCAAAAGGCAAAATGATAGGATACTAAATGAGGAATTCCCCAGGTCGGTAGGTGCCCAGTATGCTACTGGAGATCAGTGGAGAAATAACTCTAGAAGGAATAAAGGGATGGAGCAAAAGCAAAACCAATATGCAGTTGTGGATGTGACCGATGATAGAAGCAAGGTCCGGTGCTGTAAAGAATAATATTGCATAGGAACCTGGAATGTTAGGTCCATGAATCAAGGCAAATTGGAAGTGGTCAAACAGGAGATGGCAAGAGTGAACATAGATATTCTAGCAATCAGTGAATTAAAATGGACTGGAATGGGTGAATTTAACTCAGATGACCATTATATCTACTACTGTGGGCAGGAATCCCTTAGAAGAAATGGAGTAACCATCATGGTCAACAAAAGAGTCCGAAATGCAGTACTTGGATGCAATCTTAAAAACGACAGAATGATTTCTGTTCATTTCCAAGGCAAACCATTCAATATTACAGTAATCCAGGCCTATGCCCCAACCAGTAATGCTGAAGAAGCTGAAGTTGAACGGTTCTATGAAGACCTACAAGACCTTTTAGAACTAACACCCAAAAAAGATGTCCTTTTCATTATAGGGGACTGGAATGCAAAAGTAGGAAGTCAAGAAACACCTGGAGTAACAGACAAATTTGGCCTTGGAGCACGGAATGAAGCAGGGCAAAGGCTAATAGAGTTTTGTCAAGAGAATGCACTGGTCATAGCAAACACCCTCTTCCAACAACACAAGAGAAGACTCTACACATGGACATCACCAGATAGTCAACACCGAAATCAGATTGATTATATTCTTTGCAGCCAAAGATGGAGAAGCTGTATACAGTTAGCGAAAACAAGACCAGGAGCTGACTGTGGATCAGATCACGAACTCCTTATTGCCAAATTCAGACTTAAATGGAAGAAAGTAGGGAAAACCACTAGACCATTCAGATATGACCTCAATCAAATCCCTTATGATTATACAGTGGAAGTGAGAAATAGATTTAAGGGACTAGATCTGATAGAGTGCTTGATGAACTCTGGAAGGAGGTTCGTGACATTGTACAGGAGACAGGGACCAAGACCATCCCCATGGAAACGAAATGCAAAAAAGCAAAATGGCTGTCTGAGGAGGCCTTACAAATAGCTGTGAAAAGAAGAGAAGCAAAAAACAAAGGAGAAAAGGAAAGATATAAGCATCTGAATGCAGAGTTCCAAAGAATAGCAAGGAGAGAAAAGAAAGCCTTCCTCAGTGATCAATGCAAAGAAATAGAGGAAAACAACAGAATAGGAAAAACAAGAGATCTCTTCAAGAAAATTAGAGATTCCAAGGGAACATTTCATGCAAAGATGGGCTCGATAAAGGACAGAAATGGTATGGACCTAACAGAAGCAGAAGATATTAAGAAGAGGTGGCAAGAATACACAGAAGAACTGTACAAAAAAGATCTTCACGACCAAGATAGTCACGATAACGTGATCACTGACCTAGAGCCAGACATCTTGGAATGTGAAGTCAAGTGGGCCTTAGAAAGCATCACTACAAACAAAGCTAGTGGAGGTGATGGAATTCAAGTTGAGCTATTTCAAATCTTGAAAGATGATGCTGTGAAAGTGCTGCACTCAATATGCCAGCAAATTTGGAAAACTCAGCAGTGGCCACAGGACTGGAAAAGGTCAGTCTTCATTCCAATCCCAAAGAAAGGGAATGCCAAAGAATGCTCAAACTACCGCACAATTGCACTCATCTCACACGCTAGTAAAGTCATGCTCAAAATTCTCCAAGCCAGGCTTCAGCAATATGTGAACCGTGAACTCCCAGATGTTCAAGCAGGTTTTAGAAAAGGCAAAGGCACCAGAGATCAAATTGCCAACATCCGCTGGATCATGGAGAAAGCAAGAGAGTTCCAGAAAAACATCTATTTCTGCTTCATTGACTATGCCAAAGCCTTCGACTGTGTGGATCACAATAAACTGTGGAAAATTCTGAAAGAGATGGGAATCCCAGACCACCTGACCTGCCTCTTGAGAAACCCGTATGCAGGTCAGGAAGCAACAGTCAGAACTGTACATGGAACAACAGACTGGTTCCAAATAGGAAAAGGAGTACGTTAAGGCTGTATATTGTCACCTTGCTTATTTAACTTATATGCAGAGTACATCATGAGGAACGCTGGGCTGGAAGAAGCACAAGATGGAATCAAGATTTCTGGGAGAAATATCAATAACCTCAGATATGCAGATGACACCACCCTTATGGCAGAAAGTGAAGAGGAACTCAAAAGCCTCTTGATGAAAGTGAAAGAGGAGAGTGAAAAGGTTGGCTTGAAGCTCAACACTCAGGAAACAAAGATCATGGCATCTGGTCCCATCACTTCATGGGAAATAGATGGAAAAACAGTGGAAACAGTGTCAGACTTTATTTTTTGGGGCTCCATAATTACTGCGGATGCTGATTGCAGCCATGAAATTAAAAGACGCTTACTCCTTGGAAGGAAAGTTATGACCAACCTAGATAGCATATTAAAAAGCAGAGACATTACTTTGCCAACCAAGGTCCGTCTAGTCAAGGCTATGGTTTTTCCCGTGGTCATGTATGGATGTGAGAGTTGGACTGTGAAGAAAGCTGGTCGCCGAAGAATTGATGCTTTTGACCTGTGGTGCTGGAGAAGACTCTTGAGAGTCCCTTGGACTGCAAGGAGATCCAACCAGTCCATTCTAAAGGAGATCAATCCTGGGTGTTCATTGGAAGGACTGATGCTAAAGCTGAAACTCCAATACTTTGGCCACCTCATGCGAAGAGTTGATTCACTGGAAAAGACTCTGATGCTGGGAAGGATTGGGGGTGGGAGGAGAAGGGGACGACAGAGAATGAGATGGCTGGATGGCATCACCGACTCGATGAACATGAGTTTGAGTGAACTCCGGGAGTTGGTGATGGACAGGAAGGCCTGGCGTGCTGTGATTCATGGGGTCGCAAAGAGTCGGACACGACTGAGCGACTGAACTGAACTGGGTGACAAGGTAAACTAGAGCAGGAAGTAATCACAGAGAGGTCACCAAATGCAGATTCTCAACTGTGTGCAGGGTAAATCTTTTTTGCTCTTATTTTGCTACACAGAACAGAGATGTTTATGTACCATTTTATGTCTCAAGTTTAAAGCCAAAAATCTGTACGTTTTCTTCTTCAGATTTCTGTTTCCATAGATGAACTATTTTCCTTCATGTGACTATTGAGAGTCATACCAAGAAACTGAAATTCTAATCATCCCAGATTTTCCAACACAAAAACAGTCACTAACACAGCAAGCCTTTTGGGCAGTATAGTACAGTAGTAAAGAGCATGCCAGGGTTCAAATCCCAGCTTGTTCACTTACAGGTTTGTGACCCTGGGCAAGTTACTGCTCTATGTCTCAGTTTCCTCAGCTCTAAAATGAACAAAATAGTATTAGCTCACTTACAGGAATGCTATGAGGATTATCTTAATGTAAGTGTTGGCATCTCAAACAGCAGCTGCAGCACAAGTGTTAGCTATTAGAAGACTCTTACTGATAAGTCCACCCAGGTTCTGCAGACCCACCCAGATCTGAGGCTGACACACTCAGAAATGGTGCAGCCAGCACCAACAACTCCTGGTGACAACTAATGGTGGCCATGCCCAGCAACCCCTGCCTCCCATCAATATAAAAGTTCCAGAGGGGGGAGACTATTCTCTCAAAACCGTTTTCACCCTGACTCTAAGAATCAGTGCAAGATCCTTGTGGGTTCTTTCTTCTCCAAACTAGGTGTGCTCCACAGGTTCCAAACAAACCAGCAGCCAGCAGAGAAAGGAAAAAAAAAAAAAACATTGCCATCTTGTGGATTTTCAGAGAATTCTTCATACCTATGTGCCACCAGAGTCTTCTCATCCCCAGCATGTTTACCCTCTGCAGATCTGAAACTGAGGCAGGTGGTGAGAGCACCTCCAATGACATAGAGTGCAAACTCAGAGCTAGGGGGACCTCGAGAAAAGCTGACAGCACGCTTTCGTTTAATGTGAAGACATATGGAGGCCCAAAGGCATGAGGAGCTTGTCTTAAACCAGGGCCAGAGTTAGTGTATGGGTCTTTCAACCCATTTCAATGTCCTCTTTATTGTAAGATGCTGGACCAGCTCACAAGCACAGCTTGGAATTCAAATGCTCTTAAAAAAAACTTTAACTTGGGTCAGTGCTCCTCCATTCTGACATAGCTAACAAAACCACAGGCAGGGGATGTCCATGAGGCTGCAAGAAATGAGGGTGATGCAGGAAATGTCACCTCTTCTGTGCATGAAATCAAGAAGAGGCCCAGCATAGTTTCCTCCTAAAACAAAACTCTAATTGCTTCTCCTTACTTCCAGCTGATGAGCTTATTTTTTCAAGGTCGTAGATTTGATTTCAGAGGAGTATGAAATGCCAGACCCTGTCAGCAGCTATGTCTATTCCCTGTCCTATAGCTTTAAGACTTCTTGAATTCTTGCCTTAATGTCTCAGCATTAGCAAGGTCTAGGTGTTTCTTACTCTGCTTTTGTACACACAAACATTTTAATGATTCTTTTTCTTGGAAAATTCAATACTCTGAATTTTTATTTATTTTTAAAAATTTTTAATCCTTCCCCAAACAAAACAAAAAAATATAAATTCTTCCACGTGCTAAGCTGTATACAGCAGCCTCTGTATGGGAATAGTGACATTATTAGACACAAAACTGGCCTTGTTTCAAACCAACCTTATATTAAGCCATGACAACATGGGCGTCGTGCCTCCACCAATGATCCAGACAGTGAAGAAGACAATGAGGAGAGTGGTTGTGAACATCATCTGGCGAGCGTAGGATGCCGTGTCTCGGATGGCCAGTGCAAATGCCATCGCTCCCCTAAGGCCTGTGGGGATCAAAGAGGAAGCTCTGTTGTCATAAGGATAAATAACAACACGTCCCCAGACCCACTGCTTAGCCACACAGGTCTAATAAATTGTATCTGCTTATGCTTCAAGAGTCAAGTTGTTTTCTATAGGAAGAACCTTAAAAGAATTTAAACGATTTCCTCCTATTTGAAGTTTTCTTTTGCAAAATGCCCAAAGGCAATAAGAAAAACACCGCCCTGTTTTGTACAGCACATTGTGAGAATCCCATATGTGAATACCCCATAGTTTGGGATCCAATTTAGTGTGTGGCTAAATTAACAACTTTTATAGATCTGCTGAGAGTACCTGTGAAGCTTATCCCATACCTGTGGAATCACACTGATGCTAGTATTTGGCAATCAGCAAGAAACTCAAGCACCAATGTCCACTCATCAGAAAAAGTCGAAACATACAGCTGCCCATCAAACCAAATGTGCATATGGCCTTGTTGTTTTGTTGCTCAGTCATGTCAGACACTTTGTGACCCCATGAACTGTAGCCTGCCAGGCTCCTCTGTCCATGGGATTTCCCAGGCAAGAATATGGAATGGGTTGCCATTTCCTTCTCCAGGAACCCACATCTCCTGCATTGGCAGGCAGGTTCTTTACCACTGAGCCACCAGGGAAGCCTCTTAGAATAATAACACTCTTTCACTACTGAAAGAATTCTCCTGCTAGTAACATGAAATAAAAAGAAATATAAATAATAATATAAGCTTTCCACGTCTGTGATTCAAGCACTACCCAAGTGCTATATAGTCATTATAAACTTAAGATACAGCCTGGGCATGAATATGTGAAATGTACAAAATAGCATTTCCTTAGCAAAGCCAGGCAGCAAAGTAACAATATAACCTGATCTATATCAGGGGATGAAGACTTCTTCTATAAAGGGTCAGATACTAAATATTTTAGGCTTTGTGGGCCAAGAGGAAAAATCAAGGGTATTACATAGGTTTGTACATAAAAGAGAAAAAAAACATATTTCCACAAAATTTTATTGATAAAAACCAAAAGTATAATAAGTATAATATATAAGTACCCTATTATAAGAGTTTCCCTAGTAGCTCAGCTGGTAAAGAATCCACCTGCAATGCTGGAGACACCGGTTCAATTCCTGGGCTGGGAAGATCCACTGGAGAAGGGATAGGCTACCCACTCCAGTATTCTTGGGCTTCCCTGGTGGCTCAGATGGTAAAGAACCCTTGCAATGTGGGAGACCTGGATTCAATCCCTCGGTTGGGAAGATCCCCTGGAAGAGGGCATGGCAACACACTCCAGTATTCTTGCCTGGAGGACCCCCATGGATAGAGGAGCCTGGTGGGCTACAGTCCATGGGGTCACAAAGAGTCAGACATGACTGAGCAACTAAGCACAGTACACAGCATGAATTCCTATTCATCATGGGTAAGACTCCCTGTATAGTACGAGAATGAAAAATTATACTCACTATATTTATTTGTATATTTTTCCACTTTTCCCAACAATTTCATGATTTCATTCATCTGAGAATTTCACTGCAATTCACTGGAGCAACTCAATAAGAGTTATATTAAAAATCAGAGCAAGGTTGATGTTCTCTATTAATTTGTCCTATTGAAATACTGACACACATCTAGATCATCCTACAGCCAGCTATGACACCACTTAATATTTCAACCTTTAAATGAATGCTGTCTCTAAGAAGAAAACCTGAGGGTCAGAAAGTGATAACGTGTGCTCCATTTTTCTTTAGTAGGTAAACAATGTAAGCAATATGAAAGTGGAATCTCAGGTATTTCTTTCATAGCCTTGAGGAAAATAATTTTGATAGGAGATATCTTTAAACAGTACTGTGTATCTCTCAGTCTTTTAACACAGAAGATGATGAACACACTTTATCTAGGTGACCAAGTTATCTCCAATTCATCTTCCTCTTTTCCACTGGCATTTTTCTCATATGTATGGAGGCTCTGCTCTGTTTTGCCCTCCTAAGAAGCTTCTAATGTTTCCCAGATGCTCTTGAATAAAAGCCCAACTCTTTGGCATGGCACTGTGGCTTCTCTGTGGTCTAGACTCCAGCAATGATTCTCAAGGTGTGGTCCTCAAACCACCATCAGCAGCAGCAACAGCTGAGAAAACATTAGAGCTGCAAATTATTGGGGCCCACTCCATTCCCTCAGAATCACTCTCTGGTGGTAGGGCCAAGAAATCAGCTTTAACCAGCCCAATAGGTGATTCACACACATGCAACTTGAAGGTTTGCACCAATTCACATGACATTTCCCTTTCCAACCTCACCCACATTCTGCATTAGCCTGTGTGTCTCATGTTTAAACCAGACCATTACCCTTCCCTAAAAAGGCCACACACAGCAATGCTTTCCTGCCCTTCTGACCTTCTGCCTCCTGAAATGCCACTGCATCCAAGCCCAGTTGGAAGGCTACCCCCTGGATGAAGATGGCCCTGGGCCCTGCTTTTCTCCACATTTATGCCACATCTCTTTTGTGCAATTTACCACCCTCTCTTGGGAGAAAGTGAGCTTTTTTATAGTGTCTCCCCTCAGTGGACTGTGAGCTCCCTGAGGGAGGCTGGTTTCTGTATCCTCCACAACCTAGAAGTGTGGCTTTTATGAAGGGAATGCCCAACAAACGTGTGTCAGAGTGAAAGGAAATCTTTAGGGCTGGCTGTGTACTTAAATGGAGATGCAAGGGAGTACTAGACAACACAATTGCTTTGCTGAGCAGTGCCTAATGATATGATTTTAGAATGACTCTCTGAGGCCTCCAAGAACTACTGTGTGGCAGTAAAGGGCTGCCACTTGCCGTCCCTCTTGAACATCCCCTCCCCCTTCCCAGACAGAGGTACCTCTAAGGGTCACAGTGGCCTTTTGCCCCACTATCTTCTCCCTCTGCTCTGCAGGGATGCTCTTACTTGAGTCTTGTCTGTAAAATTAGATGTTTTCCACTCTCACTGAACCATCTGTTCATGCCAATTGCTCTCTCCTTTCTTTTCCTTCACGTATTTCTTTATTGTCCTTTGTCCCTTCAGTGGCTTCTCCACTTTTCTAGGCTTTATAGTGAACAAGGGGCATCTGGGAGACAGTGTAAGTCAAGCAGAACTATCATGGCTCTTATCTCCAGTTTGGGATTCATCTTGCTAATGTGAGTGTATTTTATTTCTTAGAAAGTTAGAGCTAGGAGGGATCTCAATTGATTATTTCAATTTCATTATGAGAGGACACTGAAGCTGGGAGGTGTCAAATAATTTGGCCTGTACTCTTCATCATTAAAGACTTATTTTCCTTCTAATTATAGGTCTGAAGCCCTTCTGGAAGATTAAGGGTTATGAACACCTACTAGAAAACAATCAAGCACTCTAAATACATATATATCTCCAGGTATATATCTCCTTGGGTGGTAGAGATAAACATGCAAATATTTTAGAGGAAAATGTTCACATGTGGTAGTATGGTTTACAAAATCAGTATCAGCTCTATTTAACTCACTTTATTGACATTTTTTTTACCTGAAAACATCATCATGTGTTGAAAATTCCAGCCAATCTTGTGCCTTCTGCCCAAGTTGAGGAAGAAGGAAAGTGGGTAGATGTGGGCGGCTCTGCCCAAGAAGATGGCAACCTGACCACCAGGTGGAGGTTAAGGGCTCAACATGTTTCCCAAATGGCATTTTCACACAACCTCTGATTGGGCAGAGAATTTCAGGAATGCCTTGACACCTTGTTATGATGAGAAAAGTTGCACAGAGAAGGCAGGCTGTCTTATTTGCCTCTAAACAAGTTTCAGCAGCAAGTGGGATTCAACTCACCAATTTTTCCAACCTCCAGCTCACAGAGATAATTTCTGGCCTGTTAAACACACTGTTTTAACTTTTTGATCTGATTAAACTGATACAGGCCAAGTCTCTGATCTATCTAAAAAAATGAGTCCAGAGAGAAGATAAGGTACCATGGTTGGGGTGCAGAGTTAAGAGAAGTAAAGAGTGTGTTTGGACTCTAATGGGAGGGAAAAAAAATCATAAGAAGAAAAAAATTACTAACCTGAGTCAAACTATAAACAGAAGGTTTGCTGGGTAAGGTTCTAAGCTTTGGTAAACATTCAGGGTGTGTATGACCAGGAAGAGCCTACAAGTAAGAGGTGGGGAAGCTTACAGTATTTATACAATGAAGACACATTCATATTCCTCACCAGGATCAGCCTGGGGAGAGTTCTCTGTCAAAGTGGCTAACATGTCTTTGGGGAGGTAAGAGATGGAGGAAAGGCAGAGTGTGGAAGAGGAACTCACTGTGCAAACCAAAGAATTCAGGGAAACTGGTCATTCGTCACTTGCTGAGTTTAAAACAGAGTCCAACAGAGAGAGGCACACTGCCCTGCTCACAGCAGGAAACCTCTGTGCAAGCCAGAGGAACAGGGAGCTTCCGTTTCAGCAGAGCAACCACCAGCTGCCGGAGCTGCAGCTGTTTCAGACAGAAGCGAGGGTGGGACTCTCTTCTGCCTTCCCTAGGATATAATTTGAACTTCTCTGCTTCTATTCTCTCTCTCCCTCTTTTCCTTTTTGCTACTGTTGTGTTTGTTTTGTTTTTAACAGGAGGGAAGAGGAGTCCTCAAGTGGAAGTGGCCTTCAGGATTCACAGAGGCCCTGGCTCCCCCCGAAAAGCGGCCCCACCATAAACAAGGGCAGCGCTTTCACTATGTCTCACAGGATGCCATGCTAAGAATACAAATCACAGCGACATGCAAGGTCTTTCTTAAGAATAAAAACACTGATCTGCCAGATCTTTAGCTCTTTGTCTGGTGAGTGTGTAAACCTAGGAAATGAGCCCAGTTGAAGCAGATAATACTCTTAACAGGCAGAAGTCTGGCATGGCATGAGGCCACTGTCTCGCTCTCTAGCTGCTTGGTGAGTATCAGTATTCCTCCACAATAAGTGAAAAGCTCGGAAGAGAAAAACACTCCTCTTTGGGGGACCAGCAGCCCAAGATCTAAGGATATCCGTGAGGCCTCAGAAAAGGCAAAAGTGAATAGACAGCAATAGTAGCCTCCTGCTCTGGGTTTGCAATTGAACTGCTATAGTTTCAAAGCCCAGAAGAGTTCACTTTAATGAAAACAATAGGGTCTGAAGCCAAGAGAGCAAAGCCCTCATCTATCAATGCACTGCTGGGCATTCATGTATCTCCTCAGTTCAGAGGAGCCAACCCCCAAACTGTCTCCCTTCCTAAAAACTACTGTCACAATGGGATTAAATCAAGGAACCAAGCATTTCTCCATTTTATCTTCCATTCCTCTCCATTTCCTTTTTTGAAAAAAAAGGGGGTCTTTTCCACCATGGGAAGGCGTGAGTGAAAGCACACACACCACAGGCAGGCTGCCTGTACCCGTGTGCAGTTGAGACCAAGGGTCACAGAAGCTTAACCTCTTGGATTGGAATTCATGTGCCAATGAGAAAAAAACAATCTGGGAGACAGATATGGGTTGCCGATTTTTAGATCTGTTAGGAAGGATGCTTTACAAAACAAATTACCACCTGCCAACCACCTGTGTAAGAGAAAGGCCATCTGACACAAAAAATGAAGAAAGGGTAACTAGAAACAACACCCTGAATATTCATTGGAAGGACTGATGCTGAAGCTCCAATACTTTGGCCACTTGATGTGAAGAGCCAACTCACTGGAAAAAAAAAACCCTGATGCCGGGAAACATTGAGGGCAACAGGAGAAGAGGGTGATAGAGGATGAGATGGTTGGATGTCATCACCAACTCAATGGACATAAGTTTAAGCAAACTCCAGGAGATGGTGAAGGACAAGGAAGCCTGGCATGCTGCAGTCCATGGGGTCACAAAGAATAGGACATGACTTAGTTACTAAACAACAACATCAACACAGAAAACAACTAGAATCAACATCAGTCCTTGAAATCAAATACTTTTAGCTTTATACATTTACCATTTAAGCCTTCTCATCATAAAAACACCATGAACCAGTGCTGGTTCAGTCACCTCCCCGCCAAACCAGAGATTATTGTTGTTATAGCTTCCTTGGAAGCGGTCATCTCTCTGTGTAGAAAATGGTGGAACCAAAAAAGGATACAAAAGCTCCAATGATGAAAACAGGGCTGAAAACATGCTTCTGGAAGGTAAACAGTGCCAGGCCCATGTAGGAGAAGATGAAGTTCTCTGCCAGGAAGTGTAATACCTCAAAGAGCTGCATGGAAAGGGAAAAGCAAATCGTAAACCCCGTGGGTCCGCTCCCTCGTATTCCAGATCACTGGTGAGGACACATGACTCTCCCTCACCTGCTTCGTTCGGCTTCTGGATTCCACTGACAGATTGTTGTAGGTGTAATGAGCTTGTGTGATTCCACAGAAAAGGACAGCTACCACACCTGGCAAGAGAATTCAAGAAAAATCCATAGGGGGCAGCAAAAGAAGCTGGAAACAATCTCTCCCTGAAACAAAAAGTTAAGGTAGGAAAGCCTTTCACTTCTTGAAAGTTTTGGAATGTTGCCTATTACTGAAAGTGCCCCCGCCCCCACTTCTCATATCAACCTTTGCTTCTCCCAACTCTGCTCTCCTTCAAAGCCAAGGCCCTCAATTTTCCCCCCTGCTCCAGTTTTAAGGGTATTCTCACCCCTCTTCTAAACTCCTACTGAATTGACCATGTGGCATTTAGCATTCACTCCCTCTTAGAGACTGTGAAGTGTGTACTGGTCACACACTTGTGTCATATTCCTGTTTGCTGAATGAATGAATTTAATTTCAAACCAATGCTTTGTCTTTTTGCATGGTCCAGGGATTCAGACAAAATGGATCCAGAGTACTAGTCCATTTATCCCAGCGCTGAAAAATCTAGATTTCTGGTTAATAGTGATTATTTTGTTGTTGAAGACAATTAACACACCTGGAACTTTGCCTATATATTTACAGATGGTTGTCAAGTTTTAAAGGAAGTAGGTCACATAAAGATACTTTGTAGTATTTAGAAAAGATGATGAAAAGCACTTCCTAATTACCTGGGTTACGGAGAGCAACTGTAATTGAGTTTTCTAACAGAACAAATCCATTGATTAAGTGTTTTTTTTTTTAATGAGAGAATGTGAAGAAGTACCACCACACAATCACCCACACTAATAATCTATGAATCTACCACCATAAAAACACAGTCTTAAAAAGCAGTGATTAAACAGACCAGACACAAAACAAGGAAAACTTGTGCTCACACTCATCTGAGTAGATGCAAAATGATCTTTAAAAGGATATATATTTTGCTTGTTATCACTACTGTCTGTAAAGTAACGTAGCAATTCAGGGGAGGATACAAACAAGGGGGGCTTCCCTTGTGACTCAGCTGGTAAAGAATCCATCTGAAATGCGGGTAGACCTGTGTTCGATCCCTGGGTTGGTAAGATGCCCTGGAGTGGGGAAAGGCTACCCACTCCAGTATGCTGTCCTGGAGAATTCCACGGATTGTATAGTCCATGGGGTTGCAAAGGGTTGGACATGACTGAGCGACTTTCACTTTCACTTTACAAACAAGGTATTAATATATTTGGTAACTTTTGCAGCTAGGCATCTATTTATGGTCAGAACGAGTACTCAAAGATTTGAAACAATAAAGCTTATCCTGTAAAAAATATATAGCTTTGGGGAAAACTGTTCCTAAGGCAGCACACAGGCCTCACTCAGCAATCCTGCATATGGACATTCTGTGAGCGGTTTATCAACTCCAGGCCACAGCTATTAAGAATTTTGCCCTCCCTTAAAGCTCCCACAGCTCCAGCCACAGTGAGGGTAAGGGCGACCCAAGGGCAGAGGAAACCCACCTGTGAACCCACAGGCTTCTGCCAAGAGGAACGTGCTCCACGACATCAAAAAGAAGAGCGCAGTCTCCAGCAGGGGAAAGCAGTGCAGCTTGGTGAACTTGGTCACGTCAGCTCCTGTCAAGGAACTGTCTCCAGCAACGAGCATCACGGGCACTGAGAATCATTCTCTGTTAGCCCAGGACCCCTCCCCAAAGGGCTACTCTTTCCCTTCAACTCTTCCTTTGGGGCCACAAAGCTGCTGCATGATTTTGAATATAAAGAAAATGAAGCTTCTCTAGTAGAATGGAGGTTTCTGAGGGCTGGGAGTGGGGGGATAGGGAGGATACTATTCAACAGGCACACAGTTTCTGTTGCAGATGATGAGAAAGGTTCTGGAAATGGTGGCGATGGTCACACAACACCAGTGGATGCACCTAATGCCACTGAACTGTATATATAAAATGGGTAAGTGGCAAACTTTATGTTAGGCATATTTTACCACAATTAAAAAATAATAATCAGGAGGGGGAACTTATGTAAACCCGGGGCGAATTCATGTCAATGTATGGCAAAACCAACCAATATAATATTGTAAAATAATTTGCCTCCAATAAAAAATAAATTACTTTTAAAAAAATAAAATAAATTAAACAAAACAAAACAAAAAATAATAATAATAATGTAATATACCAAAAACCAATGAATTATACACTTCAAATGGGTGAAGTTTACAGCATGTGGATTTCCTCTCAATAAAGCTGTTTTTTTTTTTTAAATCAAGTCAAGCTTTCCAAAGGAACTGGAAATGGGCTCTCTGTGCTCCTGGCAATGCCCATATTTCTGAGATGTACAGTTGAGGCCTGAGGTGTGACTGGGAGGTGGGTTCCGGCAGTGCTGGGAGTGCCTCAGGCAGGCCTCGGAAGATGTGGCAGGGAAACTCTGACCTCTGTGGACTACTAAGGCCTGAGTCCATCACAGGTGCTTAATGCATGCATGAGGGAGAGTGGGAGGGAGAAATGCACAACTGCAGGGTTAACTACAAAATGTCACTTTTTGGAATTGGCAATTCCCTTCCTCACACTGCCATTCCACGGAGTGGCGGCGGGGTGGGGGGGGCAGCGCAGCTTAGAACCATGTCATGAGTGGTTTCACTGAGCAATATAAGTCCTCAGAGCATCAGAGAGCCTTGAGGAAGAAAGCAATCTACATCTGCACAGTCCAATATGATAGCCGCTAGACCCATGTAACTATCCAACACTTAAATATGGCTAGTCTGAATTGAGATATCCTGTAAGAGCAAAATACACACCATATTTCAAAGACTTGGTACAAAACCTGAAGGGATAAAATCTCATTACTAACTTGTATAAATTCCATTAATAATCTCTGTATCTACTGCAGGCTGAAAAGATTGGGCTCACATTTGTGGCTCCCATTACATCTGTATTGGTCCCTGGTGATCTATATGCTATTGGAAGAAGATTTGATGAACTCAGCGCACCTGTGGAAGGTTTGCCTGCTCATTCCAACACTTTGCTTTTATGCTGGTTGGTTGACTGGCTTGTTGGTTTTTAACTCAATATCACGCAGTCCTCAGCTTAAGGAAGGCCATCTTGCTATAATTCCCAGAGACAGCCCCTGGCTAGTGAAGGCCATGTTAGCCCCATATGGCATGGAACAGCAGATGACAGCAGCCAGTCTGGGGCTAAAGTACTTCACAGCCTGCTTCCTTTCAGCCTCCTGACAGGTGGTCTCCAATTCCCAGCCTCCTGGCTCTTCTACTGTTTCTGTGCCACCTCCCACACCCCCCCAAATGACACTTCCTCCAAGTTCCTGTCTCCAACTGATTTATAGGAAGAAGAAAAACACAAAGGTGAGGACAGAGCTAAGCCCAGAGCTACACTCTCAAACATTTTCTCTGACAGGCCATCGACTGTCAAGTTTTACCAAAGGATGACATTTCAGGGGCCCCTAGCCCCCAGTGGAACAACCAATTTAAGATTCATTTCTGAAAGGAGGAAATGAGAACTTTCTTTTCACAAGTGCAAGGTCACATAATCATACTCAGGCGGGTGCAGAAACCACAGAAAGGATATTAGAGCAGTCACGACACCAGTCACAGCTCCCATGGTAAAAGAGCCACTAAATATACCTAGAAAAATGCCAACTGATTTAAAAAAGGCAGCAGCATCAAAGGCGTGAGTGTTCAGCCCCGCTGGCTGGTAGGCAACAATAGACCTGGAGTTTAAAGAGAGAGAGAATTAGAAAATACTGGGCTGGTTTTACACCATGGTACTTACAAGTATCGACAAACATAGATATCTACACTCTGCAGAGCACTCCCCATGGTGTATTCATTTAATTTAACCTGCAGTCGCCATATTATGAAGGTATCAGCGTTCTGATCACTGCCCACTGCACAAAGCAACATAACTTTATCAACTAAGTCTATAAACCTCATTTAGAAAAGCACCCAATTCAAAATTTAACACTTTTAAGGTGGGCCTCTGATTTTAGCCCAGAGCATTCAGGAAGCCAGAGTCTCTTTTCCCAGGCAGAAATATTGTTACTTACGAGGACAGTACAATGGCAACAGCATCATTTAGGACACTTTCTCCAAACAGAAGTGCGTAAAGGTCCACGTCTGCATGCAATTCATTAAATATCGCCAGTACGGTCACTAAAAGTGGGCCAAAAGCATATAAATTGGTTGCAGTTTCTGAATGAGGAGTGATATGATTCTTGATTCTAACAACACTGTGCTTTCCACTGTAATCCCATCACACTATGAAAATACTTCTACTACAGAACTTTAAAAATCATCACAATTAATATGACTTGGCTCTACTGATAGGTTGAAATCTCTTTTAAGGCAGAAACCCCATTTTATTTTTTATTTTATTGAAGTATGGTTGATTTACTATGTTGTGTTAACTTCTGCTGTACAGCAAAGTGATTCAGCTATACACATATATTCTTTTCCATATTTTTTTCCATTATGGTTTATCACAGGATATTGAATATAGTTCCCTGTACTATACAGCAGGACCTTGCTGTTTATTCATTCTATATATAATAGTTTACATCTGTTAATCCCAAATTTCCAACCCATCGCTTCCCTACACCCCTCCATCTTGGCAACCACAAGTCTGTTTTCTATGTCTCTGTGTGAGTCTGTTTCTGTTTCACAGATAGGTTCATTTCTGTTGTATTTTAGATTCAACATATAAATGATATCATATGCTATTTGTCTTCCATTGTCTTATTTCACTTAGTATGATAATTTCCAGGTCCATCCACATTGCTGCAATGAAATCCTATTTTATTGATCATCATGCTCCCAGATTCCAGCATAGGATCAGGGCACAGAGAAGGCTTTACTAAAGATCTGTAAAATAATGCAAGTCCTCATTTAAGACAGACTATACATAATTACACTTCTCACGGGTTTTACATTTCACAGCTATTTAAAAATCAACTTTTTTCCAGACCAGTAGCTCTCACACTTTTGATCTCAGGACTCCTTTACATCCTTAAAAAATTCTGAGGCCAGCAAAGAGTTTTAATTTTGCGGGTTATAGTTTTCAATATTTACTGTATTGAGTAAAACAAAAAATTAAATATTTATTCATTTAAATGACTAGTAAACCCATTCTATGTTAACTTCTTTTACTGAAAAATAATATTTTTTTCCATAAAATAGTGTAAAGACAACTACTGTTTTACATTTTCTCAGGTCTTTTTAATATCTGAAGTAATGGAACATGGTTTTCACATCTGTTTCTATATTTGATCGATAGGGAGTCAGTGTCACAATTATGTAAGCCCTGGAAAATTCCACTCAACAGTATACTTCTAAGAAAGAATGTAAGCAAAAAAGACAAATGATATACTACTATTATTCTTAAATCAGTTTTGACCTTATGGAACACCGAAAGGGTTTTGGAGTTTCTGGACTTTGGTTCTACTGATAGTTGGGGCCATATAACTCTTTGTCGTGGGGGCCACCTGATGTGCCATAAGATAGTTTAGCAGTATCCATGGCCTTTACCCACAAGATACCAGTAGCACCACACACTTTCCCCTGCCAAGCTTTGACAACCAAAAATGTCTCCATACATTGCTGAACTTCTGCTGTGATGGGGCAGAATCATCCCCAGTTAAGAACCACCACTCTAATCTGTACATGCAGGTGGGGTTCACTCGCAACACTCACATTCAACTACCTTTTGTTTTGATAGTTTCTGCCATAAGAAACTGAGTAACTAAACTCATTTCTTTAGCTTCCCTTGTGGGGAGTGCCACCTCTTGCTGCCTGGAAGAGGGTGAAGACTCGATATAGTGCGGTCATCTTGCCTCCATGGGGCAGTTAAGGTGTGTCTGAAATCCTAAGGTAGTGCACTAGAAAGACTGAATGCCTGATGTGGGAGCCATGGCACCAGCTCGAAGCTCTTAGCCAAGATAACCAGCTCTCTGTTTAAGTTAGTATTAGCCAGACCATCCTGTTATTTGCAACCAAACATATTACTGACTGATACAATTAGAATATACCCAGATATTTAGCAGTATTATAAACAAACCACTTTTGTAACCATCATCCAGTGCAGGAAATTGCAACTTTGCCAACCCCCACAGAAGCGCTTCACAATATATTCCATCCCAATCACAGTTCAGTTCAGTCGCTCAGTCATGTATGACTCTTTGCAACCCCATGGACTGCAGCATGCCAGACCTCCTGTCCACTGCCAACTCCCAGAGTTTACTCAAACTCATGTCCATTGAGTCGGTGATGCCATCCAACCATCTCATCCTCTGTCGTCCGCTTCTCCTCCTGCCTTCAATCTTTCCCAGCATCAGGGTCTTTTCCAATGAGTCAGTTCTTCGCATCAGAGAGCCAAAGTATTGGAGTATCAGCTTCAGCATCAGTCCTTCCATTGAATATTCAGGGCTGATTTCTTTGAGGATTGACTGGTTGGATCTCCTTGCAGTCCAAGGGACTCTCAAGAGTCTTGGCCAACACCACAGTTCAAAAGCATCAATTCTTCAGTGCTCAGCTTGGTTTATAGTCCAACTCTCACATCCATACATGACTACCGGAAAAACCACAGCTTTGACTAGACGGACTTTTGTTGCCAAAGTAATGTCTCTGCTTTTTAATATGCTGTCTAGGTTGGTCATAACTTTTCTTCCAAGGAGCAAGCATCGTTTAATTTCTTGGTTGCAGTCACCATCTTTGGGAGCAGTGGCTGCACAGCGTGGGGGCAGAGGTGAGGAGATACCCCACATCTAAGGGCAGAGAAGTCCCAGGAAGATGGTAGGCGCTAGAGCAGCAGCTGCGTGGTGGCTGCATGGCCCTGGAACAGCCCTGAGGAGATACCCCACATCCAAAAGCAAAGGAGAAGCCCCAGAATGACAGTAGAAGGGGTGAAATCACCTTTAGAATCAAACCCCATACCTGCCAGAAATGTTTAGAGGGCTCAAACAAACCTTGTGTGCACCAGGACCCAGAGACCCACAGAGACTGAGACAGAACTGTGTTTGAGCATCTCCTGTGGAGGTATGGCTCAGCAGTGGACTGCCGTAGGAGCAGGGGCTCTGGGTGCAGCAGACTTGGGTATGACATAAGCCCTCTTGGAGAAGGTTGCCATTAACCCCACCATAGAGCTGCCAGAACTTACACAGGGCTGGGAAATAGACTCTTGTTGGGCAAAAACAGAACCTTGTGAGCACCAGGATCCAGGAGAAAGGAGCAGTGACCCCACAAGAGACTGACTCAGACTTGCCCAGGAGTGTCCAGGAGTCTCCGGCAGAGGCGCGGGTCAGCGGTGACCTGCGGCAGGGTTGGGGGCACTGAGTGTAGCAGTGCACGCATGGGACCTTGTGAAGGAGGTCGCCATTATCTTCATTACCTCCACCATAGTTTGGCCCCAGGTAAATAACAGGGAGGGAACACAGCCCCATCCATCAACAGAAAATTGGATTAAAGATTTACTGAACATGGCCCCGCCCATCAGAACAAGACCCAACTTCCCCCTCAGTCTGTCTGTCCCATCAGGAAGCTTCCATAAGCCTCTTATCCTTCTCCATCAGAGGGCAGACAGACTGAAAACCACAATCACAGAAAACTAACCAACCTGATCACACGGACCACAGCCTTGTCTAACTCAATGAAACTATGAGCCATCCCGTGTAGGGCCACTCAAGATGGACGGGTCATGATGGAGAGTTCTGACAAAACGTGGTCCACTGGAGACGGGAATGGCAAACCACTTCCGTATTCTTGCCTTGAGAACCCCATGAACTGTATGAAAAGGCAAAAAGATAAGACAATGAAAGATGAACTCCCCAGGTCAGTAGGGGCCCAATATGCTACTAGAGATCAGTGGAGAAATAACTCCAGAAAGAATGAAGAGAGGGAGCGAAAGCAAAAACAAAACCCAGTTGTGGATGTGACTGGTGATGGAAGTAAAGTCCACTGCTGTAAAGAGCAGTATTGCATAGGCACCTGGAATGTTAGGTCCATAAACCAAGGAAAATTGGAAGTGGTCAAACAGGAGATGGCAAGAGTGAACACTGACATTTTAGGAATCAGCGAACTATAAAGGACTGGAATGGGTAAATTTAACTTAGATGACCATTATATCTACTACTGTGGAAAAGAATCCCTTTAGAAGAGATGGAGTAACCATCATAGTCAACAAAAGAGTCTGAAATGCAGTACTTGGATGCAATCTCAAAAACGACAGAATGATCTCTGTTCATTTCCACAGCAAACCATTCAATACCACAGTAAACCAAGTCTATGCCCAGACCAGTAATGCTGAAGAAGATGAAGTTGAACGGTTCTATGAAGACCTACAAGACTTTCTAGAACTAACACTCAAAAAAGATGTCCTTTTCATTATAGGGGACTAGAATGCAAAAATAGGAAGTCAAGAAACACCTGGAGTAACTGGCAAATTTGGCCTTGGAGCACGGAACAAAGCAGGGCAAAGGCTAATAGAGTTTTGGCAAGAGAACGCACTGGTCATAGCAAACACCTCTTCCAACACAAGAGAAGACTCTACATGTGGACATCACTAGATGGTCAATACCAAAATCAGATTGATTATATTCTTTGCAGCCAAAAATGGAGAAGATCTATACAGTCAGCAAAAACAAGACCAGGAGCTGACTGTGGCACACACCATGAACTCCTCATTGCCAAATTCAGACCAAATCAAAGAAAGTAGGGAAAACCACTAGACCATTCAGGTATGACCTAAATCAAATCCCTTATGATTATACAGTGGAAGTGACAAATAGATTCAAGGGATTAGATCCGATAGACAGAGTGCCTGAAGAACCATGGACAAAGGTTCGTGATATTGTAAAGGAGGCAGGGATCAAGACCAACCCCAAGGAAAAGAAATATAAAAAGGCAAAATGGTTGTCTGAGGAGGCACTACAAAGAACTATGAATAAAGGAGAAGCAAAAGGCAAAAGAGAAAAGGAAATATATACCCATTTGAATTCAGAGTTCCAAAGAATAGCAAAGAGAGGAAAGAAGGCCTTCTTAAATGAACAATGCAAAGAAGAGGAACAGAATAGAATGGGAAAGACTAGAGATCTCTTCAAGAAAATCAGAGATACCAAGGGAACATTTCATGCAAAGATGGGCACAATAAAGGAGAGAAATGGTATGGACCTAACAGAAGCAGAAGATATTAAGAAGAGGTGGCAAGAATACACAGAAAAACTACAAAAAACATCTTCATGACCCAGATAATCACGATGATGTGATCACCAACCTAGAGCTAGACATCCTGAAATGCGAAGTCAAGAGGGCCTTAGGAAGCATCACTATGAAAATAGCTAGGGGAGGTGATGGAATTCCAGATGAGCTATTTCAAATCCTAAAAGATAATGCTGTGAAAGTGCTGCACTCAATATGTCAGCAAATTTGGAAAACTCAGCAGTGGCCACAGGACTGGAAAAGGTCAGTTTTCATTCCAATCCCAAAGAATGGAAATGCCAAAGAATGCTCAAACCACCACACAATTGCACTCATCTCACACACCACCAAAGTGATGGTCAAAATTCTCCAAGTCAGGCTTCAACAGTACATGAACTGTGAACTTCCAGATGTTCAAGCTGGATTCAGAAAAGGTAGAAGAACCAGAGATCAAATTGCCAACATCCACTGGATCATCGAAAAAGCAAGAGAGTTCCGGGAAAACATCTATTTCTGCTTTATTGACTAAGCCAAAGCCTTTGACTATGTGGACCACAACAAACTGGCAAATTCTGAAAGAGATGGGAATACCAGACCACCTGACCTGCCTCTTGAGAAACCTGTATGCAAGTCAGGAAGCAACACTTAGAACTGAACATGGAACAACAGACTGGTTCCAAATAGGGAAAGGAGTACGTCAAGGTTGTAAACTGTCACCATGCTTATTTAACTTATATGCAGAATACATTATGAGGAACGCTGGGCTGGAGGAAGCACAAGCTGGAATCAAGATTGCCGGGAGAAATAGCAATATATGCAGATGATACTACCCTTATGGCAGAAAGTGAAGAAGAGTTAAACAGCCTCTTGATCAAAGAGGAGAGTGAAAAAGTTGGCTTAAAACTCAACATTCAGAAAACTAAGATCATGGCATCTGGTCCCATCACTTCATGGCAAATAGATGGGGAAACAGGGGAAACAGTGGCTGACTTTTTTGGGGGGGGCCTCCTAAATCACTGAAGATGGTGACTGCAGCCATGAAATTAAAAGACGCTTACTCCTTGGAAGGAAAGTTATGACCAACCTAGACAGCATATTAAAAAGCAGAGACATTACTTTGTCCACAAAGGTCCATCTAGTCAAGGCTATAGTTTTTCCAGTGGTCATGTATGGATGTGAGAGTTGGACTATAAAGAAAGCTGAGTGCTGAAGAATTGATGCTTTTGAACTGTGGTGTTGGAGAAGACTCTTGAGAGTCCCTTGGACTGCAAGGAGATACAACCAGTCAATCCTCAAGGAAATCAGTCCTGAATATTCATTTAAAGGACTGATGCTGAAGCTGATACTCCAATACTTTGGCCCTCTGATGCAAAGAACTGACTCATTGGAAAAGACCCTGATGCTGGGAAAGATTGAAGGCAGGAGGAGAAGCAGATGACAGAGGATGAGATGGTTGGATGGCATCACCAACTCAATCAACATGAGTTTGAGTGAATTCCGGGAATTGGTGATGGACAGGGAGGTCTGCCGTACTGCAGTCCATGGGGTCACAAAGAGTCAGATACAACTGAGCGACTGAACTGAACTAACATGTCTTTTACTCTATGTCTTCCCCCTTTCATTCCTTTCTGTTAGCTCTCTTTTCATATCCCTATTGTTTAGTTTTACTCTTTTCTTAACTGTCCAATCCTGATGTATACAGGTCTAACTTCTATCGTTTTGTTAACTTCCTTTAGCTTCTGTTGGCATATAAATAAAGTTTCATCTCCTTTGGGAGCCTCTTTTTCTGGCATGACTTCATTATCTGTAACTTTATTATTCAAAGGGGTTATCCCCATGTTTTCTTCTGTTTACAGGAAATTCAACCTCAATCCATTTCTGCTGCTCACAGTAAGTGAGGTGGGTAGAAGCCCAGAAAAGCTTTCCTAATTTCATGGCTCTATGGCTCCCTCTTCTGGTTTTACACTGAAATAATAAAAAATAATGGCCTCTGGGTGCAGCCACCTCCTCAATACAGCCACCTCCTCAATCTGAGATCTACTTCCTCTGGTCTCCTTCACCATTAAAATATGAGCTTTCTTTCTCCTTTAATGCCCTGTCAATCAAGATCAGTGGTCCAAGCAGGTCATTTTTAGGGAGTAGCTCTGTTGTTGCAGAGAGATCTTCCACAAGGGATTTCCTGAGAGCCCAGAGGACCCAGGTCCCTCCAGCAGCCTCACACCTCTCCCAGTCTCCTTGCCCTCACCCACAAATGGGAGCCTGAAAAGCCTCCTCCCAATATCAACTATTGTTACCTGACAGAACAATAAAATTCTTGACTCCCAGTGGGGACCCATTCTTTTAAGTGTGAATACTTGTGGGATATTTCTGGGTGCCCTGACAATCAAAACAACCAGCAGTCCCCTCTTCCCTTTGCTTCCTCCAGCATAGCTGCTGCTCTTATCCCAAAGTCTCACTGCTGTCGGTAGTTTGACCCCACCAATTGATATCAGGGGATTCATCAAGATACTATGTCAGCTAGTTCATTCTGTTTTCTCTTTTGCTGTCCTGCTTGCTCTATTTTTGATAAGAGATTAAGGGAGATTCCCAATCTACCCCATACTGTGCCTTTCTTTACAAAAAGTTTAATTCATTTATTTGACAGTAAACAAAAAATAATTTGGATTTGAAAAATGTCAACTATATCACAAGGCAGATCCAGATAATCATAAATCTAGGCAATAAAATCACTAATGTAAGCATTCAGATGTGGATCAGACATCAACATGGGGCATCACCAGCAGGCCTACTTTCTAAAAGACAGACATGTCATCTCTTCATAATACATCTTCAAGACACAAGGTCAATCTCTTTCTTCCACCCGTAAAAACAGATAAGCAAGTTACACAACCAGAAAAATCTTTAGGGATTAGGCTAAAAAAAGTTCTTGTTTTGTGGATTGTTTATTACATGAACAATATGTGTGTCTCCTTACATAAGACCTGTGATGGTTAATTTTATTTGTGAACTTGACTGGGCCATGGGGTGCCCAGATATTTGATTAACACTACTGTAGATGTGTCTGAGGTTTTGGATGAGATTAACATTTGAATCAGTAGACTGAGTAAATCAGATGGCCTTCCTCAATGAGGGTGGGACTCATCGAATTGGTTGAAGATTTCACTGCAGATCTTGGGACCTCTACAGTTTCCATAATCACATGAGCCAAGGCGTTATAATCAATTAATATCTCGTTCCCTCTCCTCCTCCCCACTATGTACACACACAGATGTATCTATTTATTCTGTTTCTTTCAAAAACCCTAATACAAAATTGTTAGTCTAGTTTATTATTATATGACATAAAAACTGTCTTGTTTTGAACCCAATGTTGAAGAAAAATTATCATAACAATAACAATAATTAAGGTCTTACCAGGAAGCAGGCACTATGATAAACATTTTACAATCTTGTTTAGTACTCATGAAAACCCTAAGTGGGTAGTTTTATCATATCCCCCAATTTAGAGTTGAGAAAACAGGCCCTGTGTGATGGGCTGTTTTCCTGCTGCAGTATCAAACTTCCCAAAATCTCAGTGGTCGGACCTGACTGAAGTTTCATTGATTACTCATACAGTATGTCTACTGGGGGTTGGCACCAGAGGCCTCTGTTCACAACAGTCAGTCAGTCACTCACTCAGGAACTGAAGACTGGTGTAGGTTAATCTCAGTGAGCAGAGCACAGGGCTGGCAGCCCAGGAGACCTGGGTCCCAGGACTTTATCAGCAAGGGTCCTGGCAAGAACTAGATGAGCAATTTGAGGAGTGTTTAAAAAGGGATTATTTATAGACATGTAGAGAAGAGTATAGGGCTTCCCCGGTGGCTCAGATGGTAAAGAATCTGGCTGCAATGCAGGAGAACCGGGTTCGCTCCCTGGGTTGGGAAGATCCCCTGGAGAAGGAAATAGCAACCCACTCCAGTATTCTTGCTTGGAAAATTCCATGGACGGAGGAGCCTGGAGGGCTACACTCCATGGTGTCGTAGAGTCGGACACAACTGAACAACCACAAGCACATAGAGAGTATGGGAGAGGGGGAGGGCAATTACCTGCAGCTGAAAACAGGGAGTTTTCATGCCATCCCTGGGCCTGAAGGAGTGACTGTCAGAACCAGGAGCTGTGTGGAGAGGGTCATTCAACAGGAGCTGTGACTTCTGATCAAGGGACACAGGCAGCCCACAGGGACCCTGCATGTCTAGTCTCTTACTGGTGCTGCCCCATGGGCAAATCCAATGGGAAAGTAGAAGGCATAGGAACCTTTGAAATCTTCTGTACAAGTCAGCCTCCCAGTGCCAAGAAGAGAGTGGAGAAGAATGGTGTGTAAACCTGGAGGGGCAACTAGAAGCCATCCAATAATGCACAGCAAAGTCCAAAGACTTAATAAAATGAAGGCTTGAGCTACATAATTTTCAAAAGCCCTTTTGACTTTTAAACACTATTTTCCTAAAATACTACTGTGAAAGTGAAAGTCACTCAGTTGTGTCTGACTCTTTGCGACTCCATGGACTATACAGTCCATGGAATCCTCCAGGCCAGAATACTTAAGTGGGTAGCCTTTCCCTTCTCCAGGGCATCTTCCCAACCCAGGGATCGAACCCAGGTCGCCCGCATTGCAGGCAGATTCTTTACCAGCTGAGCCATGAGGGAAGTCCAAAATACTACTGTACCAATAGTAAAAATATAATGTACAGTTAGCTCATTTATCTATGATGATAAATACTAGCTTTATAATTAATTTTAATAATTAACACTTTGCACTGGTCTAAACTTGGCTGTTCTGATTTTCAATCTCTCATTCTCCCTGCCCATCACCTTAGAAAGCAAGGCAGGAAGTCTGCCATGGCCCTCCCGGGCAACCCTGTGTCTGACCAAGATGAGGACTACAGGTGCGGACAATCAGGTGATGGTGGGGTGGAGGGGAGATAGGCAGGGGATGACAGACTAGGCAAATGACTTCTAAAGGCAGGGAGTAAACAGGCTGCTCCCCTCACAGCTCAACCCTTGTAATCAGAGAGAACAGGGTCACAACAGCTGTTTCCAACTGGACATGGACTGAGAAATCACAATCCACTGACTGAAGACTGCTGTTACAGGTATCTTTAAAATGTGGGGAAAATAAAAGAATAACAGAAAGAGAAAGAAAGAAAAAATATCAAGAACCTGACTTTGTTCATTCAACTAACTTTTCCTGAACACTCTATTTGTATACAAAAGAGCACTGAGCACTTGTAAACCCTTGGCACAAAGCAGCAAGTAATGTTATGTAAGAAACAGACCTGACTCTAGAGCTGTAAGAGCTACTAAGTGAAGCTGTTAAGGAAGAATAACTAGGCAAGTGGCAGATTTGAATTCAGTTTCAAAGACTAAGCAAAAGACTGACCAGCCTGGGTGGTGCAACTAGAGAATTACTTTCTGACAGCACTGATCACAGGTTTTGAAACCTATGAATAGGTCTGGTTGTCTCGAGGGATGTAAAGGTGCCAGGATTACAATGAGAGGAATCACCGCATAATGGTTCATAGGAAGGAACAGTGCTCATTTCCTCTGGTAGCTGTTTACAGCTATGTACTATGGGTTGGAAACATATATATTTTTTCCTGAATTGTGGATACAATTTTAGTCCAGTGCACAAAGATGGCACGTGGCACTCGTGGCACACAAGTACAGAATGGAGAGGGCTTCTGGTTACAGAGAAGCCTATATCACCCCACACATACACTGTCCCCATCAACGGGAAGACCAAAGACTGGAGCCAAGTACAGTGAAGTCACAAACAAGGACTTTTTTCATATCCCTCAATATCATGACATAACCCCAAATTAGAATTTTTGTTGGATACACCATGCACAAGAAGTCAATCTGGTCTTATGTTTCCCTCTAACTCTACACTGAAGTTTTTATTTCTTTTATGGCCCAAATTCTCAAACAACAGATTTTTAGGAAGCTGGTAAAACACTTTCAATTTACAAAAACATTCTACATTTCAGAAAGAGTTCCATTAAAAAGCAGTTAATGTTCTGATGTTTGGTAAGTTTCAAATTTAAATTTTCTAGAACTTCCATTTATATAAAACCCTTACTTGTGCCAATCTTCACAGGACAAATAAAAATGGTGTGTCATGGTAATGCCTTCCATTATTTTCTACCACAGTATGGACACATTAAAGTGAAGTAAATAATTACAAAGATAATATGGAAAAATAAACCTTTCTATACAATTAAATGCAGCAATATTAATAGTTCAGAAGACAGTATCAATAATCTTTATGTTACCCTAACTTGCCTTTGCTTATCGGTGGTACCAGTAAGATATTAGTAATAAACCTATAGATGAGTATAGTTATATTTTCAGAAACAATAAACATTTTTCTTACACTTTAAAGAATCGTTTTTCAATAGACACACATCCGGAAATGTCACAGATACTGTAGTATTAGAATAATAAAGCTACATTTCAGAGTACTTGTGTTAAATGGTAACCTATTATTAAACATACACACAGGAAAAACACAGAAATCTCTGCCTGAGTCTGAAAATGTTTATTAGTTCAGTTCAGTTGCTCAGTTGTGTCCCACTCTTTGTGACCCTATAGACTGCAGCACGCCAGGCTTCCCTGTCCTTCACCAACTCCCAGAGTTTGCTCAAACTCATGTCCATTGAGTCCGCAATGCCATCCAACCATCTCATACTCTGTCATCCCCTTCTCCTCCTGCCTTCAATGTTTCCCAGCATCAGGGTCTTTTTATGCTATGCTAAGTCACTTCAGTCGTGATCTACTCTGTGTGACCCCATAGGTGGAAGCCCACCAGGCTCCCCCTTCCCTGGGATTCTCCAGGCAAGAACACTGGAGTGGGTTGCCATTTCCTTCTCCAATGTGTGAAAGTGAAAAGTGAAAGTGAAGTCGCTCAGTCGTGTCCGACCCTTAGCGACCCCACGGACTGCAGCCTACCAGGCTCCTCCATCCATGGGATTTTCTAGGCAAGAGTACTGGAGTGGCTTGCCATAGTAGTTAACATTAGAGGAAAGAATAGCTATAACTATTTTATGTGAACTAATTCAATTATGGATTTCAACTTGAAGAGGAGACACTGTTTGTTTGTTCTGAGCTGCAGGGGAAGAAGGGTATGTAATAATTCCACTTTTAAGAACTGGTTCAAATAACACTTGAAAAATACAAGGTAATAGATTTATGAATAGGAACCACATCACAGTGTATAGGAACATAGCACAAAAGGACTTCACAAATTAAATTACATTCACTACAGTACTGGTGTACGTTTCTACTAAGCAAAGATATTATTTAAACCAAATGATATGCTCCTAAAAAGAAAGCAAAAGCATAACACTGAGAAAAAAAGACAGTCTAAGTGTAAAACTTATGACCAAATCAGACATTCTAAAATGAAAGACAAAAAGGAGGAAACACAGGTGGAAACAACTCAAGCACTTGTTGGTAGATGAATGGATAAACAAAAACATGGTATATTCATACAATGGAATATTATTCAGATTTAAAAGGAAGGAAATTCTGACACATGTTACAACATAGATGAACCTTGAGGACATCATGCTAAGGAAATAAGCCAGACAGAAAGAGACAAATACTGATGATTCCACTTATCTGAGGTATCTACAGTAGTCAAACTCATAGAGACAAACAGTTGAATGGTGGTTGCCCAGGTCTGGGAGGTGGAGTGGGGAGAGAATGAAGAGATGTTGTTTAATGGGTACAGAGGTTCAGTTTTGCAAGACGAAAAAATTCTGGAGATTGGTTGCACAACAATATGAATATACTCAATACTGCTGAACTATACACCTAAAGATGATTAAGGTGGTACATTTTATGCTATTTTTACAGTAATAATAATAATTTTTTAAAAAGGGAAAGGCAGGCCCTTCTTAGAAAAACCATCTGAGTCCATTAGACCACTTGACTTACTTGTCTCTTCCTCACTTTTATGAAAGCTAATGATTGCTCTGAGCTTTTTAAGATTTAAATAATGGAACATTATGACAATAAGGCCAAATATGCAAATACCTGGGTCAGTAGCAGAGATAATTGCTCCGAAAAAGAGACAATCCGTGTAGTAAAATTTATCCGAGAGCTGCCCCACAATCTTCATGAGCTTCACCACACCATACATGAGATTTCTATAACAAGAAAAGGTAAACTGTGTCAGAAGAAAAAGATAGAAAAGAAAACCCACCTAATCAAATAAGCCGGCAAATACACAAGCAGAGGAGTACTAGAATATTGCACTTCCAAAGTGGTTTGTGGAAACATCAGGCAGCTGCTGTGGTTGGACACTAACCAGGAACATGTGCAAATAAGACTTTGGCACCAAGTAATGGTTTGCAGTTACTGTCATCTTCCTGAAGTATACTGAGCATTCTATTTTTTAAAATTGTACTTACAACTATAAAGTACGATCCTCAGCTAGCAACAGTTAGGGCATTTTAAGCAACTGGGTAGCAGGGAAGAAAGGAAGAGAAAGAACCCTGCAAAATGGGTAATGAATTGCTACAAAATTCCCAGAATTCTAAGACAATGCATTTAAAGTCATGGAAATGAATGGACTGGATCAAGCTGGAGAGGAAAAAAAATGGGATGGCCACAAGGATCCAACTGGTCAACCTTCTCTGCCAATAATTATTACAAAACAGGGAAAAGAGTCAAAACTCTTTAAAATCTTCCATTAAAATATCAGTGTACCCACTGACATATCTGGCTTCTCACTCTTTGCATGGGTTAGACAGGTAAGCAGTAGCCCTCCTTACACACTGCAGAATGTGATATGGCCCAAGAAGAACCACCAAGTTAATATTTTACCTTGAGCAGAGCACATTTCCTACAGGAAAGCTCACAAATTAGGGGGAGTGAGGAGTGTTAAAAGGCCCAGTACTTGTTATTAAAGGAGTGTGTGTGTGTGCGCGCGCGTGTATGTGTGTGTTGGCAGCAGCTGTAAGGCTCAGGGGAATACAAACAACCACAGAATAAAGAGAAATTAAGAAAACAATCCCATTTACAATGGCATCAAAAAGAATACAACACTTAGGAATAGATTTAACCAAAAATAAATAGGCACAGTATAGACTCATTGTACCCTATAGCCAATCTCCAGTAAAAAGATTCTTGATAGTCAAGATCATATCATTGCTCATCTTTGTACCATGGGTGTCTAGAACAGTAGATTGATTATCCAGGAGCTCAAGAACTATTTGCAGAGTTGAATCCTTTTGAGAATAAATAGTTATAATTTAAAGTTTTGCTTACTGTGTGCTGGACATTGTTCCAGACACTTAAACAGTTATATTTCAATTCACAGGAACTCTATGATACCCTGGAGGAGGAAATGGCAACCCATTCCAGTAATCTTGCCTGGATAATCCCATGGACAGAGATGCCTGGAGGGCTACAGTTTGTGGAGTCACAAAGAGTTGGACACGACTGACCAACTGAACTCTATGATATAGATCTGATTTGCTTTTTGTTGCTTATCCAAGGCTTCTTTCATCTACCTTTTAAGTATTTCTTAAACTAGACCTTCCTCTACATCTCCTTCTATCATAAGCTTAGACCTGAGCAATAGACTTCTCTCTGGCAGCGTTTTCCCCATCATCACCAATGCCAATATCCTGTCACTCTCTTACCAGACAAAGTCCAAGTCCCTCTGTTTTTGGTGGCATAAAAGGTTCCTGCTTTTATCTCCAGCTTTCCAGATAATTTTTTTAAAAATTTACTAAAGTCCACAGTTCATTCAGGTTTCCTAAGTTTTTACCTAATATCCTTTTTCTGTTCCAAGATTCCATCCAGGATACCACATTACATTTAGTCATCATATCTCTTTTGTCTCCTCTTGGTGTGACAGTTTCTCAGACTCTGCTTGTTTTTGATGACCTTGGCACTTGGGAGGAATACTAGTCAGGTATTTTGTAGAATCTGAGACCTGTCTGATTTTTTTTCTCATGATTAGACTAAGGTACTTTGATTTTAGGAGGAATACACAGTGGTAAATGCCATTCATATCACAAATATCAGAGGTACAGAGTATCGACATGCTTTACCAATTTGGGCATTAATCCTGATCACTTGGCTAAGGTAGTATTTGTCAGGTTTCTCCACTGTAAAGCTAATCCTTCTTATTCTGCATGCTGTACTCTTTGTAAGGAAGTCACTATGCCCACAGTCAAAGAGGGGAAAGGCCAAGCTTCATCTCCTTGAGGAGGGCTGGATCTGCACCAATTATTTGGAATTCTTCTAACAGATATGTCACTTTTCCCCATTTATTTATTCATCCAATCATTTATTTATATCAGTATGTGTGTGTCAGTCACTCAGTCGTGTCCAACTCTTTGCAACCCCATGGACTGCAGCCCACCAGGTTCCTCTGTTCATGGAATTCTCCAGGCAAGAACAGTGGAGTGAGTAACCATTCCCTTCTCCAGGGCATCGTTCCAACCCAGAGATCGAACCTGGATCTCCCGCGCTACAGGCAGATTATTTACCATCTGAGCCACCAGGAAGCCCTTTATATAAATATAGATACAAAGATATTTGTTTTATACTTCGAATGGTAATGCAAAACATTGTAACTTATTTTGTTGTTCTTTACTCATTAGGGGGTGGTTTCAGATTGGCTGTGTCCCTTTGACATGCTTTGGTATCCTTTTGTTTGCTTGTTTCTGAGCACTTCCTTACTCTCTGACACTACAAAATGCTCCATTGTCATCCTGCATATTTGCCATCCCAGCCCAGAATCAGCCATTTCTGCAAAGGGCCTTGGCTGTTCACAATGAAGAATGACATTAGAAACCAAAATCCCGGGACTAGGTTTTATTTTATTTTATGTTAATTAACCTTAACTTCAATTTAAATAGTCACATGTGGCTAGTGCTTCCTTGATGGCTCAAGCAGTAAAGAATCTGCCTGCAATGCAGGAGACACAGGAGACATGGGTTTGATCCCTGGGTGGGGAAGATCCCCTAGAGGAGGAAATGGCAACTCACTCCAGTATTATTGCTTGGGAAATCCCATGGACAGAGGAGCCTGGTGGGCTACAGTCCACAGAGTCACACAGAGTCAGACACAACTGAGCATGCACATGCACACAATGTGGCTAGAAGCTACCACGCTGACTGATGTAACTCTAAATCTTAATTATAATCATCACCCTTATGGCAGAAAGTGAAGAGGAACTAAAAAGCCTCTTGATGAAAGTGAAAGAGGAGAGTGAAAAAGTTGGCTTAAAGCTCAACATTCAGAAAACTAAGATCATGGGATCTGGTCCCATCACTTCATGGGAAATAGATGGGGAAACAGTGGAAACAGTGTCAGAGTTTAATTTTTTGGCCTCCAAAATCACTGCAGATGGTGATTGCAGCCATGAAATTAAAAGACGCTTACTCCTTGGAAAGAAAGTTATGACCAACCTAGACAGCATATTAAAAAGCAGAGACATTACTTGGTCAACAAAGGTCCATCTAGTCAAGGCTATGGTTTTTCCAGTGGTCATGTATGGATGTGAGAGTTGGACTGTGAAGAGGGCTGAGTGCCAAAGAATTGATGCTTTTGAACTGTGGTGCTGGAGAAGATTCTTGAGAGTCCCTTGGACTGCAAGGAGATCCAACCAGTCCATCCTAAAGGAGATCAGTCCTGGGTGTTCATTGGAAGGACTGATGGTAAAGCTGAAACTCCAATACTTTTGCCACCTCATGCAAGAGTTGACTCATTGGTAAAGACTCTGATTCTGGGAGGGATTGGGGGCAGGAGGAGAAGGGGACGACAGAGAATGAGATGGCTGGATGGCATCACTGACTCAATGGACATGAGTTTGGGTAGACTCCGGGAGTTGGTGATGGACAGGGAGGCCTGGCGTGCTGCGATTCATGGGGTCGCAAAGAGTCAGACACGACTGAGAGACTGAACTGAACTGAAACATCAAAATACTGGACTCTGGTAGTTGCCAGGGACTGGGGGGCAGGGGAAATGGGGAGGTGTTGCTCAAAGGGTATAAACTTCCAGTGATAAGATTAATAAGTTTGGGGATCTAATGTGCAACATAAGATGACAGCTAATGATACTGCATCATATACTTAATTAAATGTTGCTAACAGCGACTGAACTGAACTGAACATGTTCTCACCACAAAAAAGAAATGGTAACCATGTGACCAGATGAAAGTGGTAGCTAAGACTATAGTGGTAATCATTTTGCAATTTTCAAATGTGTAAAATTAACACACTGTATACCTTACACTTACACAATGTTATGTGTCAATTGTAGCTCAATAAAGCTGGGGGAAAATATTCGACTCTGTGGACCCATGTGGATCTCATCTTTGGAAGTGTGGTAATTTGGTTATATGACAAAGCGTTCACTTACCCAATAATGAAGCAGGAAACAGCAGTCCCCAAGAAGGCATAGGCCAGAATAGACCCAAGATTTCTGAAAAAGTGTCTCTGAATAAAACAAAAAAGCAGGAACTACATTGTGAATTTTGACAGTGAACATTAGAAACACTACAAGTCTCTAAAAAGTGAAACTTTACTTACCGCTTTCATCAAATCAAGTAACAACTGAAGTTACTCCTGAAAAATGCAATTAGCCTTAGAACATCATGCTTTTAAGATGTTCTTTGTCCTACCAATCACTGAGCAAGCAAGCAAGGCTTTAGTAAATTTCAGAAAAAACTACTCTGGCTGGTTGTATTAAATCACAGAGTGTGTGTGTGTGTGTGTGTGTGTGTGTGAAAGAGAGAGAGAGTAGACTGAACATTTTTACAGATTTAACCCAAACTATTTTATTCCTAGTGATTCAACTAGTCACTTCCAGTTCTGGTGGTACTTAGAAGAACATTACAGATACAAGTTTGAAACTAATAAGCTATGAAAGTACCAAGGAGTTTTTAGCTTAATTCAACATCGAGGGGTCTCCTGATATTCATGTGAATTAATCTCTGAAGCTTGGGAAAGACGGACAATAGAGATAGATGTGGAGAAACAAGAAACAGGTAGTTTCATCTAAAATGGGCAAATTTATAAGGGTGTACACACACACACACACATGCATATATTTACTTCTCATAAATAATCAGGCCTGTGGATATTATGATGGGGAAAAACCCCATTCGTGGGACCCTGAGCCACGATCCTTATTTTTCAAGGCATAAAGCTGTTCTCACTGGACAATCAGAACTATGTAACAAAAATGGGACAAGCAATATCTCCTAAACACTCTCATCAAACAGGAATCAGGAATATTTCATCTAAAAATTTTAAAAAGCAAAAAGTCCATCAAGGGAGCTGAAACAAGACGGCGGAGGAATAGGACGGCGAGACCACTTTCTCCCCCACAAATTCATCAAAAGAACATTTGAACACTGAGTAAAGTCCACAAAACAACTTCTGAATGCTGGCAGAGGACATCAGGCACCCAGAAAAGCAGCCCATTGTCTTCAAAAGAAGGTAGGAAAAAACATAAACGATAAAAAGAGAGACAAAAGAAGTAGGGATGGAGTCCGTCCCAGGAAGGGAGGCATAAAAAAAGAGAGAAGTTTCTGAAACCAGGAAACACTCTCACAGGCGGTGGCGAGCCTTGGAACCACAGAGGACAACACAACCAACCTGGAGAAAAAGAAATAAATAATGAAACCTCACAGCTTACGAGTCCAAAGGTAACTCCCAGCAGAGAAGTAGAGCAGACACCCGCATCCGCCATTAATAAGCGGGGCCTGGGCAGAGAGGAGCCAGCTGAACTGCTTAGAGAGAGGACTAGGCCTGAAGGCTGCAAGGGCAGTCTGGGGGAGCTGATTGGAGATAGCAGAGCAGACTGTGGGGTATCTACTCCGCGAAAAGGCGAAAAGCCCTAACTTAAGACTCTGCCAGCCTCGCTCACAGAACAAAAGACTGAGCAGAGCTAGCCGGCTGCGGATGGCCCATCCCCCACCGAGACATGCAGGGGAGGGCAGTCAGAGCCAGGGCAATCGCGGTCCCAGAGAGGCATCCGATACCAATCTACAGGCAGGCTTTAGTGTTAACCAAGACTTTTTGGGTTTCTGGCTGGTTAAACCTGAGAAGGTCTGCCAGTTGTATACACACAAAACCGAGCGGAAGGAACCGGGGAGGTGACAAGTCGCAGCGACTGTGCTCGCCATACACCTGGTCACTTGAGCTGCTCAGTCCGGGGAAGGCACAAAATGCAGGCCCAACCAAGTATGCGCTTCTGTGGAGTACCAGAGTACCTGAACCTGAGTGGCTTAGACCTGGGACGTGCATGCAACCCAGCGTCGGCCTCAGTTATCGGCAGAGCAACTTAGAGCCTGTGCAGTGTAGACTGGGACAGCACACACGCCGTGAGCGGGGGCAAACCCAGTGTGGCCAGGACACTGCAAGCACTCCCCACAGACGCAAGAGATATTTCTCTGCAGTGTTCCTCCCTTCCCAGAACAGGATTGAACAAGTGAGCTTTAAAAAGTGTCCACCACCACCCCCCAGTGTCAGGGCAGAAATTAGACACTGAAGAGACCAGCAAACAGAAGCTAAAACAGAGGGAACCACCTTGGAAGTGACTATACAGGTTGTCCAAAGTCACTCCAAACCTACTGACATCTCATAACTCATTACAAGTCACTTCATTGCACTCCAGAGAGAAGAAATCCAGCTCCACCCATCAGAACACAGACACAAGCTTCCCTAACCAGGGAACCTTGACAAGCCACCCATCCAACCTCACCCATAGCAAGGAAACTCCACAATAAAGAGAACTCCACAAACTGCCTGAAGACAGAAAGGCCACCCCAAACACAGCAATATAAGCAAGATGAAGAGGCAGAGAAATACCCAGCAAGTAAAGGAACAGGATAAATGCCCACCAACCCAAACAAAAGAGGAAGAGATAGGGAATCTACCTGATAAAGAATTCCAAATAATGATAGTGAAATTGACCCAAAATCTTGAAAGCAAATTGGAGTTACAGATAAACAATCTGGAGACAAGGATTGAGAAGATGCAAGAAAGGTTTAACAAGGATCTAGAAGAAATAAAAAAGAGTCAATATACAATGAATAATGCAATACATGAGATCAAAAACACTCTGGAGGAACCAATAGTAGAATAACGGAGGCAGAAGATAGAATAAGTGAGTTAGAAGATAGAATGGTAGTAATAAATGAAGCAGAGAGGAAAAAAGAAAAACGAATTAAAAGAAATGAGGACAATCTCAAGAGACCTCTGGGACAATTTTAAACGCCCCAATATCCAAATCATAGGAGTCCCAGAAGAAGAAGAGAAGAAGAAAGACCATGAGAACATACTTGAGGAGATAATAGTTGAAAATTTCCCTAAAATGGGGAAGGAAATAATCACCCAAGTCCAAGAATCCCAGAGAGTCCAAAACAGGATAAACCCAAGGCAAAATACCCCAAGACACATATTAATCAAATTAACAAAGATCAAACACAAAGAACAAATATTAAAAGCAGCAAGGGAAAAGGAACAAATAATACACAAGGGGATCCCCATAAGGATAACAGTTGATCTTTCAATAGAAACTCTTCAGGCCAGGAGGAAATGGCAGGGCATACTTAAACTGATGAAAGAAAATAACCTACAGCCCAGACTACTGTACCCAGCAAGGATCTCATTCAAGTATGAAGGCGAAATCAAAAGCTTTACAGACAGGCAAAAGCTGAGAGAATTCAGCATTACCAAACCAGCTCTCCAACAAATGCTAAAGAACCCTCTCTAGACAGGAAACACAGAATGAGTGTATAAACTCGAACCCAAAACAATAAAGAAAATGGCAACAGGATCATACTTATCAATAATTACCTTAAACGTAAATGGGTTGAAGGCCCCAACCAAAAGACAAAGACTGGCTGAATGGATACAAAAACAAGACCCCCATATATATTGTCTACAAGAGACCCACCTCAAAACGAGGGACACATACAGATTCAAAGTAAAGGGCTGGAAAAATATATTTCACGCAAATAGAGACCAAAAGAAAGCAGGAGTAGCAATACTCATATCAGATAAAATAGACTTTAAGAAAAAGGCTGTGAAAAGAGACAATGAAGGACACTATATAATGATCAAAGGCTCAATCCAAGAAGAAGACATAACAATTATAAATATATATGCATCCAATATAGGAGCACCACAACATGTGAGACTAATACTAGCAAGTATGCAAGGGGAAATCAACAATAACACAATAATAGTGGGAGACTACAATACCCCACGCATACCTATGGATAGATCAACAAAACAGAAAATTAACAAGGAAACACAAAAGTTAAATGATACAATAGACCATTTGGACCTAATAGCTATCTATAGGACATTTCACCCCAAAATAATGAATTTCACCTTCTTCTCAAGTGCACACGGAACCATCTCCAGGATAGATCACATCCTGGGCCATAAATCTAGCCTTGGTAAATTCAAAAAAATTGAAATCATTCCAAGCATCTTTTCTGACCAAAATGCAGTAAGACTGGATCTCAATTACAGGAGAAAAACTATTAAAAATTCCAACATATGGAGGCTGAACAACACACTGCTGAATAACGAACAAATCATTGAAGAAATCAAAAAAGAAATCAAAATATGCATAGAAATGAATGAAAATGAAAACACAACAACCCAAAACCTGTGGGACACTGTAAAAGCAGTACTAAGGGGAAGGTTCATAGCAATACAGGCATACCTCAAGAAACAAGAAAAAAAACAACTAAATAACCTAACTCTACACCTAAAGCAACTAGAAAAGGAAGAAATGAAGAACCCTAGGGTTAGTAGAAGGAAAGAGATTTTAAAAATTAGGGCAGAAATAAATACAAAAGAAACTAAAGAGACCATAGCAAAAATCAACAAAGCCAAAAGCTGGTTCTTTGAGAAGGTAAATAAAATTGACAAACCACCAGCCAGACTCATCAAGAAACAAAGGGAGAAAAACCAAATCAATAAATTAGAAATGAAAAGGGAGAGATCACAACAGACAATACAGAAATACAAAGGATCATGAGAGACTATTATCAGCAATTATATGCCAATAAAATGGACAACTTGCAAGAAATGGACAAATTCTTAGATAAGTATAACTTTCCAAAACTGAACCAGGAAGATATAGAAAATCTGAACTGACTCATCACAAGCATGGAAATTGAAACTGTAATCAGAAATCTTCCAGCAAACAAAAGCCCGGGTCCAGATGGCTTCACAGCTGAATTCTACCAAAAATTTAGAGAAGAGCTAACACCTATTCTACTCAAACTCTTCCAGAAAATTGCTGAGGAAGGTAAATTTCCTAACTCATTCTATGAGGCCACCATCACCCTAATACCAAAACCTGACAAAGATGCCACAAAAAAAGAGAACTACAGGCCAATATCACTGATGAACATAGATGCAAAAATCCTTTACAAAATTCTAGCAATCAGAATCCAACAACACATTAAAAAGATCATACATCATGACCAAGTGGGCTTTATCCCAGGAATGCAAGGATTCTTCAGTATCCGCAAATCAATCAATGTAATATACCATATTAATAAATTGAAAAATAAAAACCATATGATTACTTCAATAGATGCAGAGAAAGCCTTTGACAAAATTCAACATCCATTTATGATAAAAACCCTCCAGAAGGCGGGAATAGAAGGAACATTCCTCAACGTAATAAAAGCTATATATGACAAACCCACAGCAAACATTATCCTCAATGGTGAAAAATTAAAAGTGTTTCCCCTAAAGTCAGGAACAGGACAAGGGTGCCCACTCTCACCTCTACTATTCAACATAGTTTTGGAAGTTTTGGCTACAGCAATCAGAGCAGAAAAAGACATAAAAGGAATTCAAATAGGAAAAGAAGAAGCAAAACTCTCACTGTTTGCAGATGACATGATCCTCTACACAGAAAACCCTAAAGAATCTACCAGAAAATTACTAGAGCTAATCAATGAATACAGTAAAGTTGCAGGATATAAAATCAACACACAGAAATCCCTTGCATTCCTATACACTAATAATGAGAAAATAGAAAGAGAAATTAAGGAAACAATTCCATTCACCGTTGCAACGAAAAGAATGACATACTCAGGAATATATCTACCTAAAGAAACAAAACACCTATACATAAAAAACTACAAAACACTGGTGAAAGAAATCAGAGAGGACACTAATAGATGGAGAAACATACCATGTTCATGGATTGGAAGAATAAATATTGTGAAAATGAATATATTACCTAAAGTAATTTATAAGTTCAATGCAATCCCTATCAAGCTACCAACGGTGTTTTTCACAGAGCTAGAACAAATAATTTCACAATTTGTATGGAAATACAAAAAGCCTCACATAGCCAAAGCAATCTTGAGAAAGAAGAATGGAACTGGGGGAATCAACCTGCTGGACTTCAGGCTCTACTACAAAGCCACAGTCATCAAGACAGTATGGTACTGGCATAAAGACAGAAATATAGATCAATGGAACAAAATAGAAAGCCCAGAGATAAATCCACGCACCTATGGACACCTCATCTTTGACAAGGGAGGTAAGAATATTCAATGGAGAAAAGACAATCTCTTTAACAAGTGGTGCTGGGAAAACTGGCCAACCACTTGTAAAAGAATGAAACTAGAACACTCTCTAACACCATACACAAAAATAAACTCAAAATGGATTAAAGATCTAAATGTAAGACCAGAAACTATAAAACTCCTAGAGGAAAACATAGGCAAAACACTCTCTGACATAAATCACAGCAAGATCCTCCATGACCCACCTCCCAGAATATTGGAAATAAAAGCAAAAATAAACAAATGGGACCTAATTAAAATTAAAAGCTTCTGCACAGCAAAGGAAACTATAAACAAGGTGAAAAGACAGCCTTCAGAATGGGAGAAAATAATAGCAAATGAAGCAACTGATAAAGGATTAATCTCAAAAATATACAAGCAACTCCTACAGCTCAATTCCAGAAAAATAAACGACCCAATCACAAAATGGGCTAAAGAAGTAAACAGACATTTCTCCAAAGAAGACAAACAGATGGATAACAAACACATGAAAAGATGCTCAACATCACTCATAATTCAGTTCAGTTCAGTCGCTCAGTCGTGTCCGACTCTCCACGACCCCATGAATCACAGCACGCCAGGCCTCCCTGTCCATCACCAACTCCCGGAGTTCACTCAAACTCATGTCCACTGAGTCGGTGATGCCATCCAGCCATCTCATTCTCGGTCGTCCCCTTCTCCTCCCGCCCCCAACCTTTCCCAGCATCAGAGTCTTTTCCAGTGAGTCAACTCATTGCATGAGGTGGCCAAAGTATTGGAGTTTCAGCTTTAGCATCAGTCCTTCCAATGAACACCCATTAGAGAAATGCAAATTAAAATGACAATGAGGTACCATTTCACGCCAGTCAGAATGGCTGCTATCCAAAAGTCTACAAGCAATAAATGCTGGAGAGGGTGTGAAGAAAAGGGAACCTTCTTACACTGTTGGTGGGAATGCAATCTAGTACAGCCACTATGGAGACTAGTCTGGAGATTCCTTAAAAAACTGGAAATAGAACTGCCATACAACCCAGCAATCGCACTCCTGGGCATACACACCGAGGAAACCAGAATTTAAAGAGACACATGTACCCAAATGTTCATCGCAGCACTGTTTATAATAGCCAGGACATGGAAGCAACCTAGATGTCCATCCACAGACGAATGGATAAGAAAGCTGTGGTACATTTACACAATGGAGTACTACTCAGCGATTAAAAAGAATACATTTGAATCAGTTCTAATGAGGTGGATGAAACTGGAGCCTATTATACAAAGCGAAGTAAGCCAGAAACAAAAACACCAATACAGTATATTAACACACATATATGGAATATAGCAAGAGGATAACGATAACCCTGTATACGAGACAACAGCAGAGACTTGGATGTGTGGAGCAGTCTTTTGGACTCTGGGAGAGGGCGAGGGTGGGATAATTTGGGAGAATGGATTGAAACATGTATATTATCATATGTGAAACGAATCTGACATGGTTGGGGGCTCCCCACCTCAACACTCTGTGGATTTAAGAGGCTGTTTCTTCTGGAAGTGTATAAATTAGCCTGGGATAGAACCTGCACGCTGAATTTACTAATTAAGAAATGAGAAACCAGAACTATAAAGGTGGCATAGAAATACAAGAAATTATTCTTAAGTAATTTTTTAAAACTTTGAACAGAGTTACAGATTTTGCCATTTGTTATAAACTGGTATATGTAATTTAACCAGAACCATGAGAAAGTTGGTATTGTGTGAATTCTGAGGCACTTTCAACATGTTGTAGGAGTGATGTGGACTTTTTTGAGTTTTACACATTCATAAGTGAATGGTCTGTATCTCGTGCCTTTGTTGGTTTTCTGTGAACTGTAGTTTCTGGGAAGTGAGCAGCTCTCATATCTGTAACTCTTGTAACCCAGTCATTCGTGTGCCTCCTTCATGAGGATCCAGTGCGGCTGTGGTGCTGTTATCCCTCTGATAGGAATTCTAACTCAGTGTAAAGCCCCAAAGGTCTGTTACTTATTTTTATTTTATATTGTACTATATTTATAGTGTTGTGTTTGTTTCAGGTGTATAGCAAAGTGATACAGTTTTATATATATATATATGAATTAACAAAAGCAGTTCCTGTCTTTTGATGGGGAGCTCGTGGTTTATAATATAAATGGCATTATTTTGAGAGAGGGATAACTTAGGTAAGGCATTGGTTTTTTTTTTTTCTTTTTGCAGCTTGAGGCAGTTGTAAAATAATGTAGCTTTTTGCAACTGTGTATTCTATAGTATTTTTTTCATTTGGTGATATTTTAACTGTTAATGTTTATGGCATTGTGCTTTGTACCATTTATTAAATTTAGAAAAAAAATAAAAATTTTAAAAGGCAGGAGGGCCCGCATGTGAGCTGTGCGCCACCAGGGAAAGAGAAGGCACAAGAAGAACTTGGCCTGGATCAAGCAGCCATCACGAAGTCTGACAAGACAAAGGGCTATGGGCATTCACTGGTCTGCATTTCAGACAGAGGATCTAAGACCTTGGCTTCAGCCTTCCCCAATGCCTGCCCCTCTCTGAGGCTGTAAAGAAGGCATCAAGGAATCCCTAGTGCCCACACACCATCTTTTCAGAAGAGAATAATTCAAAGGCTTCCCACACTAAGTCACCAAATGAAGGCACTGCCTGTACATATTATAGACGTATTATATTTGCCTCCTATATCAGTCACTGTCCTCAGTCTTTATCTTTTTAATGCTAATGCATTTATATGCCACTGTTTTGGAAAACAGTTTGATTTCCAAAAACAAAAATTCAAAAACTGTGAGCCTTTAAAAGTTCCATCAAGTGCTTAAACCAGAGAGGGAATACATCAAGGACAAGACATGAGACCAATGAAACCCATGCAGAATACCCATGAGCAAAATTTTAATCCTAGATACGCTTTCCCTTGCCACTTGGCTTTCTTCTGGTAATCATTCCCATGGTTGGTTTGAATATGTTAAGTACAACTGTATTCATGTTATTAGCCAAAGCAGAAAACTAGAAATGTAAATCCACTACCAAAAAATGCATTCATGATATATTCTAACATCACCACACACCGTACACACAAATTACCTATTCCCAATCATATCAGCTGATGTGAATTGGAATTTTAATGCACTTTGAAAAGGGGTAACATGCCACTTATTTGTATATTATTATACTTAGTACTTAACTACATACTTCATACTTTACAAAGTACTTTCACATCCAATTTTCCAATTTTCACAACAATCCCATCATTAAAGTGTTCCTTGGACCATTTTATGAGAGACATCTAAGGCTCAAAAGTGGGATGTGAGTTGCCTGAAGTCACATGTCCACCACACTGAAGCACCAGAACTGGAAACCAGATCTGCTGATCCCAGGGCATTGCACCACATCCTTTTAGAGAGGAAGAACGGGAGGTGTCTCATGGAATCCTATATCTTTCATCTTCCAATTTGGCCTTAACAGTTCACGGTCATGTGTGGGTCACAGAAACATGACTGGTTTAGTCTCTCCCTTACTTTTCCCTTTCCATTATAGAATGGCAAAAAGAAACAAAGGGAGATGGCATGCCCTGGTAATGCCATTAAGAATATAAACCTAAAACAGACCAAGATTTTCAATAAAAATCTACCTTGGCATCCCAATTCCTAGTTGTACCATTCTAAGTCTTATGTTCCTACTCCTTGGGAAACCTTATCATCTTCCATTCCCCTGAAAAATTTTAACATGATGTGTGTGTGTTTGCTGGGGGAAATTCACAAAACATGAAAGCCTCTATGGGCAAATTCTTTCCATGTTAATGCCCTGTAAGCAAACTGAGTGGTAGCACAAAATCAAAGCTTAGGCCATGGTACTTTTTTCAAGTTAGAAAAAGAAAGTCCCGCATCTGAATGACAACTACATGTACATAGGTCAAGGGGTATGAATTTGTTTACATATCAGCAGTCAACTGGTGAAACACTTATTACACATTTTAACTGAAAACATTTAATCAGAGATGGCAACTACCTAAGAACCAACTATTTACGTGCCTGATCAAAAAGGAAGAGACTAAACTAATAGCTAATAATAACCTTTAAGACTAGCATTTCAAAAACAACTTAAATTGGTAACTGGCAAAGCCTATTATTTGTTTTTTTCTTCTGAGAAAATGAAGCTGACAAAGAAAAGGCTATGCAAACACTAAGGTGGTTTTTTTCAGCCATTACAGTGGCTTTAACAACCAATGATTTGGTTTCATTTTCAAGCAACTATGCCCTTGATTATACATTAAGATAAGTTATTTAAAATACCAAACTCTTCATCACCCATTTGATCTGAAGAGCAGTTCCCAAATTCCTCATTTAAATAAAGAATAACATCATTTATATCTGTAAGATCATCTATTTGTTACATGTCAACAGCTGACATACAGAGTCTGGTTACTTTGGTAACCGCATAAATTACTCAGAAAATGGATACTTTAAAAATGTTTTATTTTTTAATTTATGGTTCTGCAGGGTCTTTGTTGCTGTGCAGGCATTTCTCTAGTTGTGGTGAGCAGGGGCTACTCTCTAGTTGCAGTACACGGGCTTCTTATTGTGGTGGCTTCTCTTGTTGTGAAGCATGGGCTCTAGGGTGTGGGGACTTCAGCAGTTGAGGCACACAGGCTCAGTATTTGTAGCTCCATGGCTCTAGAGCATGGGCTCAACAGTTGTGGTGCACAGGCTTAGTTGCTCTGCAGCATGTGGGATCTTCCTGGATCAAGGATCAAACCTGTGTTTCTTGCATTGGCAAGTAGATTCTTTACCACTGAGCCACCAAGGAAGCCCAAAGATACATTTTTTGTACAGAAAACTTAAATCTAGAGACAATGTAACTCAGAGGAACAAAAACAATCCTAGTCCTTCCAGTCAGACAGACAGGTCATAACCTTGACTTAGTCCTGAACCATCTACATAACCTTACACGTCACTTGAGTTTGACATCCTCATCAGTATTAATCAAATGCAGGACATTCTCTACATGTCTGTGAGTATACATATGTGTGCTGGGCTGCTGTGCAGAAATACAGCCATCCATTGTGGAGAGGGAACTTAAGTTCTACTCCTTCTCCCTGAAGATGATGCAGTAAGGAAGGACCATGTGATCTCTAAAGGGAGAGATGGGTTTGACCCTGACTTGCAGCCCTGACCCTCTTATAAAAAGTGGGGGGGCACTATTGCTCCCAAAGTCTCTATGCTATGAGCAACAGAGGCAGCCTTTGGCAGGCCCAGCAATTCCTAGGATCATTAGTTCCATTTCAGCCTCCCCACCTGTGACTTTGACCAACCTGATGGCTAAAGGGCATGTGTCTTCAATTTATGAGGTTAGTAATAAGGAGCCCCATTACCAAGGGCTAACCTTTATCATTCAACATGCACTACGAGGAACTTTGGGTCACAAATTGATCATTCAGTTGCCAATTAGCTCCTTGTGTCTGTTTATAAATGAACTGGAAACCTGGGGGAGAAAGGGTATGAGGTAATCTACCACCACCCTCACATTCTTACAGTTTCTATGATGATTAGAAATAATATATGTAAAAACAGAAGTAAAGGATATATGCAAAGTTCCTTAGATGCTCCATAAATAACTGTATTTGTGTGGGTTGGAAATAGTTTTAAAACCTTTTGAAAATTGCAGAGTTGCTTTGACAGAAGAACTGGCCAAATGGGGAGGCACTTTCTTATAAAATCAGTTGGGATTTTTTCCTCCTCTTATGTTCTGAAAGATTTTGTGTAGGACTGGTATTATTTCTTTTTTAAATGCTAAACAGAATTCACCAATGAAGTCATCTGAGCTTGTATAAAGGTTTTTAATTATGAAAGCAATTTATTTCATTAATATAGGACTGTTCAAGTTTTCCATATCTTCTTGGGTCAGTTTTGGTAATTTGTACCTTTCAAGAAATTTGTCCGTTTGTCCATTTCACCTGGGTTGTCAAATTTATTTGTACAAAGTTGTTCATATTACACTCTTATTGTCCTCTTAAGGTGTAAAGGGTCTGTAGCAATGTCACCTCTTTCATTCTGGATATAGGTTAATTTCTTTCCTCTTTTTTTTTTTAACCTTGATTTATCAACTTGGAAGGCATTCTCTACTTCCTAAGGATGTTATTGAGCTTTATTGGCAGTCAACATCTCTCTTTTCTAGGCTTACTGAAAAGGTTTCCTTTAGTTCCCTTTCAGAAAGACAGCTGAAACAAGTTCCTTGGCTGTTATCTGAAGTAGGCCTTTTTGGAAACTAAATTTTCAAAGAATAGTCCCACAGTGGGGGAGGAAGGCAGCCTAACACTATTTATAAAGGTATTCAGTGTTTTAAACATTTAGAGGCTTAGACCCAATCTTGCTGCTGAGCACAATGACCCTCCCTCAAAAATGACAGATTTTTTTAAAGTTTTTATTTTTGTTTTTTCTAATTTTTGGCCATACCCTCTGGCATGTGGGACCCTAGTTCCCCAACCAGGGCTTGGACCTATGCCCCTGCATTGGAAGGCAGAGTCTTAACCACTGGACCACTGGCGAAGTCCCAGTAATGATTTTTAATTTTTTATTTTGGAGTAATTACAGATTCACAGAAGTGCAAAAATAGTGTAGAGAGGTCCTCTGGTAACTTCACTGGTTATACCTTAAATATCGTACTATAATATCAAAATCAGGAAACTGATATTGGTATAATGTGTGTGTATAATTCTATGTCATTTTATCACATGTGTAGAGTCTTAAAACCACCACTGCAATCAAGATGCAGAACTTTCCACTTTCATGAAGATTTCCCTCATGGTATCCCATTTATAGTCACAGTCACCCACTTCTTTTCCCCACCATCCCTAACCACTGGCAACCACTAATTTGTCCTCCATCCCTATAATTTTTTCATTTCTAGAAAGCTATATAAATGAAACCATATAGTATGTGACCTTTTGAGACTGGATTTTTACACTCAGCATAATGCATTTGTTCCATTTTATTACTGAGAAGTATCCCATGGTATGGATGTTTGTTTAACTATTTACCTATCATGGGACATTGTTTGTTTCCAGTTCTGGGCTATTACAAATAAAGTTGCTATGAATAATCATGTACAGTGTTTTGTGTAAATAGAAGTTTTCATTTCTCTTGGATAAATCCTCAGAATTAAGATCTCTGGGCCAAATGGTTATTTCAACTTTAGTTTTATAAGAAACTGCAAAAGCGTTTTCCAGAGAGGCTGTACCATTTTACATTCCCAACAGCAATGGATGAGAGTTCTGGACTTTAAAACAGAAATGAGTCACTGATGATGATGAATCAGCTGCTGTCTCTGAGTGGGTACAGAACATAGTATAAAGCAATCTGGAAGAAGGAAAAAAACTAGAAAATTGTGCTGGTAACTTAACACAGAGATTCCCATGCTTTAAAAAATACCGTTAAAAAAATCCCTTACCTTCTTTAAACTGTACCCAGCATGGAAAATAATTGGAGGCAGCAGAATGTTGAAAAAGACCTCTGGATCAAATGTTACCTAAAAGTTTAAAAAAAAAGCAATTTTTATTTAATACTAATTGGTGCCATATTATTTCCTTAATATTTTAAGCCACTGACTAAAGTTTGAATATTTTAAAAAATGACATAAATGTGAAAAATCACACAGGAGAGAAGCCACAGCTCCCACGAACACTGGTCTGTTCTTCTCCATACAGCACTTCTGCGCTCTATTCTTGATGGGTTGTCAAATATGTATTAAGACACAACAATTCAGTGCAATTTTGATAATCAACAGAAAGCTTCTGGTCAATGTTCTTAAACAACAAATGAAAACATCTTGATTTTTATTAAACTGTTATAAAAGTTCAACTACAATAAAAGGTGCAGGCATGATTCTTTACTAATTTTCTGCATCCTACCACCTAATGATTTACAGATATAATTTTAATGAATTTAAGTCTCTTTTGACTGACAGCCATTTGTGATAAGTGATGTGGCCTAGACCAATGTCTCCAGTAGTGTTAATGGCTTCCTGAACATCAACAGAAATTTATCAACTATTTCAATTCAGTTACTCAGTCGTGGTCGACTCTTTGCAACCCCAGGGACTGCAGCACGCCAGGCCTCCCTGTCCATCACCAACTTCCGGAGCTTACTTAAACTCATGTCCATCGAGTCAATGATGCCATCCAACCATCTCATCTTCTGCTGTTGCTGTTAAGTCGCTTCAGTCATGTCTGACTCTGTGCGAACCCATAGACGGCAGCCCACCAGGCTCCCCCGTCCCTGGGATTCTCCAGGCAAGAACACTGGAGTGGGTTGCCATTTCCTTCTCCAATGCATGAAAGTGAAAAGTGAAAGTGAAGTCGCTCAGTCATGTCCGACTCTTCGCAACCCCATGGACTGCAGCCTACCAGGCTCCTTCGCCCATGGGATTTTCCAGGCAAGAGTACTGGAGTGGGTTGCCATTCCCTGTCTTCCCCTTTTCCTCCCGCCTTCAATCTTTCCCAGCATCAGGGTCTTTTCCAATGAGTCAGTTCTTCACATCAGGTGGCCAAAGTACTGGAGTTTCAGCTTCAGCATCAGTCCTTCCAATGAATATTCAGGACTGATTTCCCTTAGGATTGACTGGTTGGATCTCCCTGCAGCCCAAGGGACTCTCAAGAGTCTTCTCCAACACCACAGTTCAAAAGCATCTATTCTTCAGCGCTCAGCTTTCTTTATAGTCCAACCCTCACATCCATACATGACTACTGGAAAAACCATAGCCTTGACCAGACGGACCATTGTTGGCAAAGTAATGTCTCAACCTAATATATTGTCTAGGTTGGTCATAGCTTTTCTTCATAAGAGTGTCTTTTTATTTCATGGCTGCAGTCACCATCTGCAGTGATTTTGGAGCCCAAAAAATAAAGTCTGCCACTGTTTCCACTGTTTCCCCATCTATTTCCCATGAAGTGATGGGACCAGATGCCATGATCTTAGTTTTCTGAATGTTGAGTTTCAAGCCAACTTTTTCACTCTCCTCTTTCACCTTCATCAAGAGGCTCTTTAGTTCTTCCTTGCTTTCTGCCATAAAGGTGGTGTCATCTGCATATCTGAAGTTATTGATATTTCTCCCGGCAATCTTGATTCCAGCTTGTGCTTCATCCAGCCCAGCATTTTGCATGATGTACTCTACATATAAGTCAAATAAGCAGAATGACAGTATAAAGCCCTGACGTACTCCTTTCCTGATTTGGAATCAGTCTGTTGTTCCATGTCCAGTTCTACCTGTTGTTTCTTGACCTGCACACAGATTTCTCAGGAGGCAGGTAAGGTGGTCTAGTATTCCCATCTCTTTAAGAATTTTCCAGAGTTTGTTGTGATCCACATAGTCAAAGGCTTTGGCATAATCAATAAAGCAGAAGTAGATGTTTTTCTGGAACTCTCTTGCTTTTTCAATGATCCAACGGATGTTGGCAATTTGATCTCTGGTTCCTCTGCCTTTTCCAAATCCAACTTGAACATCTGGAAGTTCACAGTTCATGTACTAAGGAGACTAAAATTACCTGTAGGTAATCAGGGAAACTGGGCTTCCCTAGTAGCTCAGCTAGTAAGAAATCCACCTGCAATGCAGGAGACCCCAGTTCAATCACTGGGTTGGGAAGATCCCCTGGAGGAGGGCATGGCAACCCACTCTAGTATTCTTGCCTGGAGAATCTGCATGGACAGAGGAGCCTGGCAGGCTACAGTCCATGCAGTTGCAAAGAGTCAGACACAACTGAGCAACTAAGCACAGCACAGCACAATCAGGAAAATCACTGTGAAACTATTAACAAAGTCTTATGACATCCAGAAAAGAATTAAACATTCTATAAAGCCTCCTAACCCTTTTAAAGAATTTGCTCGTGTTTCTAGATTAACCGGCTCTTATTTCAATTAATTATTTTAATTCTTCATTCTAATTATTAAATGTTTTAATAATTCTAATTATTAAATTAGCATTTCACTTTAGAAACTGAAACTATTGATTAGCCTAATTCACAGTATGCTTTAATTCAAATTATGTTTTATTCTATCTTCTTGCTAAAGATAAAAGCAGTCTGAAAAGCAGAGAATATCAGAATGAGAAGGGGCCTTGGACAATATCTATCCAATATGAGGACACTGGAGCCAAAAAGTTTGTGACTTACTGAAGTCTCCAAACCCAGAAATGTATGAATCAGCACAAGAGTTCCCTGACACCCACTCCAATACTCTGCATCAACCAAGCTGCCTCAACAGGCCTCTTATCCCTTCAACTGACAACAATAATCTTAGCTGTATTTGTTCTCCCACCTTGTTTTATGTGGGAAAAGTTTAAAAAGAAGGGATCTGAATATACATTTTTCTAAAGATAACAGAGTAAAAGTCAACTTCATCTTCTATTATGGAACTCAAAGATGGAAATGGGCTGGGGTCCTTTCCCTTTCCCCAACATCCTCTCTAGTATGAAGGACTTGGGTGGCCATTTCAAAACAGCCATTAGTGTGGTATTTACACTGGGTATCTTCCTCAGTTGCATTTAATTTCACAAATGTTTATGGAAATCCTATGCATTCTTATGAAGGGTTGAAAGCAAAGAGCTCACTAGAATTGCCATTAGGGAAAAGATGATGGGCATGTTTAATGTTCCAGGTTGAGAATAATTTTCTTTAAGGATTATGGCAGATCCAGAGAACAATAATTTTCGGAATGCAGGCTACACTCTATGACCGCAATCACTAATTGCAGTCAATAAATTAGGAAACGTAAATTGTAGAATATGGTAAAAAGAATCATGAAGAACTAAGAATAACTTCTGAACACTGAATATACAAGCTAAAAGAAAAATGAGAAACCAATCTTATTTTAAGAAAGAAACAATCTCATCCCTAACCATAACAAGGATAAGAAACATAGTCAAGAAGAGATGGGAGTTGGAGAGAGGAGCTGAGTGGGGATGTACAAGTGCAGTGCACCACTGGTGACCCATGTCAGTCTGACAAAGCTAAAAGGCTCAAGTTCGAATCTGGTTCCTTCTCTTCATCACAGTCCAAAAGCTTCCTAGCCAAACTGAGAGCCAGGAATGTTACTGATGTTCTAGGAATCTGAAAATATTTCTCTTCACAAGGTCAAGACAGAATTGGAAAATCAAATACCACATCAGTTGTTTTTAATTAAATAAAGCAGTAAGAGTTTTGCATTAAAAAACAAAGACCATGTCAGGACCACAACAGCTCACCTTCCTCAGCATGTCGTTCTGCTCTACACTGTTGACCTTGCCAGGGCTGATTTCTCCTTTCAGGGTGTATTCAAAGAACTTCCCACTGACATTCACTAATAAGGTGCTGAAGGCCCTGTCTTCCTGAGTGCAGCTGAGTGACTTGTCATGACCACTGGTGGCAGTGGTGCCATACCTCAGGATCACCCCGACGATGAGTCCTGAAACACAGTGGAAGAAAACATCAGGCCTGTGAAAGGACAGACAGATTATTTTTTGGAGGCCAAGGAGAGGGTGTGTATTTTAGGAACAACTCTGCAGTCCTTCAGAAGGGTTAGGCATCCATCTATTCTGGTTTGGGTCCCTCAGCCACCAGGAGGACAAGGTAGGCCAGTACCTTTCAGGGTTATGATGGCACTCTTAGTATTTGGAACCACTGATAGTGTCTCACATCTCAGGATTTTGTGGAAGGAAAATGGGTGATAAGAGGCAAAGTTGTTTTCTGCCCAGCAGAACCACTGAGCTCTTTGATTTCTACCAGCAGCATCCCTCAGGCCATCCACCAGCAAGGACAAGGCCGCGAGAATTTCTAGTTGCTACAAAAGCAACTTATTTTGCCACACACCAGAGGAAGGGAAGAAAAGAAAGGCTTTTGCTTAGGTCATCTCAGGTACTGGATATCATGGAGAAAATAATTATATCCCTTAGGGAGCCAAACACCACAGTGTAAATTTTCACAGTCATGATTCAAGAACTGGAGAGCTGGCTTCTTGGGGTTGCAGCATTGACACAGCTAGCATAATTAGCTGCAAGTCTTTCTATCACATTCTTAGTAGGGTTTTCCCTTTAGGAGGAAAAAAACAGCAAAACTGTGTGTAAGCATTTAATCCCATGAGTTATAAAGAAATGTTGCTCCCCTGGTCCTGGACATGAGTCACACATGCCCAAGTAAAAGTGAGTGAAATGTGAAAAAAAAACACAAATAACCATAAGACTTTCTATAATTCTCTCTTAGGAGGAAAATTTCAGATTTCTCTTTAAATTCAGTTCTTTATTAGAAATATTAAGAGAGAAAATGGTACAATGCTCCTCCCACCTAATTTTGCCATTAAAGGAGAAAGTTATATGAGAAAAAGAAAGAACAATGGTTACTATATACCACATATAGTGTGCTTCCCTGGTGGTAAAGAGTGTTTCAGGTGGTAAAGAGTCTGCCTGTAGTGCACAAGACCCAGGTTTGATCCCTAGGTCAGGAAGATCCCCTGGAGAAGGAAATGGCAACCCACTCCAGTATTCTTGCCCAGAAAATCCCATGGACAGAGGAGCCCAGTGGACTACACTTCATGGGATCCCAAAGAGTCAGACACAGCTGAGCAACTTCACTTCACGTCACTTCATGTGCGATGTTCTACAATGTCTCTTATAACCAAGACATATAAGAACTCACAAGACACTGTTGAAGAACAAATAATATGTAAAATCCAGAAAGATATAGTTCTTTAAGTCACACTCTGTGCTCTGTGTCTATTGTTTTATTATTGCTGTTGTTATTATTAATATTAAAGACTTGTTCTAACATACTTGAACTCTGTGAGAAAATAAAGTTGCAAATTTTTACTGTAAATTTAAAATGAGGTTCTTAAAAATCTCAGCTTGAGACTTTGGTTCTCTACCATCCAGAAGGTACACACATGTTGTACATTTGGCAGCCAGATAGACTGGAATCCTGGGCAATCTTTTTGTCTGGTTTGGCTGTGCCAACTCTCAAGAAAATCTGTCATAAGAGGCCTTTGTCATCTTCACTTTCACTGTGTCCACCTGTACAACCAAGGTCCTTTACTTTCTTAAACTATTTTGGGGCATAAACCTTCTAGATTTTGTGAAGGTTGCATCCTCTGTACTCTCTTGTGCAGGAGGCTCTTGCATGTGTCTGGAAATTCTTTTCTAAGCCACACACAGACCACAACAACTATCTAAGGTTGGATGGGCCAGAAGGACCCCCCCCCACTGATCCCCAACATTAAAGGGCCCCAAACAGTTCAATTCAGTTACTCAGTCATGTCCGACTCTTTGTGACCCCATGGATTGCAGCACACCAGGCTTCCCTGTCCATCACCAACTCCTGGAGCTTTCTCAAACTCGTCCACTGAGTCAGTGATGCCATCCAACTATCTCTTCCTCTGTCGTCTCCTAAAACTTGGTCTAATTTACATCCAACAGGAGGTTCTGTGAACAACAACAACAAAAAATGTTGCCTGCAATTCTAGTAAACAAAAAATATTTCAGACCAAAGAAACTACCACCACCACCCTGCAAGGTGCACCCTGGGGAGAAGTTAGATGGAGAAAAACAGGCTATGTGTCTCGATAGTTAAGATGCATATCAAAGGAATAATTTCAATGAGCCCAGACTCTCACATCTTCCCATACATAGATAAGTATTAAATTCATTAATTTGAGAGGTCTGGTTTTTGTGATTAGCAGTAATTTTTTGATGCTATTCCTGGGCTGTATAGTTGTCAGCAAGGTTCTTGAATAAAACACGTTTTTCTTCAGTCAACAAAGTCTTCATCAGGAAACCAAAATAAGTCGTTTATAAAAGGCTGTCCTCCCAAATCAATAGCTGCATCACATAACTCACTGTGTTTACTCGTTATTAGCAAACTTAACTAAAAAGCTAAACCATAATAGGACAGGGTCTTCACAATGACTACTCTAACAAAAGAGGAGGTGCAATATTGTGATTTATAATAAGAAATCTTCGTCCCAGTTTCCTGGTACATAGCTCCTAAAACCCCTGGAATCCCTAAGGCTCTAAGAGTCTGTTTGTATGCTAATGAGATGACTGATGGCTGGGGGCTCCCAGATTAGCCTTTGAATGGGGGCTGCTTGCCAAGGGAATCAACCAGGTGATTAGAGAGTTGGAACTTTTAGTCATCCAACCCCTGAGCTCCAGGCAGGGAAGAGGTGCTAGAGGTTAAAATGATCATTAATGACCAATGATTTAGTTAACTATACCAGTATAATGAAACCTCTATAAAATCCCCAGAGTACACAGGTTCGGAGAGCTTCTGGACTGGTGAACACATGAGGGCAGAGAAGGGTAGCTCACGGAAACTCCGTGTCCATTCCTACCTAACATGCCTCATCCATCTCTCCCATATGGCTGTTTCCGAATTATATCCTTTTCTAATAAATCAGTAATATAGTAAGTAAACAGGTTTCCTGAGTTCTTTGATCTATTCTAGCAAATGATCAAAGCCAAGGAGGGGAACATGGGAACCTCTGACTTACAGTCAGTTGGTCAGAAGTTGGATTTATGACTAACCTCTGAAGTAAGAGGGGCAGAGGTCTTGTGAGACCTGTGGGATCTGATGCTACGTCCAGGTAGACAGTGTTAGAATTGAGTTAAACTGTGGGATACTCAGTCGGTATCCACTTGAGAGCTGGAGAATTGCTTGGTGTGCGAAAATTCCCACACATGTGGTCACAGAAATGTCTAGTGAGAGTATTGAGAACAGAAGGGATACAGGAGATTTTTCTTTATAGGAGGTTTATATTTGCAGACAAATGCCTCTACTACAGGAAATGTCCTTGAAGTCTCTCTCTGTAATCATCACCATCATACCTAGAAGCGTTATTAGATGATGAATACTGTTTTTACATACTTATAAAATCTTACCCTCCCTACCTGGGCCCAAGGTGCCCATGTTAAACATGCGATGGTGACAATAAAGATGATGATGCTGCCCCCTTGTGTTAAAACATGACAACAACAGTCAGATAATTCAAGATAGAATTTGAGTAACTCCTTAAAACATCTACATTCATATTTATTACCACTGTACTCTATGGCACTAAAGGACAGTCACTGCTATATTAAGTTCACATGTGGCATCTTCCACTTCAAGAAAGAATAAGATATTAGGAGTATTAGGAGTGTAGAGGGTTAGCTTAGAAAGAATATAATAAAGACTTAGAAAAAACATGAATGGCATATTTCCATCTTCTAGACATGGAAGGAAATGGCAACCCACTCCAGTGTTCTTGCCTGGAGAATCCCAGGGACGGGGAGCCTGGTGGGCTTCCGTCTATGGGGTCACACAGAGTCGGACACGACTGAAGTGACTTAGCAGCAGCAGCAGCAGCAGCAGACATGGAAGACATCCCCTGACAGGGAACTATAGAGATATCATAACTACAAGGAATTAGGATTTGACACTAGATATTTTTCAAAGCTTAGAAAGTTCAATATCACCCCCAAAAATGATCGAAAGCAATGGAAGCATTAATGACTTTACTGGATCAACATCATAATGTTCAAGATTACCAAGAGCAATAATCCATGTGTGTGGGCCAGAAAAACAGCACATGTCAGCTGATGAAAAGAGACTCACTGATTTCACAGGTATATGACTAATGCTAGGAAAAAAATTAGTTCTGAACTTTTATAGAAAGCAAATATAGATGAAATTCCTTTGACATCTGATGTGGTTTAAAGCAGCCTGATGAACTCCAAAGGTGCAAAAATTCAACTTTTTCAGTAGAAAAAAATTCAAGACTATTTCAAACTTTTTGAGTATGAAAAAAAACTGTATTTATTAATTGTGCTGATGGTGTACAACTGCCAGATTTTCTAATGTTTAAAAGAAACACCTAACCAAAAAAAGAACCCTGTATACAGTTTATGAATGTTCCCATTGGTGGTATAAGAAAGGAACTTAATTATGAACAAAGTATGGTTCAAAAATTCTATAAGGCCATAAAAGAAACTAGCTCCATTCTGTGACTGAGTTTGTCAGGAAGACAGTTGAACAAATCGACACTCAGCTGTAATTCTAGACAACTATCCACCTGCTGCAATATTTAAGTGTCTCCATCAATAAGCCTTTGTTAAGGAATTGGAAACAGGTGCATGGATGCTCTGTTCTCTAATGAGACTCCACCTCCCCTTTTATGAGCTACTAGAAGCAGACGATCATCAGTAGGGTTTGACCACCACTATGGGGATTTTTCGGAGAAGGCAATGGCACCCCACTCCAGTACTCTTGCCTGGAAAATCCCATGGGCAGAGGACCTGGTAGGCTGCAGTCCATGGGGTCGCGAAGAGTCGGATACGACTGAGAGACTTCACTTTCACTTTTCACTTTCATGCATTGGAGAAGGAAATGGCAACCCACTCCAGTGTTCTTGACTGGAGAATCCCAGGGACAGGGAGCCTGGTGGGCTTCCGTCTATGGGGTCGCACAGAGTCGGACACGACTGAAGCAAATTAGCAGCAGCAGCAGCAGCATGGGAATTTTTACAGCACTGTAGAAGTTTTTCTGAGTTCTAAGGCTTCATCTGAAATTCTGAGAAAACAAAATGTCCCATTCCACATTCCATTACACAGTGTCTGAAGAGAGTGATAACTATTTCTAACTGAGCAAATTAAGAGAATGCAATGGATCCCAGCAGTGACATGATTTTTCAGATTTGGGAATCATTCAAGTGACTCTCGTTTTGAGAATGTACGTTACAGCATTTTCAATATCCTTTTTTACTTGTTCTACTACTTACATAGCTGTGTTATTCACTGATATATTCACTTCAAGAATAATTCATTTAAAATATTTTTGTTACTAGTTTTTAGTATGTAGTGAAATAACTTTTTAAAGACAATTTTATTGATGTGCAATTTAAGTAACATAACATTCCCCATTTTCAGTGTACAGTTAATGATTTTATTAAATTCTCAGAGTTGTACAATTATCATAATCTAATTTGGAACATTTCCTTTTGTTCACTCTCTGTTTCCCACTCCCACCCCCATGCAACTACTGATCTATCTTCTGTCTCTATAGATTTGACTTTTCTGGACATTTCATAGAAAAGAAATCATACTATATGTAGTCTTTTGTATCTGGCTTCTTTCTCTCAGCATAATCTTTTCAGGGCTCACCCATGTGGAAGGAAGATATTAGTACTTCATTACGTTTTTATTGTTGAATAGTATTCCACTATATGGATATAACATATCTTGTTTATTCATCACCAGTTGATGAGCATTTGTATTGGTTCCATTTACTGCTATTATGAGTAATGCTGCTATGAACTTTTGCATACAAGTCTGGATAGACATATGTTTCCATTTCTTTACTGTAGACACCTAGGAGTGGAACCACTATGTCATATGGTAAATCTATACTTATTACTTTAAGAAACTGTTGAAGAGTTTTTATTTGGGAAACTGTATACCATTTTATACAATTCATATCCCCACCAGCAAGGTATCAGAGTTATAGTTTGTTTACATGCTCTAAACTCTTTCTTATTGTCTTTTGGTTGTATCTATTTTATAGAGTGTTAAGTGGTATCTCACTGTGGTTTTAATTTGGATTTCCCTAATGCCTAATGATGTCAAGCATATTTTTATGTGCTTATGGGTCATTTGCATATCTTCTTTGGTGAAATGTCTATTAATTCAAATCTTTTGACATGTTTAAATTAGACTGTCTTATTGAATTATAACAGATCTTGGTGTATTCTGACACAAGTTCCTTATTGAATATATGATTTGAAAATATTTTCTTCCAGTCTGTGACTTGTTTTTTCTTTCTTTAAACTTTCTTGATGCTATCTTAAAATGTTTCTTTTTAAATTGTCTTAACAATAAAATGGATTTTTTCCCTTTGGGTGTACACTTCTATGAATCTTTAAATTTTATTTTTTATTGAGGTAACACTGGTTTATAACATTATACAAATTTCATGGGTACAACACTATATTTGTACTTCTGTATATAATACAGCATAGGTTCACGTAAGCACTACCACAACCAGGATACCAAACAGTTCTAGCACTCCCAGAAAAACTCCCTTGTACTATATCCCTTGACAGTTACACCTTCACCCTACCTATAACAGCAAGAGTCACTGATTTGTTTCCTACTACTAGAGCTTTGTTGTTTCAAGATTCAGTTCAGTTCAGTCACTCAGTCATGTCCGACTCTTTGAGACCCCATGGACTGTAGCACCCCAGGTTTCCCTGTCCATCACCAACTCCCAGACCTTACTCAAATTCATGTCCATCGAGTCGGTGATGCCATCTAACCATCTCATCCTCTGTTGTCCCCTTCTCCTGCCTTCAATCTTTCACAGCATCAGGGTCTTTTCCAATGAGTCAGCTCTTCACATCAGGTGGCCAAAGTATAGGAGTTTCAGCTTCAGCATCAGTACTTCCAATGAATATTCAGGACTGATTTCCTTGAGGATTGACTGGTTGGATCTCCTTGCAGTCCAAGGGACTCTCAAGGGTATTCTCCAACACCACAGTTCAAAAGCATCAATTCTTCGGTGCTCAGCTTTCTTTATAGTCCAAATCTCACATCCATACATGACTACTGAAAAATCATAGCTTTGAATAGATGGACTTTTGTTGGCAAAGTAATGTCTCTGCTTTTTAATATGCTGTCTAGGTTGGTCATGTCTTTTAATTTCATGGCTGCAGTCACCATCTTCAGTGATTTTGGAGCCCCCCAAAATAAATTCTCTCACTGTTTCCATTATTTCCCCATCTATTTGCTGTGAAGCGATGGGACCGGATGCCATAATCTTAGTGTTCTGAATGTTGAGTTTTAAGCCAACTTTTTCACTTTCACTCCTCTTTCACTTTCCTCAAGAGGCTCTTTAGTTCTTCTTCACTTTCTGCCATAAGGGTGGTGTCATCTGCATATCTGAGGTTATTGATATTTCTCCCGGCAATCTTGATTCCAACTTGTGCTTCATCCAGCCCAGTGTTTCTCATGATGTAAAATAAGTTAAATAAATAGGGTGACAATATACAGCCTTGACGTACTCCTTTCCTGATTTGGAACCAGTCTGTTGTTCCATGTCTTGTTCTAACTGTTGCTTCTTGACCTGCATACAGATTTCTCAGGAGGCAAGTCAGGTGGTCTGGTATTCCCATCTCTTGAAGAATTTTCCATAGTTTGTTGCGATCCACAAAGTCAAAGGCTTTGTCATAGTCAATAAAGCAGAAATAGATGTTTTTCTGGAACTCTTGTGCTTTTTCAATGATCCAACCGATGTTGGCAATTCGATCTCTGGTTCCTCTGCCTTTTCTAAATTCATCTTGAACATCTGGAAGTTCATGGTTCACGTGCTGCTGAAGCCTAGCTTGAAGAATTTTGAGCATTACTTTACTAGCGTGTGAGATGAGTGCAATTGTGCAGTAGTTTGAACATTATTTGGCATTGCCTTTCTTTTGGATTGGAATGAAAGCTGATTTTTTCCAGTCCTGTGGCCACTGCAGTTTTCCAAATTTGCTGGCATATTGAGTGCAGCACTTTCACAGCATCATCTTTTAGGATTTGAAATAGCTCAACTGGAATTCCATCACTTCCACTAACTTTGTTCGTAGTGATGCTTTGCAAGGTTAAATAGAGTCAAAGTATGTAACCTTTTGAGACTAGCTTCTCTTGCTCAGCCAAATCCCTAACTTCATTCCTTTTTATTGTTGAGTAGATTCCATTGTGTGAATACACTACAGTTTATCCACTAACCTGCTGAGGGACATCTGGTTTGTTTATAGCTTTTGGCTATCACAAATAAGGCTGCTATGAACATTCGTGAACACGGTTTTATATGAATATGTTTTCACTTCTCTAGGGCAAATACAGAGTAGGACTGCTCAGTTATTGGGCAAACATATGTTTAACTTTTTAAGAGTTGGTCAAATCATTTCCCAGAGTTTCTATACCATATTCGCAACAATCAACCCCCCCAAACAAGGTATGAGAGTTCTAATTGCTCTGAATCTGAAAACTCTTGACAATACAACTGAAAATCTGCAAATAGCCAATCAGCCAGCCTGCTGTGATTCATGGGGTTGCAAAGAGTCAGACACGACTGAGCGACTGAACTGAACTGAACCATAAAGGTCTCTACAGCCACACCCATACCATCCCCAAGTCCCTCACCTCTGGCAACCACTAACCTGCTCTCCACATCTGTAATTAGATTACTTCACAAATGTTATATAACTGGAACTTCCACATGTACCATTTTGAGATTGACTTTTTTCATTCAGTAAGGTTTGGGTGTTCATTGAAAGGACTGATGCTAAAGCTGAAACTGCAATACTTTGGCCACCTCATGCGAAGAGTTGACTCACTGGAAAAGACTCTGATGCTGGGAGGGATTGGGGGCAGGAGGAGAAGGGAACGACAGAGAATGAGATGACTGGATGGCATCACCGACTCGATGGACATGAGTTTTGAGTGAACTCCGGGAGTTGGTAATGGACAGGGAGGCCTGGCATGCTGTGATTCATGGGGTCGCAAAGAGTCGGACATGACTGAGCGACTGAACTAAACTGGGAGTAACGTTACTCTGATAGAGGTAGATTTTAACTAAGAAATAAAGTGAGTTTGTAGCCCTTCAAGACAAATGTTCTGTCTTGCTTTCCTTAGTATATGCGACACTAAAATAGTGAAGATCAGGCCCATCAGCTAAGAGTTCAACCTCCAATTCAATGCCCCTCTTTTTCAATAGCTGAAATTCCAAAGATTTGATTAAAACCAACATGGGACAGGTTTATGTAGTTCAAAATATACCATCAATTCTAAATAGTTTCCCCAAATATGTAATGTTATAGTTAAGAACAAGAGGAAGAAAATGACTTTAGGTTTTAGATATCTACTTGGGAAAACAAGACATGGAAAAATGTCCCATGAAGTTCTTAGGACACCAGGAACATCTTCCCATCACTTCTGTGCAGCATTTCTCTGTGGGTCACCAGATACCACATATCTCTGACAATATTTACAAACTGGAGATGCCCACTCTAGGATATAATGGAAGAGTGGGAGAGTCTTTCACTGAAAACTAGGAACCAAGGAGGCAGACTTGGACTCAATGACTGAAATTTTAACTAGAGGAGTCCAATATGGTACCCAAGTATAAATAGATTACACTTGCCTCATTTTAACTAGAGGAGTCCAATATGGTACCCAAGTATAAATAGATTACATTTGCCTCATTCTAGGTGTGGCGTCTGCTGGCTCAACACCTCTAGGGCCTGGAGGGATTATTTCTGCCTAATCCAGGGCTACAGTCTCAGGAAGCCATTTTGTCGCACCTAAACCACACTCTCTAAGCTCTACCCATCTGGCTCCTTTATCTCCCAATTGGTTCCAATTTTGATAGCAGAGAGAGTATCACTAATTTAACCCCTCAAATCCCAAGCAATATGGATGACCACTTAAAGTCTTAATCATATTTTCTTTAAAATGCTTTCAAAATAAAATTCACAGATGCTTGAGAAAAACATGGAAGACCAGTAGATTCCTGGATTAGGTCTAAGGACTTTAGGTTAGGTATATGAATATTTACTTGATTCTGTCTCATACTCTGACATTTCTCAAAATCAAGGACAGTAAACCCATATCACTCAATGCATTTTACTTGTTGTTTTGTGCATTTCCCAATTTAATTAAAACACACTAATCAAATTCATGTCAACTGCCGAAGGACTATCAATGTTACCACAGCAATTTATCACCATTTTCCTGACCCATTCACCACTCTTTAAAGGTCTGGGACAAGACTTGCAGCTAAACATCGGCTACCTTTTGAAATAAATTAATCAATCCTTCCTCTGAGCCTGGAACTCTGCTCCCACTCTCTGCTCCCTACCATCTTCACTGGATTAACTCCTACTCACCCTTCAAGTCACAATGTAGATATCATTTCCTCCAGGCAGAGAAGCCCATCCTGATATCTCAGGACTGGGATGAATTATTCACAATCAGGGTTGCCCTCGCAGACTTCAACATGAAAGAGGCTTCCTGGAATTGTTCAGGGCACAACAAACACAACCATACATGGCAACCCATCTCATTATGCATTTCCAAAACAGTCTCTGATAGTGAACAGTTATCAGAACAATGATTGCACTACACTGGGACTGCCACTTAAGTGCTTGACCCTCACCCTGAAGGTTAATTTTCCTGAAGGCAATGTGCAATGAGCACTTACCTCCCATCCCTGCAATCTGACCACTACAATCACTGAATAAATGACAATACACTATGGAGATGTGAGCCAGCAGCCTTGTGTTAACAAGGAAATTTGCGTTTTAAGAGCCTTTAGTTCTGACTCCTATTTTCAACCTCTTACCTGCCATTAAATTCAACGGTGCTAAACTTTATTAGCCTTTATAATTTGGCCCAAATTAATAAATAAAAGTCAAGTACTCTTATAGGATAAAAAATCTTCAATGAGGGACTTCCTTGGTGGTCCAGTGGCTAAGACCGTGTGCTCCCAATGCAGAGGGCCCAGGTTTGATCCCTGGTTGGGGAACTAGATCCCTCATGCCACAACTAAGAGTTCACATGTTCTGTGACTAAGACCCGGTACAGCCAAATAAATAACTGGCAAAAAAAAAAACCCTCCAATGATTTTGAGGCATATTACAGAATCTATTTCCTAGAAGCCCTGAATTCAAACAACACTGCAAATAAACAAATGCACTAATCACAGCTATCTTAGACAGCCATGAAACTGGAACACACAATAGCAACTACATTCATTTGCTGCTCTAATTACTCCAATTACTAAGGAATGATTGAGCTTTAACTAAAATAAATGCAAATATAGAGGCATACACAAGTGAAAAGGGAGGGTTTTGAGAACACATGGTAAAATAAATGAACAAAACAGAGCTTGTGCATACTTACTTCACTTTTTGTTTGTGATACCATATTAAGAAAATAAAAATATTGAAGAATTCACCAGAATTCAAACGATATAGTCAAGGCTATGGTTTTTCCAGTAGTCATGTATGGATGTGAGACTTGGACCATAAAGAAGGCTGAGCATCGAAGAATACATGCTTTTGAACTGTGGTGTTGGAGAAGACTCTTGAGAGTCCCTTGGACTTCAAGGAGATCCAACCAGTCCACCCTAATGGAAATCAGTCCTGACTATTCATTGGAAGGACTGATGCTGAAGCTCCAATAACTTTGGCCACCTGATCTGAAGAGCTGACACATTGGAAAAGATCCTAATGCTGGGAAAGACTGAAGGCAGGAGGAGAAGGGGACGACAGAGGAGGAGATGACTGGATGGCATCACTGACTCAGTAGAATGAGTTTGAGAAAACTCCAGGAGGTAGTGAAGGACAGGGAAGCCTGGCATGCTGTAGTCCACCGGGTTGCAAAGAGCTGGATATGACTGAGTGACTGAACAACAACAACCAACCAAAATAAACTATCTGCAATGGACTCACTGTGTCCTCTTCAACTCCATATACTGAAGCCCTAACCCCCAAAGTGACTGTATTTGGAGATCGGGCTTTTAGCAGGTAATTAAGGTTAGATAAAGTCATGCTAAAGCTGAAATTGCAATACTTTGGCCACCTCATGCGACGAGTTGACTCACTGGAAAAGACTCTGATGCTAGGAAAGTTTGGGGGTGGGAGGAGAAGGGGACGACAGAGAATGAGATGGCTGGATGGCATCACCAACTCTGTGGACATGAGTTTGAGTGAACTCCGGGAGTTGGTGATGGACAGGGAGGCCTGGCGTGCTGTGATTCACGGGGTCGCAGAGAGTCGGACACGACTGAGTGACTGAACTGAACTGAAGGTCATAAGGGTAGGGTCTTAATCCAATAGAATTAGTGGCCATTTAAGAAAAGGAAGAGACATCTTTCTGTGTGTGCACACACACGGAGGAAAGGCCAAGGGAGCACACAGTGAAAAGGTAGCTTATCCACAAGCCAGGAAGAAAGGCCTCACCAGGATCCAACCCTGCCAGCACCTCGATCTCAGCCTTCCAGCCTGTGAGAAGATAAATTTCTACTGTTTAAGCCACCCAGTCTGTGGCATTTTGTTACAGCAGCCCAAGCAGATGAATGCACCATCTTTTTGAGAAACTGCAGGTGGCTTCTCTGGACCATCAGCAATATCTCTACAACTAACTCACATCCGAACCTCCCAACTAGGAAACCCGTCCTTCTCAGATTAGAAAATCCCAATGTTAACAGTAACATAGGGTCCCTAAACCCTGCTCCAGAGATGTTTCCAGCTTATTTGTTTTGCTTTTCTCATACCATCACCACAATGAGTATTCTTAATCTTCCAAAGAAGACTCACCATACTGACCTCCTGACATGAAGTCCCACTTTGGTAGAAAGTATTATGCTATGGTACTAACCAAGAAATTACCATACCTCTGTCCTCCCTGATCAAACATCATAGGAGCAGATTCAAGTTTAATTTTCATTAATGCTTTTAAAATATCACACACTTGGGACAATGATGAAAATGTGCTTAGAACTTCAGTCACAGGCACACAGTACATAATTTTTTATTTAGATGACTCATCAAAAATACTGGAGTGGGTTGCCATTCCCTTCTCCAGGGGATCTTCCTGACCTAGGGATTGAACCAGAGTCTCCTGCACAACAGCAGATTCTTTACCAACTGAGAGACCAGGGAAGCCCAAGACGACTAATACAATTCAAAAAAGTGGGACAAACATTTAAGTTTAAATTTATTAATTACATATACTAGTCAGATCACTATAAGAAGGCCATAGAGCATCCTTGAAGTAGGTGCTGTGTCTCCTGTTTCCTAGAGCTGCTCTGGAACCTGCAAGGGAGAGGCTGTTCAGCCTGGGGCCCATCTATCTCCTGCCTCAAACTAAAGACAAAACATACAGCCCAAAAGTTGAGAGCTACATTTTATTCAGTGGACAACGCTGAGGACTTAACCCTGGGACACAGCATTTCAGAGATCAAGCTCTGAGCCTGTGGACTGGAAGCACTAACCCCAAGACCCTAGACTACCAGAAAACTAACCCTAAGGAGTATCGAATAGTGAGAACTCACACAAAGGAAATCACTTGAATACAAGACCTGGCATCTCACAACCACCAGTAGCACCATGTGCAGGATGCCTCATCTAAGCAACAAACAAAACAAAAATACAAACCCAATCATCATCAGACAGGATTACCACCTCACCCAGCCTTGCCCATCAGAGGGAAAAGCAAACAAACAAACAAAAAGCTCAGCACAAATCTCACCCTATACAAAGCTCACACAAACCACTGAACCAACCTTAGGAGGGCAGAAACCAAAAGGAAGAAGGAATTCAACCTTCTTCAAGGAAAAAATTCAACTTTCCTTGAAGCCTGGGAAAAGGAGACCTCAAACACAATAAGTTAAAAAAATAATGAAAATGGAGAGAAATCCTGCACAAATGAAAGAACAAACTAAAAACACAGAAGTCCAAATACATGAAGAGTATTTTCTAGTTTACCTATTTCAGCAAACTACCTGAAAAAGAATTCAGGCACATGATAGTAAAGATGATCCAAAACCTTGAAAACAAAATGGATAAAATGCAATAATCAATTAACAAAGACCTAGAAGAATTAAAGAATAAACATGTAGAGACTAACAACAGAATTACTGAGATTAAAAATACTCTAGAAGGAATCAATAGCAGAATATCTACAGCACATTGAATCAGTGAGCTGGAAGATAAAATGGGGGAAATAACTTCTGAAGAGCAGAATAAAGTAAAACGAATAAAAAGAACTGAGGATAGTTTCAGAGACCTCTGGGACCAATCACCAACATTTGAATTTATAGGGGTCCCAGAAGAAGAAGAGAGAAATAAAGGGTATGAGAAAATTTTTGAAAAGATTATAGTTGAAAATTTCCCCAACATGGGAAAGGAAATAGCCAATCAAGTCCAAGATGCACAAAGAGTCCCATACAGGATAAACCCAAGGAGAACACATCAAGACACATACTAATCAAACTAAAAAACTAAACACAAAGAAAGAATATTAAAAGCAGCAAGGGAGAAGCAATAAGTAACATACAAGGGAAGCCCCATACGCTTAACAGCTGATCTTTCAGCAGAAACTCTGCAGGCCAGAAGGGAATAGCAGGATATATTTAAAGTACTGAAAGGGAAAAATCTACAACCAAGATTACTGTACCCAGGAAGGATCTCATCCAAAATTGATGGAGAAATAAAAAGCTTTCAGACAAGCAAAATTTAAGAGAATTCAGTACCACCAAACCAGCTTTGCAACAAATCTTAAAGGGACTTATATAGTCAAGAAATACGACAGAAGAAAAATTATCTATAAAATCAATCCCAAACAAGTAAGAAAATGGCAATAGGAACATATATATCAATAATTACTTTAAATGCAAATGGATTAAATGCTACAACCAAGAGACACAGATTGGCTGAATGGATACAAAAATAAGACATATATATATATGCTGTCTACAAGAAACCCACTTCAGACCTAAAGATACATATAGATTGAAAGTGAGAGGATGGAAAAATATATTGGAGGCAAATGGGAAGCAAAAGAAAGCTAGAGTAGCAATCCTCATATCAGACAAAATAGACCTTAAAATAAAGATGATTACAAGAGATAAGGAAGGACACTACATAATGATTAACGGATCAATCCAAGAGGAAGACATAACAATTGTAAATATCTATGCGCCCAACATAGGAGCTCCTCAATACATAAGACAAACACTAACAGACATAAAAGGAGAAATTGACAGTAACACAGTAATAGTAGGAGACTTTAACACCCCACTCACAGCAATGGACAGATCATCAAAACAGAAAATTAATAAGGAAACACAAATGTTAAATGATATATTAGATGAGATAGATGTCACTGATATCTTCAGGACATTCCATCCAAATGCAGAAGAATACACCTTCTTAAGTGCACTGGAACATTCTCCAGGATAGACCACATCCTGGGTCACAAATCAAGCTTCAGTAAATTTATGAAAGTTGAAATTGTATCAGGTATCTTCTCCGACCACAATGCTATGAGATTAAATATCAATTACAAGAAAAAAAACTGTAAGAAACACAAGCACATGGAGATTAAATAGCACATTTCTGAATAACCAACAGGTTACTGAAGAAATCAAAAGGGAAATCAAAAAGTTTCTAGAAACAAATCACAATGAAACATGACAACTCAAAAACCTATGGGATGCAGCAGAAGCAGTTCTAAGAAGGAAGTTTATAGCAATACAATTCTACCTCAAAAAATGAGAAAAACATCAAATAGACAACCTAACTTTGCACCTAAAGCAACTGAAAAAAGAAAAACAAAAAAAACTCCAAAATTAGTAGAAGCAAAGAAATCATAAAGATCCTAGAAGAAATAAGTGAAAAAGAAACAATAATAAAGATTAATCAAACTAAAAGCTAGTTCTTTGAGAAGATAAACAAAATTGACAAACCTTTAGCCAGACTCATCAAGAAAAAAAGAGAAGAATCAAATCAACAAAATTAGAAATGAAAAAGAAGCGCTTACAACAGACAATGCAGAAATACAAAGGATTATAAGAGACTATTATGAACAACTACATGACAATAAAATGGATAACCTGGGAGAAAAGGACAGATTCTTAGAAGAGTTCAATCTTTCAAGACTGAACCAGGAAGAAATAGAAATTATGAACAACCCAATTACAAGCACTGAAATTGAAGCTGTGATCAAAAAAATCTCCCAAAACACAAAAGCCCAGGACCAGATGGCTTCACAGGAGAATTCTATCAAACATTTAGAGAAGAGCTAATGCCTAGCCTTCTAAAGCTCTTTCAAAAAATTGCATAGGAAGGAACACTTCCTAATTCATTCTACGAGGCCACCATCACCCTGATACCAAAACCAGACAAAGACAATGCACAAAAAAAATAAAATTACGGGCCAATATCACTGATGAACATGGACGTAAAAATCCTCAACAAAATTTTAGCAAACAGAATTCAGCAACACATCAAAAAACACAGACACCATGATCAAGTTGGGTTTATTCCAGGAATGTAAGGATTCTTCCATATATGGAAATCAATCAGTGTGGTACACCATTTTAACAAATTGAAAGATAAAAACCATATGATCATCTCAATAGATGCAGAAAAAGCCTTTGAAAAAATTCAGCACCCATTTATGATTAAAACTCTTCAAAAATGGACATAGAAGGAACCTTCCTCAACATAGTAAAGGCCATATATGATAAGCCTACAGCAAACATTATTCTCAATGGAACAAAACTGAAAGCATTCCTCTTAAGATCAGGAACAAGACAACGGTGTCCACTTTCACCACTATTATTCAACATAGTTCTGGAAGTCCTAGCTACAGCAATGAGAGAAGAAAAAGAAATAAAAGGGATCCAGATCAGAAAAGAAGAAGTAAAGCTTTCACTGTTTGCAGATGACATAATATTGTACATAGAAAACCATAAAGACAGTATCAAAATATTACTAGAGCTAATCTGTGAATTTAGCAAAGTCGCAGGATACAAAATCAATACACAGAAATCACTTGCTTTCCTATACACTAACAATGAAAAATCAGAAAGAGAAATTAAGGAATCAATCCCATTCACCACTGCAACAAAAAGAATTAAGTATCTAAGAATAAACCTACCTAAGAAGACAAAAGAACTGTACACAGAAAATTATAAGACACTAATGAAAGAAATCAAAGATGACATAAACATATGGAGAGATATTTCATGTTCCTGGGTAGTAAGAATCAATATTATGAAAATGATATACTACGAAATGCAATCTACAGATTCAATGCAATCCCTATCAAATTACTAATGGCATTTTTCACAGAATTAGAACAAAAAATTTCACAATTCATATGGAAACACAAAAGACCCTGAATAGCCAAAGCAGTCTAGAGAAAGAAAATTGGAGTTGGAAGAATCAACCTTCCTGACTTCAAGTTATACTGCAAAGCTACAGTCATCAAGACAGTATGGTACTGGCACAAAAACAGAAATATAGACCAATGGAACAAGATAGAAAGCCCAGAAATAAACCTATGCACCTATGGGTACTTTATTTTTGACAAAAGAGGCCAGAAAATACAATGCAGCAAAGACAGCCTCTTCCATAAATGGTGCTTGGAAAACTGGACAGCTACATGTAAAAGAATTAAATTAGAACACTTCCTAATACCATACACAAAGATAAACTCAAACTGGATTCAAGATCTAAATGTAAGACCAGAAACTATAGAACTCTTAGAGGAAAACTTAGGCAGAACACTCAATGACATAAATCAAAGCAAGATCCTCTATGACCCATCTCCTAGAGTAATGGAAATAAAAATAGAAGTAAACAAGCGGGACCTGATTAAACTTAAAAGCTTCTGTACAGCAAATGAAACTATAAACAAGTTGAAAAGACAACCCTCAGAATGGGAGAAAATAATAGCAAATAAAGCAACTGACAAGGGATTAATTTTCAAAATATACAACCAGCTCATATAACTCAATACCAGAAAAACAAACAACCCAATCAAAAAGTGGGAAAAAGACCTAAGCAGATATTTCTCCAAAGAAGACATACAGAAGGCTAACAAACACATGAAAAGATGCTCAACATCGCTCATTATTCAGTTCAGTTCAGTTCAGTCGCTCAGTTGTGTCCGACTCTCTGCAACCCCATGAATCACAGCACGCCAGGCCTCCCTGTCCATCACCAACTCCCGGAGTTCACTCAAACTCATGTCCACAGAGTCGGTGATGCCATCCAGCCATCTCATTCTCTGTCGTCCCCTTCTCCTCCCGCCCCCAACCTTTCCCAGCATCAGAGTCCTTTCCAGTGAGTCAACTCATCGCATGAGATGGCCAAAGTATTGCAGTTTCAGCTTTAGAGAAATGCAAATCAAAACCACAATGAGATATCACCTCACACTGGTCAGAATGGCCATCATCAAAAAGTCTACAAACTATAAATGCTGGAGAGGGTGTGTAGAAAAGGGAATGCTCTTACACTGTTGGTGGGAATGTAAATTGATACAGCTGCTATGGAAGACGGTATGGAGATTCCTTAAAAAAACTAGGAATAAAACCACCATATGACCCAGCAATCCCACTCCTAGGCACATACCCTGAGGAAACCAAAATTGAAAGAGACACATGTATCCCATTGTTCACTGCAGTACTATTTACAATAGCTAGAACATGGAAGCAACCTAGATGCCCATCGACAGATTAATGGATAAAGAAGTGGTGGTACATATACACAGTAGAATATTACTCAGCCATTAAAAGGAATGCATTTGAGTCAGTTCTAATGAGGTGGATGAACCTAGAACCTATTATATAGAGTGAAATGAGTCAGAAAGAGAAAGATAAATACCGTAATCTAACGCACATATATTCAGAATCTAGAAAAATGGTACTGAAGAATTTATTTACAGGGCAACAATGAAGAAATAGACATAGGGAATAGACTTATGGACATGGGGAGAGGGGAGGGGAGGGTCAGATGTATGGAAAGAGTAACATGAAAATTTACATTACCATATGTAAAACAAATAGCCAATGGGAATTTGCTGTATGGCTCAGGAAACTCAAACAGGGGCTCTGTATCAGCCTAGAGGGATGGAATGGGGAGAGAGATGGAAGGGAGGTTCAAAAGGGAGGGGATATATGTATAAAAAATGCACATAAAGATAGTTCACAAAATAAATAAATAAGACTATAGGGCATCCTTTTTAAAATTTTAGTATGAATTATATCAGATACCTAAAAGTATAGGTATAACGTACATAAGGGATAAATAATAACATAATTGGGAAGGAACATACAAGCAGGTTCAAAGGTACTGCTAATTTTCTGGACAGTAAATACAGGTGTTTATTCCATTTTTATCAGTACATAAGTTATACATAGTATTTCAAATATTTAATATACTTCACAAGAATTTATTAGGACAAGAATGGTTCACATGGTCTCCCTGCTGTGTAATGTTTCAGCTTACAGGTACCTTTTCCTTCTGCCTCTGTGCCTATTCCAGGATAAGGCCTCAGATACATCATCTAGTTCACCAGTTCTCTCTTCAGTTCTTTACCCATGTCTCCATCGGATTTGTAGTTTCAATTACTATTTTTAATTTCTTTAAATTCTATTTAGGTTCTTTACCACATACACCTGACTTTTTTTTTTGTTTGTTAACACAATCTGGACTAAGAGTTGAATATAGTATTTTCAGCACTCATCTCTGCACCCTGTAAGAGATGCACCTCTGCACCCTGCTGCTCACTTATTCCAATCTACATCATGGAATGGATAACAAACACATTATTATAAAAGGCCTCCGTGCCTCCTCCAAACGGTAATAGCTAAATAAACTCTGGCCCTCTCACAAAGTCTGGAATGTGTTTGTCACTCAATCAAAAACTCTGATTTGACTACAAATAATATTGACAGCTTATACACATAGGGAAGGATCCCTAAATTATGAAGGTAATGCTTTTTTCCTTGCAATTCATGTCTGGGGTTTGGCAGGCAATGAAACAATATCAGGAAAGATTACAGTTTTGTATTTTTGAAGCAATTTCTTGAGTCATGAAATTTGTATCTGGGAAGTATCCAAAGTCAACAACCAGAATGAACACTAATGACACAACCAGAGACACTTTGCATAATGTACCCAGCAAAATGCTTTATGTGTTTATGTAAGCAGAAAAAAATGTAATTATTCACTGGGTTTATTTCAGTCCAGCTCAAAGCTATATCATATTTAACAGCCTACTTGCTAAAATTATTTTAAAACAAAACAGAGTGGAGAAGCTCTGATAGAAAATCTGCTGTTCATCCTTTTAAGAGTTGGTACCAAACACACACACATGCACACACACTGCATTCCAAGAGGGGAGGGCTCTAGGTTGGGTGCTGAGGAGACTTTGAGCTGACTGGGACATAGTACCTGCCCCCTCAGCAGCACCCACTCACCCACACAAACACACACTAGCCCACCCTGGGGAACACATAATTAACAATGAAGTCAGTCAAGCTGTGACAAGCACCACAAAACAGAGGCATAAAAAGATGGCACAGTGAGGAACAGAATGAATAACTCTTTCAGGTGAAAAAATAGTTGAGGAAAGCTTCACAGAAAAGGCGACTTCTCAGTTGGGCCTTTCAAGATGAGTCAGACTTCTATTGATGAAAGAAGGACGAGGTGGGAAAGTCAACACTGACTTGAGTAACATGGCTGGAGAGAAGGGGGAAGGTGGACACTGAGCATCAAGGCGGGAAAAAAGATGGTAAGCCATCTCCTTAAGCCAAGGGCACAAGGGGCATGACCAGGCCTGACTTTTGGAAGATACCACAGCAGCAGTACAGAGAATTAACTGCTGGAGAGAGAGGCTACAAGAACTTCATCAAGCTTTCCTAGAAACACCACACCTCTCAGGGAAAAAATGTCAAAATCATTTCTCCAATTAAGAAGATCCCTATATTATCCCATATGCCTCCACCTCTTTCTTTTGTTCAAGAGCTGGTTATCATTAGGGTTCAGATAAGTAGGACTCAGGATGCTCTGAAAAGTTACCCACTCAAGCCTACAGATTAAGACAGATTTAGGAGTGAAGATTTGATGCTTCTGAACTATGGCTGCTTGTGAGAGTTCCCTGGACTGTAAGGAGATCAAACCAGTCAATGCTAAAGGAAATCAACCCTGAATATTCATTGGAAAAACTGATGATGAAGCTGAAGTCCCAATATTTTGGCCACCTGATGCAAAGAGCCGACTCACTGGAGAAGACCCTGATGCTGGGAAAGATTTAGGGCAGGGGAGAAGGGGGCAACAGAAGATGAGATGATTGGATGGCATACCAGCACAATGGACACGAGTTTGAGCAAGCTCGAGATGGTGAAAGATAGGGAAGCCTGGCGTGCTACAGTCCATGGGGTCACAAAGAGTTGGACACAACTTAGTGACTGAACAACAGAACAACAAAGACCTATAGAGACAAATCAACCAAATGTAGTTATAGGGACCTTATTTGCATCTTATATCAAACTGAAAAAAAAGAGTCAACTGGGGAAATGTGAACTCACTGGATATCTAGCAAATATTATGAAATGATCATTATTTTTGAAGGGTGATAATATACTATGGCTATGTTTTTAAAAGATTCCTTATCTTTTAGAGATGAATACAAAAATACTTATGAATAAAATTTGGAATTGTGTCAGTGACATGGGGAGAGGTAACTGTGGGGGATATAGATGAAACACAATTGACTGTGAGCTGGTAATTAACAATGCTGGGTAATGGGTACATGGGGTTTGGTTTATTATACTTCTTTCTGTGTGTGTTTTGCACACCACCAAGAAATTCTCCAATACCAGCTGCATTTTCTATAATTCAAGTCAAATCTGACACTATCTACCTAGAGATAGTATCAGGTCCTACAGGTTAAGGGCTCAGTCCCACAATACCCCCTCAACCCAACTTCAGACGCCAATCAAAAGTCCAAGTTATTCACCTGTGCTCTGACCAACTGGCCATAGTTCAATGGTCCCCACAACATTGTCTTTGGGTTTGACTATGCTGGAGAGACTCACAGAACTCAGAGAAACATTTTACTTACTAAGTTACTGGCTTATCATAATAGGATATAACTCAGAAATAGCCAGAAGGAAAGGGAAGATCCCCTGGAGAAGGGAATGAGAACTCCCTCTAGTATTCTTGCCTGGAAAATCCCATGGACAGAGGAGCCTGGTGGGCTACAGTCCATGGGGTCGCAAAGAGTCGGACACAATTGAGTGACTAACACACACACACACACACACACACAAGGGATGCTTAGAGCAAGGTATATGGGAAGGAGTGCAGAGCTTCTGTGCCCTCTCTGAGCACCATTGGCTCCTACCAGCACCTCGCCATGTTCACCAACCCAGAACCTCTACAACCGTGTCCTTTTGGGGTTTTAATGGAGGCTTCATTACACAGGCATGATCGACTAAATCATTGGCCACTGGTGAACTGAGCTCAAACCCAGCCCCACACCCCCCCCCAACCCAGAGGCGAGAGAGGTGGGGTAGAACTGAAAGTCCCAACTCTATAATCACAAGTTGGTTTCCTTGGCAACCAGCCTCCACCCTAAGGTGCTTTCAGAAAGTCATCTTATTAACATAAACTGAGGTGTGGTTGAAAGGGGACTTTTATGAATATCAAGATGCCGTTCTGGCTTTTATTACTCAGGAAATTCCAAGGTTTTTAGGACCTTGGTGCCAGGAACAAAGAGATCAAATTTATATTTCTTAATATAAATCACACTATCATAATTTTTGTGATATTGTGATTTGCTGTCTTCACATTTATGTGTCTGAAATTTTCCATAATAAAAAATGAAAAAAGTCATCCACCCAGGTGGCACTAGTGGTAAAGAACTCGCCTGCCAATGAAGGAGATATAAGAGACCTGGGTTTGATCCATGGATCAGGAAGATCCCCTGGAGGTGGAAATGGTAACCCACTCCAATATTCTTGCCTGGAGAATTTCATGGACAGACGAGCCTGGTAGGCTATGGTCCATAGGGTCACAAAGAGACACAACTGAAGTGACTTAGCATGCATGCATCTACCCAACTTGAAGCTTCAAGGCAGTGATTCTAGCAACTGTAGTTCCAAGACAGTCTTCTCCATGCTCCAGAATCTTACATCCAAATTTCTGCTTGACATTTCCCTAACACCTCTAACTCAACAGATCCGAGAGGTAATTCTCACTCCTCTCTATAAACATTATTTCTCGCCCCCATTCCCTGTTCCTGAATCCTCCTCTCATTCATTCACAAGGCAGTCATCTAGTTCTGCACAAGTAGCAACAATTCTTGCATAAGCTGCTTTCTGAACAGCCTTCCGGAACCTACCTCATGCTCCTCAGCAGTCCACCTCAAAACCATTACAAGGATGGCAGTCTACAATAAACATATCTCCCAAGCTTTGAGCCTTCTGGTAGCTCCTCGAGATCTACAGGACAAATGTCTCCACTCCTGAGCAAAGCACACTGTCGCTCTCCTTGTGTTTATCAGGTCCTGAGGTTTTCCTGATACCATCATAGTGAATCCAGTTCTCACAGAGAACATGAAACCCATTTTAGAATTCATTATTTGACTAGTAAGAACCACAGCCAGTTCACCTCTGACAGCCGCAGTCACAGGGAGGCACCTCCTGGGGCTGGGTGGCCAGACAGCCCTTATGGGAATGCCAGTGTCACCATTCAGCCACCATCGGCCCAGTGTATTCATGCCATGGCCATCTGACTGCCCCCACAAGAGATGGGACCCATGACTCATATATTTACAGTGACTGGCTGCCTAGATAAGCAAAGTTCAGTTCAGTTCAGTCACTCAGTCATGTCTGACTTTGCGACCCCATGAATCACAGCACACCAGGCCTCCCTGTCCATCACCAACTCCCGGAGTTCACTCAAACTCACGTCCATCGAGTCGGTGATGCCATCCAGCCATCTCATTCTCTGTCGTCCCCTTCTTCTCCCGCCCCCAATCCCTCCCAGCATCAGAGTCTTTTCTAGTAAGTCAACTCTTCGCATGAGGTGGCCAAAGTATGGGAGTTTCAGCTTTAGCATCAGTCCTTCCAATGAACACCCAGGATTGATCTCCTTTAGGATGGACTCGTTGGATCTCCTTGCAGTATAAGGGACTCTCAAGAGTCTTCTCCAGTACCACAGTTCAAAAGCATCAATTCTTTGGCGATCAGCTTTCCTCACAGTCCAACTCTCACATCCATACATGACCACGGGAAAAACCATAGCCTTGACTAGACGAACTTTGGTTGGCAAAGTAATGTCTCTGCTTTTTAATATGCTATCTAGGTTGGTCATAACTTTCCTTCCAAGGAGTAAGCGTCTTTTAATTTCATGGCTGCAATCAGCATCCACAATGATTTTGGAGCCCAAAAAAATAAAGTCTGACACTGTTTCCACTGTTTCCCCATCTATTTCCCATGAAGTGATGGACCAGATGCCATGATCTTTGTTTTCTGAATGTTGAGCTTCAAGCCAACCTTTTCACTCTCCTCTTTCACTTTCATCAAGAGGCCTTTGAGTTCCTCTTCACTTTCTGCCATAAGGGTGGTGTCATCTGCATATCTGAGGTTATTGATATTTCTCCCGGCAATCTTGATTCCAGCTTGTGCTTCTTCCAGCCCAGCGTTCCTCATGATGTACTCTGCATAGAAGTTAAATAAGCAGGGTGATAATATACAACCTTGACGTACTCCTTTTCCTATTTGGAACCAGTCTGTTGTTCCACGTCCAGTTCTAACTGTTGCTTTCTGACCTGCATACAGGTTTCTCAAGAGGCAGGTCAGGTGGTCTGGGATTCCCATCTCTTTCAGAATGTTCCACAGTTTATTGTGATCCACACAGTCAAAGGCTTTGGCATAGTCAATGAAGCAGAAATAGATGTTTTTCTTAAGCAAAATGTGGCCTCAAAACAGAATTTTGCTTTGTGTGACTAAATGATCTATTTAAAGTTTGAACTCAAACCCAATCAATTATTCTCTTCCTTAACATCAGAGTGACAGCTCCTAAGCAAAGGAATCCAGATATTAACCATAAAAGGAGGAGAAATCAAGCCAAGAAAAAGGACATACTCTGTGGTAAGAATAACAAATAGGCATATGAATCACCTTTATAAAAGGTACTCAAAACAGGTTAGCAGAATGCAAGTGGGGAGTGTTTGGAGACTAGGCCAAGCCCTGGACAGCAGAGGCCAAGGTGTCTTTTTCCAATAACATCAACTATGCTGTCTGTGTCCCCTTCCATGTGCCTCTCAGTCACTCAGCTCTAAACTACAGCTTTTTTTTTTTTTGCAGAGAAATTTTTTAAAAAGTCTCCCAGGCCTCAAAGCATTGATACTAAATAACACTGCACAGAACAAAGTGAAATCTGGGATTGGTGACAGTAGTCAATTTAATGACAATACCCATAATTGGTACCTCTCCGGGTTATACATTCAACAAATATTCATTGAGTAGCTTACCACATGCCAGGCACTGGGAGTACAGCAGTCAATGAGAGTGACAAAAATCCTGCCTTCATAGGGTTTACATTCTACTGAGGCAAAGAATGGTTTAAAAACAAGCCAAATAAGTTAAATAATACATTGTAACTACTAAGGAGGAGATAAAGGAGGGAAGGAGTAGTGTTGTGGATGGTCCTGGGGTAAGACAGTGGTGCAGTATTACAGAGCAAGGAAAGAGGTTTCAACGAAAAGAAGTACCATTATATTCTCCACTAGTGATTTGTTCAAATTTCTAAAAATAAAATGCCCACATCTTGAAGTTGCTAAATAACACAGGGAGCCCACTCTGGTCTCCTGCGATGACCTAGAGGGGTAGGACTAGGGGAGGGGAAGGAGGAGAAGGATGGAGGGAAGGGGTGTGTGTGTGTGTGTGTGTGTGTGTGTGTGTGTATATATATATATATATATAATATATATAATTATGTCTGATTCACATTGTTGTACAGCATAAACCAATACAAAATTGTAAAGCAATATACCTATAGCTGATTTGCGTTGATGTTTCACAGAAAACAACAAAATTCTGTGAAGCAATTATCCTTCAATTAAAAAATAAATTAAAAAAAATAAAATGCCCACATCTTAATTACTGAAATTAACCAAAGAAAAAACAGTGTTCATCTCATCATTTGACAAACATATATTGAGAACCCACTCTATGTATTTTGTTGTTGTTCAGTCGCTCAGTCATGTCCAACTCTTTGTGACCCCATGGACTGCAGCACGCCAGGCTTCCCTGTCCTTCACCATCTCCCAGAGCTTGCTCAAATTCATTTCAATTGAGTTGATGATGCTATCCAACCATCTCATCCTCTGTCTATGTATGTCACTCTATGTATAAGACCATATCAAGCATTAAAGGGGATAGACCACAATAGTACATGATGATTGCTGCCCTCTGAGAGTTCATAATCCAATTGAAGACAAACTGTAGAAGAGAAAAAAAGGCACTGAAGACAGAATACATCTACCATCCTTCTAGTTATATTCCAGCATCCAGTGAATGCTCTTGGTTCTCAGAAGAATCACAAAGTAGTCAAATGCTGTGTGGACAAGGATGTCACCTCATTGTCTACTGGGGTGCTGATGGCAGCCTAGTGTAACAGAAAGGAAAGGCCTGCTGCAGATACAGCAGCAGAATCAGTCAATGAAATACGGCAATTAAAAAGACAAGAATGAGGCAAAAGGACAAAAGAGAAGTAAAAGAAAACACCACAGCTTTGCACATAGGTGGCTAGTAAGAAGTGTATATCATTTACAGAAATGAGAATGTTTAGTGGGAAAGCTGGTATTAAAAGTGGAAGGTGCCAACTCTGTCACTGATTTCAGAGCATGGCACCATCAGGGGGAAATGGCCCAAATGAGGGAACCATTTGCCTCCAAGGGAAGAAAATGGGATAAATTTCTGTCCAGCAACAAAGGGAGGCCTATTTTTCAGTTGTCTTCTCTTGGAACTTTTGAATTTTGTACCATGCTATGTATTACCTTGTCAAAAAGTTAATTTTAAAAAGTGAGATTCAGGACAGTATTGAAGGAATTACATTTTTTCCTGATTAATTATTAGTATATAAAGTTATTTTCCTATTGCAAAAGTAATACATATACACACACATTTCTAAAAGATATCAATATAAAATCATAAAAGACAGAAAGCAAAATCCTATGTATTTCACTTTTCAAAATAACCTCTGTTAACATGTGGACAGAATACAAAGACCTGTAAGGCAGCTATGCAAAAGTGACATCTGAAGCCACAGATCAGAGAGTAAAAGAAAGTTATGAGAACAAAGACTGCCCCTTGGGTCCCTCCACATTTCGGCAGAGTGAAAGCAAGGACAACTGGGCAGACAGAAGACCCTCCTGTGTGACGGGAAGAACCTCATTCAAAAATACTACTGAAAGCATTGTGACTGTAGCTGGAATAGGGGAGAAGTGAGGGGCTCCCACAGATGTAAAGGTAAGAGAATGAAGGCTTTCCTCAGAGTTAGCCAGCAAAATTGTCATATGTGGAAGCAAACCAGAAGGGTCAGTTTTTCTATGCCCTGAAGAACCTAGGAATCCCCAAACCACAAGGCAACCCACCTGGGATGCACCTGAGATTCACCGTGGGGAAATACAGTCCATCATGTGATACCCAGTTTGAATATCATGGAAAAATGGAGGACGAAAAGCTAACCTCCCAAAGTCAGATGATGAGACCAACCATGCAAGCACTAGCTGATGGGAAGGATACAATGCCTGCCGTGCACCAGCAGTGGGGACAGAGGGAAGGGGACAAGACTATCCCTGGCAAGGAGATGGGTTCATCAGCCTTTCCCAGTCTGCATATAAGCATAGCCTAACCAACTGCCTGTGTCCTTATTCTGTCCTCAACAACCTTCTGATGACAAGCCAGGGTCCTCTGCTGCTACACAGGAAAAGTTCCACTCTGCCTGAACTTACATTCTGCTATGCTGGACAGTCAACTCCTTACCATAAATTAATAAAGTAGCACTCTGATTGAGGTACAGGTTCTCTGAGCCAGAACAACATGAGCCTGGCCTTGGGAGACAGACTCACTCACACTGCTGACAACTGCAGCTTTTGAGCAGGCAATGTCCTTGTCGAGAGTCTGAGCCAAGGTACATGCTACCCGTGTGACATTTTGTAGCCTGCCAGCCTTAACCTAGCAACACCTGAGCCACAGGTCTCTCTCTTTTTTTTTTTTTTTTGCTTGCTTCTCTATTGACTTTTTTTAAAATTCTGTATTTGTTTTTTTTTTCTTTTTTTAAATAAATTTATTCATTTTAATTGGAGGCTAATTTCTTTACAATATTGTGGTGGTTTTGCCATACACTGATATGAATCAGCCAAGGGTAACTGCAGCTTCTGTTCTCCCAGTTCCATTTCGCCGCTCACTCCTCTAATGTCAAGGACGGCTATGTCCTCCATATCTGTTTTTAGGGTGATTAGATAATACCAATATTTTCTGCTAACCCAGTCACTTTATACAGGGGTAAAAGTCACAGTAAAAAGCCATCAGAAAACAGCTTGGCATAAAGCAACCACAAAAATCTCAAATATACAAACTCTTCATCCTTTATCACTGAATCAACTATCCTACTCAGATGTGGCTGACTGAGCAGCGCCCACAGATGAGAGAGAACCCCTTATGGCTTAATGTACACAGAGCAAGCAGGCTGTACTCCCCTCCCAAGGCTCATTCTCTCCCTTCTTCCTCCAAGACAACCACTGCTCACTTTAGGTTATATCCAGTCCAAGGTTTACTAAATATTCATAAATATATATTCTTTTGCTTCAAATTACACAAATAGCATCATATAGAATTAGGAAATAGGTTCAGCTGCTGGAACAAAGACCCAAATAATACTGGCTTACCTGAAACAGGAGTCCATTTCTCTTTCACATAAGGGCCAGAGTATAGGGGCTTCTTTGGTGGCTCAGTGGTAAAGATCCCTGCTCCAGGAAGATTCCACATGCCATGGAGCAACTAAGCCCATATGCCACAACTATTGAGCCTGTGCTCTAGAGTCTGAGAGCCACAAAAACTGAGCCCACAAGCCACAACTACTAAAGCTCACGTGCTTAGAGCCTGTGTTCTGCAACATGAGAAGCCACCACAATGAGAAGCCAGCATACTGCAACTGGAGAGTAGCTCCTGCTTGCTGCAACTAGAGAAAAGTCCCTGCAGCAACAAATACCCAGTGAAGTCGCTCAGTCGCATCCAACTCTTTGCAACCCCATAGGCTGTAGCCTACCAGGCTCCTAAGTCCAAGGGATTTTCCAGGCAAGAATACTGGAGTGGGTTGCCATTTCCTTCTCCAGGGGAATCTTCCCAACCCAGGGATCAAACCCAGGTCTCCTGCATTGTAGTCAGACGCTTTACCGTCTGAGCTACCAGGGAAGCCGTAACAAATACCCAGCACAGCCATAAATAAATATATAAGTTTTTTTTAAGTGAAAGTGAAAGTCACTCAGTCATGTCTGACTCTTTGCGATCCCATGGACTATATAGTCCATGGAATTCTCCAGGCCAGAATACTTGAGTGGGTAGCCTTTCCCTTCTCCATGGGATCTTCCCAACCCAGGGATCAAACCCAGGTCTCCCACATTGCAGGCAGATTCTTTACCAGCTGAGCCACCAGGGAAGCCCAAGAATACTGGAGTGGGTAGCCTATCCCTTCTCCAGCAGATAGATCTTCCAGATCCAGGAATTGAACTGTGGTCTCCTGCATTGCAGGTGGATTCTTTACCAACTGAGCTATGAGGGAAGCCCCATTTTTTTTAAGAGAGTATAACTATTTCTGGGATAAAATAGCGGGTCCCTAGTCTCATGCCTCTACCCTCCATGAGGTGTTGCCCTCATCATCAGGCTCCTATTTCAGGGAAAGAGAACTGAGACCAGACAAGGAAAGGCCCTCCCTTTCTCTTTATGGGGATAGTCTTTAAATTGCACATACTACTTCCACTCACACCCCACTGCCCAGGACCTGGCCATGTGGTCAGATCTTGCTACAAGAGAGGCTAGAAAAGAAAGTCTTCTTTTGGGAAGCCATTTCTCCCTTCTAAAATTCCACTGTGTGTGTGTGCTCAGTCGCTTCAGTCATGTTCAACTTTTTGTGACCCCATGGACTGTAGCTCGCTCAGCTTCTCTGTCCATGGGTATTCTCCAGGCAAGAATACTGGAGTGGGTAGCCATTCCTTTCTCCAGAGGATCTTCCCAATCCAGGGATCGAGTATGCCTCTTATGTCTCCTGCATTGCAGGCAGATTCTTTGCCACTAACAGCACCAGGGAAGGCCAAAGCAAATATTCGGGGACAAGTTGCATTCTCTTCTATATTTATTGGGTGGATTCTGCTGCATCACCCTTTTTTTGCTCAACATGATGTTTTCGAGAGTTTCCCATGTTCAAAACATAAACATTCATGCATATTCACTGCTGTTCAGTTGTAAGTTGTACCTCTTATAAGGGCTCACGTGACATGTGCTTTAGAATTTAGGAGCTATTAATCCTAAACTAGGGTTTATGAATGCATCATATTTATTAAACCTTTCCCCAATTACTAAGTAACTGGGTCTTTTAAACACTTCAATTACAGTATTTGGATCATATCAGGGGAAATGTTAAACCAGTTAAATGCTAAACAAATGGATGAGTCTCAAGTACCATCTGATTGTTTCTAAAGCCTTTAAGGTACCCTACAGCAAGCCAATTAAAATAGAAACTGATAATATTAACTATACCATACATAAAAGGAGGAACTAAATGTATGGTCTTCCTTGATTTCTGTTGCTGTAGTCATGTATTACATGCTTTCTGGGTTTCCTGACAACTGAAACAAAAAGGAAACTTGTGTTCTATCTGATTTGCATCATCTGATAAAAGGAAATAAACCAGCTAAGTAAAATGAATGTTTGCTTCATTCTAAAACAAATCTGTCATAAGAGGCTTCATCTAAGTTCAAATAGCAAGAAAGGATAACGTCTTTCACAACCAGTTAGACAGAAAATGCACAAGGCTTCTCCAGGAGAATGTTTCCTTGCTTGATCCTTAACAAGCAGAAGACTTAACTTAAAGTTTTTTCCACTGAGGGTCACGGGAGTGCCCCAGTTTCAACAAGAGATTCCAGCCTGGAGGGGGACATCCATGAGGACCTGACCACTCAGAAAAGGCCAATTGTCCCCCAAAGCCTAATGGCTTCCCTGTGGTCTGGTACTTTTAGAGACCATACCGTTAGTGACTCTGGTATAATTAGGGGATTTTCCTCTCTCCTATAATTTACTCAAGGTTTCAAACCATTTTGGAGAAGTGAAAGGATACTGGTTATTTCTGTGTGTTTTTTTTTTCATGACTGCATGGCATGTTCCTTTTCATTTTTACTCATATTCAGTACTTATTTTGTCTAAACCACAGTTACCATACACTACCCCAACGCTGTTTGCTAAGTAATTTGCCCCAAACAGATAAGGTACATTTAGTATGTTAAAAGAGAACAGTTTCAAACCAATCACTGCAGGATTAGAAATACTTACTAAAGACCCACTTTTACTAAGGATTCTCCTTACAACATTATCTCTTAATTTTCACCATAACTTGAATTAGGAAGTAGGGATTATTAACACTACAGTTAAGAAAACTAGGTCTTAAAGAGTAAATAATTTGCCTAAGGTCACAAAGCTGGTCTGTGTATAGAACTAGGATTCAAACTCATATATTTCAATTCCAAAGTCAGAATTCTTTCTGCTATTTCCTGATGCCTTCCAGATGACAAATGAATTATAGGTAAAATTTTGCTCAGCTTTATAAATAATATATTACCTATTTTATTGAACTCCTAAACCTCCCCTCAACACATACTACTCTCTATAATCTGGCCACAATGAATCCCCCCCCCATTTGATTTCCTGCAATGCTCTACAAGGACCTCTTCCCTCAATCTGATCTAACAGTTTTTATCAATGCCTCCACATTTACAGACCATATATTCATTCAACAAATATTTCTGAGCTTCTATTATGTACTGTTCTAGTCTCTGGGGATACATACCAGTGAACAAAACAAAGAGAAATTCCTGCTCTCATGGAACTTTACTTATAATAGAGGGAAAAAAACAAGAAACAAAATAAATTATGTAAGTAAAGAATATGGTAAGCGCAAAGGCAAAAAAAAAAGCAGAGAAAGGGTTAAAGACAGTAGTGTGAGGTAGAAGAGTGCAATTTCAGAAAGAACTGGTAGAAACTCTAGAACAGAAAAACAAGCTGAGAATTTTATTTCAAGTTCAACAGCAGACTAGACACAGTGGCAAACTGGAAGATAAATGTGTTGAAAGCGTCAACAAATTAACATTTATTCATCAAGCAAATTAACATTTATTGAACATCTACTATGTATCAGACATTGTGCTAGATGCAATTTCTCCATCTCTGTAACCTCACAGACTTTCTTTTCACCTGGATTACATTTCCAGGTTAAAACTCAACTTTCTAAAGTCTACTCAAGTTTCTTGTTCATGTTGATATTTCTCTTCTCTAAACAATTACTTATTATTCTAAAATAATAAATATTTGGGACTTCCCTGGTGGCCCAGTGGGTAAGACTCTGTGCTTCCACTGCAGGGGGTGTGGGTTTTATACCTCGGTAGGGAAACTAAGGTCCTGCAAGCTGTGCAATGCAGCCAAAATAAAAGTATTTGCATCACAGATCACACCTGTTCTTAAATTATTCCATATCCCTAACTAAACTGTAAACTCCTAAGGACTAGTTTTAGACTTCTTTTACATCTCCCACTTAAAATAGCACAGTACACACAGCAGGCATTCAATAAATACTTAACTATCCAATTACCACTAATTAGCTAATGAACATTGTGCAAATTGCTTGGGCCCTCCTGGGCCTCAGTTTTCCCTCCTGGCAGCCAAGGTTAAGTGAGCTCTATTTGCAAAGCCAGAACTGACAGGCAGCTCTCTGCTCAAGCAAGGTTAAGTGGGTGAATTTTGGTCTAAACCTGACCGAGTTCAAATCTCTGCTTCTCAATTACTAGTTTGATGGCTGTGGGTAAATTACTTATCATACTGTGTTTTCCTCATTTATAAAGTAGATATGCTAATAACAGTACCTGCCTCATGATGTTGAGTTAATATTTGTAACCAAGGACACTGTCTGTGATTGGGAAAATGTAAGAATCATGCTCAGAATACACACATATCAAGGAAACAAACACCAGAAGCTCTGAGATAAGGGTTGACAACAAAGAACCAATGGGATCAAATTTCTGAAAGTATTGAGCTCCTACAAACTATCCTATCAGAATAGTTAACTATCCTCTAATCAAACCTGCTGCTGCTGCTAAGTCGCTTCAGTCGTGTCCGACTCTATGAGACCCCATAGATGGGGGCCTACCCGGCTCCCCCGTCCCTGGGATTCTCCAGGCAAGAACATTGGAGTGGGTTGCCATTTCCTTCTCCAATGCATGAAAGTGAAAAGTGAAAGTGAGGTCGCTCAGTCGTGTCCGACTCTTTGCGACCCCATGGACTGCAGCCCACCAGGCTCCTCCGTCCATGGGATTTTTCAGTCAAGAGTACTGAAGTGGGTTGCCATTGCTTTCTCTGCTAATCAAACCTACTTGTCATCAAAAAGTCAATTAACAGGGGATTTCCTCAGTGGTCCAGCGGTTAAGACTCCACACTCCCACTTGCAGGGGGCACAGGTTCCATTCCTGGTTGGGGAACTAAGATCCCACATGCCACACATCCCCAAAAAAAGTCAATTAAGAAAAAATTTCTTAACATTATCCTTAAATTATTGTCATTACAAGAGTCTAATTTTCTAAAGTTTGTGAGTGTGTATGTATGAGCAACCAAGAGTCAGTCATGTTCTGACTCTTGCGACCCCATGGACTATAGCCTGCCAGGTTCTTCTGTCCATGGGATTTTTCAGGCAAGAATACTGGAGCAGGTAAGCATGCCCTCCTCCAGGGGATCTTCCCAACTCAGGGATCCAACTCACGTCTCCTGTGTCTCCTGAATTGCAGGCAGATTTTTTACCGCTGAGCCACTGGGGAAGCCCTTTCTAAAGTTTAATTGTATATTATAATAGCTACATCGTGGACTAAATCTACTTGGAGTATGGTTGGGGATTAACCACAGTATATATTATTTCTAGGTTCTCATTTTTGTCAAAGTCTGAATGTCAAATAGTTAAAAACAAGATTCTCTTTAAAATACATAGTGAACAAATGTCAAAAATGTTTAACTGCTTAATTAGGGAACAAGCAGAATGGTAAAAAGCTGGTTTCAAGGAGGAAAGGGAAGATCAGTATATATAGTCAATGGAAGAAAGAAAACAGCAAAAATGATTGCTAAATTCGTTTTTAAAATACTGATTTCTATGGTCTAAATGTGTGCCCCTTTCCTTTGTCCCCTCCATCCTCAAAATTCATATGTTGAAATCCTAACCCTCAAAGGTAATATAGGAGATGAGGGTTTTAGAAGGTCTTTAAATCACAAAAGTAGAACCCTCATAAATCAGATTAGTGTTTTCTAAAAGAGGTTCCAGAGAGAACCCTTCTGCCATGTGGGGACATACAACATAAAACCTGCTTAACTGAACAGCTTTTTCTCTATAATGGCTCAACTACAACTAGCTCCTGGAAATGGTCACAATATCATTAATAACTATAGTGTGATTCACTGATCCCAAAATTAAAATATGAGTCCAGTAATAAAAGTTCTGGATCTAATCAAATTTCCATTAATCCTTGGTTAGTTAAGAATGACAAATGTCACATAGAATCTATTCTTCAGTCTTGAGAAGTCTTCACACATACACTACTTAATATTACTCCTGGCAAAAGCCCTCCAAGGTAGGCAGGGCACATATTAGCCTTACTTTGTAAATCAAAATGCTGGGATCTACAGATAGTAAGTGGTCTGCTCAAGTACAGATGGGCATTGAAGGGTGAAGCAAAGACTCAGACCCAAGACTTCTGACTCCTAAGCCAGTGTTCATATGAATAGAACTGTATGCACAATACATCTCCAAGTGGCTAACTGGTTAAGTGAACATTTGCAGGGCCTTAGAGGGCTCTGCCTTCCAGTAACTTCTGGTAACATATGCTTATTTTTAGAGTATCTACAGCTCATAACAAATGAAAAGCAGCCAAGAAAGGACTCCCAGTTGCTTGCATTACTCAGCCACTGGATGCTGAAAGCCCTGAGATGCCTAAAACAGGATCCTACTCAATAGGACAAGATGCTCTAGCACAGGGCAGGAGAGCTGCAGTAGAGGCAAACGCTAAGGAAGCACAGAAGAGGGGAAGTAACTACCTTGCCCAAATCTGCTCTCAAACTCCCCACTGACTCACCCTGAAAAACACTTGAAACATCAAACTGCAAGAGATCTAAGCCTATTGTGAAGGCACTAATTCTTCTCATTCAGAATACCCAGAAACAGGAAACTGATTTATAACCAAACAGGAAGGGATGACTCTGATATCAACAGGCAAATAATTCCCAACTGACTTTCAAACCCAATTTGAAGTTGTTTTGATTATGGTTTAGTTTTTCTCAATTTCTTTTTTTTTTTCCTGTTTCTTATTCCAGTTGTCCTGAAGTCAGCTGACTTCCAGATAAAGCCAGAAGTCTGACCAAAAAGAGAAGGGCTGCCCAGGACAAACACAAAACAAAAACCCTAGGCCTGTATCCCCCATATTGTACATTTCATCCATATGGTTCTCTCCTTTCCATATAAATATATATATATAATATATTAATATATTATATATATATATAAATATATATATATATATATATATATATATATATATATATAACCACATCTTTTCTATCTATCAATAATTATATATCCTCATCTGGTTAAAGACAGTGACTAGAATTATGGTGCTGATCGTGTTGAAATGTATAAAAATATTAAACTGCTACACTGTGTAACAAGAATTAACAGTGTTGTAGGTCAATTACACTTCAAACATAAGCAAACTCATAGAAAAAGAGAACACATTAGTGCTTATTAGAGGCGGGCAGGGTAGAGGAGGGGAATTTGATGAAGGTAGTCAAAAGGCAAAAATTTCCAGTTATAAGACAAATAATTATCAGGGATGTAATTAATGTGCAAAATGATAAATATAATTAACACTGTTGTATGTTATATATGAAAGTCATTAAAGAAGTAAATCTAAGAGTTCTCATTACAAGAAAAAAAATTTTTTTCTATTTCTTCAATTTTGTATTTATATGAGATGATAAATGTTTACTAATTATTCCATCAGCCAAATCATTATGCTCTATGCCTTAAACTTATACAGTGATATGTGTCAATTTTATCTCAATAATACCAGAAGAAAAAAAAAGAACTTAAAGCAACAAAAAAGAAAATAAACTGTAAAGACACAATGTGGATATAACATTTAACTTTTTATGTAGTTGTAAAATAAACAAATAACTTAAAAAAAAAAAAAAAACTAGTCCTGGTTCTCCGCCCTGGACATTTGGTCATATGAGTTATGCCAAAGTGGTCACTAGAATAATCTAATTGCCTTTTCCCCCAAGATAATGAAATAACTGGGAAGCAGGTATCACATTCTTGAGCACTGCAGACAGGATTTACATCATCAAAAAGCAAAGCTGCAGTTACAGTCCCTATTCCTAGAAAATACTCAAAAGGTACTCCAAGTAATATAAAATGGATATATATATATAATATAGACAGTAATTATACAAAGGGCCAAGTAACAGGAAATCCCACTTAGTACCACAAAAATTGCCCTAATAGTTCTCTGATTAATTTCTATTGTGTTTGGGTAATAAAGTGTTACTTTAATGTCACTGAGAAAAAATACTGTTCAAAGAAGTCTAAGCAGTCTTCTTCTTAAATACCCTAATAAATAATGATATAGGGTCACCCAAAATCTTCATTCTCCTAAAAAAACATAATTTAATATATATCCAACTGATTAAAATGACTTGAAGTAAAAACATAAATAAAGTTAAAAGATGAATGATTAAGAACAGAAAAAAATCCATAATCAAAAAAAGAAAAATTCACCTGAGGAAAACCATAGAAAATAAGCTTAAAATTCCATGCTTGTTGCTGACAAGAGCAAAGTGGAAAACATGAGAATAAACATGAGTTTCCTATTCTATCTAGCCTGTGCTGTGCTTAGTCGCTCAGTCGTGTCCGACTCTTTGTGACCCCATGGACTGTAGCCCACCAGACTCCTCTGCCCAGGGGGATTCTCCAGGCAAGAATACTGGAGTGGGTGGCCATGCCCTTCTCCAGGGGATCTTCCTAACCCAGGGATTGAACCCAGGTCTCCCACACTGCAGGTGGATTCTTTACCATCTGAGGCACCAGGAAAGCCCTATCTAGCCTAAAGGTTGATAAATTTAAAAATCATTTTGTTGGTCCTTTTCTCTAAGAACAATCTGTGTCAGGGTCTTTCTGGAAATTGAGGGGAAGAGAGCCACTAAGGTCAACAATAGACTTAAGGCATTCCACATATAAGTAGTCCTCAGACAAAACTAAAGACATGATATCAGTTTGATTCTATAGGGACAACTCTGGGTGTAGAATGTGCATGTGCACGCTAAATCACTTCAGTCGTGTCCGACTCTTTGTGACCCCATGGACTATAGCCCACCAGGCTCTTCTGTCCATGGGATTCTCCAGGCAAGAATACTGGAGTGGGTTGCCATGGCCTTCTCTGGGAGATCTTCCCCACCCAGGGATCAAACCCATATCTCTTATGTCTCCTGCATTGGTGGGCAGTTTCTTTACCACTAGCACCACCTGGGAAACCCTACTTCAGGGCAAAATAATACAGCCCAATCTTTTATTTCCTGGTGTTTTAGGATGAAATTATTAATATATATATTTTTTGCTGTTCTGGGTCTTCATCGCTGCAGGTGGGCTTTGTCTAGTTGTAGGGAGCAGGGACTACTCTCCAGTTATGGCACATGGACTTCTCATTGTGATGGCTTCTCTTGTTGCCGAGCATGGGCTCTAGGGACACCGGCTTCAGAAGTAGCTACACATGGAGTCAGTGGTTGCTGTTTACCCACAGGCTCATTAACTATGATGCATGGGCTTAGTGTTCCTGTGGCATGCGAGATCTTCCTGGATCACGGATCACACCAATGTGCCCTGCATTGGCAGGTGGATTCTTAACCATTGGACCACCAGGGAAGTCCTGAAATTATGTTTTCAAGAATTAATAAATTACATATTCCTTAAGAACATTCTCAAATTCTAAAATTTTCAGCCAGGCTTCTGACACAAGCAGGATGAATGACCAACATGACTAAGATCATTACTGAGGACCTGAATAGCTGGTTACTTAAAAGCTCTATAAACTACAGTTTCCAAGTGTGCCAGTTGTAAAGATATTATTTTTTTTTAAGATCTTGATTTGTATATTCTTGCCTGCTAAAGAGAGGTTCTAAATTCTCAAACAAGAGTTTCCTAAGAAAGCAACTGTGATTCAAGCACTTGAGCAGTACTGAGTCAAGCATAAAACTTGGTACCACTGAGGGGCACCTCATCACCCCACATTCTATCCTTTTCCAGTCCTGCCAACTCTATAACTGAAGTACTCACTCTTCCTGCTCATCATAATGAGTTGGTAGTTCAACTTACTAATATTACTTTGGTTTAAATCCCCTGCCTGAACTTTCCACAATAATTTCTTAACTTTCCTCTCTGCTTCTAATCTGGTTCCTTAATCATCATACATTCTCCAACTACCACCAGACTAGTTTCTCTGAATCACAAATAAAGCCAGTCATGCCAAAGTGGTGGTGGTTCAGTCGTTCAGTCATGTCCAACTCTTTGCTACTCCATGGACTGTAGCCCTCCAGGCTCCTCTGTCCATGGGATTTCCTAGGTAAGAATACTGGAGTGGTTTTGCCATTTCCTTCAGGGGATCTTCCTGACCCAGGAATCAAACCTGGGTCTCCTGCATTGCAGGTGGATTCTTTACCTGAGCTACCAGGGAAGCAGTCATGCCATAGCCCCACTTAAAATTCTTCAGTGACTTCATCACCTACAGAAAAAGAAATCCAATCTCCCTAACATGGCATTCAAGGTCCACAAAGACCTGGCATCTGCCACCTCTCTAATTTCACTTCCTACCACCAAATGCCCCTCACACATAAATATGCATCCTATTCAACACCCTGGAGTGGCCCTCATTCACTTTGCTATCATCCTGGTAATGCTGTCCTCCAAGGGTTCTCTTACAGCATTGGCAGAGAGGGGAAGATGGGGGAAAGACAGAGGGAAAAAAAGAAGACAAGGAAAAGAGAAAAGAAGGGAATCTCAGCTAATGTCATCATCCAATCTCATCATCCAATTAAACCCTGAGATGATGTATCAAAGCAAAACCACCTACATAGTCAGACTGTCATGACTATATCATGAATTCCCAGAGCAAAATCTCTCCCAAAAGTGATAAAGCATCATATAAATGGATGTTAAAGATGAAGTCTCCTGGTACAAGAAAACCCAAACTTAAGAATAGACAGACTAAGGAGAGGACTTCGAACCACATGGCCACAAGGTAATTAGCTCTGGTCCAAATACATACAATGGTATTAACAGTGCTTTTAAAATATATTGTCTAACTGTGTCAATTATCTTACTGATCTTATTTGAGGATATAATGTGATTTAACTTTGAGTTGATCTTACAAAATTCTAGGAAATTACTTTTATTCTTCAGAGAGTTTAATATAATAGTCTGCTTAGGTTAAAATGTTCCAAAAGATAATACACTTTTCATTTCTAAAATGAAATTACATGAGAACTGCCAGAAAGAAATGTTATTAATAATTCTCCAGGATAATAGAGAACACACAAGATGCGTTTCCATTTCACCACTCTAATCAGCTAGCAGAAGAGTGGAATCTTCAAAGATGCAAATAGTTTACCTAGGTCATGTTACCATGGATAGAAATCAGAGCTGCAAGAAAACAGGAGACTGAAGGAAAACAGCACTTCCCTCAGCCTATGGTTTCTCTGCCCTCCACAACTAGAAACAAATGGTTCTCTTTCTTTAAAATTATCCATTAAGCTTCCAAGAAATAAGTAAGCTTTCTTCAAAATTCAACTTCCCACAAAGTCATCTTCAGATGCTTCACAGTTTTAAATTACTGTTAGTATCACAACACAGCTTGGATTCCAAAGTGAAGGGCCAGGATGAGAAAAGGTAGTTCCATCCCCATGCATCACCACTCAACTCACTGCAGACTGTGGAGACTCTCACGCAGCCAGTGTTTGAGTCATCATGAATGAAGCAGTCAAGGACTTTACCTAAAGGGACCTTGCGGTCAAGCATGAGTAGGGAGGAGTAGCCAATAAAAAAGTAAACAAAGAGAAGATGATTATATATTGTGCTAAGTGCGGTTAGTGAAAGCAGTTGGTGACATTCACCAACAAGGAGTATTTTTTTTCCATTCTACTTCCTACATTCTCAATCAGCATATAATTTCATGGTTTGGACTATGAATTGCACAAATACTAGAACAAACATGGGTTTTCTATTCTAGTCTAAGGGTTGATAAAAAATCTATTTTGATGATCCTGTATTCTATGAAAAAATTGCCTCTGATTTTTTTGTGGAGGGGTAGGTGACAGGGTACCAAGATCAACAACAGTCTTAGTGGTACCTTGTGACAAAGTGCAAAGGTGTTCCACACATGAATAACCTGTGAATACAGGTTTCAAAACCAGCCTAAAGCCTTAACTTCAATTCAGTTCAGTTTAGTTCAGTCGCTCAGTCGTGTCCGACTCTCCGCAACCCCATGAATCACAGCACGCCAGGCCTCCCTGTCCATCACCAACTCCCGGAGTTCACTCAAACTCATGTCCACAGAGTCGGTGATGCCATCCAGCCATCTCATTCTCGGTCGTCCCCTTCTCCTCCCGCCCCCAACCTTTCCCAGCATCAGAGTCTTTTCCAGTGAGTCAACTCATCGCATGAGGTGGCCAAAGTATTGCAGTTTCAGCTTTAGCATCAGTCCTTCCAATGAACACCCAGGATTGATCTCCAGAGCAAATTCCCTCACTCCGCTACAAGGGAGGCAAAGCAGGAGCATCACAGCCGTAAGCCCTGCAAAGGATGCCAAGAGGAACTCTGAGGGAGGGGCTGTCAACAGATATGAAGTAAGGCCCTACAACTGTAGTACAAGCCTTCCCTGGTAGCAGGACAGGGGTACAAGCCAAAAGGTAGGTGCTCCCCTCACCCATGTACCATGTAAGTGAGGCAGGAGATACATGGGCTCCAGGCTACACATTTACATCCGCCCCTCTGTTCATACTTCCTGGGGGGAGAAAAAGATGGACTCCAGGCCAGACATTCACTGCCAGCCCCGTTTACATTTCCCAAAGCAAAAGACAAATGGGCTACAGGCTACATATTTATGACCAGACTCCTGTCTACATTTTGAGATCTGCACTCCCACATAAAAATCAACAACAGGAATAGGGTGGATAACCAGACCTTGGACACTTCTATGGCAGGAACAGAGAGGGGCTGTTAGAAGATCAAGAGGTCATACATTTCCCACCTTTGGGGCAAGGGAGACATAACACACGCGCCAAAGTCTTCAAGAGGTCAAAAAGGCAAGGGATGGTTCAGGGAGCTCAAATCAGGGCTCTGTGACAATCTAGAAGGGTGGGATGGGGCTGAAAATGGGAGGGAGGTTCAGGAGAGAGGGAACATATGTATATCTATGGCTGATTCATGTTGATGTATGGCAGAAACCAACACAATGTTGTAAAGCAATTATCCTCCAACTAAAAATAATTATTTTAAAAGGGCAGGGGATACCAGACCATAGTAAGTCTTGCTGTTTTCCTCCCATATGCCTTTGTGACGAAGTCCATCTTGACTGAGAGGTGTGTGCACACCCAGGGGAATGTCCTGAGACAAATTAACCACAGGGTCAAAGCAAGAAAACTGGCCAAGAAGAAGATAAGGGTACAAAAGACTGCCCCCTTATAAAGGTTTAAATCTTCCCAAGATGTGACTCTTGTGACTCTCTCACTGAGTTCGCCCATGAGTCTTTCCACATGTACTCTGCTTTTCTAATAAATACTTCACTTTCCTCTATACCTTCTGTCTCCTTGTCAGATTCCTCCTTTCAAGGTAGACAAGGACTGGGGATTTAGATTCTAGCCACTGGCCCCTATGGTCTAGCAGTTTGGATTCCTGGTTTCCACCCAAGTAACCAGGGTTCAACTCCCAGTCAGGGAACTAAGGTCTCGCTTCCAACCACTGCTCACAGCTAGCTATTGCTACTGCCCACTGCTACATGTATCCAAAATCATAAGGAATCCGTGCTCCCCAGAAAGTACCCAATAACTCTGTGCAGCTGTAACCCACATGAGCATACTGACTCAGTTATCAATGATGACATTTAAAAAAATAATAACTCCATTCATTTGCTACGAGGAAGAATGCAGAAGAGAAGATAGAGGAATTGAAACAGTTCAGAGCACAGATTCTGGAGCCAGAATGCCTGGGTTCAAATCCCAGCTTTACTGTTTGCTAGGCTGGATGGCCTCAAGCAAGCCACTTTACTTCTTTGCACCTCAATTTTCCCATCAGTCAATGGTAAGCAGTATTGGGTTGTTATGAGGAATTAAGTGAGTGGATATCAAGTGCATGGAATAGTACTTGGCACATATGAAGCACGGTTTATTAAATTTTTAAAAAGTAAAAATAATGAAATGAAAATGCTCACACAACTAGGAAGAGCTCCGACCCCATTTAGACCTTTCATCAGAGCTGTAGATGAAAGAGTTCCGCTCTCCCAGACCACTTGCCAGAACTGCTAACAGGAGTCTCAGTGGCCATCATGTGTACAGATATTCACTATTCTCATCTTCTCCTTGCTATAACCCTGATTCAGGTCCTCTTCATCCCCAACACAACCACTCCAGAGGCATCTCCCCAACTCATATCACTAATCTCTCATTCCCAGGTAGCAGTGAAGCTGCAGTGATGGGTTCAAGCTGGCAATAAGACTCCCAAGACACAAATAGGCTTTCAGTTAATACAATATTTACTTAGTTTTAGAGAAGAATGTGTGTGTGCGTGTGTGCACGTGCTCAGTCACATCTGATTTTTTGTGACCCCAGGGACTGTATCCCACCAGGCTCCTCTGTCCATGGGATTTCCCTGGTAAGAATAATGGAGTGGGTTGCCATTTCCTCCTCCAGGGGGTCTTCACAACCCAGGGATCAAACCCGTGTCTCCTACGTCTCCTGCATTGGCAGGCTGTTTCTTTATCACCTGGGAATCCCTTTAGAGAAGGATATGGAACAGGAAATACATCAGGCACAGCAGCTTCATCTCCACGAGAGGCCCAGAAACCATCCAAGTGCACAGTTCTTCTGTCCCCTCACTCACACAGGTGGTGAGTGACTGCCACAGTGGGAGCCAAGATGTCTGTGGGTCTTGTTGAGATGCCACAGCCCCTTTTCCCATCAGACTTTTATACTGTCCTCTGTAGGCCAAAGGTCCACATGCCAACTGACAGTTCCCCCAGCCAGGTACAACTCCATACAACAACCGAGGCAGGCACTGCTGCTGCTGCTGCTGCTGCTGCTAAGTCACTTCAGTCGTGTCCGACTCTGTGAGACCCCATAGACGGCAGTCGACCAGGCTCCGCCATCCCTGGGATTCTCCAGGCAAGAACACTGGAGTGCGTTGCCATTTCCTTCTCCAATGTGTGAAAGTGAAAAGTGAAAGTGAAGTCGCTCAGTCGTGTCCGACTAGTAGTGACCCCATGGACTGCAGCCCACCAGGCTCCTCTGTCCATGCAATTTTCTAGGCAAGAGTACTGGAGTGGCTTGCCATCACAACATCCCCTAATTATCTTAACTGTTTTCAAACACACCAAGTATGGGAAACCAAGATCATTCTTCAGGCAGATCTAAATCAACCCAAGCCTTTGTGTGTGTTGCTCATGAATATTCACCAATCTTTTAACAGAATACAGCCTCAGAACTCCCAAAGGGCAACTGAGATCCACAATCTGTTCCCTGTATTATGTTCCTGTGTTTCCTTTATGATGACCTACAGTGATCCCCATATGCCGTAACCTCAGCCACAGAGCCTAACCTGGCTTTTGGTGCACTGTGTTCCACTCGGTGTTAACTCCCTGGGGGCAGAACCCTTATCTTTATTTCCTTTTCCCACTGCCTGGCACCACAACATAGTCTCTTAAACCTGAAAAACTCAGCAAAATATTAACTGCATTTAAGCAACTAATAAAGCTGGGTCACAATTATTCTGCTACAGCAAAGGGATGCTATGTCATTTTAAAAGTCTCAGTGTCTGGATGGCAGTGAAAACCCACATGAAATGTTAAAGACTACAAGCCTAATCCAAACCACCCTTTTGATTCCCAGAGGAGGAAGAAGCAGCTCCAGAGGGATCATAAAGCTAATTTCTTAATAACCCCCTGCACACAGCACTCCCACAGCAGTCTTTGTGAGGAAGGTCTGTGTCTCTGTACAATAGCCACAAATGCTGGGCTAGTCAATACATGACTTAATTTTTCAAAAATCATGGCTGGGTTTACTTGAGTCTCTTTAGGGAAAGACTGAAATCTGTCAGTAATAGACAATACCAAAATAGCAAGGAACTAATCAAAATAAATTAAGGATGTCCTGAAGTTTGACTAAGCTAAAGCTGAAACTCCAATACTTTGGCCACCTCATGCGACGAGTTGACTCACTGGAAAAGAGTCTGATGCTAGGAGGGATTGGGGGTGGGAGGAGACGGAGACGACAGAGAATGAGATGGCTGGATGGCATCACCGACTCGATGGACATGAGTTTGAGTGAACTCCGGGAGTTGGTAACGGACAGAGAGGCCTGGCGTGCTGTGATTCACGGGGTCGCAAAGAGTCGGACACGACTGAGCGACTGAACTGAACTGAAGTTTGACTGAGGCAAAAATCAGCTTCAGTCTTCAGAAGTAACTGAACATCTCATCTCCTGCAATGGGAAGTACTGGGTATTTTTTTTTTTACTGCTAGTGACCAATGGTCATGGCATAACATATATATAGAATGTCATCAGATGTGACTAGCATATCAACGTAAGTAATATAAACAAGGCATGTCTTTTATATTTATCATAAAGCCTATTTGTCATATGGAGTACAGATAGCCTTACATGCTTTTGTATGTAGAAATTCTACCAGTCTCTTTAAGAGAATCAAGAATAAATGCAGAATAATAACTGTGAAAGCTGTTCATTTTATATACAAAAGTTAACTCATTAAGAATGTATTAATATGGACACAAAAAGTACAAACCATAAAAGGAAAAACTGACAAATTAGACTTAGTCAAAAATCTAAAACTTCTACTCTTCAAAAGACATTGCTAAGGAAATGAAAGACAAGCCACAGACAGAGAGAAAAATTGCAAACTTCTTATTTAACAAAGAATTTATACCCACAAAATATAAATGCACAACTCAACAAGAAGACCCCAAAAAAAGTTCTAAAATGGGCCAAAAATATGAACAGTGCACCAAACAAGGTATATGGATGGCAAATAAATACAAGAAGTTTCACATCACTGATCACTGGGGAGATAGATGCAAGTTAAAACAATGAGATACCACTTCACACTAGGATGGCTAAAATTGAAAATTCCTAAGTAACAAAAATTGGTAAGGCTGTAGGGCAATCTTCCATACTGATGCAGGGAATGCAAAATGTTTAGTCCCTTTGAAAAAGGTTGCCAAGTTTTTCTAACATTATATATCCACTTACCATACAACCCAGAAATCTCACTCTTGAGTATTTATCCAACAGAAATGAAAAAAACATGCCCACACAAAGATGTGCAGACAAATGTTCATAGTAGCTTTTATTTATAATACCCAGAACTGAAAAAATCCCCAAATGTTTAACAAATTGTGAATATGCAAGTAAACCATGATACACCCATGCAATGGAATACTGCTCAGTAATAACAAAGGAACAGACTAGCGATATACACAGAGCTGCAAAAATATTATGCTAAGCGATAGAAGCTAGACACAAAAGGGTAGCTAATATATGACTTCATTCACCTCAAGTTTTACAAAAGGCAAAACTATCGGGACAGCAAATAGATCAGTAGTTGCTGAGGGCCGGGATAGAAGGAGGTAGGGCATGGCCTGCAAAGGTTCATGAGGACTCTGTGGAGGGATGGATGTTCTATACCTTGATTTTGGTGGTGATCACACAAAGGTGTGGGGGGGGGAAACTCACTGGACTGTATACGTAAAAGAAATGAATTTTACTGTATGTAAACTATACCTCAATAAATGCAACTTTTCATTATTAAGAAATAAATAGGTAAACAGTGAATGTTTGTTGAATGAACAGTGCAATTGCTAAATAACTTAAGGAAAAATAATATATGTGGTTAAGTCAACAAATATCTAAAACCTTAAATAACAACACAAGATAGAATAGCAGACACTAGGTTATAATTCTAATCCGTGTAGAATTGTTTGGTACTATTAATACCACAAGGGCTTCCCAGGTGGTGCTAGTAGTAAAGAACTTGCCTGCCAATTCAGGAGACATAAAAGACACGGGTTGGATCCCTGGGTTGGAAAAGTTCCCTGAAAGGCATGGCAACCCATTCCAGTATTCTTGCCTGGAGAACCCCTGGACAGAGGAGCCTGACGGGCTACAGTCCATAGGGTCACAGAGAGTCTGATATGACCGAAACAACTGAGCATGTATTAATATCACAAAACTAACTTCTAGAATTGTATTTAATTTCAAGTTATCTCTTTGGTGTCACACACATCTGACGTAATGAACTCTCATGCAATCTAGCAGCTGACAGCGCTGAGAAATTATATTCTGTAATGTCAGACTTTGAAAATATGATGACTGACATTTCTAATAAAATTGCAGTAACAATGCATCCCTGAATAGAATGTCAGATTCACGGAACTCGGGTTAATTCTAAGATGGTGATATTTTAGTTTGGTTTTGGCCAAATACGAATTTTCACAACTTACCATTCAACAATTAGCCAAAATAGTCAGTGTATCTCTAATACATGTGATTTCGGGATTCCAAGCCAGCCTCCACCAAATCAATATCAAAATGCATTCTGGAATCAGCCTTCTCTGCCTTCAAACCTTAAGATAAATCCACCATTACTAACAATCACACTAGAAGCCCTAAGCCATTTTCAGTACTTTGATTTTTTACATTAATTTTCAAGATACTGGATTGGCCAAAAAGCTTGTTGGGGTTTTTCCTTATAGAAAAAACCCAAATGATCATTTTGGCCAACCCAATACTTCATTTCACTGCAGAAATATAGTAAAAAGCCTTTGATAATTTTCAGGAACTATCATGGCCTATGGAAATGAAACTAATGAAAATAAAAAATAATGAAATAATGTAGCTAAGCAAATTTAAATAGGGCTTCCCAGGTGGTGCTACTGGTAAAGAATCCACCTGTCAATGTAGGAGATGTAAGAGATGCAGGTTCGATCCCTGGGTCAAGAAAATCCCCTGGAGAAGGGCACAGCAACCCACTCCAGTGTTCTTTCCCAGAGAATCCCTTGAAGAGAGGAGCCTGGTGGGCTACAGTCCACAGGGTAGCAAAGAGTCGGACACAACTGAAGTGATTTAGCACGCACACATATTTAAAACAAAAGCATTCCAGAACAATAACACAGTTTAAAGACATAATGGACAAGATCTCATTGATTGTCGTGTCTGACTCTTTGCGACCCTGTGGACTGTAGCCTACCAGGCTTCTCCGTCAATGGGATTCTCCAGGCAAGAATACTGGAGTGGGTTACCGTTTCCTTCTCCAGGGGCTCTTCCCGACCCAGGGATTGAACCTGGGTCTCCCACATTGGAGGCAGATGCTTTAACCTCTGAGCCACCAGGGAAGCCCAATATAATAATAACAAAAATGTAAAATACCTAGGCATAAGAAATGTACACAACTGAAGAGGAAAACTCAAAAATATTCCTGAAGAACACAAGAGTATTGAAAACTGCAAAGGCGTAGGAGGTCCTTGAATAGGAAGAATCAACATTCTAAAAATCATTCTTCTCACATTGATTCTTAAATTCAACACTATCCCAATAAAAATACCAGTAGGCATTTGGGCAGGAACTAGAGAATTCTATCAGTTCAGTTCAGTTGCTCAGTCGTGTCCACCTCTTTGCAACCCCATGGACCTCAGCACGCCAGGTTTCCCTGTCCATCACCAACTCCAGGAGCTTACTCAAACTCATGTCCATCGAGTCAGTGATGCCATCCAACAATCTCATCCTCTGTCGTCCCCTTCTCCTCCTGCCTTCAATCTTTCCCAGCAACAGGGTCTTTTCCAGTGAGTCAGTTCTTCGCATCAAGTGGCCAAAGTATTGGAGTTTCAGCTTCAGCATCAGTCCTTCCAATGAATAGTCAGGACTGATTTCCTTTAGGATGGGCTGGTTGGATCTCCGTGCAGTCAGTCCAAGGGACTCTCAAGAGTCTTCTTCAACACCACAGTTCAAAAGCATCAATTCTTTGGTACTCAACTTTCTTTATAGTCCAACTCTCACATCCATACATGACTACTGGAAAAACCATAGCCTTGACTAGACAGACAGACCTTTGTCAGCAAAGTAATGTCTCTGCTTTTTAATATGCTGTCTAGGTTGGTCATAGCTTTTCTTCCAAGGAGCAAGCATCTTTTAATTTCATGGCTGCACTCACCATCTGCAGTGATTTTGGAGTCCCAAAAAAAAACAGTCTCACTGTTTCCACTGTTTCCCCATCTATTTGCCATGAAGTGATGGGACCAGATGCTATGATCTTACTTTTCTGAGTGTTGAGTTTTAAGCCAACTTTTTCACTCTCCTCTTTCACTTTCATCAAGAGGCTCTTTAGTTCTTCACTTTCTGCTATAAAGATAGTATCATCTGCATATTTGAGATTACTGAAATTTCTCTCAGCAATCTTGATTCCAGCTTGTGCTTCATCCAGCCCAGCATTTCACCTGATGTACTCTGCATTTAAGTTAAATAAGCAGGGTGACAATATACAGCCTTGATATACTCCTTTCCAGATTTAGAACCAGTCGTTTTTCCATGTCCAATTCTAACTGTGGCTTCTTGACCTATACACAGATTTCTCAGGAGGAAGGTCAGGTGGTCTGGTATGCCCATCTCTTTCAGAATTTTCCAGTTTGTTGTGATCCACACAGTTAAAGGTTTTGGCATAGTCAATAAAGTAGATGTTTTTCTGGAACTCTCTTGCTTTTTCCATGATCCAAAGGATGTTGGCAATTTGATCTCTGCTTCCTCTGCCTTTTCTAAATCCAGCTTGAACATCTGGAAGTTCATGGTTCACATACTGTTGAAGTCTCGCTTGGAGAATTTTGAGCATTACTTTACTAGCATGTGAGAAGAAGGCAATTGTGCAGTAGTTTGTGCATTCTTTGACATTTTCTTGGGGGCTGGAATGAAAATTGACCTTTTCCAGTCCTATGGCCACTGCTGAGTTTTCCAAATTTGCTGGCATATTGAGTGCAGCACTTTCACAGCATCATCATTTAGGATTTGAAATAGCTCACAGAAATCTATAGCCACAAGCAAAACTAAACAGATAAGAACTGGGAAAACTCAGGTGGAAAAAAGAGCAGTGAGAGACATTAGCCCTAACAGATTTGAAACACATACAGGTATTTAAGATATGATAGAGAAGGCATCTCAAATGAGCATGCTCAATATGAACTTTTTAGTAACTGGTGTTAGGATAAGTAAGTACATATTTGGGGAGCACCTTCTAATAATGAAGTCCAGACAACTTAGAAGTAAAAACTTCCACTACTTGATAGCAACAACAACAAACTTCTGAGGAGGAAAACATGCAAAATCACTTCAGTCATGTCTGACTCTTTGCAACCCTATGCACTGTAGCCCACCTGGCTCCTCTGTCCACAGGGATTCTCCAGGCAAGAATACTCGTGTGGGTTGACATTTCCTTCTCCAGGGGATCTTCCCTACCTGGGGACTGAACCCATGTCTCTTATGTCTCCTGTATTGGCAGGCGGGTTCTTTACCACTAGCGCCACCTGGGAAGCCCAGGAAAACACATAATCAAGGTTAAAAAAGATAAACTGAAAAAAGTATTTGCAACTCATCACAGACAAAGGGGTGGCTCTCCCTTAGTATATAATATTAAAAGATCCTAGAATCAAGAAAAAGACAAGTCCATAGGAAAAAATAAAGAATATAAATAGATAATTCACAGGAAGAAATTATAAATGGCTCTTAAGCTTTTGGAAAGATATTCATCATTATTTATAAGAGAAATGCAAATTCAATGACACTTAAACACCATTCTTATCTCTCAAACTGACAAAAATCCAAGTCTGACAACACACTCTTTTGGCAAGACTGGGAAAACAGGCACTTTTATTGCTGGTAAGAGTGGAAAATGGAGAACTTCTAATGAGAAGACTCTGGCAGTATCACCCAAAACTGCAAATGTATTTACCTTTTAAGCCAGCGATCTTACTTCTAGGAATCTACCCCACAGGTACAACCACACTTGTAGAAGATGTTCAAGGGTATCCAGTGCAATACGATTTGGTTACAATAAGACTGGAAACAACTCTAGCATCCACCAAAAGACTAAATTATGGTACGTCCACACAACAGACTGTCTGCTTTGCCCAGCTGTGTCTGACTCTTTCTGATCCCATGGACTGTAGCCTGCCAGGCTCCTCTATCCATGGGATCTCCCAGGCAAGAATACTGGGTGGGTTGCTATTTCCTTCTCCAGGGGGATCTTCCCGACCCAGGGATCAGACCCACATCTCCTGCATCTCCTACCTTGAAATTATAAAAGAACAGGGAACTTTGTTCTAATATGGCAACATCTCTAGGATAACTTAAAGAAAAAAGACAAGGTACAGTCAAGGACATGCGGTATACTATCTTTTATAGAGAAGAGTAGAAATTAGCATTTATATTTGCATATGCTTACATTTACATGAAGAAATAAAGGAAAGACAAACAATTAACAAAAGTGGTTACTAAAATGTCAAGGAGAAATAAATAGAGGGGGATGGGGCTTATTTATTTATTTATTTATTTATTTATTTATTTACTTAGCTGCCCTGGGTCTTAGTTGCAGTCAGGCCCTTGATTGACCTTCATTGCAGCATGAGGAATCTTCAGTTGTGGCTGGGGAACTCTCAGTTGTGGCTGTGGGATCTAGTTCCCTAACCAGGGATGGAACTCAGGCCCCCTGCATTGGAAGCGCAGAATCTTAGCTACTGGATCACCAGGTAAGTCCTGGGGCATACATTTTTCAACGTGTCTCTTTTCTTTTCTATTGGACCATGTAAATATATTATCTATTCAAAATTTCTTAAATACTTGCAAGAGACTCAGGAAGAGCAAAAAATAGGCAAGACTAAACAGTAAAATTATTAAGAGATACTTACGCTTGTCATAAAACTATATATACTATTTCAATTATTACCAAATTTCTTTTGTTGTTGAGTCCAACTTCAGTTCCTTTTGGTCACATTCTTTATATGATCTCAATCTTTTAAAATTTAATAAGGCTTGTTTTATGGCTAAGCATATGATCTATTCTATAGAATGCTCCCTGTGTGTTTTTAAAAAAGGTGAAAGTGAAAGAGTTACCTGCTCAGTTGTATCCGACTCTTTGTGACCCCATGGGCTATAGCCCACCAGACTCCTCTGTCCATGGAATTCTCCAAGCAAGAATACTGGAGTAGGTTGCCATTTCCTTTTCCAGGGGATCTTCCTGACCTAGGGATCAAACCCAGGTCTCCCACATCGCAGGCAGATTCCTTACTGTCTGAACCACCAGGGAAGCCCGTGTGCTTAAAAAGTATGTATATTTTACTTTTGTTGGGTAGACTGTCATATAAATGCCAGTCAGGTCAAGTAGGTTGATGGTGTTGTTCAAATCTTCTGTAATCGTGATGATTTTTAGCCAGGTGCACTTTCAATTATTGAGAGAAAGGTATAGAAGTCCTTATTCATTATTGTTGAATTGCATCTCTCTCTTTTCAAGTCACCCTGTATATTGTCACGTTACTTATTTAACTTATATGCAGAGTACATGATGAGAAATGCCAGGCTGGATGAAGCACAAGCTGGAATCAAGATTGCTGGGAGAAATATCAATAACCTCAGATATGCAGATGACACCACCCTTATGGCAGGAAGCGAAGAAGAACTAAAAAGCCTCTTGATGAAAGTGAAAGAGGAGAGTGAAAAAGTTGGCTTAAAACTCAACATCCAGAAAACTAAGATCATAGCATCTGATCCCATCACTTCATGGGAAATAGATGGGGAAACAGTGGCTGACTTTATTTTTGGGGACTCCAAAATCACTGCAGATCGTGAATGCAGCCATGAAATTAAAAGATGCTTGCTCCTTGGAAGAAAAGTTATGACCAACCTAGACAGCATATTAAAAAGCAGAGACATTACTTTGCCGACAAAGGTCCATCTAGTCAAAGCTATGGTTTTTCCAGTAGTCATGTACGGATGTGAGAGTTGGACTAGAAAGAAAGCTGGGCGCCAAAGAATTGATGCTTTCAAACTGTGGTGTTGAAAAAGACTCTTGAGAGTCCCTTGGACTGCAAGGAGGTCCAACTAGTCCATGCTAAAGGAAATCAGTCCTGAATATTCATTGGAAGGATTGATGCTGAAGCTGAAACTCAAATATTTTGGCCACTTGATGCGAAGAACTGACTCACTGGAAAAGACCCTGATGCTGGGAAAGATTGAAGGCCGGAGGAGAAGGGGACACCAGAGGATGAGACGGTTGGATGGCATCACTGACACGATGGACATCAGCTTGAGTAGGCTCCAAGAGTTGGTGATGGACAGGGAATCCTGGCATACTGTCGTCCATGGGGTCGCAAAGAGTTGGACACGATTGAGCGACTGAACTGACTCATTATCGTTGAATTATATATTGCTCTTTTCAAGTCTGTCGGGTTTTGCTTCATGTGTTTTTAAGATGTTTTTAGATGTATACACATTCATAATTTTTGTATCTTCCTGATGGTCTTATGAAGAGTCCCTCTTTATCGATAATAATATTTCTTGTCTTAAAGTCTTTCTTGTCTGATATTAACATAGCCACTCCAGTGCTTTTATGATTCATGTTAGGTGGCATTACTTTTCTATCATTTTACTTTCAACCTCTGTGTGCATGTCTGTCTGTGAATCTAAAGTGTAGTTCTCAGCAGGGAGCAATTTTGTCGCCTAAGTGACATCTGGCAACAGCTAGAGAAATTTTATGTTTATCACAACTGCATGTCTACTACTGACATGTAATGGATAAAAGCCAGGGATGCTACTAAATCCCTTGCAGTGCAAAGGATGGCCCCCCAAACCAAGAATTATTCAGTCCAAAATTTCAATGATATAAGGTTGAGAAACCTTACCTAAATTATGTCTCTTTTAGACAGCCCTGGTGGCTCAGATGGAAAAGAATCTGCCTGCAGTGCAGGAGACCCGGGTTCAATCCCTGGGTCAGGAAGATCCCCTGGAGAAGGAAATGGCTACCCAATCCAGTACTCTTGACTGGAGAATTCCATGGACAGAGGAGCCTAGCGGGCTACAGTCCATGGGATTGCAAACAGTCAGACACAACTGAGTGACTAACACTTTCATTTTTAGAGAGCATAGAGTTGGAGCTCAGTTTTTCTCCTAGTGTGACAATTTCTGCCTTTTGATTGCAGTATTTAGTCCAGTCACATTTAATGGTGGGATTTATGACTGCCATATTTGCTACTGATTTTCTATGTTACATTTCATTTTGGTTCTTTGTTATTTTCTCACTGCTTTCTTTTGTGCGTGCACGTGCACGTTTGCTTTCCCTGGTGCACTTGCATGTGTGCTCGCTTGCTTGCTCTTTCTCTCTCTCCATATATATATATATAGATATAGCTATTTGTGTGTATGGAATGTAAATTCCTTTTTTAAATTATATTTTTGTGCTATTTTTAATTTCATAGAAGTTTTTCTAGGAATTACAACAATCATCTTGATCACAATCTACTTCAGTGTGATGCTGATTTCAGTCCAGTAAAATATTGAAAGTTTCTTTGATTTTAGCTCTATTTCCACATACTTTCTTCATAGTAGTATTTTAAAATATAAGTCTTCTGTATATAGTACAAACCCAACAATAGAGCAGTATAACTAATGCTTAATTCAACCTTCTATCTTTTTAAAAGTTTAGAGAACAGAAAAATATATTATGCAGTTTTTAATAGTTACTCGTAGTTACATTTTCGAATGGTCTTTATTTCCTTGTACAGATCTGAGTTATTGCCCATTGTTATTTCCTTTTATATTAAGACTTCCTTTAGTATTTCCAATCAGGCAGATCTACTAGGAACAAGTTCTTTCAGTCTTTGTTTATCTGGAAATGTCATTACTTCACCGTCATTTTTAAGAAAAAACAACTTTATTGGTTTATACATAATTTACATTCCATAAAATTCACCCAATGTATGATTCAATCATTTTTAGTAAACTTACCAAGCTATGCAACCATCACCACCAACACCCCGTAAGAACCTTGGTACCATTTTACAGTTAATACCTGTCTCAACCCCAGTTCCAGGCAACACTAATCTATTTTCTGTTTCTATACATCTGCCTTTTCTAAACATTTCATGTAAATGGAATCACACAGTAGGTGACGTTTTGTGCAAGACTTCTTTCATTTAGCATAATGTTGAGGTTCATTCATGGTTTAGCATGAATCACTACTTCATTCTTTTTAATCACTAAATAGTATAAACAGTCCCCCAGGGTAATAGGGACTGCAAAAACAACTGTGCACACTGAAAACAAGTAAAGCAATCTTAATAATCAATGGGGAAAACATAGCTGTTCAATGATCCTTAAAAAATGTCATCAAAACATTAAGACTCTTACTCTTAGCTATAAATGTAAAAGAAATGAAAAAAGAGCAAAACTAATATTTATCTAGTATACTTTAGAACACCCAAAATATTAAGAATTAAAGGATTTTTCTGTTAAAAAAAACTTATCAAAAGTAGTTTGAACAGTGCTTGCTTTCTTTTTCTCACTGTATAATTTACATTACAGAGGGATACCAACCAAGCATCTTTTCTATGCCTTGGTGAACTGTCACACTTCTTTCTAGGTTAGGATCAGCTTCACATTATATCCTTAGCACTTTCCATGTCTTGAAATATCTCCAACAGCTCCTTCAATCTGAAGTGCTTTGTTTTTTTTCTGGCATCACTTCCTCTGGATCATCATCCTTTTCATCACAACCACTTTGTTCACTTATATCAATAAATTCTTCACTAAGTTCATCTGGCTGTAGTGTTTCTCAAATGGTGGCAGTGTTGACACTTCTACTACCAACCCTTTCTTCTATTATTCCCTTTATGTTTGATACAAATTTCTCTTCCAGTGTTGTCACTTTTCACTTGTCTGCTGCACTCTCATCTTTGCTGGCCAATTCCCTCTTTCAGTTATCCATTTTTGCAAAATGTCACATGGGTTTGTCACTGGGAGACAAGGAAGCAACCCAACTGCAAGCTTTGCTGTCTGTGTACGAACTGAATAATAGGTGGGTGGTGACCATCACAGACAGACTCTGGAAGATTGGTCACTCATCTTGATGTCCATCTGTTATAGTTAGCAGGAAAGATTGAATTTTATGCAATTACTCACAGTTAATATACCATGGGCTCCCCTGATGACTCAGTGGGTAAAGAATCCACCTGCAATGTAGGAGACACAGGAGACTCGGATTTGATCCCTGGGTCAGGAAGATCTCCTAGAGGAGGAAATGGCAACCCATTCCAGTATTCTTCCCTGGGAAATCCCAAAGACAGAGGAACATGGCAGGCTACACTCCAAAGGGTCAAAGAGTCAGACACAACTGAGCAAAATTTGAACTATGTTGTTAGAGGACTGGTGTTATTTAACCATGGTCACTGAAATTCATAAATATCATTCTGATGTGAAGTGAGGACTACCCATGTTTTGGGTAGGTAGGGTTTCTAACTTGCTTCTAACCAAAAGAATATGGCAAAGGTGATGGGATAGCACTCTTGTAATTATGTTACATTATATGACAAAGGTGAAATGATTTCTCAGGTATAATTCAAGTCCCTAACCTTCCTTGTTATGAAGTCTACTTTATTTGAAATTAACAAGCTACTTCAGCTTTCTTTTGTTTAGCATTTGCAGCATGGTATATCTTTATCGTTCCTTTTATTTTGAATCTGTATCTTTATATTTAAAGTGGATTTCTTATAAACAGCATACAGTTTAATCTTTTAAAAAGTACAATCTGACAAGTTCTGTCTTTTAGACCATTCACATTTTCACATTTAAATTACTGATTAACTGTGATCAGTAATTACTGATTACTGATCTTGCAGGATTAAAATCTACTGTCTTGTTAGCTGTTTTTTATTTGTTTCATTTGTTCTTCATTTGTCTTTTCCTCTATGCTTTGTCTAGGCTTTACTATTTTTTATGATCCCATTTTATCAGTTCTATTGCTATCTTTACTTGATGCTTGTTGGCTTGGCAGCAGGGAGGTGGGAAATGGGGGCAGTGTCTTCTGTTTTGATCAGTTCTCAATATTAGATAGGTACTGTGGCCCTGGGTCTTGCGGCTGTGGCCTTCATAAGCATGTGATCCTCGTCCAAAGCAAAATTCTGGGCTTAGAATTATGATATTCCTTTCCTCCCCTAAGAGTTCAGTTCAATTCAGTCACTCAGTCATGTCCGACTCTTTGTGATCCCATTGACTGCAGCACACCAGGCTTCCCTGTCCATCACCAACTCCTGAAGCTTGAGTATAGCTTCATTGTTTTTCCTGCTCTCCTTTCCCAGGTGCAGTGGGTTTCTATCTGTTTTTGTTCTCTTTCTTCCTGCAAATGAAAACTTTTGTTCCTTTGGGAGATGAGGAGATATGTCTGGGCATTTTTGGGCAGTGGCTGTTGTTCCACTATCCTAGCCAGCATGCAGGAGACACTTTCTCAGGAATCTCCCTGATCTTCCCTGTGAGGACCTGATGGGGACCCTGAAGGAAAAGTCTGCAAGAGGGTGAGAACCTTCTAAACCTATGGCCCCCAACCTTTGGCAATTCATTAACAATTTGATCTTACTGGCTTATATGACATTCAGCAGTGTCTATCACCAGAGAAAGCAATGGCAACCCACTCCAGTACTCTTGCCTGGAAAATCCCATGGGCGGAGGAGCCTGGTAGGCTGCAGTCTCTGGGGTCGCTAAGAGTCGGACACGAATGAGCGACTTCACTTTCACTTTTCACTTTCATGCACTGGAGAAGGAAATGGCACCCCGCTCCAGTGTTCTTGCCTAGAGAATCCCAGGGACGGCGGAGCCTGGTAGGCTGCCATCTGTGGGATCGCACAGAGTCAGACACGACTGAAGCGACTTAGCAGCAGCAATACCAGCAGCAGTATGCCCAGAAACCTCAGTGTTCTGTTAGGTTCAAGAAAAATCATGAATTTGCAATTTGTCTAGCTTTTTACTTGCTTTAAGGATGGGAACTCTACAGTACACATCTCTGAACTGAAACCAGAAGTCTACTCATTAGCTTTTCAAGTGTACTTATACTTTACATGCAGTCTTTTCCCACAAAGTCTAGATATTTGAAACACTGAAAGACTGTGTGAAGCAAATTACAATGTACTAACAATTCACTGGACGTTTTGCTAATCCAACAAATAACTGAAAGATTGAACATTCCTAAAGTGTTGATATCTAATTAAGGATTCTGATCAGTTTGAAATAACAGATATACCTGCCTGGGTTACAATACTTTCAATTGTTGGGAATTCTCTGGCAGTCCAGTGGTTAGAACTCTGTTCTTTTACTGCCAAGGGTGTGGGTTCAATCCCTGGTCAGGGAACTTTTCCTATAAGCCATGCGGTAAGGCCAAAAAAAAAAAAAAACTTGTTTTCACCAACTTATATGTTCCTGTAACACACAAAATGTTTGATGTCCATTTGGCCTTTTGAGGTAGACTAAACTCAAACCTGTATCATTGACCTTGTGTCATTTGCAGGGCCTAACCAGGCCCTCCATACCAGTGGGGGAGACTGAGAATACAGCAGGTGCTTAACTGACTCACTCCCCTGGAGATGCCCTCTTTTACAGAAACCCAACTGCAACTAGGAATGTTCCTAGTTAACTGAATTGTAGAAATTAAAGAGACATCACTCTAAAACATGGACTCAGTGATTAGTACCCTCCACAGGCAGTTTCCCTGGCTGAACTCATCAATAAAGGGCTTAGAGATTAATGTAGCCCTGTGATTAAAAAACAAAAAGACATTGTTACAGTAATATCTACCATTTTGCTTACAAAGATTAATAACATATACATTAAATTATAATGCTAGTTACACTACAAAAAGGGTCCTCCCAGGAATTCCCTGTTGGTCCAGTGGTCAGGACTCAGTGGTTTCACTGTCATGGCCTGGGTTCAATCCCTGGTTGGGGAACTAAGATCCCACAAGCAACACAGAGAAGCCAAATGAAAAATAAACAAAAACTATAAGGGTCCTTCCTTCTCTCCTCATATCTAACATCATTTCCTCTCCTTAAATAATGTATAATAACTCAATCAAACAGCATCAGCAGATAAGCTTACAAAATAGCTAATGTGGGGTCTGTTCATGCAGATACTTAACATTTCAACTGTGAACAACTATTTATCATAATTACCTCATCCCATTTTTTAGGCATATGTTATCATAGCAAATCCAGCTTTTACCTCAACAACTAGCTTCCTTTCCCCGAGACTGCTGACAGGAATATTGGCTCCTTGGACCCTTGACCATGTAGCTTTCCTCCTCCCTTCTGGACCATATCTAGGTATTAGAAATATTGTATTTCAGAATGGACATTCAATTTAAGGAAGGATCTTCACACCAGTCCTGGGCTTAAGTGACCTCAGATCCATTTTCTACCCTTTGTGGTTCTGCTACATGTTCTAGGGGACAGGAAACAAGGAGGAACTCCTGTAATCTACATTTCCAGGCCCCCTTCCAAGTGGCTTCCAGTTAAATTCATCCATTGGGTGGTACCAGTGAGAGACAAGAGGGGGTAAGAGGAAAGAGGCGAGGGTATCTCAAGCAACCTCACTCCAGGACTCTGGTAACACCACCTTCTCCCTATGTCCACCCCAGGGGTGACAGTGGCTTCCTGCTGTTGCTTTATCTCTAGGTCACTTCAATTCACCATGGTTGGCTTCTCAGTTTTTCCAACGCCTGTTTCACAACTGTCTCCTACTGAACTACTTGCCTATTTTTTCTGACTGGACTGGGATTGAGACTTCATCTGCCACATCAGAGCTCCACCCTTTACCAAATATCCCCACAATGAATAAAAATCACTACTGTAAAGAAAAAATATCGCCTGTCATTCCAGTTCTACAAACATCAAACCATTAGCCACTACAGTTGCCCACCAGTTCATACATATTCTGGCTTCTCCATCACCTCTTAGCAGAAGTTCCTCAGAACTATCTGAGAGGCTGTCTCCCAGGCTCAGGTCCCCAAATAAAACTCACAACTTTCATGTCATGCTTTTTTTTTTCAGGTGACACTGCAGTATTACCATCTTGTCTGTGTCTCTCTCCAGTGCCATCATAAAACTCTGCACAACACCGCCATTGAAAAGAGACAATTTTCTCATTCATACCACTGAAGAGAATCACTCCAGCTCATTCATAGCCTACTCTGTTAATGAATGCAATCGTTTCTTTCCCTGGTTCTCTCAGCAGTAAAAATGTACAACAGCCAACAGATTCCAAGACTAGGATAAGATCATCCATGGTAGGCTTGTTTTAAATGTGTGTTCACGTGTAATATAAAAATGCATAGCTGTTGAGGTATGGCAGAACCTAACACAATACTGTAAAGCAATTATCCTCAAATAAAAAATGCACAGCTGTATAAAAACACAGATACACACATGAAGTCCAGAGTTCAATATAAGTAACACAAAAAGAGTGTGTATGGGGGTTACAATGACCAAAAAAAAGACCAAACCTCCTTCATGGAATTAAGGCATCCACTCTGAAACAAGACAGAGAAAGAGGGACTGGAATTAGCTTCATGCCTGAAACAAAACAAACATAAATACATGAGATAATGGTTTTCAAGACACTGAAGAGGAGGCAATGAAGAATAGGTGATTGAGAGATGCAGATGGGTAATAAGGTAAGGCCTTGACTGCTCCAGCTTATTGCCTTAAGAGAGCTTCCAAGCCACAAAACAAGGAGGGGAAACAGAGACATGTCTAGCTGACTCCCGAAACTGACAAGGCTGGGATTCTGGATACACAGGCAGCTAAAGTTCACAGGACAGAGTACCAGAAAGGAGACCCAAACAGAGAGAGAATCCTGGAGATCCACAGGGGTCTCTCCCTCAGGTATTCAGAAGAAATCAGCATATGCCTATGAGGAGAAAGAATAATTTGAAAGGATTATGACTACAGGGTTTTGGAGGGGCATGATAAAAGTACCCTAAAGTTGTGGTGAATAATTGATAGAACTACATAGAAAATCATTAATACAGAAGATTTTAAATAAAACAGCCAAAACAATTCTGTAAAAGAATAAAGTTGGAGGACTCACACTACCCAATTTTAAGATGCACTACAAAGCTGCAGCAAGCAAGATAGTATGGTACTGGCAAAAAGCTAGATATAGAGATAAGTGGAACACAAGAGGAAGTCCAGAAATACATCCAGACAAATATGAGCAGTTGAGGGAATTCCATGGCTATTCAGTGGTTAAGACTGTGTGCTTTCACTGTCCAAGGCCCAGGGTTCAATCCCTGGTCAAGGAAGTAAGATCCCATAAGCTGTGTGGCATGGCTATATATATATATATATATATGGAATTGATTTTGGAAAAAGCTGCAGAAGTAATTCAATGCAAAAAGACCACCTTTTCAACAATGTAACATCCATATGCAAAAAAATGAATCTCAACCTAAACTTACCTTCAGTCAGTCAGTTCAGGAGCTCAGTCCAACTCTTTGTGACTCCATGAATCACAGCACGTGAGGCCTCCCTGTCCATCACCAACTCCCGGAGTTCAGCCAAACTCATCTCCATCAAGTCAGTGATGCCATCCAGCCATCTCATTCTCTGTCATCCCCTTCTCCTCCTGCCCCCAATCCCTCCCAGCATCAGAGTCTTTTCCAGTGAGTCAACTCTTCGCATGAGGTGGCCAAAGCATTGGAGCTTCAGCTTTAGCATCAGTCCTTCCAATGAACACCCAGGATTGATCTCTTTAGGATGGACTGGTTGGATCTCCTTGCAGTCCAAGGGACTCTCAAGACTCTTCTCCAGCACCACAGTTCAAAAGCATCAATTCTTTGGCAATCAGCTTTCTTCACAGTCCAACTCTCACATCCATACATGACCACTGGAAAAACCATAGCCTTGACTAGACGGACCTTTGCTGGCAAAGTAATGTCTCTGCTTTTAATATGCTATCTAGGTTGGTCATAACTTTCCTTCCAAGGAGCAAGCGTCTTTTAATTTCATGGCTGCAGTCACCATCAGCAGTGATTTTGGAGCCCAAAAAAATAAAGTCTGTCACTGTTTCCACTGTTTCCCCATCTATTTCCCATGAAGTGATGGGACCAGATGCCATGATCTTCGTTTTCTCAATGTTGAGCTTCAAGCCAAACTTTTCACTCTCCTCTTTCACTTTCATCAAGAGGCTTTTGAGTTCCTCTTCACTTTCTGCCATAAGGGTGGTGTCATCTGCATATCTGAGGTTATTGATATTTCTCCCGGCAATCTTGATTCCAGCTTGTGCTTCTTCCAGCCTAGCGTTCCTCATGATGTACTCTGCATAGAAGTTAAATAAACAGGGTGAAAATATATAACCTTGACGTACTCCTTTTCCTGTTTGGAACCAGTCTGTTGTTCCATGTCCAGTTCTCACTGTTGCTTCCTGACCTGCATACAAGTTTCTCAAGAGGCAGGTCAGGTGGTCTGGGATTCCCATCTCTTTCAGAATTTTCCACAGTTTATTGTGATCCACACAGTCAAAGGCTTTGGCATAGTCAATGAAGCAGAAATAGATATTTTTCTCGAACTCTTGCTTTTTCCATGATCCAGTGGATGTTGGCAATTTGATCTCTGGTGCCTCTGCCTTTTCTAAAACCTGCTTGAACATCTGGAAGTTCACGATTCACGTATTGCTGAAGCCTGACTTGGAGAATTTTGAGCATGTCTTTACTAGCGTGTAAGATGAGTGCAATTGTGCGGTACTTTGTGCATTTTTTGGTATTGCCTTTCTTTGGGATTGGAATGAAGACTGACCTTTTCCAGTCCTGTGGCCACTGCTGAGATTTCCAATTTTGCTGACATATTCAATGCAGCACTTTCACAGTATCATCTTTCAGGATTTGAGATAGCTCAACTGGAATTCCATCGCTGATGCCGGCCGGAGCGCGCAGACGCGACGCCGGGCCGCGCAACTGACCGCGCAGACGCGACGCTGGGCTGCGGGAGATAACACGCAGAAGCGCGGCGGAGAGGAGCTACCCAACGCCTGAGGCCAGGGGTGGCAGCCAAGAGGAGCAACCCCATGCCCAAGGCCAGGGGCCGCGGCCGAGAGGAGCTACCCCACGTCCACGTGGCGGTGGCTGCGCGGGCTCAGGAGGGCCGAGAGGAGCTACTCCACGTTCAAAACTTACCTTAGTCAAAAAATAACTCCAAATAAATCACAGATCTAAATGTACAAAATGCAAAACCATAAAGCTTTTAGAAGAAAACAAAACCCTCCTGACCTGGGGTTAAAGAAAAAATTTTTAGATATGACACCAAAAGTACAATCAATAAAAAAGGAAAAGTTGATAAACTGGATTGCATCAAAATTGAAAACATTTGCTCTGCAAAAGATACTGTAAGATGAAAAATAGCTACAAACTAGAAGAGAACATTTTCATATTACATATCTAAAAAGGTCTTGATTCCAGAATATAAAAAGAACTCAAAATTCAAAGAAAACAATACAATTAGAAAATGAGCAAAACACTTGAACAGTCACTTCACCAAAAAGAATATGTGAAAAATGACACATAAGAAAAGATGTTAAGCATCAGGAAAACGCAAATTAAAACCACAATGAGATACCACTACACATCTATTAGAATGGGTAAAATTAAAAATACTAACAATACTAAGTGCTGAAAAGAATGTGGAGCAACTGGAACACTTATATATTACTGGTTGGAATGTACAACTACTCTAGAAAACAGTTTGACAATTTTTTTATAAAGCTAAACACATGCTTACCCTATGACCCATCAATCCCAATCTTGGGTATTTATCATAGAAAAATGGAAACTTAAATTCACACAAAAACCTGTTCATGAGTGCTCAGTAGCTCAGTCATGTCCGACTCTTTGCAACCCCACAGAGTGTATGGACTGTAGCCCACCAGGCTCCTCTGTCCCTGGGATTTCCCAGGCAAGAATACTGGTGTGGGTTGCCATTTCCTCCTCCAGAGAATCTTCCCCACGGAGGGATTGAACCTGCATCTCCTGCATTGCAGGATTCTTTACCAATCAGACACCAGGAGAGCCATTAATGTTCATAGTAGCTCTATTCATAATCACACACACACACAAAAAAACTGGAAACAATCTAAATGTCCTTCAACTTGCAAACAAACTGTGGTATATCCATAAAATGAAATCCAACTCAGTAATAAAAAGGAACTAATTATAGATACCTGCAATGACATGGCTAAATCTCAAAGGCCTTATGGTGAGTGAAAAAATTAATCCCAAAAGGTTATATACTGAAGGACTCCATTTATGTTGATATTTGAAAGACAAAACAATAGTGATGAAGAACAGGTCAGTGACTGTCAGAGCTGTGTGGTAGCATGAGTTTTTCAGGGTGAAGGAATTCATATTCACCTCAATTGTGGGGGTGGTGGTTACACATATCTATACATGTTATAAAATTCATAAAACTGTACATCAAAAGTCAATATTACTCGTGATAATTTTTTAAATAAAATTAATAAATCTAAACAAGAGATGATTTTTAAAAATAAAAGTGTCACGAAATCGAAGAAGCCTCAGGAGCACAAAAAGCTAACAGTTAGATGATACCACCCTTCAAGAATAAGTTAATATAATAGGCCTGATGTTGCTATTTCTAGGAGCCCTGCTTGTATGACTGACCCATACAATAGTTCCTGAGAATTTGACCTGTGAAACATCCCCCATGCTACTAATTGATGAGGTTGTTTCATGTGCCTGCAATACTGAATATGACTAGACAGTTTCTACAAATGTAATTCATACAGCATACCTGCTTTCTTCTGGGAACCAGAAATTTTCGTAAGAGTACGTAATCAGTCCTTATTTTAAAAAAATATCTGAGTCTTGAACAAGCTTTGCTAGGCAGAAACACTGTGCATTCATTGTTGCATTTACTTGCTGGAAGAAGCTTGTTCTGTGAAACCCCACCCCTTTAGAAGCCCACATCTAGACTCTTTCATACTCCACCTATTACATCTTTTTCCCTTAGAAAAACCCTAAAGAATACACACCAAAAAAAAAAAAAAACTGTTAGAGATGATAAAACAAATTCAACAAAGCTAGAGGGTATAAAATCAACACCCCCCCAAAAAAAAACTTCAGTCCTACTTCTATATGCTAGTAATCAACAATCCAAAAAGGAAAATTTTAAAAATCGTATACAAAAATTAACTCAAAACAGATCAACAGTCTAAACTTAAAAGCTAAAACTGGGAATTCTAGTGGTTAGGAGTCAGAATTTTCACTGCTAGGGCCGGGTTTGATCCCTGGTCAGGGAACTAAGACGCTACAAGCTGTGCAGCTCAGGCAAATAAATAAATAAAAACTAAAACTATAAAACTCTTGTAAGAAAATATAGGAGGAAAGCGTTATGGCATTAGATTTGGCAATGATTTCTTCTTGGATATGATACCAAACCACAAGCAACAAAAGAAAAAATATGTATAAACTAAACTTCATCAAAATTAAAACCCTGCACATCAAAGGACACTATCACAGAGTGAAAAGGCAACCCCATGGATAGAAGAAAATATTTGCAAACCATATTCAGAACATACAAAGAACTCCTACAACCCAACAACAAAAAACAACCCAATTTTTAAAACAAGCAGAGGTGTGAATGGACACTTCTCCAAACAGATATACAAACAGCCAATGAGCATGTGAAATGCTCAACATCTCTAGCCCTTCAGTTCAGTTCAGTCGCTCAGTCATGTCCAACTCTTTGTGACCCCATGAATCACAGCACACCAGGCCTCCTTGTCCATCACCAACTCCCGGAGATTACCCAAACTCATGTCCATCGAGTCGGTGATGCCATCCAGCCATCTCATTCTCTGTCGTCCCTTTCTCCTCCCGCCCCCAATCCCTCCCAGCATCAGACTCTTTTCCAGTGAGTCAACTCGTCGCATGAGGTGGCCAAAGTATTGCAGTTTCAGCTTTAGCATCAGTCCTTCCAATGAACACCCAGGACTAATCTCCTTTAGGATGGACTGGCTGGATCTTCTTGCAGTCCAAGGGACTCTCAAGAGTCTTCTCCAGCACCACAGTTCAAAAGCATCAATTCTTCGGCAATCAGCCCTCTTCACAGTCCAACTCTCACATCCATACGTGACCACTGGAAAAACCATAGCCTTGACTAGATGGACCTTTGCTGGCAAAGTATTATCTCTGCTTTTTAATATGCTATCTAGGTTGGTCATAACTTTCCTTCCAAGGAGTAAGCGTCTTTTAATTTCATGGCTGCAATCAGTATCCACAGTGATTTTGGAGCCCCAAAAAATAAAGTCAGACACTATTTCCCGTTTCCCCGTCTATTTCCCATGAAGTGGTGGGACCAGATGCCATGATCTTTGTTTTCTGAATGTTGAGCTTTAAGCCAACTTTTTCACTCTCCTCTTTCACTTTCATCAAGAGGCTTTTAAGTTCCTCTTCACTTTCTGCCATAAGGGTGGTGTCATCTGCATATCTGAGGTGATTGATATTTCTCCCAGCAATCTTGATTCCAGTTTGTGCTTCTTCCAGCCCAGTGTTCCTCATGATGTACTCTGCACAGAAGTTAAATAAGCAGGGTGACAATATACAACCTTGACATACTCCTTTTCCTATTTGGAACCAGTCTGTTGTTCCATGTCCAGTTCTAACTGTGGCTTCCTGACCTGCATACAAGTTTCTGAAGAGGCAGGTCAGGTGGTCTGGTATGCCCATCTCTTTCAGAATTTTCCACAGTTTATTGTGATCCACACAGTCAAAGGCTTTGGCATAGTCAATAAAGCAGAAATAGATGTTTTTCTGGAACTCTCTTGCTTTTTCCATGATCCAGCGGACGTTGGCAATTTGATCTCTGGTTCCTCTGCCTTTTCTAAAACCAGCTTGAACATCTGGAAGTTCACAGTTCACATATTGCTGAAGTCTGGCTTGGAAAATTTTGAGCATTACTTTACTAGCGTGTGAGATGAGTGCAATTTTGTGGTACTTTGAGCATTCTTTGGCATTGCCTTTTTTTGGAATTGGAATGAAAACTGACCTTTTCCAGTCCTGTGGCCACTGCTGAGTTTTCCAAATTTGCTGGCATATTGAGTGCAGCACTTTCACAGCATCATCTTTCAGGATTTGAAATAGCTCAACTGCAATTCCATCACCTCCACTAGCTTTGTTCGTAATGATGCTTTCTAAGGCCCACTTGACTTCACATTCCAGGATGTCTGGCTCTAGGTGAGTGATCACACTATCGTGATTATCTTGGTTGTGAAGATCTTTTTTGTACAGTTCTTCTGGGTATTCTTGCCACCTATTCTTAATATCTTCTGCTTCTGTTAGGTCCATACCATTTCTGTCCTTTATCGAGCCCATCCCTGCATGAAATGTTCCCTTGGTATTTCTAATTTTCTTGAAGAGATCTCTTGTCTTTCCTATTCTGTTGTTTTCCTCTATTTCTTTGCATTGATCACTGAGGAAGGCTTTCTTATCTCTCCTTGCTATTCTTTGGAACTCTGCATTCAGATGCTTTTATCTTTCCTTAGGGAAGTGTAAATCAAACCCATAGTAAACTAAGACTCGAAAATGTCTAGGGTGACCGTCTTTTTTTTTTTTTAATATTTATTTATTTGGCTGCACCTGGTCTTAGTCGTGGCATGTGAGATCTAGCTTCCTGACCAGGGATCAAACCCAGGCCCCCTGCATTAAGAGTGCAGAGTCTCAGCCACTGGACCATCAAGGAAGTCCCTAGGGTGACTATTTTTTTTAAAAAAGTATTGGAGAGGATACAGTGATATTGGAACCCCTGTGTACTGTAGTGGAAGAGTAAAATATTGCAGCCACTTTGGAAAACAGTTTGGTAGTTCCTCAAAAACTTACCCATATAATTACCTTATCACCCAGCAATTGTACTTATAGGTATATACTCAAAAGAATTGAAAATATGGACTCAAACAGATACTTGCATACAAATGTTCACAGCAACATTATACCACCAGTTGCCAAAAGGTAGAAACAACCCAAGTGTTCCTGAGCTGATGAATGAATAAACAAAATATAGTGTATATATACAATGGGATACTAATCAGCCACAGAAAGAATGAAGTTCATATACCTACTACAACATGGATAAACCTTGAAATTATTATTCTAAGTGAAAAAAATCAGATCAAATATTGTATGAATACACTTATATGAAATCTCTAGAATAGGCAAATTCATTGAGACAGAAAGTAGATGAAAGTTTATCAGAGGTTAGGAGGATGGAGGAATGGGGCATTATTGCTTAATGAGTACAAGGTTTCTGTTTGGGGAAATGAAAACATTTTGGAAATAGTGGTGATAGCCACACAACTTTATAAATGTTACAAATGTTAGTGAATTATACAGCTAAAATAATTAAAATGACAAACTTTATGTTAAACATATTTTACCACAAAAAAGAAAAAAACCACCATGTGGCTTATCAGCTAAATATACAATTTTCTGCAAACATCTATTCACCTATCCCTTCATTCTCCTTCCTTAAACAGTTCTCTGTGATTCAAGCAGATGTTTTCACAAAAGTTTCCTTCTCAATGTAAATCTGAGGCATAAGAATTTGAAGGATCTTTAATGCTAAGTGGTGTTACAGCATCTTTTTGTTAGACAAGGTAGAATCCATTAAATAAATGTTGCCATAGCACCTACTATGTGTTACAACTGTTTTACGGACAGAGACAGCAGCAAACGAAAGACACTCTGGCCTGCACTGGGTCTCTTTCTAACGTATTTTGGAAACTCTCTCCAGGAGACTGATATGCCTGTGACAACTAGCACAGTAAGAGCAGAAAGACCCAAGAGTGTGACAGACCCAGCTCAATTTGCCTCCCCACCTCTGTGATAGTGATGTGTAGAAATGAGAATACTTTTAGGCAACTGCTCCCACCTGAGAAGGCCTAGAACAGCCACTTTGATCATTGTTTGACTATTTTCCCCTGTAACACTGGAAGCCTTCTGTCATACTGTCTTAGTTCAGGCTGCTGTAACAAAGTATCACAGGCTGTGCAGCCTATAAACCAGAGAAATTTCTCTCTCCTAGTCCTGGAGGCTGGAAATCCAAAATCAGGGTAGCGGCATGTTCCGGTCCTGGTGAGACTCCTCTTCCAGGATGCACACTACCAACTTCCTGTTGTACCCTCACAGGATGGACAGTTCTCTGGGGCTTCTTTTTAAGGGCACCAATCCCATTCATGAGGGGCTCCAACTTCAACCTAATTACTTCCTAAAGGCCAAACGTCCCATTGCCATCATCACTTTGGGAGTTAGGATTTCAGCCTAAGATTTTTGAGGAGCACAGACATTCAGTCCATAATGCATAGCAACAGAGTAACACCTGGAATGTGGTCTTTGGAATACAAATGAGCAGGTATCTTGGCTTCACTTGGATTCAAGGGCCCAAGGCCAATCTAGCATAGGAAAGGGGATTCTTCTAAACTGGTCAACCTCACCCCTTGCAGCTGTACACTGGAGTTTGAAGCCAAAGCCCCAGCTAATAACAAAGGGTCGCTTTGCTTTGTTTTATACTCTGGGCATGAATTTCCCTCAAAGACCTCCTGGGAGCAGGTGATCAGGGCAGAATCCAGGTTCCCCTCTATCCTAGCCAAATACATCCTCAACCTATTGATCCCATCCTTCAGCAGATCCCCATTTACCAATCTCAAATGTGTGACCCTAAACAAATGAGGTACCATACCCATACCTAACTTTCAATTTATTCATCTGGCAAAATGGGATCAATAATACAGTCTTCATTACATTTTCTGTGAAGGTTATATGGCTTAAACTATGCAAAATAATATGCTGCTTGACCATGATAGCAGGTACTCAATAAACAGCTGCTATTTTTTACTGCATTTATTTAATTACAAGCAGTGTAGTGAATGTATTTAAAGGATCAAAACAAATATTCTATAGCAGTGAGTTTCAAATTTCAGTATTTAAAATCCCTGTTAATGCATTGAATCACAGATTTCTGGGCCTCATTGAGACACTCTCAATCAGTCTGGGGCCAGATCTGCCATTTTTAACAAGCTCTCCAGGTGATGCTGATAGGTTCATTGAAGCAACTTCATAAAACTCGAGATGAACACCCTGTTCAAACTGGATCACTTGAAAATTTACTTTATCAACAACCAACAAGAAAAATGCATGCAAATCCTACTACATTTCTTTTCGGGATTATGTATGACAAAGTATTAATCAAATACTTCAGCAGAGATTGGCTAACTGCTTTCCAAACCTGTTCCTCTTACTCCAACTAGACTATATCTTCCTGCCTCCCTTCCAGTTCAATGTGGCCTTGTGACCAAATTCTGTCCAACAGAAGCAACAAAGCAATGTGCACCACTTCCAGGTTTAGTATGTAAGTCTTCCCCTTATGATCTTCTTCTCTGTCCTTCTTTCATGGGCTGGAGGGGGAGGATTCCAACAGCCCAAGGGACAAATAAGCCACAAAATGGAAGGCGCCTGATCCCCGAATCAAATCCCTGCACTGGCCCATTACATGAGAAAAAAATGAAGTTAGGCCATGGAAATTTGGGGTTGGTTTATTATAACAGCTAGCATTACCCTAATACAGATATCTACATTGATTAAAATAGAGGGAGCAAGCTTTAACCAAAAGAGAAAAGTCTCCTAACATATATGCCCTTCTAAGTGGAACAGAGGCAGTTTTTCAAAAGATATGTGAACCTGAAAATCAAACCAAAACACTGAAATGAAAAGGAAGTTACAGATTCTCAAGTCATGTAAGCCTAACCATTTCATGAAACCTACTGTTAGAGTTTCACAGTGTCACAAAGAGTTTAATGAGAGTAACAGATGGTTTATCCTCACATGGTAGAAGAGTCAGAGAATCTGGTCTCCTCTTCTTATAAGGGCACTGATCCCATAATGGAGACTCCACCCTCATGACCCCATCTAAATCTAATTTACTCCCAAAGACCCCATCTCCAAAGACCATCATCCTGGGGAATGGGACTTCAACATATGAATTTTTGAGAGGACACAGTTCAGTCACTTATCCTGCCTTTCTGCCTCCCCTGACATAGACAGACTTTTGGAAGAAACCAGGACAACTGTCTTACAGATTGTCCCATGTTTTGGATATGTCTGTTTTCACATGGTATTTTATAACTTATTTCCCTATCCCCTATATTTCCTATCAATTGGAAGATGCCCCTAAAACCTCCATTAGATTCAGATGAAGCATTTGAAGGATGAATACCACACAGGTAAAGCTGTCTGCTTCCTCTTATAACACAACAGGAGGCAAAAAAGGCTCTAAGAAATGCTTTCAGGAAATGTCATTTTTCTAACTTTAAGACACATTTTATTTCCATTTATAACTTTTAAGTAACAAATGCTACCTAATCACATAACTGATCTGTTTCTAATGCATTTTTTGCTATAAAAAAAAAGTTGTTTGCTTTATTTTTTAAATGTTTCGATTGTAAAAGTAATGGTCAGTGTTATAGAAAGTTCAGGCCATTCAGAAGAGTATAAAAGGAAAAGTAACATCTCCCTTTCCTCCCTTCCAACAACTGATTCCACTGTCAAAGTTTGTGCCTCTTTCCAAAGATGCACACATGTCATATGTAAATGTATATGCATCATGTTTATGTATTTATATCACAGAACTTTAAAAAATAAATGAAATGCTATACATACTGCTTTGTGCCTTGTTTTTTCCACAACGCTAAGTGAGTTGCCTTAAAAGGACATCTCAAAACACCTTTTTCCCAACTGCACAGTATTCCTTAGTGGGAATGTGCTGTAGTTTAACCAGTTCCTTCTTAATGAGTACTGCAACTTGTTCCTGCTGTAATGAATATTGCCATCTATATAATGTAACACGCTGCTGCTGCTGCTAAGTTGCTTCAGTTGTGTCCGACTTTGTGCAACCCTATAGACGGCAGCCCACCAGGCTCCACCGTCCTTGGGATTCTCCAGGCAAGAACACTGGAGTGGGTTGCCATTTCCTTCTCCAGTGCATGAACGTGAAAAGTGAAAGTGAAGTCGCTCAGTCCTGTCCGACTCTTAGCGACCCCATGGACTGCAGCCTACCAGGCTCCTCTGTCCATGGGATTTTCCAGGCAAGAGTAATGGAGTGGGTTGCCATTGCCTTCTCCAATGTAACACGCTAATGAGATTATTTCTGAAAAATAAAGCCCAAGAATGAAGACTGCCAGATAAAAGAGTAGAACAGCTACCTTATAAACTCTTTTCTAAGTATTAACAAATTGCCCACAAAAAATTACAATGTATACCTATGGCTGATTCATGTTGATATTTGACAGAAAACAACAAAATTCTGCAAAGCAATTATCCTTCAATTAAAAAATAAATAAATTTTTTTTAAAAAGAAAATGACAGTTCTCATCACTCCCACTAACTGTATCCTAATGCCATTTAAAATTACAGCAGGACTCTACCCAAGTAGCAATGCTGGCCAAAGAATCCCAAGTCTAAATTGAAAATGAGAACTAATATCTACCAAGTAAGTAGCAAACACACTGCACTTGACCTTTACAATATCACAATAACAAAAATTCTGTGAGGTGAGTGACACTGTCTCCATTTTTGAAAAAAGGAAACTAAGGTTCAGAGAGCTTGCCTAGTGTTACACAGCTTTACAAGTAAGGCTAGCATTTGAACCCAGGGCATCTGGTACCAAACTGAGACTATACAGAGCTTCCCCAAACTACGGCCAAAGTGAAAGGTTCTTTTAAAAGAGGGAGGGCTCCCAATTAACCAGGAAGAGGGTGGTTCTGAAATGTTTGCTCACAGGCTCAAATGTTAATTTCACACTACTGCAAAAAGCCATAATTTCCCCTTTCAGACTTTGCCTATGAACCCTCCCTCAGCCTGTGCTTAGCAATCCAGCACCAGCAAAACAACAACGAACCCACAGTCCAAGGAACCTGGAAGGTTCTGACCAACACATACTTGAAAAGTTGATAGGTGTGGAGGAGAGGCAAGCGAGAAGCAGGTGGTAGGCTAGCATGACGAAGTTAGATATTTTGGACCCATATCAGCTGTCACAAAAACATTATGGGGAAAGTGGAACTACTGTACACACGAGAGAGAACCACAATTAACTGACACAGTCTGTTTATGCCACCTTTCCCTCCTCAAACACTTGCTATTTCTGCTGCACAGACACGAGGGGCTTGGTAACTTTAGGATGGCACTTAATCACGTACAGAGCCAGACAGCTGGGAGCGACTGGTGCCAGGCGAGGACCTTACCCACTGCCTTGCAGCCCTCATCACAGGGTCTGGCGGGGGTGGGGGCGGTTGCCTTCAAGGTCCCTGGAGAGTCGAGTCTATGGTCACCTTCCCTGGTAGCTGCCTGGACCAGTGGTCAGGGAAGAGGAGTGTTTCTAACTGTCCCTTGGTGGGTGGTGGAATTCCTTCCCATTTAAGTGTTAGGTATTCATAGTGTGTCTCTTACAATCCTTAGGTCCTTTGGGACCACACTCCTAAAGTACATCAACTCTTTGGAGACAATAAGATAAAAGGAGAGAGGAAAAAGAGGGAAAACCTCCCCCCTTTCCCAGTTATGTCTCCATTCCAGATCCAGGGCTCTGAAAGTTCCACGGGTACATACAGCCAACAACTGAAAAGTCACAGAAAATTAATAACAATTTGTTTTAAATAGGGAGTAATGGGCATCAAACTGGATGATTTGAGGAGTATCTTAAAATGCCACAAGAATGCCACAGAATGGAAGCATGGACATGCTATTAGGTGATTCCACTTCCAAAGTTCAAAAAAAAAGCTCAAAAGTATATAAAGTGATGTTTTCCCTCCCACCCCTATGTTCCACCTACCTTGTTCCTCCCATACAAGGAAACCAACGGTGTTAGGCTATTGCATGTCCTCCTAGAGATATTTGATGACTATACCAGCAAATACACATATTATCACAATTTATTTTAATATATTACTATATATCAATACATTGTTTATATATATATATATATACAATTTATTTTAAATATTAAAGCCTTTCCTCTCAAAGTACCACTTAAGTATTTTTTAAAGTGCCAGGAATTAGATTTTTTTCACTTCAAGGTAAAAGTTTTGAAATTCACAGTTGAACTCTTTCACTCATGAAAACCTACCAACATTTAAAAGCTAAATTAGTTATCTCCATAAATTAACTTGGGCACCCAGTACAAAGCAGATACTTAACAAATGTTTCCTTAGATCTTTTTGCCCTTTATTACTCAGAGGACACTCACTTCCTCTACTGATACCAAGAAATGAAATCTGATGTCTTTCTACTGAGAAAGAGAAGTTCTGAAATCTGCACTGCATTCACTTAAGTATTCAAAGATTTTCATATTGAATTTTTTAAAATCAGAATTCCTATCCCTTAAGTATATACTGAATAGTTAGCTAATCAAATGACATCAGAATTCAGATTTGGGGCTGGGAAGGGAGGCGGAACTTAAAACAGAAGACTAAACATCTCTTAGAGAAAAGAAATATTTTCTCTCAGTTATAGGCAATCCACATCAAAATATTAATATTTGGCAGAACCTAGGACATCACACATTGACAAAAAAATTTCTGACTGCATTTCAAAGTAACACTAAAAGCCAAAGACACAAGAAAATTACAGGGAATTCTATGAGAGGATGTTGCCTTTTCTGAACATCATCAATTAAACCAGATTTCAGTAACACAAAGTGAAACAGTACACTGGTAGCACAATCCCAATGACTAAAAGAGTGAGATGAGTTTAAAAAGTACATATCCACAAAGGAAAATTCTACTGTTGTTTTCAAGACTTAAGTTAAAGGTGACTGAGCTCCTAAGAACATTGAGTACTCCTCAGAAAATATATTCTTACATATCATTTTCCATGCACTTGGAGCATATATTTATGAGCCCGTCCAATCTGCCTTCTAAAAGTATTTCACACTGTATTTTAATGAATTGGATCTAGGGGCTATAACATAAAAATATTTTTATGGCTAAAGGCAATGCTCATTTGCTCAGAGTTAACCACCTGAGATGACATGTTTCAACTCCCCACTCTGCTATCAGCTCAGGAAACCTTCGAGCTTACCTGCTTTAGCCTGGGCATCAGTCATTTGTCACAGATTGACACAAACCACAAAGCTCAAGAATGGCCAGGTTTTTCATTCACATCTGTGATTTGCAATAACCAAACTCAGTTTTAGACCTGGTCCTGCTTCAATTCAAGACCTGTTTAGGTCAGGTCTCTCTAAAAACTAGAGGGCTCCCGGAGAGCACTTCATAACCTTGGTGACCATGAGCCAGGGCTGTCAACAATCAAGCACCATGAAAGTAAGGCCCAGGGCCAAGGTAACTGTCACACTAAAGATTAACGTTTTCACTTTCCATTCTCTATCACAGAATCCTGAATGGAAATTGAGTGGAGAGATCCCTCCAGTATAACTGATAAAGTCAAATGTTTCCTACTGGGAAGAGTCATTAAGTGGACTCATCCATTTCACATGAGGATGCCAACCTGGGCCTTTACTCCATTGAATTAAATTCAAAAGGAGAATGCTTGGTTCCCGTTTGAAGTCATGTCATAGTGGGCAGGTGTGAGGGTGGAGGGGGTGGCATGGCAGGGGAAGAGGGATGATTCAGATTGCGGCTGACATCCATGCAGTGACGCCAAGATGTGTGCTGACCCTTGTGCATGTAATACACCATGTGCCATTAAACTCAGAAAAGCATGATGGCATAGTCCATCTTTCACAACAAAAGAAGGCTGACTCCAGAATTAAAGCCACTACTTTTCCTCTTCATACACCCTTAAACGTATCTTCAAAGCAGCGTCCTTGTTAAAATCGGAAGAATGCAAAAGCTCCTCTTCTCTTAAAGAAAGCATAGTGGGTATAACTTCCCACTTGGACACAAGGGTGGGAGGCGTGCCCATCTTTCCGACTAGGACCGCCATGGCGGTACATCACCGTAGGTCTTGGACCACGCTCACCTTTCACAGTGCTTCAAGCTCCGACTTTATTCACAAGACATCCGGGAACACAGATGTCAGAACCGGGCGCCCACCCAGGCTGACCACTGGTGTGGCATCCACCAAAACCCGTCAGCCCCTACCCAAGTCGAGGAAGTCTCAGCCCTTACCCACCCTCACGGTGGACTGCCTCCTGGGGCGGAGCGATCCCTAGGAGGTCACCCCTCCCGCCCCGGCACACACATCCCGTGGAGCTGAACTGGGGCTGGGGGCGGGGGCGTGAAGGGTGGGGTGCGAAGCTGAAACAGAACCGACTGGACTGAACCAGACCACCCCGGTGCCTTTCATTTCCCCGGTTCCCCTGGAAGAAACGTCGAAATGAGGTGGAGTTCATTTTCACGGTAATAGGGAGCCCGAAAATGCAGACAGTTGACCTTGGGAGCCGAGACCGTCTCAGCGGGAAACGGAAAAGAAACGAAACACGTCGGCAAGTGAAGGGGGAGAACAAGGCTCTGCGGGGCGGGGAGGGGGTGGGGGGAAGCGCAGCAGCCTGAGCGCCCGAGGGGAGTAGGGGACGGTGGGCGAGGGTGCGGGCTGTGCTCACCGTAGATCATGGCCAGCCCGGTCTCGTGCAGGAAGCGTACCCGGCGGTGCTTGAAGAGCCAGATGGTGAGGATGGTGAGCGTGAGCAGCAGGATGAAGGTGAGCAGGCTCACGCTGTCCTGCCGGTGGCTCTCCTCTGCCTCCTTCTCCGTGGCGAGCTCCTCCATGGCGCTGCTGTCCTCAGCCGCCGCCCCGGAGGAGGAGGCCGCGGCCGCCCCGCGCAGCCCCCGACCCAGCAGCAGCGGGAGCAGCGGCAGCAGCAGCAGCCGCGGTGGCAGCGCCCGGGCCGCCCGCCCCGGGCCGAGGCGCGCCGCGTCACCAGGCTCCATGGCCCCAGCGCCGCCCGCACCTCCTGCACGCTGGGGCCGGCAGCCCGCGCCGTCGGCAGCTTCCCCTGGCGCCACCGACCTGCCCGAGTAGCCGCGGCCGCTGCAGCTCCTCCTCCAGCGCGCGCGGGGCCGAGACCGGGGCCGCGCCGGGAGGCGCGCTGGGGGAGGGGCGCGCGCAGTGCGCAGGATCCCCAAGCACCGCCCCCCGCCCGCGTACCTGTCCGGCCCCCAGCCGCGCCGCGTCCCCCGCCCTCACCCCGTCCCGCCGCCCTTCCCCCCCAAGCGAGGTCGCCTGTCGCCCTCTAGCCCCCGGCCGGGCCGCGGGCCCCTCTCCTCACTGCGCTCCTCCCTCGGTCCCGGCGTACCTGGCCAGGCCATCTGGGCTCGCGGGGCCGCTTTCTGGGCACTCGCCGCCGCGCTTCGTAAATGGGACGCCAGAGGTCGCCCGTGCCTGGCAAGAGCATCTTGGATGTGCGGTCTCGATTGCTGTGTCTCGGGCCACTCGAAGTGTTTGATCCCAGGCCAGTGTGTAGCCGCTCTGGGTCTAGTAAAAGTGGCGGTTCTGGAGGAGCCCAGGAACCTTGAAGCCACGGTACCCCCGAACACCTCTCTTCCCGCATCTCTCAGAGTGACTTCCAGCATTCTGGGCTTCCCAGAATCCGTCAGGCTTCATTCAAACAAACCTCTGCTTTAGCCTGACCCAAAGTGAGAACCGATAAGGGGTTAAAATGAGGGAGCAGTGTTAAAAATAGCACCTTCATCACTTGGCAAGTAGAGGAACTTCTTTTTCTGCACTGTGGAACTAATCCTCAGGGAAGCGGATTGAACCAGAAGGAACTGGACACTTGCCTTTCTGGGCAGATGAGCAGCAGGTGGTTCAGTCAGTTCAGTGGCTCAGTCATGTCCGAATCTTAGCAACCCCAGGGACTGCAGCACACCAGACCTTCGGTCCATCACCAACTCCGGGAGCTCGTTCAAACATGTCCATCAAGTCAGTGATGCCATCCAACCAGCTCATCCTCTGTTACCCGCTTCTCCTTCTGCCTTTAATCTTTCCCAGCATCAGGGTCTTTTCCAGTGAGTCAGTTCTTGGCATCAGGTGGCCGAAGTATTGGAGTTTCAGCTTCAGCATCAGTCCTTCCAATGAATATTCAGGACTGATTTCCTTGAGGATTGACTGGTTGGATCTCCTTGCTGTTCAAGGGACTCTCAAGAGTCTTCTCCAACACCACAGTTCAAAAGCATGAATTCTTTGCCTCTCAGCCTTCATTATGGTCCAATTCTCACATCCATATGTGACTACTGGAAAAAACCATAGCTTTGACTATGGACCTTTGTTGCCAAAGTAATGTCTCTGCTTTTTAATATGCTGTCTAGGTTGATCATAGCTTTTCTTCCAAGGAGCAAGTGTCTTTTAATTTCATGGCTTCAGTCATCATCTGCAGTGATTTTGGAGCCCAAGAAAATAAAGTCGGTCACTGTTTCCATTGTTTCCCCATCTATTTGCCATGAAATAATGAGACTGGATGCCTTGATCTTCGTTTTTTTGAATGTTGAGTTTTAAGTCAGTTTTTTCACTCTCCTCTTTCACTTTCATCAAAAGGCTCTTTAGTTCCTCTTCGCTTTCTGCCATAAGGGTGGTGTCATCTGCATATCTGCTGCTGCTGCTGCTGCTGAGTCACTTCAGTCGTGTCCGACTCTGTGTGACCCCATAGACGGAAGCCCACCAGGCTCCCCCGTCCCTGGGATTCTCCAGGCAAGAACACTGGAGTGGGTTGCCATTTCCTTCTCCAATGTGTGAAAGTGAAGTCGCTCAGTCGTGTCCGACACTTAGCGACCCCACGGACTGCAGCCTACCAGGCTCCTCCATCCATGGGATTTGCTAGGCAAGAGTACTGGAGTGGCTTGCCATTGCCTTCTCCGCTGCATATCTGAGGTTATTGATATTTCTCCCAGCAATCTTGATTCCAGCTTGTGTTTCATCCATTTCGAATGATGTACTCTGCATATAAGTTAGGAGAAGGCAATGGCAAGCCACTCCAGTACTCTTGCCTAGAAAATCCCATGGATGGAGGAGCCTAGTAGGCTGCAGTCCGTGGGGTTGCTAAGGGTCGGACACGACTAAGCGACTTCACTTTCACTTTTCACTTTCACACGTTGGAGAAGGAAATGGCAACCCACTCCAGTGTTCTTGCCTGGAGAATCCCAGGGACGGGAGCCTGGTGGGCTTCTGTCTGTGGGGTCACACAGAGTTGGACACGACTGAAGTGACTTAGCAGCAGCAGCAGCATATAAGTTAAATAAGCAAGGTGACAATATATGAGGCAGAATTACCCTGGTGGCCCTTTTATGTTGACCTCCTGATAGCCCAGGGAGTTTTTGATGATTCTTAAGACCAGGCCCAGCTCCGTCAAAGAAAAGTTCATAAAGCGGACTCTGGATGATAAAGCCTCTCAGAACAAATCCTCAGGAAATAGAATTTTTCAATCCACCTTATTCCCCTGGTCAGGGAAGGAAGAGAGATGGAATTAATGAATCACTGAATTCCCAGTGTCTAGCTCTGTGCTCACAAGTGTTTGCTGAAGCACTCTGAAATTTGTACCAACTTCCTGTATTTTTTCTCCCAGAGGAGTTTCCATTTTTACGAGGATTTATCGAAGAAAGCAAAGCTTAACTAAAAAGAGTAATAAGGGTAGAGATGGCATCAGGTAGGAAAGATATTTGGAGCACTGCAGATTTCCTGATTCCCCTTCAGGTCCCTTCTGCTAAGCCTGTTTAATACCTTCTTTGCAGCAAGAGAATCTCTTAATCTAGATTTTAGCTAACATGTTTCCATATTCCTCCAGCCTGTCACACAACCTCTACAAAGTCCATATACCTTGTAGTTTCGTGGAAGTTCCCAGTGAAATTGCAAACACTCAAGAAAGTTAACCAATGGGAAAACTTGATCTAATTTCTAGAGACTCACTAAAATCCATTTTGCTGAAAATTGGCCATACTGATCCTAAAATCTGATATTCAACCTCATAGATTCCCAAAAGTCAAGGAAAGAGCTTCTCTCTGTAATTCACACTGAGAACAACTTAGGATCTACCTTAAAAGTACAGATTTCATAGTATTTACAATAGACTGTATTGTCTAAAAGTGCCAGAAACCATGTTTCCAATCTCACATATTTTTCCAGAACCTTTCCACACCCCCATTAGGAGATGGCATCTATGTTCACTCCTTGAATATTGGTAGACCCTTACAACCACTTCAAAGAACAGAAGTTTGCAACTTGGAAATTTAGGTCATAGAAGGCAGTCTGGTTCCTGCCTGGCTCACTCTTACACTCTTGCTCTCCACTCACTTTGGAGCCCTGAGCTTCCATGTAAGAAATCTGGACCATAATGAGATATCACCACCTGTCAGAATGGCTATTATCAAAAAGGCAAGAATAACAAATGCTGCCGAAGATGTGGAGAAAAGGGAACCTTTGTACACTGTTAGTGGGGCTGTAAATTCCACTGTTTCTATATAGTGTTGAAGCCACTATGGAAAACAGTATGGAGAGTCCTCAAAAAACTAAAAATAGGATTATCATATGATCCAGCAATCCCACTTCTGGGTGTATATTCAAAGAAATTGAGATCAGGTCTTGTCAAGATACCTGCAGCCCCATGTTCATTGCAGCATTACTCACAATGCAAAAATATGGAAACAACCTAAGTAGCAACAGATGAATGGATAAAGAAGATGTGATATATATATATATATATATATATATATATGTAATATTCCATGGGGTATATATATATACACCATGTTATTCAGCCATGAGAAAGAAGGAAATCCTGCCATTTGCAACAACATGGATGAAACTTGAGGGCATTATGCTAAGTGAAATAAGTCAAGAGAAAAGCAAATACTGTATGATCTTACTTATATGTAGAATCTGCTGCTGCTGCTGCTGCTAAGTCACTTCAGTCGTGTCCGACTCTGGGTGACCCCATAGACGGAAGCCCACCAGGCTCCCCCTTCCCTGGGATTCTCCAGGCAAGAACACTGGAGTGGGTTGCCATTTCCTTCTCCAATGTGTGAAAGTGAAAAGTGAAAGTGAAGTTGCTCAGTCGTGTCCAACCCCTAGCGACCCCACGGACTGCAGCTTACCAGGCTCCTCCATCCATGGGATTCTCTAGGCAAGAGTACTGGAGTGGCTTGCCATTGCCTTCTCCATATGTAGAATCTAAAAAAGCCAAATTGATAGAGACAGAGTAGAGTGCTGGTTACCAGGGACTGGGGACATGGAAGAGATGGAGAGATGTTGGTCAGAGAGCATAAACTTCCAGTTATAAGATGAACAATTTCTGAGAATCTAATGTGCAGCATGGTGATCATAGATAATAATACTATACTATATACTTGAAAGTTGCTAACAGAGTAGACCTTAAATGTTTCACCACAAAAAAGAAGGGGTAATTATGTGACAGGATGGAGATATTAGCTAGCTACAGTGGTGATCATATTGCAATGTGATATTGCATATCAAATCAACATGTCATATTCCTTAAACTTACACAGTGTTATATATCAATCATATCTCAATAAAGCTGGAATTTTTTTTTAAAGAAATCTTATCTATCTTGATGTTTTCATTCTGGAGAAACCATGGAGAGACCACATAGAAGTAGAGATGAATACAACCGAAGCCCTAGCTTTTTGAGTGTTCCCAGACCAAATGCCACACACATGAATGAGTGAGCCTTCAGATTATTTTATCCTCAGCCACCATTTTACTATAAATATATGAGAGGCCCTCCCCAAGGAAGACTCATCTAGCTAAGCCTAATAAATGCTTTAATCTATAATAACAGCATGATTTGTGTTATCTTAAGCTACTAAGTTTGAAGGTGATTTCTTCCACAGCAATAGATAACCAGGGACTTCCCTGGTAGTCCAGTGGTTAAGACTCCATGCTTCTACTGCAGGGGGTTCAGGTTTGACCCCTGTTTGGGAACTGAGATCCTACATGTTGCGTGGTGCGAGCCAAGAAAAAAAAAAGTATTAACCAGGAGAGTATTTATAGTATAAAGTGGTTGCCTCAGGTAGAGTATGAAAAGATTAGTACCAACTATTCACAAATATACATCAAAGAAAACACTTCATTATCTATACATATTTATATATGAAAACCCCTTGTACACCCCTGTATACAAGGGGTATGATTATACAAGGGTTCTGATTCCAGTTAGCACAGAATAATCACACTCAACCCATTATCTCCCACTGAGTGAAACTATAAGACCTGAACAGAATGTGTGGAGCAGCTATTCAAGAACTGTTTAAAAATATATATTGTACCAAGCAAGCTGAGGAAAAATACCAGAATTCAAAGTGAAATGATTGATAGTGAGTTTACCATTTTTTCCCTCCAGTAGCCACAGACTGTACTGAAAGCAACCCAAAACACATTAGGGGGCACACTGGAAAGAGCAGGAAATACATCTCCTAATATTCAGAGAAAATAGGGAAGTATACCAAGTTGTTTCTCCATTCTCTCACACCCTATCCAACAGACAATCCCCTTACAACAGCTGAATCAACCATGACGATGGAAGCAGGAGTGCTTTCAAGTGCCTAAAGTGGCAGGGAAGTGGGTATCTTTCCTGATTGGAGTATCTGTGGCCCCAAGACAGTGGGGGCAACCCCAAATTTATATATATTTTCTCTCTTTGCCCTCCTACTCCTTGGGTAAATTTGCAGAAAGTGAAGAGCAGAGAGAAGTAAATAAAGACTCATATTTTTTACCAAAGAATTGAAAAGGGGAACTCCAAGGTACTGCAGAGTACCAGGGATTGTGGAGAGGGAGATGCTCAGAAAAACCACCCTATCCCATTGTTTTATGAGCTCCTAGATTCGCCCCAGGAGAAGGCAATGGTACCCCACTCCAGTACTCTTGCCTGGAAAATCCCATGAACAGAGGACCCTGGTAGGCTGCCGTCTATGGGGTCACACAGAGTCGGACACGACTGAAGTGACTTAGCAGCAGCAGCAGAATGAAGGTGAGTGAGTAAATTTGAAGATAGATCAATAGAAATTATCCAACTTGAACAACAGAGAGGAAATTCTGAGAAATACATTAATATGTTGTTCATTCACTAAGTCTTGTCTGACTCTTTGCAACCCCATGGACTGCAGCATGCCAGGCTTCCCTGTCCTTCATTATCTCGCAGAGTTTGCTAAAACTCATGTCCATTGAGTTGGTGAGGCCATCCAACCAACTCATCCTCTGTCACCCCCTTCTCCTCCTGCTCTCAATCTTTCCCAGCGTCAGGGTCTTTTCCAGTGAGTCAGCTCTTCAGATCAGGTGGCCAAAGTATTGGGGGTCTTCAGCTTCAGCATCAGTCCTTCCAATGAATATTTAGGGTTAGTTTCCTTTAGGATTGACTGGTTTGATCTCCTTGCTGTCCAAGGGACTTCATAAAGACCTGTAGGATAATAACAAAAGGTCTAACATTCCTGTGCTTGGAGTCCCAGGACAGGAGAAAGAGTGTGACACAGGAAAGAAAGTACGTGAGCATATAATAACTGAAAACATTCCAAAGTTAGCAAAAGAAATAAACCTACAGATTCAAGCACTTAAACAAACTGCAAAAGGACAAACTCAAAAGAATCAATGTCCACACGTATTATATTTAAACTATTGAAAAGAAAGACAAAGAATATATTCATATATTTAAAGCAGATATTTATAAATGTATTTTATATATATATAAATTTATATTTATTTAAATGTAAATATTTATACATTACATTTAGAATAATGACAATTCAAATGACTATGATAGTCCCTTGGACTGCAAGGAGATCAAACCAGTCAATCCTAAAGGAAATCAGTCCTGAATATTCACTGGTAGGACTGATGCTAAAGCTGAAGCTGCAATACTTTGGCCACCTGATGCCAAGAACTGACTCATTGGAAAAGATCCTAATGCTAGGAAAGATTGAAAGCAGGAGGAGAAGGGGACTACAGAGGATGTAGTCCTCTGTAGGTTGGTGACATCACCAACCATCCTACTGCTTGGGTAAAGTTGCAGAAAGTGAACAGCAGAGAGAAGTAAATAAAAACTCAGATTTTTTTGCCAAAGAATTGAAAAGGGGAACTCCAAGGTACTGCAGAGTACCAGGGATTGGTACATGGTACCAATGTACATGGTACATGTCGATGGACATGAGTTGAGCAAGCTCCAGGAGTTAGCGATGTACAGGGAAGCCTGCCATACTACAGTCCATGGGGTTGCAAAGAGTCGGGCATGACTTAGCAAATGAACTATACTGAACTGATGGATTTCTCATCAGAAACTAACATGATCATAAAGAAATGTACAACATTTTTAAAGTGCTGAAAGAACCATCTACCCCAAATAATATATCCAGCAAAACTAGCCTTCAGGAATACAATGAAATAAAGACAGTCTCTGAAGAAGGAAAACTGAGAAAATCCACTGCCAGCCAACCTGCTATAAAAAGATGGTTAAGAGAAGCTCTTCTTCTCCTTAAAATAGGCTCATTCATTTGAAACAAAAAGGATAACATGATCTAATGGGATTTTTAATGTATGTAGATGTAATACACAAACAGTTATAGCATAAAGGAGTGGGAGGATAACATACTATATGTTAGTATCGTTTATATATTCCACTTGAATTGGTAAAATATTGATTCTGGGTAGGTTGTAAAAACATAAGTATGTATGTTGTATCCCCTAGAATATACAGAGAGATAAAAAATTTGTAAAACACAATATATGGACTAAATGGAATACTAAAAAGTGTTCAAAGAAACCCAAAAAGTGGCAGGAAAGGGGAAACGGAGGGGGAAAAAACCAGAAAGAACAAAAGAAAACAAATAATAAAAGGGCAGACCTAAATCCAAACATATCAATAACTATATTAAATGTAAATGGTCTAAACAAATCAATTAAGAGTGTCATAATCATTATGACAAAATAGGTAAAAAACCAGGACCCTAAAATAAGTACCTAGAAATCACTTCAAGCACAGAAGCCAGCAAAGAGCAGCCTTGGAGCAGAACTGGGACCCGAGGAAGGGCTATTGGTATACCCAAGAAGGCACAATCGTGCAGAAGCAAACGCTTGAGAAAACCTGGAGGATGGAAGCCAGAAGAGCATCAAATATGACGTGATGAAAGCCAGCACCAGGCTGCCCAAGAAGCTAGCACTGTTGAAGACCCTCACCAAGAAGGCAGCAACTTGCTCCTCCACCAAGACACCTTCCTAAGAATGCTGCCCCAAAAGAAGCCATCACCGCAGCCCCCTCCTCTTTGCTCAGACCTGTGCAAATAATGCCATAGGGAGGAAGGGCCTTGTTCTGCAGAGCCTTGAGTTGCACCTTGAACTTTAATGGGGGCCTGGCCCATGAGCAGGTGATCAGTAGGTCCAAAGTACACTAGTTAGCTCCCCAGGGTGCCGACGACCCCACACAGGCCAAGGCCAGGAGGATGCCTTCAGCCACTTTCCACGTCCACCCTCCTTCTCCCCACATCCTGTCCACTGGTTTAACCCAGGGCAATAAACCTGACTTTGTCATTCAAAAAAAAAAAAAAAAAGAACAAGGAAGAAATTCACTTCAAATACCCCAGCATAGGTAGCTTTAAAGTAAAAGGATGGAAACATATATAACATGTAAACATGAATAATAGCTGGGATGGCTTTATTAGTATCAGACTTAGACTTCTCAGCAAAGAAAATTGCTAGGAATGAAAAAGAACATTCCTTGATAATAACTGATCTATCCACCAAGAAGACATTGCAATCTGTATTAGTTTTCCATTTCTGTGTAACAAATTACCGACAAACTGAGTGGCTTAAAACAACACACATCTGTTACCTCACAGTTTCCATAGGTCAGAAGTCAGGGCATAGCTTAATTATGTTCTCTCTGCTTCAGGTGTCTGCATCTAGGTCTCAGCTAAGGATGCAGTCTCATCAGAAGCTTAACTAGGGGAAAATCCATTTCCAAACTCACCTGGATTTGGGGAAGAATTCATTTCCTTGCAGCAGTATGACTGACTAGATTAACTAGGGCCCTGGATTTTTGTTGACTGCCCATTGGAAGCCACCATCAAACATAAGAAGCCATATGCAGTTCCTAGAGGCTAACTGAGGCTCCTGATCATGTGGGTTTCCTCAACATGGCTTCTTACTTCATCAACCCAATAAAGATAATCTCTCACTCCAGTTTGCTAGGATGGAATGTTATGGGAGTGACGTTTCATCGTCTTTGCTATGTATCATAACAATCAACAGAGTGACGATCTATAACCCTCACCATATTCTACCCATTAGAAGCAAGTCCCAGGTCCTGCCTCTCCTCAGTGGGAGGGTATTACACAAAGACATGAACATCAAGAGGTGAGTTCATTTGGATGCACCTTCTTAGGAACTGCCTACCACACAGTTTCTAGCAATGTGTGCATCAAATACCACCGCTTTTAAACACTTGAGGCAAAACATGACAGAACTGAAAGGAGAAATAAACACATCCACAATTACAGTTGGGAGTGTCAATACTCCTGTCTGTGTACAGATAGAACCAATAGACAGAAAATCAGCAAAGATATAGTATATCTGAACACTACCATCAACCAATTGGCTGTAATTGACATTTATAAAATGCTCCACCCAACAATAGCAGAATACACATTGTCTTTAAATACACATGGAATAAATTGATGGCAAAAGGAGAAGAGGGTGGCAGAGGATAACATGGTTAGATAGCAACACCAACTCAATGAACATGAATTTTGAGCAAACTCTGGGAGATAGTGAAGGACAGGGAAGCCTGGTGTGCTGCAGTCCATAGGGTTGCAAAGAGTCTGACACAATTTAGTGACTGAGCACATAGAATAAAAGTCTGCAACCAATTTCATTGGGTTAAATTCAGCAGGACAGTTTCCTTTTGGAGGCTCAAGTGGAGAATCAGTTCCCTTGCCTCGTCCACCTAATGGAGCTGTATTACCTGCCTTTCCTCCATCTTCAAAATCAGCAGTATAGCATCTTGCTTCCGTTGCCACATCTCCTACTTACTCCTTTGACCTTCTTGCCTCCCTTTCTTAAGGACTCTTTCAAGTACTTTTTCTGAGCCCACTCAGATAATCCAAATAATCTTCCCATCTCTAGGTCTTTAACTTGATCACGTTTGCAAGGTCCCTTTTGCCAGTAAGGTAACATAGTTACAGGTTCTGGGAACTAGGACATAGATAGAGGAGGCCATAATTCAGCATACCACATAAACTTGTTGAAGAAATTGAACTCGTAAAAAACATTCCAAAGAAGAATTTTACAGACCCAGGTGAGTTCACTGGTAAACTCCATTTTTAAGAAGAAACAATACTAGTACTATACAATCCCTCATAGAGAATATGAGAGGAGTGAACACTTCTTACTTTATGAGGCTAACATTACCCTGATACCAAAACTGATAGACAGTTCAAGAAAAGAAAACTACAGACCACTATCTCTCATGAACTTAGACATAAAACTCCTCAACAAAGTATTAGGGAATTGAATCTAACAACAAAAAGATTCTAACATTGTAATCAAGTGGTGCTTTTCCTGGTATTGCAAGGCTGGTTTAACACAATGAAATCTACCATAATAACTAAAGAAAAACCACATGATTATATTGGTGCAGAGAAAGTATTTGACAAAATTGTTGATTTGTCCATTCATGATAGTAACTTTCGGCAAAACAGAAATAAGAGGGAACTTCCTCAACTTGATAAAGACCATATATAAAAACAAAACAAAAAACCCCCCACTATAACTAACAACATTCTTAATGTTAAAAACTGAATTATTTCCCCCTAAGATGAGGAAAAGACCCTGATGCTGGGAAAGATTGAAGGCAGGAGGAGAAGGGGACAACAGAGATGAGATGGTTGGCTGGCATAACTGACTCAATGGACATGAGTTTGAGCAAACTCCAGGACATAGTGAAGGACAGAAGAGCCTGGCATGCTGCAGTCCATGAGGTCGCAAAGAGTCAGACATGACTGAGTGACTGAACAACAAAGATGAGGAAAGGTCTTCCCAGGTGGCGCTAGTGGTAAAGAACCCACCTGCCAATGCAGGAGACTAAGAGACATGGATTCAATCCCTGGGTTGGGAAGATCCACTGGAGAAGGGAATGGCTCCAGTATTCTTGCCTGGACAATCCCATGGACAGAGAAGTCTGGCGGGCTACATTCCATAGGGTCGCAAAAAGTCAGATACCACTGAGGTAACTTAGCATGCTTGCACGCAGACAAGAGGAGGAAAGAGGCAGGAAGGTACACTGTAACCATACCTTTTTAACAGTGGGTTGAAACTCTTAGTGTAATAAGGCAGAAAAAAATAATAAAAGACATACAGATATTGCAAAAATCACAATATATAAATTTAAATAGAATACTGAGAAAACAGAGGAACAAAAAAACCCAGAAAGAACAAAATGAAAAGGAAGTGGATACAAAGGAGTTCTCAAAGGTTATTAGAAAATTTCTCCTATTCACAGATGACATGATCGTCCACTTTGAAGATCCCAAGGAATCCATAAAAGCTTGGAACTATTATTATATACTAGTCACGTGCAATTTGAGATGAAATATTTTAAAATATATCATTCACAACAGTAGAAAATAAAAGAAAATATTTCAGCATAAATTTAACAAAACATGTTCAAGATCTATATGCTAAAAACTATGAAACACTGATGAAAGTAATCAAAGAATCTCTAAATAAATGGAAAAACATACCATGTTCATGTATCACAAGACTAAAGTTGGCAAAGATGTTAATATCTCCAAATTTATATGCAGATTTAGTGCAATTCAAGCCAACATCTATACAGAAATTATTGTAAATATAGACAACGGAAATCTAAAATTAATAGGAATATCAAAGTGGGACTTCCCTGGTGGTACAGTAGTTAAGACCCTCTGCTTCTACTGCAGGCGCTATGGGTTCAATCCCTGGTCACAAGCCTCACAGTGCAGCCAAAAAGAATGAAAAAGAAGACTTATTATAAAGGTACTAGTATAAAGGTACTAGTAGTAAGGCATACGGAGAAGGCAATGGCAAGCCACTCCAGTACTATTGCCTAGAAAATCCCATGGATGGAGGAGCCTGGTAGGCTGCAGTCCATGGGGTCGCTAAGGGTCGGACATGACTGAGCGACTTCACTTTCACTTTTCACTTTCACACATTGGAGAAGGAAATGGCAACCCACTCCAGTGTTCTTGCCTGGAGAATCCCAGGGACGGGGGAGCCTGGTGGGCTTCCGTCTATGGGGTCACACAGAATCGGACACGACTGAAGTGACTTAGCAGCAGCAGCAGCAGTAAGGCATAAAGCAATCCAGGCAAGGTATTATTGGTAAAAGGAATAGATATATGGATGAGTGGAATAGATAGAATCCAGAAATAAGATCTATACACAAATATGAGTAATTGATTTTTGACAAAAGTACATAAGCAATTCAGTGGGAAAAAATACTTTCTTTTCAACAAATGGTTTGAAACAACTGGATATCCATATATAAAAAATGAACTCAATTTAAAAAGGGGTGAAAGACTTCAACAGATACTTCACAAAATAGGATGTGTAGATGACAATAATGACATAAAAAGATGTTTAACAGCATTAGCCATTAATGAAAGGAAAATTAAAGCCATGAGCGACCTGTTAGAATGGCTTAAATCAATAAAGCTGACAATACCAAGTAAAGGTGAGAGTGCAAAGTACCTAGAACTCTTGAACACAACCATTCAGGAAAACAGTTCGGCAGTTCCTTGTAAAATTAACATATATTTGCCCATAAGAGCAAGCAATCTCACTACCAGGAGCATATCCAAGAATGAAACTTATGTTCATAAGAACCCTGTATATATTGTTAATCACAGCTTTATTTGTAACACCCCCCAAACCAGAAACAACCCAAGAGTCCTTCAATGGGTGAGTAAACTCTAGTACATCACAAAATGGAATACTACTCAACAATAAAAATGACTAAACAATTGATATACCTAATAACCTGAATGAATCTCAGAGGCTTTATGATGAGTGGCAGTCTCAGAGCTTGCATACTATATGAATCTACTTTTGTGACATTCTCTTTTTTCCTCAGCTTTATTGAGAAACAATTGACACATCACACTGTATAAGCTGAGGTGTGCAATATGGTGATTTGATACATTTATAAATTTAAAAAAATTATCATCACAGTATTAGTTACCACTTCCATCCCATCACATAGTTTTTAGGGCAGTTTTGAAAAGATAAAACTTTAGTTATGGAGAATGGACCAGTAGTTTCCAGGAGTTAGCAGGAGAGGAAGAGTGAAGGGATAGTACAAGGGAGGACTTGGGGATGACGGAACTGTTCTGTATCCTGATCATGGTAGTGGTTATATGAATCTGTACATGTGTTAAATTCATACAAGTGCATACTAAAAAATGCATTTTGCTGTGTGTTATTTCAAATAATTCCTCCCTGTTGTGTGTTAACAAACTCTTTCGTTACCCTTGAACATTCTCCAATTTTATGTTAGCTTAAGGAGGTGGTTCAAGCCTCAAGAAATCCCCTAAACATTTCACAATATAAGTCAAACCTTTATGCTGTACACGTGAAACTCAGTAATATATGTCAATTAGATCTCAGTGAAAGTGGAAGAAATTCTAAAATAAAATAAAAACCATTATTTGAAGAAAAAAAAATCCCCTAGAGATGTGTCCTAAGTTCAGCTACCCTGAAATGTGGCAGGATGTGACAGGAAAAGAAACCTGAGCCCTTAAGTCCAGGCACTTCTGCAGGTTACTATGAAGTCTGAGGACATAAATCATCATGGTGAGGGGCCTGTTTTCTAGAATTGGAAATTAAGTATCCAAAATTAACTCTCTGGTGCATGCATGCTAAGTCACTTTAGTTGTTTCCAACTCTTTCCAACCCTGTGGACTGTAGCCCAACAGGTTCCTGTGTCCAAGGGATTCTCCAGGCAAGAATACTGGAGTAGGTTGCCATTTCCTACTCCAGGGGAATCTTTCCCACCCAGGGATCTAACCTGTATCTCTTAAGTCTCCTGCATTGGCAGGTGGGTTCTTTACCAATAGCACCACATGGGAAACCCTAACTCCCTTGTAGGTTTTCACAAATAAGCTGCGGAGTTACTAACTTACTCAAAATTTAATTTTAAAAAATCACTTTGAGTATTTTCAACAGAGGAAATTTTCTGCAGGTAATTGGTGATACAACAGATAGAAAAGCTGGGAATGTGATATACCCCAAGAGAGTAGAAAGTGGAAGACCCTAAGCTGGAGAGACAAAGAAAAAAGGGAGTTTGATAAAGGACCAGGGGTCAGGGGTGTGTGAGAGAAGCTGGGACCACAGCAGGCAATCCTTTTAGGTTCGGCCAATGGAAGGCCCTCGTGGGAGAATGAAAGGCAGCAAGGAAGTGGGGGGGCAGACTTCCTTCCTGAGTTCTGCTGCTCCAGACTGCTCTGCCCCAGTGGAGCTTCCTTCAGAGCTTCCAGAACTAACCTCAGCCACAGGCCCCCCATGAGGCCCAAGTATCAATTCTACAGGACATCTCTTCCGAACCCCTAGGTTCTGGTAACCCCACCTGTTTCCTGCTGTGCTTTCAACCCTAGGGATAGCAGCTGCTGCCTGAAATTATTCTGTTATCTCATACTTGCTTTTTTATTCTCTCATTTCTCCAACACCTATGTAGCCAATTTTTTGCAACACCTATGTAGCCAATTCCTTGTATCACACCTCCTCTGTTGAAACAGAGGAGGTTTCCTCTTGTTCTATTTTTCTGACTAGACCCTGAGTCCCCTCTCTTGCTGTTGATTTAGTTGGTGTCTCAGTCATGTCTGACTCTTTTGCGGCCCCATGGACTGTAGCCCACCAGGTTCCTCTGTCCATGGAATTTCCCAGTCAAGAATACTAGAATGGGTTGCCATTTCCTTCTCCAGGGGGTCTTCCCAACCCAGGGCTTGAATCCGCTTCTCTTGCATTGTTAGGCAGATTCTTTACCACTGAGCCACCAGGGAAGCCCAAGTCCCTTCTCTAGAAACACACTGTACAGTCTGAGGGCAGCCAATGGTACAGCTGACCCTGAGCTCATTGTGTTTGTTTTGCCTCTGCTTGAAATTGTGCCCGAATTTGAGGATAAAATCAAAATTCCTAAGCATGGTACATAAGGTCTATGGTAGATTTTGCAGGTAGCCCCCAATTTGAGTGTTGTTGTTGTTCAGTTGCTCAGTCGTGTCCAACTCTTTGCAACGCTTTGGACTGCAGTATGCCAGGCTTCTCTGTCTTTCACTATCTCCCAGAGCTTGCTCAAACTCATACCCATTGAGTCGGTGATGCCATCCAACCATTTCATCCTCTGCTGCAACCTTCTCCTCCTGCCCTCAATCTTTCCCAGCATCAAGGTCTTTTCCAATGAGTCAGCACTTTGCATCAGATGGCTTGGATGCCACCCGATTGGAGCTTCAGCTTTAACATCAGTCCTTCCAATGAATATTCAGGGTTGATTTCCTAGAGGATTGACTGGTTGGATCTCCTTGCAGTCCAAGGGACTCTCAAGAGTCTTCTCCAGCCCCACAGTTTGAAAGCAGTATGTGTGAGTTCCTTTAAAACAGAGCAGGACCTGTGGGGCTCCTGGGCATGGAAGTCTTTCTGTGTCCCATTTCTTGTTTGTAGTGAATAGACTCCAGCTTCCATGACCTTCCTGAGTCCCAAAGGGCAGATTTGAACAGTTGCTAATCCACAAGGGAAAGGGAATTGAGAGACAAAGGAAGAGACCTAGTACCTGATTAAAGGATCCAGAGAAGCTCATCAGGAGACCACCTGAGGCCAGATTAAAGGAGTGTTGGCCCTGCACACACCATGATCCTTATCAGCAATCCTGCCCTTGAAGCATTGCTATAAAACTCTTCGCCAAATCCCCCTGGGTTGGGACAAGTTTTTGAGGCATTAGCCCACTGTGTCCCCATTTGCCTGGCAAAGCAATAAAACTATTATTTTCTCTTTTACCCAAAACTCTATCTGAGATTCACTTCAGCACAGGTGCACAGAGGCCGAGTTTTTGCTATCATTTTCTACTTCTGAACCCAGGGAGGACTGACATTTTTACCTCTTTGAAGTTTTTGGTGGCTTTATGATTTGCTTTTGGCAAATGAAATGAGAGCAGAAATGATGAGTGGCACTTCTGGACAGACATTTAAGTGCAGGTGCATGATTCTCTATATTCTCCTCCTCCACAGTGGTGAATCCTGAAGCCTCAGGTTGAGAGGGGACCACGTACTGCAGAAAGCCCATGTATGATGAGTAGTCTGGGCAGATTTTTTTTTTTTTTACTATGGGGCTGTTACTGAAACCAAGAAAGACCCTGAAGGCACAAAAGCATTTCTGTGTCCCCCATTTCTTGTTTGTAGGAAGTAGGATTCATTCAACTCCCAAGACCTTCCCTGAGTCCTGTAGAGCAGATTCAAACAGTTGCTCATCAGGGAAGTAAGAGAATGCAGGAACAAAGGAGGAGCAGTCAAGAAGCAATAGTGCAGCTTTAAAGCAGCATCCTTGTTCCTGCTCAAAGAATATACACCAGAGTATCTTTGAGCTCTTCTATAGGAAATAAGGATGATGGTAACTTCAGACTGAGAACAAGATTCTTGGAGCACAGCCCTGTTACCTCACTACCCACTAATCAGAAGAAAGTCACACACCCTGCAGCCCTCATTCCAAATTTTGCCTATAAAAACTTCTCCCTGAAAGCCATGGAGATTTCAGGTTTTTCTGAGCATGAGCAACTATTCTCTGTTTGGCCCTGTGATCAATCTTTGCTCCAAACTCTGACATTTTAGTTCATTTGGTCTCACTGTGTGTCAGATACACAAACTTGCATTCAATAACATTACCATAGTCAAATCTAGGCTATCCTAATACATTTGCGATTTCTCTCCTGCCCATCTCTCTAGATTCATCTCTAGCTGTGGCCCCAACTCTCTCACTCTCCCATAAGAGCATTAAGAAAGTTTAACTCCTCTGGGCTGTTGCATCTGCTTCTCTTTTTGCCTTACTAATCATTTTCACTTGATATCTGCTCCCAGTTATTGAAAACCCAATTGAAATGCTATCTGGTCCACGAAGCCTCCTTAATCTGGGTAAGGTCTGTTTCCTCAATATTCCCCTAACACCTTGTGGTTAATTGTAATATGATCCTTCCCATGTTGTATCACATTATCTACTTATTTGTTGATATCCCACTTTAAGTTCTTTAGAGGCTGGGATTGAGTTGTTGTTGTTGTTGTGTTTGTATTGTTGCTTTTTATATTTATCTCTAGGTAAATAATGCATTGAGTACAATGCCTGGTACATAGTAGATGTTCAAAAAATTTGCTGAATAAATGACTAAACATATATAAATAAAGCAGAGGATATGTTTATTTTATTTTATTTTAATTTTTATTGGAGGCTAATTATTTTGCAATATTATATTGGTTGGTTTTGCCATACATTGACATGAATCCGCCCTGGGTGTACATGAGTTCCTCCTCCCGAACCCCCGTCCTGATATGTTTATTTTAATGTTTAGTTATATACACACAAAGCAATATAAATGGAAGTCATTTTGTGAATTCTATATTTTCCCAAGGTACCTCATGTGGATTTTTGATCATCTACTTTATCTAGAATTCATATCTTTTTAGTTATTGCTTGCTTTGTCCAATACATTTTCTGCATCCTTCTTATTTCCATTGATCTGTCTCTATGAAAGATCAGCTGGCAAGATCCACTTACTTGATCTGTGTCAGTAAATATGTATAGTTAAAATTCAGTGCAGTTTGGGAAACTGCAAAGGAAAGTTTGGGAAACTGGAAAGGATTTAAATATCTTTTATGTATTTAATGCTTAGAACCCTTGTACCATATTCCAAATTAAAAGTTACTTTAAAAATAAAAGAAGGTTTGGGGTTTTTTTTCAGCTATTTTATCATCCCCAAATCACAACATTCCATTCTTATTCTATTTCCAAAGACCAAAAACCCCTCCCAATTCAAATTCAGTCTCAGTTCAGATTCTCTTGAAAAAAGGCAAAGTCATTTCTAGACACTCATAGTTTTATGTTTCTCATTAAATACATTGAGATTTCTCTAAATGTGAATCATTTAAGCAAAGCCTTGGGAAACCTCCAGATTCTTTTTTAATTATCTTAAAGTATTCTGAAGATAGTTAAGCAAATATTGGAGAAAATGTCCGTATCAAGATTTTTAAAAAGAGCCTATAATGAACTGAAGATACTTCTCAAAGCTTTTATTGACAGTTCAGGTTTGTCGCTTCTATCTGCTTGCTCCTGTCTCACTACATTAAGCAAAATGTAGGTATTGCTTTTTTTTTTTTTTTTTGATATTGCATTTGTTAAGCTCCTTCTGGCATCCTCCAAATTTGGGCTTGCATCCAGGGATGGCTGCAGTGCACCACTCTGTGAGTTGATGACAGCTAAGGTTGAATAGCCCCGGGGGAACTTCCATGGATGTGTTGACTACCACAGGTATAAATAGATGATCCTTTTCTTAATGCAAGATGGACAGAAAGACACAATGAAGACCCAGGTACCACTGCCTTCATGCTTGCACAAAACCACACAGACTACATGTTTATGATTCGGTAGCCATATTAGAAGAGTGCTGCCTCAGATTCTAGTCAGAGGTTGTTGTTGTTTAGTCACTCAGTCATGTCCAATTCTTTGCAACCCCATGAACTGCAGCACTCTAGACTTCCCTGTCCCTCACTATCTCCCGGAGTTTGCTCAAGCAAACCCACCGACTGAGTCGGTGATGCCATCCAACCATTTCATCCTCTGCCACAACCTTCTATTCCTGCCCTCAATCTTTCCCAGTGTCAGGGTCTTTTCCAATGAGTCGGCTCTTCACAACAGGTGGTCAAAGTGTTGGAGCTTCAGCTTCAGCATCAGTCTTTCCAATGAGTATTCAGGGTTGATTTCCTTTAGGATTGACTGGTTTGATCTCTTTGCAGTCCAAAGGACTCTTGTGCAGCACCACAGTTTGAAAGCATCAATTCTTTGGTGCTCAGCCTTCTTTATGGTCCAACTCTCACATCTGTACATGACTACTGGAAAAACCATAGCTTTGACTATATGGACCTTTGTCAGCAGAGTTTAGCTACAGTATACCTTAGAGTCCCCTCCATAGACGTCATCTTTCTTCCCATGGTGGCTATAAAATTTTGCCTCAGACATGTACAGGAAAACTCATCAATTATTATAAAAGGAGCTCAGCAGGTTTATTAGAAATATTTTTGCTATAAGTAGTAGAAAAACCTGTTTATCAATGGCTAAAGCAAATAAGAGTTTATCTTACTCATATAACAGGAGTTCTCTCTCTAGAAAACTGCTTGTATAGGTTCAGTGCCTAAACGATGTAAGGACCACAACTCCCCCAGCATCTATGATGGAGAGACAAATACTGCAGCTAAAACTGAGTCCCCTGAAACTGAGTTCCCCTGCCAAGTTTATGATTAACTTCTCCATCCAAAACTTTATTCCCTTTCTTGTCCTGTCCCTGTTTCTCTTAGGATTGAGGAGTACCAAAGAAAAATGGGGATTGAAATTGAGCAGGAGAGCAAGATGGCAGAGGAGTAGATGGACATGGAGTACATCTCTCTCCATGGACACATCAAGAATACACCTTCAGATACAGAAGTGCATACAGAACACCAGCTGTGATTGGACAGGAGGACCTGACCAGTGGAAAAGAATATATAGAACCACCCAAAATTTGGTAGGATGAAGGAACTAGGGGGGAAAACAGAAGTGTTAGTAAGACTGGACCTACCCTCAGCGGGTGGGGGAACTGAAGCAGGGGTTCGATCCCCACAGCAGGGCAATTGTCTGAGTCAAAGGAGAAACATTTAAGGCTGAGAGTGAAACAGCTGACCTGTGGCAGCCTAAATGGAATAAGAATCAGACAGTCCTTGCCACAGCCATACATATGCTGGGCAGGAACGTGGGTTCCCTGAAAGGGGCAGCGGCTGGGAGCTGAAGTGTAGAGATTGTGGAGCAATCCCAGTGCGAGGGCTGCTGTTGACTACAGAGAGATGGATCGAGGGGATGTGAGGGAGGAGATCATGGTGGGAAATGCCTGTGGAGGAAAGCCAGGCAGCCATGGAAACAAGGCAGTATTGCTGAGTCACATGTAAGGGGTGGAGCCATCACCATAGCCTCTCTCTCTCCACATGCCAGCATCAGAAGCTGAACAATACAGAGGCTGGCCCATCAAACACCTGACGCACTGAACTACAGAGAAGGACCCACCCAGGGTGCCCCTTTAAGTGCCTGATACACTGATCTACAGAGTAGGACCCCAGCCAGGGGGGCCCCTCTATGTGCCTGACATGCTGAGCAACAGAGAAGGACCCCAGGCAAGGGATCCCTCTAAGTGCCTGAAAGGGCGGAGCTATGGAGGAAGACTGGCCAAAGAGGCCTTCTGATCACTAGTTACAAGAGGCTCAAAAAAATACTGACAGGGCCATAACTCCTGCTGCAGAGGTAGTTTGTGTCCCTGAACACTTGGCACTGCCAGAGTCCCTGCAAGTCAAGCAGCTTCATCACCTTCATGCTGAACTCTCACTCAGGCAGAGCTGCCACAGGCCAAAAAAAAAGTCTTGTGTTTATGCACGCTGAGTCACTTAGGTCCTATCTGACTCTTTGTGACCCTGAAGACTGTGGCCTGCCAAGCTTCTCTGTCAGAAAGGGGATTCTCCAGGCAAGAATACTGGAGCGTATTGGCCAGTACTGGTTGCCATACCCTTCTAGAGCACTATATTTCCTGCTGCCCTAGTCGCCAATCCCCCTGACTACCTGGTGTTGCCACAACCCCTGCAACCCAAGCAGCTGCACCACGTCCACACCTGGCCCTCACAGGGACAAACCCAAGCCCTCCAGGGCAGCCCCAGGAGTTAAACCCCAGTGGATGACCCACAAGTAGAGGCTGAAATAAAACCACAATTGAAATCCAGGGGCAGTGTGGCTAAGGAAGAAGACCCAAAACCTTCCCACAAGCTGTACAAGCTGCAGATTAAATCCACATGATCAACTAAGCAGACTCTATGTCTATGGAATATATAAAAGGCCACTGAGAGCTCCCACAAAAGACAATGCACTTGCTCTGATAGCTGTGGACATTGGAGGCAAGAACACACAGGAGTCACACAGGAGTAGGACCAGATTAGAATCTGAGCTGCCCCCTCAGCAGGTCCAGAGATCAGTACAGTGTTGGAGGGCATCCTAGGGCGGTAAGGTGGACTGTGATTCCCAGTGTGGGAAAGGACTCTGACAGCAGTGACTCAAGAAAAACATTTATTATTCTTATCTTTTGATTTGTTCTGAAAATTCTTTTGATTTTTTTTTGTCTTTTTTCACCCCTCTGTTGTAGTTGTCGATTTTATTGGCACTAAGAAATCCAATTAAGCTTTTGAGCTTTTTTCTTTCTCTTTTTCCTCAGTCAAATTTTTTATTGTTGTCATAAACCTCTGCCTCTACCTTGGGCTTTTGCAGTTCTGTGGAGTTTTCCTCTTTCTTCCCTTTATTCTTTCTTCTTCCCTTTTTTCCTCTTTTCTCTTTTATAATTTTAATTTTTATTTTTTAAACCTATTACTTTTTTCTACATTTATTCCTTCATTTGCCTTTCCTACTGTTCTTTTCCCCTTACAGTTAATCTTTAATATACATAAATCTTCTTCATCTACCTCTATTTAACTTTGCATATCTATTCTTTCTTTCCTTTCCTCTCAGCATATTTGTTAGCTTTGTTTTCATTGCTTTATTACCCACTTGGCACCTTGCTTTAGTTTTGTTTTCCAGTTTCTGTTGAAGTTATTTTTGTTTTTAACTGGTAAATATAAGTTTTTATTTCCTTTGTTCATCAAATCAATCCACTGTATTTTTGTTGGACTGTTTTCAGTTTGCTCATGGGTGTGTGTGTGTGTGTGTATATATATATATATTCCATTATTTTAAGTATTATTTGCCTGATTTTGTAACTGCAATTTGTCTGGGGTTCATCTTTGGTTTCTCTTTTTTGGATATTTGTTTTACTGTCCCTTAATGGAGAAGGAAATGGCAACCCACTCCAGTGTTCTTGCCTGGAGAATCCCAGGGATGGGGGAGCCTGGTGGGCTTCCATCTATGGGGTCGCACAGAGTCGGACACAACTGGAGCAACTTAGCAGCAGCAGCAGCAGCAATGCCATAACAAACCACTTGTGGAATCTTCGTTCCTGACCAGAGATCAAACCCTGAGCCTTTGGAGTGGGAGCACTGACTCCAAGACCCTAGATTACCAGAGAACTAACCCGAGGGAGTATCAAATAGTGAGAACTCACACAAAGGAAACCACTTGAATACAAGACCCGGCATTACCCAACCACCAGTAGCACTCTGTACAGGATGCCTCATCTAAACAACAAACAAAACAAAAATACATACGGTTTTTATTTTTCATTTTGGTAATGTGTTGTATTACATTGATTGATTTGCGGATACTGAAGAATCCTTGCATCCCTGGGATAAAGCCCACTTGGTCATGATGTATGATCTTTTTAATGTGTTGTTGGATTCTGATTGCTAGAATTTTGTAAAGGATTTTTGCATCTATGTTCATCAGTGATATTGGCCTGTAGTTCTCTTTTTTGTGTGGCATCTTTGTCAGGTTTTGGTATTAGGGTAATGGTTGCCTCATGCAGTGATTTTGGAAGTTTACCTTCCTCTGCAACTTTCTAGAAGAGTTTGAGTAGGATAGGTGTTAGCTCTTCTCTAAATTTTTGGTAGAATTCAGCTGTGAAGCTGTCTGGACCTGGACTTTTGTTTGCTGGAAGATTTCTGATTAGAGTTTCAATTTCCGTGCTTGTGATGGGTCTGTTAAGATTTTCTATTTCTTCCTGGTTCAGTTTTGGAAAGTTGTACTTTTCTAAGAATTTGTCCATTTCTTCCACGTTGTCCATTTTATTGGCATATAATTGCTGATAGTAGTCTCTTATGATCCTTTGTATTTCTGTGTTGTCTTTTGTGATCTCTCCCTTTTCATTTCTAATTTTATTGATTTGGTTTTTCTCCCTTTGTTTCTTGATGAGTCTGGCTAGTGGTTTGTCGATTTTATTTACCTTCTCAAAGAACCAGCTTTTGGCTTTGTTGATTTTTGCTATGGTCTCTTTTGTTTCTTTTGCATTTATTTCTGACCTAATTTTTAAGATTTCTTTCCTTCTACTAACACTGGGGTTCTTCATTTCTTCCTTTTCTAGTTGCTTTAGGTGTAGAGTTAGGTTATTTAGTTGACTTTTTTTCTTATTTCGTGAGGTATGCCTGTATTGCTATGAACCTTCCCCTGAGCACTGCTTTTACAGTGTCCCACAGGTTTGGGGTTGTTGTGTTTTCATTTTCATTCATTTCTATGCATATTTTGACTTCTTTTTTTATTTCTTCTATGATTTGTTGGTTATTCAGCAGCGTGTTGTTCAGCCTCCATAAGTTGGAATTTTTAATAGTTTTTCTCCTGTAATTGAGATCTAGTCTTACTGCACTGTGGTCAGAAAAGATGCTTGGAATGATTTCAATTTTTTTGAATTTACCAAGGCTAGATTTATGGCCCAGGATGTGATCTATCCTGGAGAAGGTTCCATGTGTGCTTGAGAAGAAGGTGAAATTCATTGTTTTGGGGTGAAATGTCCTATAGATATCAATTAGGTCTAACTGGTCTATTGTATCATTTAACATTTGTGTTTCCTTGTTAATTTTCTGTTTAGTTGTTCTATCCATAGGTGTGAGTGGGGTATTAAAGTCTCCCACTATTATTGTGTTATTTTTAATTTCCCCTTTCATACTTGTTAGCATTTGTCTTACGTATTGCAATGCTCCTATGTTGGGTGCATATATATTTATAATTGTTATATCCTCTTCTTGGATTAATCCTTTTGGTGGGAATGCAAACTAGTACAGCCACTATGGAGAACAGTCTGGAGATTCCTTAAAAAACTGGAAATAGAACTGCCATACGACCCAGCAATCGCACTCCTGGGCATGCACACCGAGGAAACCAGAATTGAAAGAGACACACGTACTCCAATGTTCATCACAGCACTGCTTATAATAGCCAGGACATGGAAGCAACCTAGATGTCCATCTGCAGATGAATGGATAAGAAAGCTGTGGTATATACACACAATGGAGTATTACTCAGCAATTAAAAAGAATACATTTGAATCAGTTCTAATGAGGTGGATGAAACTGGAGCCTATTATACAGACTGAAGTAAGTCGGAAAGAAAAACACCAATACAATATACTAACACATATATATGGAATTTAGAAAGATGATAATGATAACCCTGTATATGAGACAGCAAAAGAGACACAGATGTATAGAACAGTCTTTTGGACTCTGTGGGAGAGGGCAAGGGTGGGATGATTTGGGAGAATGGCATTGAAACATATGTATTATCATATGTGAAACGAATCGCCAGTCCAGGTTCAATGCAGGATACAGGATGCTCGGGGCTGTTGCACTGGGATGACCCAGAGGGATGGGGTGGGGAGGGAGGTGGGAGGGGGGTTCAAGATGGGGAACACATGTATACCTGGGACAGATTCATGTCAATGTATGGCAAAACCAATACAGTAATGTAATTAGCCTCCCATTAAAATAAATAAATTATTTAAAAAATAAAAATTAAAAAATTAAAAATATTTTTTAAACCAAATAATCAGCAGATAGGAGCACCAGCTCACTCAGCCTTGCCCATCAGAGGAAAAACAAACAAACAGAAACTCAGCACAAATCTCACCCTATAAGCACAAAGCTCACACAAACTACTGGACCAACCTTAGGAGGGCAGAAACCAAAAGGAAGAAAGAATTCAACCCTCTTCAAGGAAAGAATTCAACTTTCCTCCAAGTCTGGGAAAAAGAGACCTAAAACACAATAATTTAAAAAAAAATGAAAAGACAGAGAAATACTGCACAAATGAAGGAACAAACTAGAAACACAGAAGTTCAAACATATGAAGAGGAAATAGGGAAGTTACCTGAAAAAGAATTCAGAATAATGATAGTAAAGATGATCAAAAAACCTTCAAAATAAAATGGAGAAAATGCAAGAATCAATTAACAAATACCTAGAAGAATTAAATAATAGCATACAGGGACAAGCAACACAATTACTGAAATTAAAAATATTCTAGAAGGAATCAATAGCAGAATATCTTAAGCAGAAGAATGAATCAGTGAGCTGGAAGATAAAATGGTGGAAATAGCTTCTGAAGAGCAAGATAAAGTAAAATGAATGAAAAGACCTGAGGACAGCCTCAGAGACCACTGGGAGCATATCAAACGCACCAACATTTGAATTATACGGGTCCCAGAAGAAGAGGAGAAAAAGAAAGGGTATGAGCAAAAATCCATTAGCTACGAAAAGGGTACTTACACCAAGGTCTCGGGACTTGTACCAATGTCTGCCTCAGCAAGACTCTTCAGGAACATTCAGTTCAGTTCAGTCGCTCAGTCGTGTCCGACTCTTTGTGACCCCATGAATCACAGCACGCCAGGCCTCCCTGTCCATCACAAACTCCCGGAGTTCACTCAAACATTATACCCAATTAAAAGACCTTTGTTTAGAATGTGCCATGGAAGGAGGCAGATACTGTACCTGCTAAGCAGATTCTTCTCTTGTGTTCAACCATGAAAAAGAAACAGTGAAACAGAGCAGGACACTATGGTCCTTGCCCCCACCACCCACCATGTCCTCTGCCTGCCTTTTGTCTCTGGAAAACTGTAATCAAAAACAGGTTTAATCAGAGAAATGAGAAATGTGGAAACAAAGGAAAACAATCAAAGGAGACCAAATAAGAATAATGTAGTCATTAAGCATAGTCAAGGACCTTTAAGTTCTTTCTCAAGGGCTATAGATTATATTCTGAGTCATACCCTGTGTGCTGTCTTACAGATACTAATGTTATAGATTGCCTGAAACAATTTAGATGGCACTGGTCAGACCACCAGTGACCAATTTGAAGATGACTGTCAGAGCTGACTGTGCTGTTTCTGTACGTAGCCCCCTCCTTCTGACTATAAAAGCTCTTGTCCCACTAGTTGCCAGTGGTGGGGAAGTCAGCCTTTGGACAGATGTCCACCACCCTCCCCCGCCACCACCAGTTGCCAGCATCTGAAATAAAGCAAACTTTCCTTTCCACCAACCTGGGCTGTTTATTGGTTTTTGAGCAGCGAGCAGCCAGGCCACCCCACACACCTTTCAGTAGCAAAAGTACTGATACACGCTGCTATATCCATGAACTTTGAAACATTATGCTAAGTAAAGGAAGCCAGACACAAAAATTCACATATTGTATGATTCCACTCATATGAAATTTGCAGAACAGGTAAATCCATAGAGACTGAGTGCAGGTTGATGGTTACCAGGAGCTGGGGACAAGGGGGAATGAGAGACATTGTTTAATGGGTTCAGGTTCCATTAAGGTAATGAAAATGTTTTGGAACTAGAGAGATGATGTTTGTGTAACACTGTGAATGCACCAAATGCCACTAAAAAAGGGTATTCTCTTGCCTTCTGCTGAAAAAATGAAGGCCAGTTTTGTGCAAATAATCTTTGTAGAACACTTATTCTTCAGCTCCTACAAACTCATCTTGGCAGTAGTAGTTTCAGTAAGAGCCACCAATTTGCAGCCGAGGCCGAGATAATTAGTCAGCGTTCAATATCCCCTTATTCTATACTTTGCTTCCTTAGTAACTGAAACCTTGTCAATGTGCCCAACTAAAAAGCAAAAATAGAAAACTACAATTTCCCAGCATCCCTTGAAGCAAAGTGTGGCCATCGGACTAAGTTCTGTTCAGTGAAATGTGAATGAAGGCACTGGGTCGGTCTTCCAGGCAGGATCCTTAACAATGTATGACCATTTGTTCTACCTCTCTTTTTTTCTGTCTTCCAGCCTGCAAAATAGACTTGATGACTGAACCACCAACTTGAACCACGAGATGACTTTGAAGATGGAAGTTGTGCTCTGAGTATGGTTGGGCAAAAGGAGACAAGACTGAAAATACTGCACTATTCTTGGACAGCCTAATTCCAGATTTCCTTTACCTGAGGAGATATGGGAGCGAAGTTTCTATCTTTTTATTTGTTAGGAGGAAGGGGTTGTTGTTTATAGGCAAACTTAATTGTAAAAGATACAACAGCATAACCTCCTTTAGGCAATCCTTCATTCTCTAACTCATTCAAGATAGTACAACCCAGAGCATGAGTAACATACTCCCCTCTAAGGTAAGAATGGACCTGTAGGGCTATAGCCTGTTCTGTAACAAGTGCTGCAGCCAGTTACCTGGTCCGTCTGATAAGAACACTAAGAGTACATTTCTATCAGTATACCTTAGAGGTCACAGGTTGGTCAAACCCATTCTGTAAGTACACATTGTTTGGCCGTGACATTTATTATTAATACTGTTATTATTTTTATTATTTTTAAATTATATTTGAATATGGTAAGGGGGCATGTACTCTGCAGTTTCCCATAATCCCCTCACTGTATTTTCTCAAACTGAATGCTTCAAATCTGTATAGAACTTACTGGGCTCCTGAAGCCATTAATGAGAACTATCCCTGGAAATGATTCTTCCAACCCAGTACTTAAGAAATAAAGTAAGGGGTGAGAATTAGTCAAGAATGACTCAGCTTGAAATGATTCACTAACAATGAACTGAAGTCTAAATGTATTGATAACAGACAATACAAAATATACCCCATGGCTCCAATGTTAATTTCTAATTTTTCTCCCTGAAGAGAAAGCTTTAGGCTGTGACTAGGGGAGCGTTTCTGTCTGAGTCTTTCAATTCCACCAGTGTCAGAGCCTGTTTCCTTGTATCTGGACTTCAAAGATTTTCGATCTGTCTTTATCAACTGCAACAGCTCACATATCAACTACGTGTCCAGATTTCTAACTACTGCCACTTCACAGTTGCTGCTGAGTAGATTGTTCAGCTCTGGAATACAAATTGGAACCACTTGAATGTTTTGAGGCCAGAAATCACACCTGCTTTCTTCTCTGCACTCTCCCCAACACCCAGCACACAGGGCCTTGGGCAGAGCAGTCATCTAGAGCTTCATGTATGGTTTGGCAGGTTGTTTTCTAGAGTGGATGTCAAGGGGATAGGACATTCAGTTCAGTTCAGTTCAGTTCAGTCGCTCAGTCATGTCCTACTCTTTGCAACCCCATGAATCACAGCACGCCAGGCCTCCCTATCCCTCACCAACTCCCAGAGTTCACTCAGACCCACCTCCATCGAGTCGGTGATGCCATCCAGCCATCTCATTCTCTGTTGTCCCCTTCTCCTCCTGCCCTCAATCCCTCCCAGCATCAGACTCTTTTCCAGTGAGTCAACTCGTCGCATGAGGTAGCCAAAGTATTGGAGCTTCAGCTTTAGCGTCGGTCCTTCCAATGAACACCCAGGATTGATCTCCTTTAGAATGGACTGGTTGGATCTCCTTGCAGTCCAAAGGACTCTCAAGAGTCTTCTCCAACACCACAGTTCAAAAGCATCAATTCTTCGGCAATCAGCTTTCTTCACAGCCCAACTCTCACATCCATACATGACCACTGGAAAAACCATAGCTTTGACTAGACAGACCTTGGTTGGCAAAGTAATGTCTCTGCTTTTTAATATACTATCTAGGTTGGTCATAACTTTCCTTCCAAGGAGTAAGTGTCTTTTAATTTCATGGCTGCAATCACCATCTGCAGTGATTTTGGAGCCTAAAAAAATAAAGTCTGACACTGTTTCCACTGTTTCCCCATCTATTTCCCATGAAGTGATGGGACCAGATGCCATGATCGTCGTTTTCTGAATGTTGAGCTTCAAGCCAACTTTTTACTCTCCTCTTTCAATTTCATCAGGAGGCTCTTTAGTTCCTCTTCACTTTCTGCCATAAGGGTGGTGTCATCTGCATATCTGAGGTTATTGATATTTCTCCTGGCAATCTTGATTCCAGCTTGTGCTTCTTCCAGCCCAGCGTTCTTCATGATGTACTCTGCATAGAAGTTAAATAAGCAGGGTGACAATATACAACCTTGACGTACTCCTTTTCCTATTTGGAACCAGTCCATTGTTCCATGTCCAGTTCTAACTGTTGATTCCTGACCTGCATACAGGTTTCTCAAGAGGCAAGTCAGGTGGTCTGGGATTCCCATCTCATTCAGAATTTTCCACATTTTGTTGTGATCCACACAGTCAAAGGCTTTGGCATAGTCAATAAAGCAGAAATAGATGTTTTTCTGGAACTCTCTTGCTTTTTCCATGATCCAGCAGATGTTGGCAATTTGATCTCTGGTTCCTCTGCCTTTTCTAAAACCAGCTTGAACATCTGGAATTTCACGGTTCACATATTGCTGAAGCCTGGCTTGGAGAATTTTAAGCATGACTTTACTAGTGTGTGAGATGAATGCAATTGTGCGGTAGTTTGAGCATTCTTTGGCATTGCCTTCTTTGGGATTGGGATGAAGACTGAATTTTTCCAGTCCTGTGGCCACTGCTGAGTTTTCCAAATTTGCTGGCATGTTTAGTGCAGCACTTTCACAGCATCATCTTTCAGAATTTGAAACAGCTCAACTGGAATTCCATCACCTCCACTAGCTTTGTTCATAGTGATGCTTAGGACATTAGCCAGGACTAAAATCTAGCCCTCCCAGCTCACCAAACCTATTCCCTGGAGGGAACTGCTTCCATTTGGGGAAATGAGGACTTTTCTAATTTGCACAAATGTTCCTCTGGGTTCCCCAAGCTGAGTGAGAAGAGCTACACCTGCCCAGAAAGTGAGCATTTTTGTAATTCACACAGAGGTTTCTTGTGGAGTGACAGCAGCTCTGGGTGTTCTCATAAACAGTTTTGATATGCTAAGTGATATAAGTCAGAGAAAGACAAATACTGTATTACATCATTTATATGTGGAATCTAAAAAATAAAGCAAACTGGTGAATATAACAAAAAAAAAGAAACAGACACAAATGTAGAGAACAAACTAGTGGTTACTAAGGTTGGGAGTAGGATGGTGTGGGCAGCAATACAGGGATGGGGGAGTGGGAGGTACAAACTATTGGATGCAGCATAGACCCAAGGATGTGCTGTACAACACGGGGAACATTGTCAATATTTTGTAATAACTGGAAATGGAAAATAATCTTTAAAATTTATATAACAGACTCTAAAAAATAAAAAAACTCTTTGTGACCCCATGGACTGTAGCCCGCCAGGCATCTCTGTCCACAAAATTCTCCAGGCAAGAATACTGGAGTGGGTTGCCATTCCCTTCTCCAGGGCATCTTTCTGACCCAGGGATCAAACCTGTGTCTCCTGAACTGCAGGCACATTCTTTACTGTCTGGGCCACCAGGGAAGCACTTAAAAATTACACAACAGGCTTTAAAAAAATAAAAACAAAATGTTGAAATGAATAAATGCCCTCCATTTATGAGCACTCTAATTCTGGCCATAGTCAGAGGCATACTCATCTATGGGTGACTCATAGATGACTCACCCAGCATCTATGGAAGGGTCACAGACCCCTCCTATCTTAGTCCATTCAGGCTACTATAACAAAATAACACAGATTGGGTAGCTTATAAATAAAAAAAAATTATATCTCATCGTTCTGGAGACTGGGAAGTCCAAGATCACGGCACTAGCATAGTGAGGGTTGGCTTTCTAGTAAGGGTTGGCTTTCTGGTTCATAGCTGATAATTTCTGTAGTATCTACTCATGGTGGAATGGGTAAGGGAGCTCTCTGGGGTCTTTTATATAAGGCACTGATTTGGCCAGTAGCGTATGGCACAAGTGATGCTGTGTGATTTCTGAGGCTAGATCATATTCTAACTTATTCATTGTAATATTCTCTCTTAGAGCCCTGAGCGGCCATGTAAGAAATCCTTATCTTGAGGTCCCAGTGCTAGAAAGGCCACATGTAGATGCTGTAGTCAACAGTCCCATCTGAACCCAGCCTCTGTAGAACCATATCCATCAAGGTGCCAGGAATATGGGTGGTTCCATCTTAGACCCTCCAGACTAGCTTATCTGTTTGATGCACATCATAGAGTGATTGCTGTCAACACCACACCTAGAAGAGAAGAATCGCCACAGTAAACCGTAAGAAAATGATTGTTTTAAGGCACAGACTCTTTGGGTAATTTGCAACACCATCCTCAAGCTTAGCTACACTCCAAACATGCTGCCCTCCTTGAGAGTGAACGAATTGGTCAGGAGTACAGGCTGGGCATTAGGATTTTTAAAACCTTCCCAGGTAATCCATTCCCCAGTCAGGGTTGAGAATTCCTACTCTTTAAGGTAGTACCTGTATTATCATAAATCATTTAACCTTTCTGCACTTAAGTCTCTTGGATTTCATGAACTGAAAATCACTTTTCCACCAAATCACCTGGGTGATTCCAGCTGTCTGCCTGCCCCCCTGCCAGGCAGTTACCTAATCAGCTATTTTTCTGTCAGCACATGTGTATTTTCTCAGCAATCCATGAGGGTTTAATAAATTTCGGTGTTGAGATAGACGTTATAGATTGGCTGACTTAAACTCCATTTTCTCTTTCCTTAACTCTGCTATGGGGGCTATAAAAACTAAAAACTGCATTTCCCAATCTCCATTACAGTTAAGTCCTGTGACAAGTACAGATGATTTCTAGTTTCTTTTATTCCACTTCCTCCTTTTTCCTACTGGAATGCAGATGTGATGATTAGAGGTACAACAGTCATCTGTATCCACTAGTCAAGGAGTGTGAGGATGGAGGCCTGCATACTAAGGATACCAGGGCAGAAATCTGAGAAGGATTTTGCGTGTGTACTCAGTCGCTCAGTCGTGTCTGGATAGTTCTTTGTGACCCCATGGACTGTAGCCCGCCAGGCTCCTCTGTCCATGGGGATTCTCCAGGCAAGACTACTGGAGTGGGTTGCCATTTCCTCCTCCAGGCCAAACGGGAAGCCCCTGAGAAGGACTGCATCTTGCTAATCCTATCAGATAGTCTTATCGGTTCTGGGTTGGCTGCTAGTTATATGACTTCTCTGGTTGCTCAGTTGGTAAAGAATCTGCCTGCAGTGCAGGAGACCCAGGTTCAATCCCTGAGTTGGGAAGATCCCCTGGAGAAGGAAAGGGCAATCCACTCCAGTAGTCTTATCTGGGAAATCCCATGAACAGAGGAGCCTGATGGGCTGCAGTCCATAGGGTTGCAAAAAGTCGGACATGACTTAGTAACTAAACCACCACCACCAGCCACATGTAACTGTTTAAATTTTAATTAATTGAAAGTCGGTAAAATTAAATGCTCAGTCCCTCAATCACATGACAGATTTCAAATCTTCAGTAGCTACACAGAACTAGAGACTAATGTATTAAACAGCCAGGACTTTAGAATATTTCATCATCAAGAAAGCTCTATTTGATAGTGCTGATCTAAAGCATCTGTAATGGATAGTGTGTTTTGAAAGGAACACAGAAAAGGAAGGGGTGGTTTTTATTAATAAATCATCTTCCAAAGGCAAAACCATGTGTACTTTCCTCCAAAGGCTAAGTTTGTTTCTGACTAAAACTGAAGCGACAGGGTTTTGTTTGGTCCCTCTTTTCACCAAAAACAAACAATGAGAATAAAACCATGCTGAATTCTTCCAAACCAATCATGTTCCATGACCTCTCAAAGCCAGGAGGAAAAAAATGTTTCTGCAATGATTTGAAGCGATAGGCAGAAGTGGCAACAGGGAAATGCTGCAGAGATGCAAGTGAAAAACAGAAAAGAATGAGCCAGAACAAAATAAAGATGATTTTTATTCTGTTTCCTAATAGACATCCTTGAATGGCATATAATGGGCTTTCAGACCCACTGGATTTCAAATGAAACTAGGTAACTGGAGGAGGACTTTTATAGCCTAGAGGCCTCAGAGGGGTTTCTGCATAATAGACAGAGGCTACACAGTTAACTGCTGTAGCCTTACATTGCTATGGGTGTCATCTAAATTCTTTTTCTGACTACAGTCGTGTAAAAATAAATAAATAGAATCAAGAACAAAACAGAAAATCTCATATCCAAGTTACTATTTGTTTGAATCTTTTCTTGCACACAGGTTCACAAATAACATCACTTCTTCATGTATATCTTTCTACTTGTTTATGCATGGGTGAATGTTCACCTCACCCGTTGTTGTTCAGTTGCTAAGTCATGTCTGACTCTTTGCGACCCCATGAACTGCAGCACTCCAGGCTCCTCTGTCCTCCCGGAGTTTGCTCAAATTCATGTCCATCAAGTCAGGGATGCTATCTAACCATTTCATCTTCTGCCACCCCCTTCTCCTTTTGCCTTCAATCTTTCCCAGCATCAGGTCTTTTCTAATGAGTCAGCTCTTCACATCAGGTGGCCAAAGTATTGGAGCTTCAGCATCAGTCATTTCAATGAATATTCAGGGTTGATTTCCTTTAGGATTGACTGGTTTGATCTCCTTGCTGTCCAAGGGACTCTCAAGAATCTTCTCCAGCACCACAATTTGAAAGCATCAATTCTTCGGTGCTCAGCCTTTTTTATGGTTCAACTCTCATATGCGTACATGACTACTGGAAAAACCAAAAGATCACATATGTGAGCAGGCATGCAACTATGTCTTCTGTCAAGTTTCTTCTCTCCCCATATTCAGCCACACAGATCACAGAACTGTAATTAAAGTACTTTTCTCAATGCTTCATTTCATCAAATAGTGAAATATCTGGGGTCAATCATATGTATACACTATAATTTATAGTGGGCATTATACCTTAAAGGAACCAACTTCAGTTCTTAAAGTTTTTTCTCTAAATATGGAGTGTGTTGAAGGTAAGTGTCCATATAACAAGGAAAAGTGACATTGATGAAAAATGCCAGAAGCTAACAAATGGAAAAGAAATTTATAAACAATTGGTTTATCTTTAATAATTACAATTTTTTCATTGACTCAGGAAATATTTAATGAATTCCTCCCATGTACAAAGATCTGCAATCAAGTTAGTGAATTCATGAAGAGCCCTGCCATCAAAGATCTTGTCATTCTTTACAAGTCAAGGTTCTTCTGCTCCAACCAAAGATGTAGGCTTTTCATAGAGCTGTTGGCAAGGTTGAAATATCACACTCAGAAAATGAGCAAAGACCAAGGTAAGCAAGGCAGCCAGAAGAACAGACCAAAGTGTTCCCCCAAACCTTTCTAGCAGGAGCACCCCTGATGCTTCCTATGATTCGTGGAGGCTGGAGTTTGGACTGTGACTCTGGGGTCCCAGCATCTCATTGCCACTGCTGCCCTAGAGACTGGATATCACTGTTGTCATCACCACCAGCACCACACAGATTCCTCACTTGCTGGTAAGTCTTTACCTCTCCCACTTTTGATACAAAGTACCAGGTGGATGTGTTTCATCAGCTCTGCCAAGATCATGTGCCAGGCCCCCAGCTGCAAGGAAGACAGGCAAAGCAAGCACCAGCTTTTTAGATTTGGCAGTGGAAGGAGGGATCCGTCGAAAATTTATAGGATGAGAGGCAGAGGTAGGGGGTACAGATATCAGGCAATGGATCAACCAAAAATCCATTAAATGAGCTACAAATGAAGTAGAATGGGCATTCCAATGAAAGATCACTTCTAGCTGGTGTGACGGAGAAAAAATTCTCCAAAAGATGATTTTTAAGATGAATTTTATAGGACGGTATGATGTGGACTAGGCAAAATGTGGAGAAGAGCATTACCAGTGAGGGGGCAGCATGAGAAAATAAATACACAGAGTTGGGAAAATGTAGAGGCAGGAAATGACAGGAAATTTTTTTCCAACAAGCACTTATTAAACATATGCTGTGCGCCAGGCACTCTGTTCAGCACTGGAGACTAAGAAGTAAAAGGCACACTCTTTCACCTTAGGTGTCCACAGTCTAGCGGACAAAGGTCAGATCAAACTAAAAGTCTGTACAGCAAAAGAAACCTTCAGCAAAGTGAAAAGGCAACTTGTGGAGTGGGAGAAAATACTTTCAAACTATCTATAAGAAGTTAATATCCAAAATGTATAAAGACTCCTTCAACTCAACAGCAAAATAATGACTAATCCAATTTTTAAATGGGCAAAGGACTTAAATAAACATTCCTCCAAAAAAGACATACAAAATAGCCAACTGGTATATGAAAAGATGTTCAAAAGCACTAATTATTAGGGAAATGAAAATCAAAATCACAATGCAATATCACTTTATACCTTCTAGTGTGGCTATAACAACAATAAAAAAATAAGTATTGGCAAGAATGTAGAGAAATTGGAACATTTGTATTCTGTTGGTGTAAATGTATAATGATGCAGCAGCTATGGAAAATAGTTTGGAGGTTCTTCAAAAAATTAAAAATAGAACTACATATGATCTAGCTATCTGACTTCTGGGTATTTATCCAAAAGAATTAAAATCAGGATCTCAAAGATGTATCTGCATTCCCACTTTTATTGCAGCATTAGCCTAGATGTGAAAACAACATAAACAGATGACTGGATAGAGAATGTACAATAAAATATTGTTTAGCTTTCGAAGGGAATTAAATTCTTCCCCATGTGATAACACGGATGAACCCAAACATTAGGTTAAGTGAAAAAAGCCAATAAGAGAAGGACAAATACTGCATGATACCACTTACATTAGGCATCTAAAATGGTCAAACATATAGAAACAGTAGAATAGTGGTTGCCAGGGGCTGGGGGAAGGAAGAAATGGGGAATTGCTGTTCAATGGGTATAAGGTTTCAGTCCTGCAAGATGATTAAGTTATAGAGATCTGCCTTACAACACAATGCCTCTAGTCAAAATTATCCTGTTATACACTTAAAATTTTGTTAATAGAGTCAATCTCATGTTAAAATGTTCTTACTACACACACACAAACAAATTTTAATACACTGGGATAAGTGCTCTATCCAGGGGGAGAATCACAGACCAGGGTCACCTAACCAGCCTCAAGAAAATTAGGGAAGGTTTCCCCAAGATGGTGGGCTCAGTATGGAGGATAAGTCAGAATTATTACCAGGTGAAGAAGTAGCAGGTATGGTGTACTGAGGTTTGAAGGAACTTCCCGGTAGAAAGAACAGCATTGTATTAGTTTGATAGGGCTCCCAGAGAAGAAAGCCTCGAACTGGGTGGCTTAAACAACAGACATATATTATCTCAGAGCTCTGGAGACTGGAAATCCAAGATCAAGATCAAACAGCGTTAGCTTGTCCCGAGGCCTCTCTCTGGGGCTTCCCAGGTGGCGCCAGTGGTAAAGAATCCGCCTGCCAATGCAAGAGACAGAAGACACTTGGGTTCAATCCCTGCCCCTAGAGGAGGGCGTGCAACCCACTGCAGTATTCTTGCCTGGAAAATCCCATGGACAGAGGAGTCTGGCGGGCTATGGTCCATAGGGTCGCAAAGGATTGGACACTACTGAGTGACTGAGCATGTACACAGAAGGCCTCTCTCCTCCACTCTCAGGTGACTGCCTTCTCACTGCATCCTCACATGGTCATCCCTCTGTCAATGTTGTCTGTGTTTTAACCCCCTCTTCTTATCAGGACACCAGAAATATTGGATTAGGGCCCAATTATATGACTTCATTTTACACCAGTTGTTTCTTTAAAGGCTCTATCTCCAAATAAGTCACACTCTGAGGTCCTGAGGACTTCAACATATGAGTTGGGAGAGGGGACACAATTTGCAGCCCATGACAAGTTATTCACTACGATATGAAAGGGAAAGGATACATTGTATGCTTAGGCAATGGCAGGAAATTGACATAGCCTGTGGCTGAATGGTGAATGATGAGGCACAACTGAGAAGTTTGGGTTTTACACAAAGATGATGAGAAAATGTTGGGCAGCATCATGATTGGATCATGTTTTGTTTTTTTTTAGTTACATTTTTATTTATTTATTTAGGCCACACAGCTTATGGGATCTTAGTTTCCTGGACTAGGGATCAAATCTGGAGCCCCTGCAGTGGAAGCTCAGAGTCTTAACCAGTGGACCACCAGGGAATTCCCGATTGGGTCATGTTTTTGAAAGATCACTGATTATGGTGGTACCAAAACAGAAGTCAGAAAATGAATTGTATCGTTACCAAAAGGTATATGGGGGTCCTGCTGCTCAACACTCAAAAGCCACTAAACAGGCCAGGTTGGTGGAAAGGAAGGTTTGCTTTATTTCAGATGCCAGCAGCTGGGAGAAGAGACAGACATCTCTCCAAAGGCCAACTCCCCGCCTTCACTGGCAACCAGTGGAACAAGAGCTTTTATAGACAGAAGTGGGGAAGGACTATACACAGAAACAGCACAGTCATTTCTGACAGCCATCTTCAAATGGGTCATCAGTGGTCTGACCAGCATCATCTTGATTGTTTTAGGTACAGTTAATCTTCAGTTCCAGGTTCCATTTGTTCCCATTTCTTTGCAGTCAATTCTCCAAATTGTGGCAGCTCACGTCCTGGGTACAGTCTGGTCATTGTATAGTTAACTTCTCCACTTGGTGTTTCAGTATTGATAAGACTTTATTCTCTTGGGCTCCAAAATCACTGCAGATGGTGACTGAAGCCATGAAATTAAAAGACACTTGCTCCTTGGAAGAAAAGCTATGACAAACCTAGATAGCATATTAAAAAGCAGAGACATTACTTTGCCAACAAAGGTCCTTCTTGTCAAAGCTATGTTTTTCCCACTAGTCATGTACAGACCTGAGAGTTGGACCATAAAGAAGACTGAGCACTGAAGAATTGATGCTTTCGAACTGTGGTGTTGGAGAAGACTCTTGAGAGTCCCTTGGACTATAAGGAGATCAAACCAGTCAATCCTAAAGGAAATCAATCCTGAATATTCATTGGAAGGACTGATGCTGAAGCTGAAACTCCAATACTTTGGCCATCTGATGCAAAGAGCCGACTCAATGGAAAAGACTCTGATTCTGGGAAAGATTGAAGGCAAGAGGAGAAGGGGATGACAGAGGAAGAGATGGTTGGATGGCATCATTCACTCAATGGACATGAGTTTGAGCAAGCTCCAACTCGTTGTGGTATACAAGGTTCTCATGGCGGTGACTTCTCTTGTGGAGCACAAAGTCTAGGGTGCTTGGGTTTCAGTAGTTGTGGCTCCCAGGCTCTAGAGCACAGGCTCAGTAGTTGTGGTACACGGGCTTAGCTGCCCCACAGCATGTGGGATCTTCCCAGACCAGGGATGGAACCTGTGTCCCCTGCACTGCCAGGCAGATTCTTTACCACTGAGCCATCAGGGAAACCCAAGAATATCATCTTATTCATCCCCACACACAGCCTGGCACATTCTAGGTATTCAATACAGATTTTTTGAGTGAAAACAGACTATTATCTCCATGGCTAGAGGTAAAATACAATGATACTCTTCCTCAGGTGGTCTTCTTTTTTAATTTGCTTTAATATGATTTGGCCACCTGATGCAAAGAACTGACTCATTGGAAAAGACTCTGATGCTGGGAAAGATTGAAGGCAGGAGGAGAAGGGGATGACAGAAGACAAGATGGTTGGATGGCATCACCGACTCAATGGACATGAGTTTGAGCAAGCTCCAGGAATTGGTGATGGACAGGGAAGCCTGAAGTGCTACAGTCCATGGGATCACAAAGAGTCAAATATGACTGAGCAACTGAACTGAATTGAATATGAGTTGGGAAATACACATTGAAAAATATGGGGAAGCTTTTGATATTGAAGATGTGATTAAACACTGGAGTGATTTACTGAGTTAGTAAATATTTACTGAGTGTTTACTATGTCCTTTGTACACATGAAGTCATTTACTTTTCAAGACTGAGGTGGTGAGGTAGGTGCTATCATTCTGCCCACTTTAGAGAAGTAAAACTCATGGTAGAACCCACACTTAATGCCAGGTCTGTGCTCTTAACCACTATGCCTTAGCTTCTTTAAAATAATTCTGCTAGTTCCTCTAAAAACTTCCTCTATTTGTCTATGATATGTCTGCTTGGAGACAGTGGCTAAATAAATATACTATCAAGTTCCTTCACAGGCCTATGAATAAGTAAATAAATGTATGGTTATCTGATGTGAATGTTAACATTAGTTCCTATTTCTTTATATAAATAGCCTATTTGAGTCAAGCAGTGAAAAATCAAAGCTCCAATAATTTTACTACACTATCAAACCAAATGTTTGAACAAGTTAAAGCAGTGTTTTTGAAATATGCTACATTTGCTAAAACAGCAAAAGCACAAGTAACAAAAGCAAAAATAAATAAATGGGACTACATCAAACTAAAAAGCTTCTGCACAGCAAAAGAAGAAATCAACAAAGTGAAAAGGCAACTTATTTAATTGGAAAAAATAATGACAAGTCATGTATCTGATAAGGGATTATCAGATATTATCCAAAATATACAAAGAACTTATACAACTCAATAATAAAAGAAATGAGCAATCCAATTAAAAAATAGGCAGAGGACCTGAATAGACATTTTTCCAAAGAAGACATACAAATGTCCAACAGGTACATGAAGATGCTCAACACTGCAAATCATCAAGGAAATGCAAGTCAAAACTACAGTGAGGACTTCCCTGGTGGTCCAATGGTTAAGAATCTGTCTGCCAATGCAGGAGACACAGGTTCAACCCCTGGTCTAAGAAGAACCCACATGCCATGGAGCAACTAAGCCTGTGAACCACAACTGCTGGAGCCAGCTCACTCTAGGTCCCACATCCCTCAACTACTGAGCCTGCATGCTGTAACTACTGAAGCCCATGTGCCTAGAGCCCATGCTTCCCAACAACAGAAGCCACCGCAATAAGAAGCCTGTGCACCACAACAAAGAGTAACCCCCACTCGCCACAACTAGAGGAATCCCAAACACCAGCAGTGAAGACCCAGTGCAACCATGAAAAAAAAAAACCCATTACAGTGAAAAATATCTCCTCACACCTGTTAGAATGGCTATTACAAAAAAAAGAAGAGAGAGATAACAAGTTTGGGTAAGATGTGGAGAAAAGGGAACTTTTGGGCACTGTTGGTGGGAATGTAAAATTAGTGCAGCACTGTGGAAAACAGTATGGAACTTCCTCAAAAAATTACAAACAGAACTACCATACATTTCAGCAATTTCACTTCTGGGTATATATGCAAAGGAAGTGAAGTCAGGATTTTCTCACAATATCTGTACTCCAGTGTTCAATGCAGCAGTATTCACAATAGCCAAGATAGGGAAACAAACTAAATGTCTGTTAATGGATAAATGTATAAAGAAGATGTTATCTATCTACCTATTTACACAATGGAATATTATTCAGCCATGAAAAAGAAGGAAATCCTGCCATTTGCAACAACATGGATGGACCTTGAGAGCATTATGTTAAGTGAGGTAAGTTAGAGAAAGACAATTACTGTAAGATCTCACATACGTGTGGAAGCAAAAAAGCTGAACACATAAACAGTAGACTGGTGGTTACTAGGGCCTGTGGGTGGAGAAAATGAGGAGATTCCACCCCCCCATTTGGAAATCCCCATTTGGGAATTTTCTTCCCTAAAGAGCACAAATTTCCAGTTAGAAAATGAATTAGTTCTGAGATTGAATGTACAACATGGTGACTATAGTTAACAATATTATACACACGTGAATGTTGCTGAGAGTAGAAAAAAAGAGAATTTTGTGAGATAATGGAGATGTTAACTAACTGTACTGTGGTAATGAGTTCACAAAATATCCATGTATCAAATCATCAAGCTGTATCCCTTAAACTTTAAATGTCAATTATATGACAACAAAACAGAAAGAAAAGAGATTCCTAATCAAGGTGCTATCAAGCAATCCAATTATTTAAAAAAGAAATATGCTACAAGCTATCAGCAAATAAGCTGAGTTTTCTAACTGTTCTATAGGCCCAGCCCCTTCAATGAATAAATTAAAAATGTGTATTCTTTTTGAGAAACAAATTCTGTCAGATGACCCTGTATCCACTATTTATTGTGGTGTAACAAACCATCACAAAACTTAGTGGTTTAAAATAATTACTTACTCAACATGGATAAACCTTGCAGATATTATTCTAAGTGAAATAAGCTAGTCACCAAAAAAACACAAATACTGTATGATTCCGCTAACCTGATGTATCTAGTCAAATTCATAGAAACAGAAAACAGAATCAGGGTTGACGGGAGCTGGGAAGGAGGGGGACAGGAGGGTTGTTTTATGGGTACAGAGTTTCAGTTCTCAAAATGAAAAAAGTTCTGGAGGTTGGCCGTATAATGATGCAAATACACTTAACACTACTGAACTGTACACTTGAAGATGGTTAATTGTGTCTTTTATTTACATTTAAAAAAAATTATTTATTTTAATTGGAGGCTAATTACTTTACATTATTGTATTGGTTTTGCCATACATTGACATGAATCTGCCCTGGGTGTACATGTGTTCCCCATCTTGAACCCCCCTCCCACCTCCCTCCCCATCCCATCCCTCTGGGTCATCCCAGTGCACCAGCCCCAAGCATCCTGTATCCTGCATTGAACCTGGATTGGCAATTCGTTTCACATATGATAATATACATGTTTCAATGCCATTCTCCCAAATCATCCCACCCTCTCCCTCTCCCATAGGGTCCAAAAGACTGTTCTATGCATCTGTGTCTCTTTTGCTATCTCATATACAGGGTTATCATTACCATCTTTGTAAATTCCATATATATGCGTTAGTATACTGTATTGGTGTTTTTCTTTCTGGCTTATTTACTCTGTATAATAGGCTCCAGTTTTATCCACCTCATTAAAACTGATTCAAATGTATTCTTTTTAACTGCTGAGTAATACTCCATTGTGTATATGTACCACAGCTTTCTTATCCATTTGTCTGCAGATGGACATCTAGGTTGCTTCCATGTTCTGGCTATTATAAACAGTGCTGCGATGAACACTGGAGTACATGTGTCTCTTGCAATTCTGGTTTCCTCAGTGTGTATGCCTAGGAGTGCAATTGCTCGGTCATATGGCTGTTAATTGTGTCTTAACCACAGTTAAAAATAAAAATGTTATTATAATTACTGTTTATTATTTCTCACAATTTATGGGATGGCTGGAATTCAGCTGGGTGGTTCTTTGACTGGTCTTCAGATCTCTTATGCAGTTGTGTTCAGCTGGGATCTCTAAGGGTGGCTGTGGCTAGAACCTCTAAGATAACCTCTCTGACTCCACATGGCCTCTAATCATTCAGCTATCTAGCCTGGATGACCTTATAGCATGGCAGCTGGAGTTTTGAGAGGAAAAAACAGAAGCTGTCATTCTCTCTTAAAGCCTGGGTTCATAAATCCTTTAATATCACTTTCACCTTTATCCATTGGTCAAAGCAAGTCATACGGCCAGACTAGATTCAAAGTGTGGGAAGACAGATTCAAGCACCTGATGAGAGGATTGGCAAAGAGCTTGTGGCTATCTTTAATATACCATAGGATCCAACCATCAGATCATCTGGGTCCAGTATGTTTTTTTAATTAATTTTTATTGGAGTATAGTTGATTTACAGTGCTGTGTCAGTATCTGCTGTACAGCAAAGTGAGTCAGTTATACATATATTCCTTTTTTTAGATTCTTCTCCCATACAGGTCACCATAGAGTACTGAGTAGTTTCCTGTGCAGCACAGTAGGTTCTCATTAATTACCTATTTTAAATATAGTAATGTGTATATGTCAATCCCAATCTCCCAATTTATCCCTCCTCCTCCTCCATGTTTGTCTTCTACATCTGTGACTCTATTTCTGCTTTGTAAATAAGTTCATTTGTAGCATTTTTTTAAGATTCCACATATAAGTGATACCATATGATGCTTGTCTTTCTGTGTCTGACTTACTTCACTCTGTATGAGATTGCCTGGGTCCTGAAATTAGTGATTATTTCATTGTAGGAGAATATCCCTTATCTTTGTGGAGGACATAGCCTCCATTCCAAATAATCAAGAATATTGAAAGAGGGCTCTACTTCCAACATTCTGAACCAGGTATGGGGATAGATTAAGGTCAGGAGGAGAAGGGGGCAACAGAGGATGAGATGGTCAGATGGCACCATTGACTCAATGGACATGAATTTGAGCAAACTCCAGGAGATGGTGAAGGACAGGGAAGCCTAGCATGCTGCAGTCCATGGGGTCGCAAAGAGTCAGATACAATTGAGCTACTGAACAACCACATGGGGATAGAAACTTAAGAGAAGGATGCATGAGGACCATTTAAGCAAGAGCAACTTTATCAGTTCCTGAATCCTAGTGCCAGGTCAAGCTTTAGTGCTGATGTGTATCCAACATCTCAAATTGAAATGCTTAAATCCAAGTACTATTTGTGTCTGAGAGAATTGCCTCTATCACATCACAGTGGGGCTTTAACTATCACAATCATCACTGTATTGATTTGAAGTTTTTTGGCTGCGAGTGGTAGAAAATTCAGCTCAAACTAATTTAGCATCATCATAATAATAACAGAAAATGATAATGCTTACATCAGTGTGCTACACATGAAAATGCACCCCCCAGGTCTCCCTTAAGAGAGCTCTGATAGCCTCCAGTTGGCAGCTCTTTCCAGGGCTGCCTCAAAGTGCAGAGTCACCTCCCTCAAGGTCACACCCTTCAAGGCCCACATCTAATGACAGAGCAAAGCAGAGAATCACTTGAGACTTGAACTCTGACAGAAAACACTTGCTCCGGAGATCCCTGCTATATTGGCCAAGGCTTTGTCAGACCTGCCTCACTGTTGCTCAGCCCAGCCCTGCTTCCTCCTCCTTTCAAAGGTGCTCAGTTGCTCAGTTGTGTCCAACTCTTTTGTGGCCCCATGGACATAGTCAACCAGGTTCCTCTGTCCATGGAATTTCCCAAGCAAGAATACTGGAGTGGGCTGCCACTTCCTACTCCAGGGGATCTTCCCAACCCAGGGATAGAATCTGCATCTCCTATGTCTCCTGAATTGGGAGGTGGATTCACTACCACTTAGCACCACCTGGGAAGCCCCATAGGTGTTGACCCCTTGTAACCATCTTGCTCCCCAAACATCTCAATGTTTGCTTTTGGAGACTCCAAAATGCAACAATAATTTAATTGACCAGTGGTATATTTGGCTTCAGGCATGGCCATACATAGGAATACAGAGACTCAAAGATGTACTCAAGCTTTGCTTTTCGTCTCTCAGTACAGTTCTACTCATGTTCATATGTTCGCTCTTTCATAAGAGGCAACTTCATGACTGGAAGGTGGCAGCAAGGAAATTCTGGGGTATCCTTCCAATTTCACAGCCAACAAAAGAAGAAGCAAGCATCTTCACTTGTTACAGCACCCCCAGAAGTCCTCAAATTCACTCTAACTAGGTCTAGCTGGGTCAAGTGCCCCAACTCTGAACCAATCACTGGGCTGGGAGAAGGTGATGCTGATTACCTTAGACTCAGCTCACATGCTTCACACTAAGGGAGTTATGGTGGAAGAGGAATAATTTGCCATATGAAAGCCATGGGATGTGGCCAGATTTTGGGTGAAAGGATACCCAGACATGTTCCCCACAATCACTCCCTGAGACACTCTTAATTTTATTCAGGTAAAAATCTAAACTTTAGTGAAGATAAAGGATATCAGTCAGATGGAGTCTGGATTGAGACTGAATTTGTCCCAATTGAACATTAGCCACCAAAAGCATTTCTGGAGTGTCTAACATGTGTGGAACATAATATAAGGCAGTGTTAGAAAATAGTCCCTACCTTCAAGGTACTTAAAATTTATCAATGACAAGAGGACTTGCAGAAGAGAATCAATACCTTTAAGGAAGAGTAGACTCTCTAATAATCTCAGACATGTGGAATGGAGCAGAAAAACAAGAAACCTATGGATTGGCTGGAGCAGGCATGTCAAAACCCACATATCTGACTATGGTGGTGCAAGCTGCAGGCTTTCCTGAAGAATCTATCCATTGTTACTTTTAGCTACAAATTTAATAGTCATGGTAAACTCACTCTCCTGCTCATAGTTTAGGAGTCACAGATTATGAAAGGGAGAAGGAGAGGACAGAGTGACCCTAAAGGCAGTAAGAAGGGATAAGTAACAGGCTAAGAGAGAGAAGACAGAATGTGTGGCTGAACCACACTGACTCCATTTTGTCAGCTCCATCTTGGGCCCGCACTCCTATCTCTTCTTCTTTCCACATGACTGAGCTTTAGTCCAAGCCAGGTAAGTCCCTAGTCAACTTTTACCCTGGCTTCATCTGATATAAAAACTGGAAAAGTGCCTTTTGCTAACGTAGATGCTTAATGGTCATGAGACCCCTAGGGGAGGAAAAATCCTCAGTTTCTATCAATGTAGGTGGTGCTTTCTTGGTTCTTGTTGTTCAGTTATGTCCAACTCTGTGGCCCCATGGGTGTAGCCTGCCAGGCTTTCCTGTCCTTCACCAACTCCTCCTCACTGGTAGGCAGATTTTATATTTAGTTTTGACCCCTTTAAATTCCTCTGTACCCCCTTTTATCGGTGTGGAATGCAGCCTCTGGATCATCATTCACCTAGTTCTGCTTGTATATAAGTTACCCACAATAAACTTCATAATTGCACCTTATGGAGTTGCCCTCTTCCTTTTGTAGTCTCAAAGTTCCTTTTCAGTTTGGACAATTTATTCAATATCTCTGCCTCCCAACACAGAACCATTTGTGCAAGCTGTAAGAAATTGCAAGTAAGTAGAAAAAACAAGCAATACATAGAAAAATGTCTCAAAGACATTTTTTAAAAAAAGACTGGAAGGAAATATACCTAAATGTTTCAAAATCTAAATGAGTAATTTTCTCTCTAACTTATTCTAGTTTTCAAATTTTCTACAACAAAGAGGTAACACTTTCATATGAAGTGAAAAGCAAATGTTACTTTAAAACCCCAGCTAGTAGAACTATAAAATCTCTCAGAGGTGAGCCACAGGCCAAACAGTCCTACACATCTAGGTAGCCATGGCACCATGGGACACAAATGAAAGATTAAATTATATTTAATATACACTTTGAAAGAAGGCAGATAATTCTACAATCTATTTTAAGAAGTATTCTATAGTGAAGTCGCTCAGTCATGTCTGACTCGTAGCGACCCCATGGACTGCAGCCTACCAGGCTCCTCCGTCCATGGGATTTTCCAGGCAAGAGTACTGGAGTGGCTTGCCATTGCCTTCTCCGATGGAAGCCCTACCTAATGTTAATTAATGGAATTAATTTCTCCATTAGCTACCTAATGGAAAGGAAAGTTTATCTTGGCATATTTTATAAAGGCATGCATCTATGTGCAACACTCTTTTTTCATATGGTGCCTTTGTGCAGATTAGAAAAGAAGCACTCTCCTTCCAGGCAAGATGAAGCCCAAAGAACCTTGACTGGCCTCACCTGGCCAAGCATTCAACAGTAATCCTCCATCTGTGAAATAATCCTTTTATTTTTTTCCTGGCCACACAGCACGGCAAATAGGGATCTTAGTTCTGCACCAGGGATGCGCCCCCTGCAGTGGAAGAAGGGTTCCTTCGCATCCTAAGATTCAAAGAACCATAGACTATGCAGTACCATACTATTTATTGTTGAAAAAAATCTGCATGTAAGTTGACCCACACAATTCAAACTGTATTGTTCAAAAGTCAACTGTACATACATTTTGATTCCCAAAGGAACCTGAAATGGGTCAGAACCATTGAGCAGGGATAGTTGCTTATCATTTCACTATCAAAGGCAATTTTTATTTGTAGGCTCAAAGGAGTGTTAAATTTTAGAGAAAAAACCTTGGCACTAAAAGAGGTTATATGGAAAATTCCCTCTTGGGATTGACATACACAGACTACTATATATAAAATGGGTAACCAACAAGGACCTACTGTGTAGCACAGGGAGCTATACTCAATACTCTGTAATAACCGATATGGGAGCAAACTCCAGGAGACTGTGAAGGACACGGAAGCCTGGCATGCTAAAGTCCATGGGCTTGCAAAGCGTCAGACATGACTGAGCGACTGAACAACAACATATGAGAAAAGAATCTAGAAAAGAAAGAATATACGTATATGTATAATTGATTCACTTCACTGTATACCTGAAACTAACACATTATAAGTCAACTATATTCCAATAAAACAAAAAATAAGGAAAATTCCCTTATGCAGAACTGTGCTTGTCCCAGGAAGCTCATTTACTTAAGTAAACAAGACTTCACTGGCGCACACAAGAGGATCATGGGAAAATCACAACCCTCATTCGATGTCTTCCATCTTGACCTTGAGAGTGGGCATGAACATGGAGGTGGGGCTAACAGAGATTAAAGCATACAAAAGACTCTAGGAAGGACAGAGCATCGTAGAGTGGTGTTAGGGCAGGGTTGGAGAGATCTGCATACAACAGATGTAACAAAACCCAAGTCAAGAAGGCCTTCATTTCTGAGCTGTCATCCTGTACCCTCAAAACATATACACTCTCACATTCTCAATCCCAGAAGGGCATAAGTCTGGTGGAGAAGGCTGAGTCCAGTCCTGGCCCAAAAGAGTTTAGTGTCTGAATGAGTATTCTTATCAGTGATCTAAAAACGGTGATTGAGATGATGCTCAATAAGCTTGCTGATAACACTGAAATGTTTGCATTGTTAACACCTTAGGAGATAACAGGGAACTGGGAACACATATAAACCCAAGTACATTTAAGGAAATACTTGATGAAGCACAATAAGTCCTTTGTGCCATAATGGAGTCATATCTCCATAACAAGCAGAAAATATAGTGTTATCAGAAACATTATGTGAAAAAGCCCACATTTGCTACATTTGGCTTTGGTAAGACCCCTTGATTTAAATGGTACTGAAATTTTTTTGAGGGAAATGAGTGGAAGTTTATTAATCATAACATGCAGGATTATTAGGCATTAATTATGTGCCAAACACTATGCTTTAGGTGTGTTCTCTTATTTTCAAATATGTTTCAGTATGAAATATGCCAAAAGATAAAAGTTATAGGCACATTTTACCAAATGGTTAAAAAGTAAATTGCGTGCACACAAAAACTTGCACGTAAATGTTTTTAGAAGCTTCATGCATAATTGCTAAAACTTGGAAGCAACCAAGATGTCCTTCAGTAGGTGACACATGGATAAATAAACTGTGATACATTCAGACAATAGGATATTATTCAGTGATAAAAAGAAATGAGCTGTCAGGCCTGAAAAGACATGAAGGAACATTAAATACCTATTGCTAAGTGAAAGAAGTCAGTCTGATAAGGCTGCATACTGTTTGATTCCAATTATATGACATTCTGGAAAAAGCAAAACTATGGAGACAGTAAAAAGATCGGTGGTTGCCAAGATTTACAGAGGAGGAAGAGAGGAATAGGTTGAGGACAGAGGATTTCTAGGGCAATAAAACTATTTTGTATGATACTATGATATATATCACTATATATTTGTCTAAACTCATAGAATGTACAAGACCAAGAATGAACCCTAACATAATCTGTGGGTTTTGAGTGATTATGAAGCATCAATACAGGTTTACTGATTGTAACAAATGTACAATCTATTGGGGGATATTGATAATGGAGGGGGCTGTGCATGTGTGGGATTAGGGGGTAAATGGGAATGCTCTGCATTTGTGGTCAGTTTTGCTGTGAACCTAAAACTGCTCTTAAAATAAAGCTTATTAAAGTTTTATTTTTTAAGTAAATATTGTGTAACCACTAAGCAGGTCGGGAAACAGAATATTATTGTCACCCTTGGCTGGATCCCTACTCTCTTCCCTTCCATTCCCCCCAGAGGTAAAAACTACCCTGACTTTGATGCTAATCATTTGTTTTCTTTTCTTTTTTTGCTGCACTGCCACAAGCAAGATCTTAGTTGCCTGACCAGGGATCAAAGCCATACCTCCTGCAGTAGAAGCATGGAGTCTCAACCACTGAACCACCAGGGAAGTCCTATTTTGCAATTTATAAACGGATTAAATCAATACATCGCACACATTAAAATTCCACAGAATTATATGTCAATTGTATCTCAATAAAGCTGAGGGAAAAGTATTATTCACAAGGTCTCTGGAAATGAAATACTTGGGTATAAATCTGGCAAAACATGTACAGAATGTGTATGTTGGATGGCTCTATTGAAAAGCAGGAGTGAAGAGGACAGCGATGGAGATGGAAGGTGAGCAAAAGGCAGCCTCTGCCAAACCATCTGCTTCATCTGAGGGAAGTACTTTGCCCCTAGTACACCTCATGGATAATACTCTGGTGCTTATCTCTGTTTCTGCTTACCTGGTCTTCATTTCTGTACTCTTCTTCAGAACATGTTCAGTCTTGACTGCTAAATTATCTATTTGCACAACATTGCTGCATAACAAAAAGGCAAGGGAGAAAGGGAAAGCCATACCCAACTGAATGTAGAGTTTCAGAGAACAGCAAGAAGAAATAAGGCTTTCTTAAGTGAACAATGCAAAGAAGTAGAGGAAAGCAATAGAATAGGAAAGACTAGACATCCTTGCAAGAAAATTGAAAATATCAAGGAAACATTTCATGCAAGGATGGGCATGATAAAGGACAGGAATGGTAAGGAACTGATGGAAGAAGAAGAGATTGAGAAGAGGTGGCAAGAATACAGAGAAGAACTATACAAAAAAGGTCTTAATGACCTAGATAACCACAATGTTGTGATCACTCAGCTAGAGCCAGACATCCTGGAGTGTGAAGTCAAGTGGGCCTTAGGAAGCATTATTATGAACAAAGCTAGAGGAGGTGATGGAATTCCAGCTGAACTATTTAAAATCCGAAAAGATGATGCTGTTAAAGTGCTACACTCAGTACGTCAGCAAATTTGGATCCAACTCAGCAGTGGCCACAGGACTGGAAAATGTCAGTTTTCCTTCCAATTCCAAAGAAGGGCAATGCCAAAGAATGTTCAAACTATGTACAACTGAGTTCATTTCACATGATAGCAAGGTAATGCTCAAAATCCTTCAAGCTAGGCTTTAACGGTATGTGAACCAAGGAATTCCAATGTACAAGCTGGATTTAGAAAAAGCAGAGGAACCAGAGATCAAATTGACAACATTCATTGGATCATGGAGAGAGCAAAGTCCAGAAAAACATCTACTTCTGCCTCATTGACTAAGCTAACACCTTTGACCATGTGGATCACAACAAATTGTGGAGAATTCTCCGAGAAACCTGTATGTGAGTCAAGAAGGAGCAGTTAGAACCATACGTGGAACAATGGACTGGTTCAAAATTGGGAAAGGAGTATTACAGGTCTGTATATTGTCACCCTGCTTATTTAACTTATATGCAGTGTACAGCATGTGAAATTCTGGGTTGTGTGAATAACAGGCTGGAATCAAGATTGCTAGGAGAAATATCAACAACCTCAGATATGCAGATGATACCACTCTAAAGGTGAAAAGGAACTAAAGAGCCTCTTGATGAAGATGAAAGAAGAGAGTGAAAAAGCTGTCTTGAAACTCAACATTCAAAAAACAAAGATCATGGCATCTGGTCCCATCACTTCATGGCAAATAGAATGGGACAAAGTGGAAGCAGTGACAGATTTTATTCTCTTGGTCTCCAAAATCACTGCAGATGGTGATTGCACCCATGAAATTAAAAGACACTTGCTCCTTGGAAGGAAAGTTATGACAGACCTAGACAGTCTATTAAAAATCAGAGACATCTCTTGGCCAAATAAGGCTGAACACTGAAGAAATGATGTTTTCGTATTGTGATACTGGAGAAGACTCTTGAGAGTCCCTTGGACAGCAAGGAGATCAAACCAATCAATCTTAAGGGAAATCAACCCTGAATATTCATTCAGTGGAAGGACTGATGCTGAAACTGAAGCTCCAATACTTTGGCCACCTGATATGAAGAGCCAACTCACTGGAAAAGACCCTGATGCTGGGAAAGAGTAAAGGCAAAAGGAGAAGGGGGCAGCAGAGGATGAGAAGATTAGATAGCATCACTGACTCAATGGACATGAATTTCATCAAACTCCAAGAGATAACAGAAGACAGACGAGCCTGGGATGCTACAGTTCATGAGGTCACAGAGTCAGACATGACTTAGCAACGGAACAACAACAAGCTGCATAACAAAGTACCCCAAAACTTAGTGGCTTAAAAACAATAATCCAGACTTCCCCGGTGGCCCAGCAGCTAAGACTCTGGACTCCCAGTGTAGGGGACCCGGGTTAGATCCATGGTCAGGGAACTAGATCCTGCATGTCCCAACAAAGATCAAAGACGCCAAGTGCTGCAAGTAAGATCTGGTGCAGCCAAATAAGACATTTTTAAAAATAATAATGATAGTAATAATAAGCACGGGAATTCCCTGGTGGTCCAATGGTTAAGACTTCATGCTTCCAGTGCACGGCACATAGGTTCAATCCCTGGCCGAAGAAATAGGATCCGCAAGCTATGGGGTGTGTCCCCTCCTCCCCCCCAAAAAAACAGTAAGCACGTACTTAGCTCAGATACATGGCTCAGTAAATGTATTAACAGACTGAACTCAGATTGTGTGTGTGGAGGGGAGGTGTAGAGGGTGGTTCCTCTGTTTTTCACTGGGTTCACTCTACTTTCTGGGACTAGGTTAGATGCAGCTTATCTCAGATAACCTCTCTTGATACTGGGGTGAGTTAACTCTGCCTCGTATATATTTCATCCTCCAGCAGGCTAGCCTCGGCATGTTCTCAGAGGAACAAGAACGGAAGAAGATACATGCAAATGCTTTTTAATGTCTCTGCATGCCTCACATCTGCTAATACGCCATTGGCCAAAGAAAGTCACATAGCTAAACTCAGAATCAAGGGGCACAGAAATATACTCAGTTTACACAATGAAAGGAACCTCAAAGTTCCTTGTCAAAGGGTATGGATACTGGGAGGAGTTATTCATTGGAGCCGTTAATCTACTGAAACCTCAGTGTCAGACTCTCATCTTTGGTACCCACCTTTGCCTCAATCCATTTGTGACCTCTGTCATCATTCCTGGACATACCTTTTTTTCTAATGATTTTTATCATTTTTTGAATTCCTACTATGCATCTGGCACCTTACGTATACAAACTAGAAGACATAGCAACCTGATCACTGAGTCAATGTCTATTTTACAGAGAAGTCAACAGAAATTTAATGGGTCTAGACAACCCATAAAAACATGTACAAAATAAATAGGCAGATTTCAGTTTCAAACAATGTTTATAAAGGAATATTCCTTTACTCTGCATTATTACTAACAGTGATTACCAATTAATTTTTTATGATGTAGTCATAATTTTTAATGCTTTCCTATGCTATCTTCCTTGGTTTTTACCCTCCAGTTTTGTGCTTTTAATTGTACTTAAAGTCACTTACCCTATCCGTATGAATACTTAATCTTCTTTTAATAAAATATTTACTTGGTTCTAAAATACATACTTGATTGATTTTCCCACCAAATTTACAGGTGGAATTTGTTTGGATGTCATTTTTATAACACATTATCATTGCTCCTTCTAACACATTCCTCCAGGATTGGTTCTAAAGCTGTTCTTAGAGCCCACAGAGACGTCAAGGACACTTTCATTTCATTCTCAGAGCTCTAAGCTCTGCAAAGTGGTTGGCCCAGCCTGGGTTGGTCTAGCTGAGATGAGAGTGATAAATAAATGCCATGCAGATGTCTGAGTGTTCTGATCTGCACTGCTGCACTGTACTCTGTCTTGATATTGCTGAGCTTCCAGAAGATTCCGTGTGAGCTTACTCCTCTCAGACTTGCTATTTGCAACTGTGTGTCCATTGGTGAGGTTCTTTGGGGGATCCAGAACCAAACACCTCCCTCTGTCATTGAAAATACTACCAATTTTTTTTTCCGGCTGTGCTGGGTCTTTGTTGCTGTATGTGGGCTTTCTCTAGTTGCAGCAAGTAGGGACTACTCTCTAGTTGCAGTGTGTGGGCTTCTCATTGCTTCTTATTGTGGTGGCTTCTCTTGTTTTGGCTCATAGGCTCTACAGTGCAGGCTCAGTAGTTGTGGTGCAAGGTCTTAGTTGTCCCAAGTTATGTGGAATCCTCCAGGACCAGGGATCGGATCAGTGTCTCCTGCATTGGCAGGCAGATTATTAACCACTGGACCACCATGGAAGTCCACTGCTGATTTCTAGCTGTATATCTGACTATGCTAACTTAAAATTTGTATGTTCTTTAGTTCAATTATGCACAACAACTGCACATTATCTCTTTCTATCCAAACTAAATTGTTGACTTTCCTCAGTGTTATGAATTCATGATTCCTGTGTGTGTGTGTGCACATGCACACTCAAGTCGTGGGCAACCCCATGGACTGGAGCCCACCAGGCTCCACCATCCATGGGATTTTCCAGGCAAGAATACTGGAGTGGGTTGCCATGGCCTCCTCCAGGGAAATCTTCCCAACCCAGGGATCGAACCTACATCTGTCGCGTCTCCTGCATTGGCAGGTGAATTCTTTACCACTGTGCCACCTGGGAAGCCCTAAAGGGATCTAGAATACTATGGTTGTCTTCTTCCCATGCCAACTGGCCTTCAACTATTGACCCTGCTTTCAGTAAATACTTCATGTTGGTGAGCCCTGTGTTTCAAGCTGAGCACCCAAAGTGTATACTAAAGCCACATTAGGAGTTGAATGATGGGACAGAGCCCCAAACTCAATCTATAAAATAAAAGCTGAGTAGAGATTGAAGCTGGGTCAATTTTGAGTTAAAAGAGATGGATACCATGACTAAGGCGTCCCAGGTGGGGCTAATAGTAAAGAATCCACCTGCCAGTGCAGGAGCTGCAGAAGACTCAGGTTTGATCCCTGGGTTGGGAAGATCCCCTGGAGAAGGGCATGGCAACCCACTCCAGTATTCTTGCCTGGAGAATCCCATGGACAGAAGAGGCTGACGGACTGCAGTCCATGGGGTTGCAAAGAGTCAGACATGACTGAAGCAACTTAGCATGCACCATGACTAAGCAAGGAATGTATGAGAGTCCCAGTTTGGGGCCCAGTCCCAGGCAAAGCTGATAGGATATAACATGAAGGTAAAGTTCAGGAGTCCAGGTAATGTTGTATGTTGTGTTCTCTAAGAAGCAGACTCTGGGACAGAGTTTAGTGTGTAGGACATTTATTAAAGAGTGCCCTTGAAAATGTGAATGAAAAGTATTGCCATCGTATCAGTAAACAAAGGATGTCACAACCATCAAGCCACTACTGCTGCCCCCTCCCCTCACGGTGAGCACTGAGGGAATTCAGGATGGAGACAAAAGGGCTGGGTAGCCCTCTGCCAAGCTCTCAGCCATGGCAGCCACATCTGAGGGTGCACCCTAAGGGGACTCAGGATGAGAAAGCACAGGCTCCAGATGGCTAGGACGCATATCAAAGGAGTGATTCAGTGAGCCTGGACTCTGGCATCTTCCCATACATAGCAAAGTGCTAAATTCCTGAACTTGAGATAGCTTTGATTTTCTTTAACAGTTATCTTTTGAAGTTCTAACTGTCCAGTCATTGTTGCAAAAACTCCTATATATCCTGGCTCCTTCCTGGTCTCTTCTGAGCAGTCCCTCAGAGTTATCTAAGAGGCTGTGTCCCAGGCTTAAGCCCTCAGTTTTGCCTACCAAATAAAACATAATTCTTAATTTTACATTGTGCATTTTTTTCAGTTGACACAAACAACAGGAACAAAAAGGGAAGAGAGAAGAACTGGGCAGAGAGAGAAGTCAAGCTGCAAAATAGACCCAACAACCTCAACCAACCTTATGAGGCATGGTGGAGATAAATGGACCCTCAGAGTTGTCCTGGGCTGGGCCAAAATGACCAGGACATATATTCCCACATCCATCAATCATTCGATGCGAGCCTTGAGCAAAGCTGCCTACCCACAGCACACCTAGCAACTGGGCCAACAACTCATCCCTCTTCTTTCTTTAAGAGGCATAAGTCACTGATCCTGGAAACTCGCCTAAGTCAATGTTAAACACAGGACCCCTGAGCTCAGTATCTGGTGGCAATTCTGCTATATTCCTTTCATTCATCTTGGAGATTACAGTTCATTTTTTTCATCATTTTTGTCCAGTCTGATGTATTGTTAGAAAATCATGACATAATCTTTCAGAGATAAATATATAAAGCTTAACACATTGCAGCAATTTAAAAACATGCTGTTTTAGAGTTCTCTAGAGAAATAGAACAAACAGCATATATATGTTAGGGCAGGGGCCTCAAACCCCTGAGCTGTGAATGAGTACCAGTCTGTGGCCTGTTAGGAACTGGGCTGCACAACAGGAGGTGAGCAGCAGGTGAGCAACTGAAGCTTCATCTGCCACTTCCCATTGCTTGTATTACTGCCTGAACCATCCCTCCACCCCCCGCCCAAGGAAAAATTGTCTTCCATCAAACTGGTCCCTGGTGCCTAAAAGGTTGGGGACTGCTGTATTAGGGAACTGTTAACGAAGACTGCCCACCTTGGCTTGATGACAACCACTTGCCTGAGTAGTCTCACAATGGGAGGTCCCAATAAGGAACATGGTGCTGCCGACAAAAACTAACCAGGAGAATTTGGGAAGGGCCAAAAAGAGGGAGGCCTTCCCAGATGGATCAGTGTTAAAAAATCTGCCTGCCAATGCAGGAGACACAGGTTGGATCCCTGGGTCAGGAAGATCCTTTGGAGAAGGAAATGGAAACCCACTCCAGTATTCTTGCCTGGGAAATCCCATGGACAGAGGAGCCTGGTGGGCTACAGACAATAGGATTGCAAAGAGTTGGACACAACTGAGCAACTGAGCATGGTAGATTAAAATTAGAGGTTTGGTGCTAGTGGTAAAGAATCTGCTGACCAATACAGGAAACACAGGTTGGATCCTTGGGTCAGGAAGATGCCCTGGAGGAGGGCATGGCAACCCACTCCAGTATTCTTGCCTGGAGAATCCCATGGACAGAGGAGCCTGGCGGGCTACAGTCCATAGGGCTGCAAAGAGTCGGACACTTTTTAGTAACTAAACAACAACAAAAAGAAGGAGGAGATGCTAGCCCATAATATTGTCCTACCACTCTCCAAGATCCCTTCTTGCTAGAATCCACCTTGGCTGAGTGATGCACATGCCACCAGGCAGGACCCTGAGTCAGACCAAATATGGGCACAAGCAAGATGATTGACCAGAGACAACCTGGAAACTAACACTGTCACCATAAAACCCAAGACTACAAGTCTCGTGGCAGAGCAATTCCCCTGGGTTCTCTTACCTTGCTGCTCTCTGCCCAGGCATCACTTCCCAACAAAGTCTCTTGCTCTGTCAGCACATGTGTCCTCAGACAATTCATTTCTGAGTGTTAGACAAGAGCCCACTCTTGGGCTCTGGAAGGGGTCCCCATCCTGTGGGGATACACAGATACACATATATATGAAGAGATTTATTATAAGGAATTGGCTACTGCTCTCTGAAAGAGCAGAAGACTCAGGAAAGCTGGTGGTGTAATTTAGTCCAACTCCAAAAGCCTGAGAACTAGGAGTACCAAGGGTGGAGAAGGTTATGTCCAACTCAAGCAATCAGGCAGGAAGGACCGAATTCTTCCTTCCTTCATCCTTTTGTTCTATTCAGGTCCTCAGTAGATGGTATGATGCTCATCCACAGTGGAGAGGGCAAACCATTTTAATGAGTTCACTAATTCAAATGTTAACTTCATATGGAAATATCCTCATAGAAACAGTCAGAAATAATGTTTAGGCAAGTATCTGGTCACTCCATGATCCAATCTAGTTGACACGTGAAATTAACCATCACACATGTCCGTAAATTCTTTGATTCTTCTTCCATTGAGGTGTACAGCCTCTGTCTCCTTTCGGTGAATTGGGGTGGACTTTTGATTGACTTATAATCAACAGCATGAGGAGAGAGTGATGTTGCATATTTGTGAAGCCAGGTCAAAAAAGGAAATGCAGCTTCTACCTTGTTCTCTGGGACACTAACCTCAAAGCCCTGACTCACCATGAAAAAGATCTAGCCTACCCCAAGGACACCAGTCTGTGCAGTAGCCCAGGCCACATGGAAAAGACACAGGGTAGAGTTCTATCAACAACTCCAGCTGAAGTCCCAGCCAACAGCCAGCATCAATAGGCAGACCCAAAAATGGAGATGCCTCCCCATGACTCCAGTTTTTGGGACTAGACTTTGAGTTACCCTAGGCTAGTCTTCCCAGCTGCGGCCCCAGACATGGTGGAACAAATGGAAATGATTCCCATTATACTGTGTCAGAATTCGTGACCCACAAAACTAGTGGGCAGAATAAAATGGTTACTGTAAGCCATTAAGTTTGGGGATAATTTGTTACTGAGCAATGGTAATCAGGGCTTCCCTGGGTGCTCAGATGGTAAAGAATCTGACTGCAACGCAGGAGACCCAGGTTCAATACCTGGGTTGGTAAGATCCCCTGGAGAAGGGAATGGCAACCCGCTCCAGTATTTTTGCCTGGAGACTTCCATAGACAGAGGAGCCTGGTAGGTTACAGTCCATGGGATAACAAAGAGTTGGACATGACTGAGCGACTAACACACAATGGTAACCAGAACACATAAGACACGAAGCTTCTTGCAATAAATTCTCAGGTCTGTCCTTGCATGCTTACAGAATAGGCTGTCATGCATCTTTTGGCTCTGCAGAAATCTGGAAATGACCTGGAGAAATTTTCCCTTTTAGAGAATTTCTTGATTAAAAACATCATTTTTAGGAGGTCACTATGGGCTTCCCTGGTGGCTCAGAGGTTAAAGCATCTGCCTCCAATGCGAGAGACCCGGGTTCGATCCCTGGGTCGGGAAGATCCCCTGGAGAAGGAAATGGTAACCCACTCCAGTATTCTTGCCTGGAGAATCCCATGGACGGAGAAGCCTGGTAGGCTACAGTCCACGGGATCGCAAAGAGTCGGACACGACTGAGCGACTGAACGGAACGGAACGGATGTGCTTTTGATTCAAGAGGCTGACAACTGAATCCAGGTCATCCGAAAAAGTCCAAAAGTTAAGATGACTCAGAGAAGTGGACAAATTAGTCATCAACCACAGTTTATTTGCTGATCCTAAATGTATGTTTTACAATTTAATCTTGTTTCTGTGTGGTTTGTGTGTATTTTTACATCAACTAAATATAAAATACAGGTTGGTCCAGTTGTGTTAGTCATAAAGTATATCAAGCAATCTTAGTTAAATAGTTTTAAAGCTTAGAATTTTTTCTCTATAAGATAACCTCTTTTAGTTAATGTTTCGAGACACCCTTGAATGAGCATTGCATATCAGTGTTCAAGAAATTTAAATGAAAGTTCTTTTATCTTCACAGTAGCTAGGATAATTTCTCTTGCTAACAAATAGAAGTGAGGAATTCCACTTGAGGATTTAATTAGAATGTAAGAACTCATTGAATCAAAAGAATTGAAAAATACCATCTCCAACAGATCAAGACTGTAGCTGATGTGAAAGCACTGCCTCTTGAAATTTCAGAGCCAAGCTTTCTTGGGGTTCAATGTGGTTGACAGTCTATGGACTGGATGAGTGGAAATATCTACTTTATTACCCAGAATGCCACCCCAACAGATACTTTAGGGAAACTGTTCGAGATCATGTGCCAGAAATATCCCTCACAGCTTCCACCTAATCTCTGAAAAGCTTTGTGGAACAATCAATTTCACATTCAGGTCTACTGTTTTCTTTTAAACCCTTGAAGTCATCAAGTTTTATTAAATGTGAAATCTGTGTGTTTCAAATAATTTCTTTTCCTGTTTGATTGAAATTTACACAGTTCTAGTATGGAAATGACATTGGAAATAGCCTCAAGGACTGTGGTAAGATGAGCTGAAGGAAGAAAATCTCAAAGAGATATTTCCTATTACTCATGCAGTGGGCACCATTTGCTCCTGAGGTCACAAGGCTGAGAAAAATTAAAAGAGAAAATATGCATTGAAGTCTTAGAGATGGCAGGAATTGTTATTACCAGAGAGAAAATTAAAGCTAAGAGAGATAACTAACCTGCCACAGACCACAAAATCAGGAAGCACCGGGACCAAACTTTGAACTTGGGCGTTTTTCATTCCCTCTTGGCCCCTTCGTGGATCACAGCCTTGTCATACCAAAGGAGCTTGCATAACCCAATGAAGCTATGAGACATGCCATTCAGGGCCACCCAAGACAGATGGGTCATAGTGGAGAGTTCAGACAAATCATGGTCCACTGGAGGAGGAAATGGCACTTCACTCTAGTATTCTTGCCATGAGAACTCCATGAACAGTATGGAAAGGCAAAAAGAAGATGAGCCCAAACACTACTGAGGAAGAGCAGAGAGCAATTACTAATAACTCCAGAAAGAATGAAGCAGCTAGGCCAAAACAGAAATGACGTTTAGTTGTGGATGTGTCTGGTGGTGAAAGTAAAGTCTGATGCTGTAAAGAACAATATTGCATAGGAACCTGGAATATTAAGTCCTTGAATCAAGGTAAATTGGACATGGTCAAACAGGAAATGGCAGGATTTACATTGATATCTCAAAAGAAGGAAGTCAAGAGATACCAAGAATAACAGGCAAGTTTGACCTTGGAGTTCAAAATGAAGCAGGGCAAACGCTAACAGTTTTGTCAAGAGAACTTGCTAGGCACAGCAAACACTCTTTTCCAGCAACCCAAGAGATGACTCTATACATGGACATCACTAGATGGTCAATACCAAAATGAGATTATGTTCTTTGCAGCCAAAGATGGAGTAGTTCTATACAGTCAGTGAAAACAAGACCTAGAGTCTGACTGTGTCTCAGATCATAAGCTCCTCATTGCAAAATTCAGGCTTAAATTGAAGAAAGTAGGGAAAGCCACTAGGCCATCCAGGTCTGACCTAAATCAAATCCCTTATACAGTGGAAGTGAGAAATAGATCCAAGGGATTAGATCTGGTACAGAGAATATTTGAAGAACTACAGAGAAAGGTTTGTGACATTGTATAGGAGGCAGTAGATATAATGGTCATCCGAGTTAAATTCACCCATTCCAGTCCATTTTAATTCACTGATTCCTAGAATGTCGACATTCACTCTTGCCATCTCCTGTTTGACCACTTCCAATTTGCCTTGATTCATGGACCTAACATTCCAGGTTCCTATGCAATATTGCTCTTTACAGCACCGGACCTTGCTTCTATCACTGGTCACATCCACAACTGGGTATTGGTTTTGCTTTTGCTCCATCCCTTTATTCCTACTATAGTTATTTCTCCACTGAGCTCCAGTAGCATACTGGGCACCTACCGAGCTGGGGAATTCCTCATTCAGTATCCTATCATTTTGCCCTTTGTTACTGTTCATGGGGTTCTCAAGTCAAGTATACTGAAGTGGTTTGCCATTCCCTTCTCCAGTGGACCACATTCGGCTGTGGTCCATGTGATCAGATCGGCTAGTTTCCTGTGATTATGATTTCAGTTTGTCTTCCCTCTGATGCCCCGTAGCAATACCTACCGTCTTATTTGGGTTTCTCTTACCTTGGTCGTGGAAAATCTCTTTACAGCCGCTCCAGCAAAGTGCAGCTGCTGTACCTTACCTTGGACGAGGGGTATCTCCTCAAGGCCGCCCCTCCTGACCTTGAACGTGGAGTAGCTCCTCTCGGCCCTCCTGCGCCCGCGCAGCCACCGCCTGTTGGACGTGGGGTAGCTCCTCTCGGCCGCCGGCCCTGGCCTCAGGCGTGGGGTAGCTCCTCACGGCCGCACATCTTTGCGTCGTTCGCGTCGCGTCTGCGCCGCCAGGGCCAGCGTCGCTCGCGTCGCGTCTGCGCCGCCGGGGCCCGCGTCGCTCGCGTCACGCCAACGTCCGCTGGATCATGGAGAAACCAAGAGAGTTTCAGAAAAAACATCTATTTCTGCTTCATTGACTATGCCAAAGCCTTTGACTGTGTCGATCACAATAAACTGTGGAACATTCTGAAAGAGATGGGAATACCAGACCACCTGACCTGCCTCTTGAGAAACCTGTATGCAGGTCAGGAAGCAACAGTTAGAACTGGGCATGGAACAACAGACTGGTTCCAAATAGGAAAAGGTGTACGTCAAGGTTGTATATTGTCACCTTGCTTATTTAACTTATATGCAGAGTACATCATGAGGAACGCTGGGCTGGAAGAAGCACAAGCTGGAATCAATATTGCTGGGAGAAATATCAATAATCTCAGATATGCAGATGACACTACCCTTATGGCAGAAAGTGAAGAGGAACTCAAAAGCCTCTTGATGAAAGTGAAAGAGGAGAGTGAAAAGGTTGGCTTGAAGCTCAACATTCAGAAAACAAAGATCATGGCATCTGGCCCCATCACTTCATGGGAAATAGATGGGGAAACAGTGGAAATAGTGTCAGACTTTATTTTTTGGGGCTCCAAAATCACTGCAGATGCTGATTGCGGCCATGAAATTAAAAGACGCTTGCTCCTTGGAAGGAAAGTTATGACCAACCTAGATAGTATATTAAAAAGCAGAGACATTACTTTGCCAACCAAGGTCCGTCTAGTCAAGGCAATGGTTTTTCCCGTGGTCATGTATGGATGTGAGAGTTGGACTGTGAAGAAGGCTGATTGCCGAAGAATCGATGCTTTTGAACTGTGGTGTTGGAGAAGACTCTTGAGAGTCCCTTATACTGCAAGGAGATCCAACCAGTCCATTCTAAAGGAGATCAATCCTGGATGTTCATTGGAAGGACTGATGCTAAAGCTGAAACTGCAATACTTTGGCCACCTCATGCGACGAGTTGACTCACTGGAAAAGACTCTGATGCTGGGAAAGGTTGGGGGCGGGAGGAGAAGGGGACGACGGAGAATGAGATGGCTGGATGGCATTACCGACTCTGTGGACATGAGTTTGAGTGTACTCCGGGAGTTGGTGATAGACAGGGAGGCCTGGCGTGCTGTGATTCATGGGGTCGCGGAGAGTCGGACACGACTGAGTGACTGATCTGATCTGATCTGATAGGAGGCAGTGATCAAAACCATCCCAAAGAAAAAGAAATGCAAGAAGATAAAGTGGTTGTCTGAGGAGGCTTTACAAACAGCTGAGAAAAGAAGAGAAGTGAAAGGCAATGGAGAAAGGGAAAGATACCCAACTGAATGCAGAGTTCCAGAAAATAGCAAGGAGAGATAAGAAGGCCTTCTTAAATGAACAATGCAAAGAAATAGAGGAAAACAAAATGGGAAAGACTATAGATCTCTTCAAGAATATTGGAGATATCTAGGGACTATTTCATGCTAGGATGGGCATGATTAGGACAGAAATGGTAATGACCTAACAGAAGTAGAAGAGATTAAGCAGAGATGGCAAGACTACACAGAATAACTATACAAGAAAGGTCTTAATGAGCAAGATAACCATGATGGTGTGGTCACTCACCTAGAGCCAGACATCCTGGAGAATGAAGTCAAGTGGGCCTTAGGAAGCATTATTATGAACAAAGCTAGTGGAGGTGATGGAATTACAACTGAACTCTTTCAAATCCTAAAAGATGATATTGTTAAAGTGCTACACTCAATATGTCAGCAAATTTAGAAAATTCAGCAGTGGCCACAGGACTGGAAAACGTTAGTTTTCATTCCAATCCCAAAGAAGGACAATGCCCAAAATGTTCAAACTATTGTACAAGTGTGCTCATCTTACATACTAGAAAAGTTATGCTCCAAATTCTTCAAGCTAAGCTTCAGCAGTACATGAACTGAGAATGTCCAGATGGACAAGCTGGGTTTCAAAGAGGCAGAGGAAACAGAGATCAAATTACCAACATTCATTGGATCATGGAGAAAGCAAGTAAGTTCCAGAAAAACATCTACTTCTGCTTCATTGACTATACTAAAGCTTTTGACTGTAAGGATCACAACAAACTGCAGAAAATTCTTAAAGTGATGAGAGTACCAGGCCACCTTACCTGTCTCCTGAGAAACCTGTGTGTGAGTCAGGAAGCAACAGTTAGAACTGGACATGGAACAACAGACTGGTTCCAAACAGGAAAAGGAGTACGTCAAGACTGTATATTGTCACCCTGCTTATTTAACTTACATGCAGAGTACATCATGTGAAATGCCGGGCTGGATGAATCACAAGCTGGAATCAAGATTTCCAGGAGAAATATCAACAACCTCAGATATGCAAATGATACCACTCTAATGGCAGAAAGTGAAGAGGAACTAAAGATCTTCTTGATGAAGGTGAAAGAGGAGAGTGGAAAAAGCTGGCTTGAAACTCAACATTCAAAAAACTAAGATCATGGCATCTGGTCTCATCACGTCAAGGCAAATAGAAAGAGGAAAAGTGGAAGCAGGAAAAGTGGATTTTATTTTCTTGGTCTCCAAAATCACTGCAGATGGTGACTGCAGCCATGAAATTAAAAGATGCTTGCTCCTTGTAAGGAAAGCTATGACAAACCTTGATGGCATATTAAAAAAAAAAGCACAGACATCACTTTGCCAACAAAGGTCCATCTAGTCAAAGCTATGGCTTTTCCAGCAATCATGTGGTGATGTGAGAGTTGAATCATAAAGAGGTTGAGTGCTGAAGAATTGATACTTTCAAAGTGTAGTGCTGGAGAAGATGCTTAAGAGTCCCCTGGGAGAGACGCCCGGCTCCGGCGGCACAGACGCGAGAGACGCCCGGCTCTGGCGCAACCGACCACGTGCAGAATCGTGGCTGAGAGGTGCTACCCCGCGCCCAGGGTTAGGGCGGTGGCCGAGAGGAGCTGTACCACGTCCAAGAGTCGGTGGCTGCTTGGGCACCGGAGGGCCGAGAGGAGCTGATCCACATTCAAAACAGGAGGGGTGGCCTTGAGGAGATACCCCTCGTCCAAGGTAAGGTACAGCGGCTGCACCTTGCTGAAGCAGCTGGAAAGAGATACTCCACGACTAAGTGGAATATAAGAATCCAGTGTTCTGGGGAGGAAGGAACAAGATGGCGGAGGGATAAGACGGCGAGACCACTCTCTCCCCCACAAATTCATCAAAGGAACATTTGAACGCGGAGTAAAGTCCACAAAACAACTTCTGAATACTGGCAGAGGTCATCAGGCTCCCAGAAAAGCAGCCCATTGTCTTCTAAAGGAGAGAGAAGAAATCCAGCTCCACCCACCGGAACACCCACACATGCTTCCCTAACCAGGGAACCCGGACAAGTCACCCGTCCAACCCCACACACAGCGAAGAAACTACATAATAAAGAGAACTCCACAAACTGCAAGAAGAGGGAAAGGCCACCCCAAGCAAAGCAATATAAGCAAGATGAAGAGGCAGAGAAATACCCAGCAAGTAAAGGAACAAGATAATTGCCCACCAACACAAACAAAAGAAGAAGATATAGGGAATTTACCTGATAAAGAATTTCAAATTTTGATGGTGAAAATGATTCAACATCTTAAAAGCAAAATGGAGTTACAGATAAATAACCTGGAGAAAAGGATTGAGAAGATGGAAGAAAGATTTAATAAGGACTTAGAAGAAATAAAAAAGAGTCAATATACAATGAATAATACAATAGATGAGATCAGAAACACTCTGGAGGGAACAAACAGTAGAATAACAGAGGCAGAAGACAGGATTAGCGAACTAGAAGATAGAATTGTAGAAATAAATGAAACAGAGAGGAAAAAAGAAAAACGAATTAAAAGAAATGAGGACAATATTAGAGCCCTCTGGGACAATGTTAAACACTCCAACATTCGAATCATAGGAGTCCCAGAAGAAGAAGACAAAAAGAAAGACCATGAGAGAATACTTGAAGAGATAATAGTTGAAAACTTCCCTAAAATAGGGAAAGAAATAATCACCCAAGTCCAAGAAACCCAGAGAGTCCCCAACAGGATAAACCCAAGGCGAAATACTCCAAGACACATATTAATCAAATTAACAAAGCTCAAACACAAAGAACAAATATTAAAAGCAGCAAGGAAAAAGGAGCAAATAACACATAAGGGGATTCCCATAAGGATAACAGCTGATCTTTCAACAGAAACTCTTCAGGCCAGAAGGGAGTGGCAAGACATACTTAAAGTGATGAAGGAAAATACCCTACAGCCCAGATTACTATACCCAGCAAGGATCTCATTCAAATATGAAGGAGAAATCAAAAGCTTTACAGACAAGCAAAAGCTGAGGGAATTCAGCATCACCAAACCAGCTCTCCAACAAATGCTAAAGGATCTTCTATAGACAGGAAACACAGAAAGAGTGTATAAACTCAAACCCAAAGCAATAAAGAAAATGGCTACGGGATCGTACTTATCAATAATTACCTTAAAAGTAAATGGGTTGAAATTTTCAAAAAGGCTAGGAAACAATTCTCATAGCCATCAATAGTTCACTGTTGAGTTCATGAATAGTTTTTAAAGTTTGGGACAAACTGTAGTATTTGCTATTTGAAGTACTATTTGTAATTGGCATATTACAATGTAACATTGGTCTTCATTTCCAACTTAAAACGCCTAAAAATGCCTAACAGGTTTTTAGATTTGTGAATTTTAGTTGAAATGTATTTTATGATGTTACTAAACCTGCAGAAATAGTGAAATATTTCAGAGAACTTATTCACTGTACATTTAATTTATTTTATTTATAAAAGTTATGAACTGTAGAAAGTTTTACTTGTTGGGTCAAATGCTTGTTGGCTTCAAATGCTTGTTGCATTTGAAGTGCTAGTTACAAGAAAATCAAATACCTTCAATGTATAAATGCTATTAAGTTTTTAAAGGACTCTGGAGTATAAGTAAGTTTGTTTAAAGAAATTTAGTCTATTCAACCTGAATCAGCTCTGTCAAACATTAATTAAAATCCTCATTTAAAAAATAAATAAATAAATAAATAATGGTGGTGGGAGGGAGGGTTGGGAAGCTGGCTGGAGGTGGAGGTTGTGAAGTTTATAAATCTAATTAAAAATGAAGTTGCATTTCCATTTTCCAAAACCACCCATCCACCAGCATACTGTGTCACTAGACATTGTGTACGATTTTACTTTGCGACAGAAACCATTACATTTAAAAATTCATTACAGCAAGGTTAGTTAGACACATGATGGATGCAGCTTTAATCCTGCCATATATTATTACAGTTAAAATGTAAATGATGAAAAATATTTTGTGCTTATCAGCATTTATGTGAAATGTGTTTTACAGTGATATATGGTGTTATATTTCTATTATTGTGATGAAAAAGAAAGCAATACAAAAAGACGAAGTGTTTATTAAAACATGAAAAAAAAAGAAATAAATGGTTTTGCAGCACTGAAGAGATTATAGAAAGTAAATAAGCTAGATCAGACCTGTTTTATGTAGTAATTTTATAGTTTAATTATTTCAGGTGTAAAATATTGTTATACTGTTAATTAGTTCTGATTGTTCATATTAAACTATTGTAATGCAAAAGAAAAAAAAATAAGAAAAAAAAAAGCGTCCCCTGGACTTCAAGGAGATCAAACCAGTCAATCCTAAAGGAAATCAACCCTGAATATTCATTGGAAGGACCTATGGTGAAGCTGAAGCTCCAATACTTTGGCCACCTGATACGAAGAGCCGACTTATTGGGAAAGACCCTGGATCTGGGAAGACTGAAGGCAAAAGAAGTGGGTGGCAGAGGATGAGATGATTAAATGGCATCAGTGACTCGATGGAAGTGCATATGCGCAAACTCCAGGAAATAGTGGTGGACAGAGGAGCCTGGCATGCTGCAGTCCATGGGGTTGCAAAGAGTCGGACATTACTTAGGAATTGAAAACAACAACTGCCTGTCGGAGCACAGCTTATGGGGGAAAAAATGAGTCCTAGAAAGAATAAGAAACAGTTGAATAGAGAAGACTAGTGTGGACAAAATATGTCACCTGTCATATCAGGAAACAAAGGATGTTGTGGCCATCAAGCCATGAGCCCTGCAGCAGCCCCAGACTGTGTGCCCAAAGGGGATTCAGATGGAGAAAAAAAGGATACTAGCCCTGGACAGTTAAGGTACATATGAAAGGAATGATTTCAATGAGCCCAGACTCTTGCCTCTTCCCATACATATGTTGTTTTTCAGTCACTCAGTCGTGTCCAATTCTTTGTGACCCCATGGACTTCAGCATGCCAGGCTTCCTTGTCCATCACCATCTCCCGGAGCTTGCTTAAACTCATGTCCACTGAGTCCGTGTCCAACCATCTCTTCCTCTGTCATCCCCTTCTCCTCCTGCCTTCAATCTTTCCCAGCATCAGGGTCTTTCCCAATGAGTCAGTTCTTTGCATCAGGTGGCCAAAGTATTGGAGCTTCAGCTTCAGCATCAATCCTTCCAGGGCTGATTTCCTTTAGGATTGACTGGTTTCATCTCCTTGCTGCCCAAGGGACTCTCAAGAGTCTTCTCAGGCACCACAGTTGAAAAGCATCACTTCTAGGAATCCATTCAGCCAGCCTTTGTCTTTTGGTTGGGGCATTCAACCCATTTACGTTTAAGGAAAATATTGATAAGTACGATCCCGTAGCCATTTTCTTTATTGCTTTGGGTTCGAGTTTATACACCCTTTCTGTGTTTCCTGTCTAGAAAAGATCCTTTAGCATTTGTTGGAGAGCTGGTTTGGTAATGCTGAATTCTCTCAGCTTTTTCTTGTCTGTAAAGCTTTTGATTTCTCCTTCATATTTTAATGAGATCCTTGCTGGGTACAGTAGTCTGGGCTGTAGGTTATTTTCTTTCATCACTTTAAGTATGTCTTGCCATTCCCTCCTGGCCTGAAGAGTTTCTGTTGAAAGATCAGCTGTTATCCTTATGGGAATCCCCTTGTGTGTTATTTGCTGTTTTTCCCTTGCTGCTTTTAATATTTGTTCTTTGTGTTTGATCTTTGTTAATTTGATTAATATGTGTCTAGGAGTATTTCGCCTTGGGTTTATCCTGTTGGGGACTCTCTGGGTTTCTTGGACTTGGGTGATTATTTCTTTCCCTATTTTAGGGAGGTTTTCAACTATTATCTCCTCAAGTATTCTCTCATGGTCTTTCTTTTTGTCTTCTTCTTCTGGGACTCCTATGATTCGAATGTTGGAGCGTTTAACATTGTCCCAGAGGTCTCTAATATTGTTCTCATTTCTTTTAATTTGTTTTTCTTTTTTCCTCTCTGTTTCATTTATTTCTACAATTCTATCTTCTAGCTCACTTATCCTGTCTTCTGCCTCTGTTATTCTACTGTTTGTTCCCTCCAGAGTGTTTCTGATCTCATCTATTGCATTATTCATTGTATATTGACTCTTTTTTATTTCTTCTAAGTCCTTATTAAATCTTTCTTCCATCTTCTCAATCCTTTTCTCCAGGTTATTTATCTGTAACTCCATTTTGCTTTCAAGATTTTGAATCATTTTCACCACCAAAATTCGAAATTCTTTTTCATGTAGATTCCCTATATCTTCCTCTTTTGTTTGTGTTGGTGGGCATTTATCTTGTTCCTTTACTTGCTGGGTATTTCTCTGCTTCTTCATCTTGCTTATAATGCTTTGCTTGGGGTGGCCTTTCCCTCTTCTGGCCGTTTGTGGAGTTCTCTTTATTATGTAGTTTCCTTGCTGTGTGTGGGGTTGGACAGGTGACTTTCCAAAACTGAACCAGGAAGAAATAGAAAATCTGAATAGACCCATCACAAGCACGGAAATTGAAACTGTAATCAAAAATCTCCCAGCAAACAAAAGCCCAGGTCCAGACGGCTTCACAGCTGAATTCTACCAAAAATTTAGAGAAGAGCTAACACCTATTCTACTCAAACTCTTCCAGAAAATTGCTGAGGAAGGGAAACTTCCAAACTCATTCTATGAGGCCACCATCACCCTAATCCCAAAACCTGGTAAAGACCCCACAAAAAAAGAAAACTACAGGCCAATATCACTGATGAACGTAGATGCAAAAATCCTTAACAAAATTCTAGCAATCAGAATCCAACAGCATATTAAGAAGATCATACATCATGACCAAGTGGGCTTTATCCCAGGAATGCAAGGATTCTTCAATATCCGCAAATCAGTCAACGTAATACACCACATTAACAAACTGAAAAATAAAAATCATATGATTATCTCAATAGATGCAGAGAAAGCCTTTGACAAAATTCAACATCCATTTATGATAAAAACCCTCCAGAAAGTGGGAATAGAAGGGACATACCTCAACATAATAAAAGCTATATATGACAAACCCACAGCAAACATTATCCTCAATGGTGAAAAACTGAAAGCATTTCCCCTAAAGTCAGGAACAAGACAAGGGTGCCCACTCTCACCACTACTATTCAAAATAGTTCTGGAAGTTTTGGCAACAGCAATCAGAGCAGAAAAAGACATAAAAGGAATACAAATTGGAAAAGAAGAAGTAAAACTTTCACTGTTCGCTGATGACATGATCCTCTACACAGAAAACCCTAGAGACTCTACCAGAAAACTACTAGAGCTAATCAATGATTACAGTAACGTTGCAGGATATAAAATCAACACACAGAAATCCCTTGCATTCCTATACACTAATAATGAGAAAATAGAAAGAGAAATTAAGGAAACTATTCCATTCACTGTTGCAACGAAAAGAATTAAATACTTAGGAATATATCTACCTAAGGAAACAGAAGACTTGTACATAGAAAACTATAAAACACTACTGAAAGCAATCAAAGAGGACACTAATAGATGGAGAAATATACCATGCTCATGGATTGGAAGAATAAATATTGTAAAAATGAGTATACTACCCAAAGTAATTTATACATTCAATGCAATCCCTATCAAGCTACCAACGATATTTTTCACAGAACTAGAACAAATAATCTCACAATTTGTATGGAAATACAAAAAACCTCGAATAGCCAAAGCAATCTTGAGGAAGAAAAATGGAACTGGGGGAATTAACCTGCAGGACTTCAGGCTCTACTACAAAGTCACAGTCATCAAGACAGTATTGTACTGGCATAAAGACAGAAATATAGATCAATGGAACAAAATAGAAACCCCAGAGATAAATCCACGCACCTATGGACACCTCATCTTTGACAAAGGAGGCAAGAATATAAAATGGAGAAAAGACAGTCTCTTTAACAAGTGGTGCTGGGAAAACTGGTCAACCACTTGTAAAAGAATGAAACTAGAACACTTCCTAACACCATACACCAAAATAAACTCAAAATGGATTAGAGAGCTAAATGTAAGACCAGAAACTATAAAACTCCTAGAGGAGAACGTAGGCAAAACACTCTCTGACATAAATCACAGCAGGATCCTCCATGACCCACCTCCCAGAATATTGGAAATAAAAGCAAAAATAAACAAATGGGACCTAATTAAAATCAAAAGCTTCTGCACAGCAAAGGAAACTATAAGCAAGGTGAAAAGACAGCCTTCAGAATGGGAGAAAATAATAGCAAATGAAGCAACTGATAAAGGATTAATCTCCAAATTATACAAGCAGCTCCTGCAGCTCAATTCCAGAAAAATAAATGACCCAATCAAAAAATGGGCCAAAGAACTAAACAGACATTTCTCCAAAGAAGACATAAAGATGGCTAACAAACACATGAAAAAATGCTCAACATCCCTCATAATCAGAGAGATGCAAATCAAAACCACAATGAGATACCATTTCACACCAGTCAGAATGGCTGCTATCCAAAAGTCTACATGCAATAAATGCTGGAGAGGATGTGGAGAGAAAGGAACCCTCTTACACTGTTGGTGGGAATGCAAACTAGTACAGCCACTATGGAGAACAGTGTGGAGATTCCTCAAAAAATTGGAAATAGAACTGCCATATGATCCAGCAATCGCACTCCTGGGCATACACACCGAGGAAACCAGAATTGAAAGAGACACGTGTACTCCAATGTTCACTGCAGCACTGTTTATAATAGCCAGGACATGGAAGCAACCTAGATGTCCATCTGCAGACGAATGGATAAGAAAGCTTTGGTACATATACACAATGGAGTATTATTCAGCCATTAAAAAGAATACATTTGAATCAGTTCTAATGAGGTGGATGAAACTGGAGCCTATTATACAGAGTGAAGTAAGCCAGAAAGAAAAACACCAATACAGTATACTAACACATATATATGGAATTTAGAAAGATGCAAATGATAACCCTGTATACGAGACAGCAAAAGAGACACAGATGTATAGAACAGTCTTTGGGACTCTATGGGAGAGGGTGAGGGTGGGATGATTTGGGAGAATGGCATTGAAACACGTATGTTGTCATATGTGAAACGAATCACTAGTTCAGGGTCAATGCATATTATAGGATGCTCGGGGCTGGCATGCGGGGATGACCCAGAGGGAGGATAAAGGGAGGAGGGAGGTGGGAGGGGGGTTCAGGAGGGGGAACTTATGTAAACCCGGGGCAAATTCATATCAATGTATGGCAAAACCAACCAATATAATATTGTAAAATAATTTGCCTCCAATAAAAAATAAATTAACTACAAAAAAATAAAAATAAAAAAAAAGCATCACTTCTTTGGCACTCAGCCTTCTTTATGTCCAACTCTCATATCCATACTCGAATACTGGATGTCATATCCTGTCCTACCACCCTGCCTGGAACAGCCCATCACTCCTTAAGGATCAGAAGAGTTGGAACCTTACTTACCAACTTAATATTTTCAAGTGTACAGTTTAGTCGTGTTATGGAACCAACCTCTAGGATTTTTCATCTCACAAAACCAAAGTTCTACATCCATTCATCAATGTCTCCCCAATTCCCCCTCCCCTCAACCCCTGGCAGCCACCATTCTGCCTTCTGTCCTTAAATTTGACTACTCTAGATACCTCAGGTAGGTGGGATTACACAGTATTTACCTTTTGGTGACTGGCCTATTTCCACTTAGTCCTCAAGCTATGTCTGCTGTCTGCCTTATAACATGTATTGGAATTTCCTTCTTTTTAAGGGCTAAATAATACCCCATTGTATGAATATATGGCATTTTGTTTATCCATGCATTTGTTGGTGGACATTTATATTGCTTCCACTTATTCTCACAGCTTTTAAAAATTAGTGTCACCACCGGCTCACACAGAAGAATAACCCACACTCTCTGACCTACTTCCTACACTGCACTGTCATCTGTGTGTCAGAGGCTGACCCTCCTCCACTTTCTCCTATAACGTCCCTCCTCCACTTTCTCCTATACCGTCCCTCCTGTGTCTCCCTTCCTTTCTGACCCTCACATACATCCCTGCTCCCTCTCAACCAATCCCGGTTCTGGGCCTTTCATTTTATTAATGTATTTTTTTAATCATAGCTGAGATATGATTGGCCTATGATTGTATGCGTGCTAAATCACTTCAGTGGTGTTGGATTCTTTGGACCTTTTGCATGTAGCCCACCAGGCTTCTCCATCCATGGATTCACCAGGCAAGAATACTGGTATGAGTTGTTATGCCCTCCTCCAAGGGATTTTTCCAACCCAGGGATTGAACCCATGCCTCTTATGTCTCCTGCATTGACAAGTGCATTCTTTACCACTAGCATCACCTGAGAAACCCATAATTGGCTTATCCACCATTGTGCAAAATTTTTTTCCAAAGTCAGTTCCCTTTATTAAATGGTCATTTTTCACAGAACAGAAATACAAAATAAAAGCAGAAATAGGCCCCAGTTAGGAGATACAGACCTGCCCTCACAGGACCCCTGCCTGCAGCAACTTATACAGGACAAGCAGCAGCTACATCCCAAAGGTCAGGAAGGCAGGAGGCACATTGGGATCCGGCCCTGCCCTGCCCCCCACTCTATGTTTCCCCAGATTATAAAGAGCCATCTTCTGAAGCCTCAGGTTGAGACACCTCCCCGGAGGCCCCAGGGAGGTGCAGGCTAGCAGGAAAGCTTGTTCAGATGGCACAGAATCCAAGGACTACATTTCATAGAAGAAAACGGGTACCAAAACACTCGTGGGGAGACTGGGGCTGGAATGCGGCAAGCCCCAGGAGACAGAATCTTCTTCCTCTCTATTCATCAGATCCTGAGGCAGAGTCTTCTGAGCTAGGGAGAGTACTGGCTAGTTCCTCTTCTTCAGAGTCCTCTTCTTTTTCCTCTTGTTCTCTCCAGAAGAGTTCTCATCACTGGACACAAACTCTTTGCTCTTGAAGCTCTCGCTCAGCTGCCTTGATGAAGACTTCGATGATGAGCCCCTGGAGGGTATGGATTTCTTCTCCATCTTCACCTTGACTTTCTTCTTCTTCTTGGACTTGTCCCTCTTAGAGGACTCTCCCCGGCCCCCTTCATATTCTTTCATGGCTTTTTTATATTCCCTCCTGGCATCCTCAGCCTTGCGATCCCACTCCTCTTTCTTCTCCTTGGACATTCCCTTCCAGATCTCACCCGCCTTCTTGGAGAGATCCGTGATACTGATGCCCAGATGGTAGGACTTGATCTTCTCTCAGCTGGCGTTGAGCCACAGCATGTAGGCAGACATGGGCCTCTTGGGCGCATTAGGGTCTTTGCCCTTCTTTACCTCCATGGGCTTCTTGTGGCTCTTGAAGTCCTTGGCCATCTTGGCCTTTTTAAGCTGCTTCCATTTCTTCTCTTCCTGGTCACTGTCACCCTCATTACTGGAGGAGCTGGCAGAGGCGTTGCTGTCAAACTCCTCTGCCACATTTTCCTCCTCTTCACCCAGGCTGAATGACTCATCAGTCTCTTCTCTGGAGTCATCGCTGCTATCATTGGCATTTTCCTCCCGGCTCTTGCCCTCCTCCTTCATCTGCTCCAAGTAGGCATCCTGCTGGTCTTCCTCCGAGTTGGAGTATTCATCCTAGCTGGGGTTCATACCCTCTTTCAATCCTCGGTTTTCGATGTTGAGTTTCTTAGTGTTGACAAAGTCAAACAGCTTTCTGTACTCCTCCCTCTCAGTGCTGCTGAAGGTATACTGGGTGCTTGGTCTCAATTTCAAAGTCAAAGGAATGCGTGGTGGTGGTACCCTGGGTGAAGTTGACAAAGGAAATCTCGTTGAAGCAGATGTGCACGGGCAGCTTGTAGATGTAGATAAAGCCCTGCTCCAGGAGGTAGAGTAGCCCTGAGCTGGCCTTGTAGGAGCAGATGATGCACTGGGCCCCTGAGTGACCTTAGAAGTTGCCGGGGACCGTGATCTTGTGGTTCACCTGTGCTTTCAAGACCCGGCTGACCATCTGTAGAGGGATCCCGATATGTTCTTGGTGAGCCGCCCCTCGAAGCACTTCTCCACTTCCTCCTCCTTCATGTTGAGCGTCAAGGAGATGTCGTTGTCCTTGGAGAAGAGGAGGATGAAGAAGTGGTAGCGGGTCTGGCCCTGCTTGATGTGGGGGTCTAGGCTGATCACAAAGAACATCTGGCGCTGGTCCTTGTGGGGCAGCAGGAAGAGCCGCAGCATGGTGTTATAGGGGATTTTGTAGTTGAAGGTCTTGCAGTGCAGGTGCAGGGAGGTGGGGTAGATGCGGATGTTATAGTGGCCTCAGGGAGTCAGACACTGCAGCTCCAGGAAGATGCAAATGGCATCTCCGGTGGCCTGGATCACGTCGGCCTTTGACAGTATGTTCTGGGCGAAGGCCTCAAAGGGGTCCACACTGCCTTCCTGGGTGGGCGGCACGTAGAAGCGCACCTCCATGAGGGAGACCTCCGTGTCATCGTTCTGGTGGAATTCCAGTGTCACCTTATTCTTGCCTGTGGTGTACTGGGACATGTTGCTGAGAGGGATCTCGAAGACCAGCTGGTCTCCAATGTCAAAGGAAAGCAGCTGCCCACCAAACTTCACGGTGCCCCAGTTCCAACCCTTCACACATAGGTCCTTCTCCATTAGATCCAGGCGATAGTGAGTTTTGAAGAAATCAGAGAGTTTCTCAAATTCCGATTCTCGGAAGCTGTCGTTCTTGTAGACATGGCCGTTCTTGAGCAGTTTAAGCCCGTGGCCCAGAGCTACCCAGCGCCAGATGCCTTCTGTCAACTTCCCGGCCTGGATGTTGTCCACTTTGCCCGTCTTACTATTAAAGTTGATGCCTTGGCGGCTCAACCTCAGCCGACCATCATTAATGGAGCCTTTCACCTCGTGATACACGTCGTTGAACTCCAGGGTTTCTGCCATGCTGACCTAGCCCTGTTGATCCCTCCCAAAACTCCTGGGTGGGCACGCAGATGCAGGGCGCACTGGGGATCTCCTGGAGCTGGAGACTCGCAGCCACCGGCACCCAAGCATTGGGAGCTCTGGGGGTGGGGTGCACGGCAGGTGGGCGGGGGCCGAGCCGGGTCACTGGGCAGACTCTTCCCGCGTGCGTGGCCCCACATCCCACCACCCATTGTGTAAATTTCAGGTGACAATGTGTCAGTTTGATACATTTATTTATTGCAATATGATTACCACTAGATGCTAAAGCTGAAACTCCAATTACTTTGGCCACCTCATGCGAAGAGTTGACTCACTGGAAAAGACTGATGCTGGGAAGGATTGGGGTCGGGAGGAGAAGGGGACGACAGAGAATGAGATTGCTGGATGGCATCACCGACTCGATGGACATGAGTTTGAGTGAACTCCGGGAGTTGGTGATGGACGGGGAGGCCTGGCATGCTGTGATTCATGGGGTCGCAAAGAGTCGGTCAGGACTGAGAGACTGAACTGAACTGAACTGATAGCATTAGCAAACACCTCTATCATGTCACATAATTATCATTTCTATTTGTGGTGGGGAAAATTAAGATCTAGTTTCTTAACAGGGAGCTCTGGTATACTGGAAATGGTGGGAAGGTAAATTGATGCAGCCACGTTGGAAAACAGTATGGAGATATCCAAAAAACTAGAAATAAAACTACCATATGATCCAGTAATTCCACTTCTGTGTATATATCCAAAGAAAATGAATATGCTAATTCAAAATGATACAATATGATTCCGCAGCTCCATTTTTGAGTATTTTTCTGAAGGAAAAAAACACTAATTTAAAAACATACATGTATAAAATAAACAAGGTCCTACTGTATAGCATAGGGAACTATACTCAGTGTTCTGAAATTAACCATAATGGAAAAGAACATGAAAAAGAGTGTAACTGAATCACTTTGGTGTATACCAAAAACTAACACAACATTGTAAAGCAGCTATACTTCAATAAAAATAAGAAGATAATGCACCCCTTAAAGAGAAAAGATACATGCATCTCAATGTTCATGGTAGCAATATTTGCAATAGCCAAGATGTGGAAGCAACCCAAATGTTCAACAACAGAGGAAGGGATAAAGATGTGGCATATGTTGTATATGTGCAGTGGAATACTACTCGGGCATAAAAAAGAATGAATTTTTGCCATCTGTAACAACATGGGTGAATCTGGAGGGTATTATGCTCAGTAAAATAAATCAGACAAAAGAAAATACTGTATGTTGTCACTTGTATATGGAATCTAAAAAATAAAGCAAGTGAATGAATATAACAAAACAGAAATAGACTCACAGATATAGAAAACAAACTAGTGGTTACCAGTGGGGAAAGGGAAGAGGGAGGAACAAAATAGGAGTAGGGGACTAAGAGATACAAAGTAGTATGTGTAAAATAAATAAACAGGACTTCCCTGCTGGTCCAGTGGTTAAGAATCTGCCTGCCAATGCAAGGGATACCAGTTTGATTCCTGCTCCTGGAAGATTCCACATGTCACAGAGCAACTATGCCTGTGTGACACAGCTACTGAGCTCATGCTACAGAGACTCAGTTCAGTTCAGTCGCTCAGTCGTGTCCGACTCTCCGCGACCCCATGAATCACAGCACGCCAGGCCTCCCTGTCCATCACCAACTCCCAGAGTACACTCAAACTCATGTCCACAGAGTCGGTGATGCCATCCAGCCATCTCATTCTCCGTCGTCCCCTTCTCCTCCCGCCCCCAACCTTTCCCAGCATCAGAGTCTTTTCCAGTGAGTCAACTCGTCGCATGAGGTGGCCAAAGTATTTCAGTTTCAGCTTCAGCATCAGTCCCTCCAATGAACATCCAGGATTGATCTCCTTTAGAATGGACTGGTTGGATCTCCTTGCAGTCCAAGGGACTCTCAAGAGTCTTCTCCAACACCACAGTTCAAAAGCATCGATTCTTCGGCGATCAGCCTTCTTCACAGTCCAACTCTCACATCCATACATGACCACAGGAAAAACCATTGCCTTGACTAGACGGACCTTGGTTGGCAAAGTAACGTCTCTGCTTTTTAATATACTATCAAGGTTGGTCATAACTTTCCTTCCAAGGAGCAAGCGTCTTTTAATTTCATGGCTGCAATCAGCATCTGCAGTGATTTTGGAGCCCAAAAAAACAAAGTCTGACACTGTTTCCACTGTTTTCCCATCTATTTCCCATGAAGTGATGGGACCAGATGCCATGATCTTTGTTTTCTGAATGTTGAGCTTCAAGCCAACCTTTTCACTCTCCTCTTTCACTTTCATCAAGAGGCTTTTGAGTTCCTCTTCACTTTCTGCCATAAGGGTGGTGTCATCTGCATATCTGAGGTTATTGATATTTCTCCCAGCAATCTTGATTCCAGCTTGTGCTTCTTCCAGCCCAGCGTTCCTCATGATGTACTCTGCATATAAGTTAAATAAGCAAGGTGACAATATACAACCTTGACGTACACCTTTTCCTATTTGGAACCAGCCTGTTGTTCCATGTCCAGTTCTAACTGTTGCTTCCTGACCTGCATACAGGTTTCTCAAGAGGCAGGTCAGGTGGTCTGGTATTCCCATCTCTTTCAGAATGTTCCACAGTTTATTGTGATCTACACAGTCAAAGGCTTTGGCATAGTCAATGAAGCAGAAATAGATGCTCTTCTGGAACTCTCTTGCTTTCTCCATGATCCAGCGGATGTTGGCAATTTGATCTCTGGTGCCTCTGCCTTTTCTAAAACCTGCTTGAACATCTGGGAGTTCACGGTTTACATACTGCTGAAGCCTGGCTTGGAGAATTTTGAGCATGACTTTACTAGCGTGTGAGATGAGTGCAATTGTGCGGTAGTTTGAGCATTCTTTGGCATTGCCTTTCTTTGGGATTGGAATGAAGACTGACCTCTTCCAGTCCTGTGGCCACTGCTGAGTTTTCCAAATCTGCTGGCATATCGAGTGCAGCACTTTCACAGCATCATCTTTCAAGACTTGAAATAGCTCAACTGGAATTCCATCACCTCCACTAGCTTTGTTCGTAGTGATGCTTTCTAAGGCCCACTTGACTTCACATTCCAAGATGTCTGGCTCTAGGTCAGTGATCACGTTATCGTGACTATCTTGGTCGTGAACATCTTTTTTGTACAGTTCTTCTGTGTATTCCTGCCACCTCTTCTTAATATCTTCTGCTTCTGTTAGGTCCCTACCATTTCTGTCCTTTATCGAGCCCATCTTTGCATGAAATGTTCCCTTGGAATCTCTAATTTTCTTGAAGAGGTCTCTTGTTTTTCCTATTCTGTTGTTTTCCTCTATTTCTTTGCATTCATCACTGAGAAAGTCTTTCTTATCTCTCCTTGCTATTCTTTGGAACTCTGCATTCAGATGCTTATATCTTTCCTTTTCTCCTTTTCTTTTCGCCTCTCTTCTTTTCACAGCTATTTGTAAGGCCTCCTCAGACAGCCATTTTGCTCTTTTGCATTTCTTTTCCATGGGGATGGTCTTGGTCCCTGTCTCCTGTACAATGTCACAAACCTCCGTCCAGAGTTCATCAGGCACTCTATCTATCAGATCTAGTCCCTTAAATCTATTTCTCACTTCCACTGTATAATCATAAGGGATTTGATTGAGGTCATATCTGAATGGTCTAGTGGTTTTCCCTACTTTCTTCAATTTAAGTCTGAAATTTCGCAATTTCGCAGTAAGTCTCTACAGAGACTACTCCACAACAAGAGAAGCCACAGCAATGAGAAGCCTTCACACTATAACTAGAGAGTAGCCCCTGCTTGCTGCAGTTGGAGAAAACCTGAGTGCATCAATGAAGACTCAGAGCAGCCAAAAATAAATAAACGCAAAAAAACCAAATATACTCTTTAAAAACTGCATAAATAAATAAGCTATGAGGATATACTGTGTAACACAGGGAATATAGCCAATATTTTATAACTTAAAATAAGCTATAAAAATTTTGAATCACTATGTTGTACACCTGAAATTAATATTATAAATCAATTCTACCTCAATTTAAAAAATTAAAAACATCTAGTATCTTAGCAACTTTGAAGTTTATAATGTAGTATTGTTGATTGTAATCACTATATTGTGTGGGCCTTTCATTTTAGACACCAGACTTTAACCCTGGGCTTCTGTAAGACTGTTACTGTTTCTTTTTCTGCTGAGAAACACATCATACCCTCTACCAGCTTCCAGGGCTGCTGGTTCCTAAGCACGAAGGTCCAGCTAGGGCTTTTCAGGTCAGTGAATTCTCCTACATGTCCCTCTGCTGCCACCTGCTGGCTGTAGTCATTATTACTTCTATGAGCCTGTTTCCTAAGGGGTTCAATTCATTTCGGTCGCTCCGTCGTGTCCGACTCTTTGCGACCCCATGGACTGCAGCACGCCAGGCTTCCCTGAGCTTGCAGAGCCTCAACTCCCAGAGCTTGCTCAAACTCATGTGCATCGAGTTGATGATGCCATCCAACCATTTCATCCTCTGTCGCCCCCTTCTCCTGCCTTCAATCTTTCCCAGCATCAGGGTCTTTTCCATTGAGTCAGTTCTTGGCATCAGGCGGCCAAAGTATAGGAGCTTCAACTTCAACGTCAGTCCTTCAAAGGAATATTCAGGACTGATTTCCTTTAGGATTGACTGGTTTGATCTCCTTGCAGTCCAAGGGACTCTCAAGAGTCTTCTCCAACACCACAGTCCAAAAGCATCAATTCTTCGGCGCTCAGCTTTCTTTATGGTCCAACTCTCATATCCATACATGACTACTGGAAAAACCATAGCTTTGACCAGATGGACCTTTGTCAGCAACATAATGTCTCTAAAGGGTTAGCCCTTCCCATATCATCATCCATCATGGGATAAAATTTCCAACTACTTATAATTTTTTCCCTTCAGTATTTTCACCCTACCCTGCTTTTAAAAGAAAGACCATTTAGCGAATCCATGTTCAGGTTACACATACTCTCATCAGCCTCATCCAAATACAGAGAAAAAAAACTCTCTGTATTTGGTCATTTCATTTTGCAAAGGGACAGAGAAAATTTCCAAAATGTTTATCAGCTCTCCTTATCTCCCTGGGAGCAGTTATATTATAATTAAATAAGTTGAACTATTGGTAAGTCTACAAAGTCTCAAGTTTTCTTTGAAACTCATTAAACGTTTCAAAAATCTTTTGAAAACATTTCAAAATAAAACAAGATTGTTTTTTTGTTAACACAGACATAAAAATGAAACCTGTAGAATTACAAGAACCACTTTACAGACTGTTGGTTCATTTTGAAATAAGGTCATCCAAGAATGGAGAGTATATCTTCTGTTTATGGACGAAACTAATTTGTGAATTTCAAAACTGAAAACACATAAAGGTCCAAGCCCAAGTATTGGGGGTAAGGGATTAAAATTGTGTTCCTAACTATATCTTTATACATTATAAAATGTTTATTTCACCTTCTCCCTGGCTTCCTGCTTTACCTTCCCACTTCACGTTGGACTGTCTCCAGCACATGTACATGATAGACATCCATCCTGTCATGACAGATGTGGTCAATGGCACTGGATATATTTTTTAAGGTCAGTGTAAGGATGAAGGAGACAGGTGGATGTCAAAGTTTATGACAGAGTCAGAGTAATGTTCTGGGAATTCAGCCTTGGGAAAGATAGGGGCTTTCTTGTGGTTAGATAGAAGGAATAGATTGCCCTCTAAGAGATACAAAATAAGGGAGTCAGATTTCAGTTACTAGTGGCTTCAGAATTTGCTTTGATAGGAAGCGGCTCAAGTGGCGATCTGTAGTAAAAGGAGGCCTTCTGGGGATCCATCTTTGAGCTGAATTTGTCTAACAATTTACATAAAGTTGAGAAAATGTTGATCATCATTCAAAAAAATGGGAGTAGCTGATGGTTTAAGGGGAGACTTCAGTTTTTCCATTTTTCACTGCATTCTGTTGTACTGTACTGTTGATTGAAGAAAAATGCATGACCTGAAAATGCAAATTATGTGTTATTTAGGGACCTCCTGGCAGGCTCCAGTTCATAGGGGCACAAAGAGTTGGACGTGACTGAGCATTCATTGAGGACTATAGCTGGAGGACACCCACTCAGTTCTGAGGAACTGCTCCAAAGAGGTCAGGGAGGAGCCAGGATATACAGGAGGTTTTGCTGGGGGAAAAATAATGTAGTTGAGCATCAAAAGATTATTGCTAAAGCAGACATTTCCAATTAAAGATTTTAGTGTTTTTCTTTTTATGAGACTATGCAAGAGTCTGGGGTCATTGAAATCATTCCTTGAATATGCATCTTAACTATCTAGGGCCAGTATCCTGTTTTTCTCCATCCTAAGTCCCCTCAGGGACACCACTGGGGCTGAGGAAGAGAGACAGCTATAGAGGCTGACTGTAGGCAACATTTGTTGTTTACTGGAATAGCAGGCAACATTTTTTTTTGTCTGCATTGCTCTAGTAGGAAGTAAAGGAGAGAAACTGGACTCAGCTTCAAGCAAGGGGTCAATGAAACATCCCTAGGTGTGTGGCAACTTCTCTTCTAGCTAGGTTGAGCTAAGGAAATATATTAAAATCACATAAAACTTGTGTTGTCTGAAGCCTTGGCACTCTGCTAGGACACTGGAACCACACCAAGGTTATGAGTGGGGAGTCAAGCTGTAGATATTGCCCTGAAAGATGAGAAAAGGAGGGGATTTTTAGTAAATGTTATCATGAAAATAGCATCACTGATTTGATATTTTCAGGTGGAGGGGCCAGGTGGATCAGCCCAGACATTACCAGGTAGACTTGCTCTTGACACAGGAGTCTGTTGATGGTACCAGGAGAAAACATATGCTAGTAGCTGAAATCATTGTGAAACATCTCAAAAAATACTGTCAATGGAAGCAACCTAAAGGTCCATTAACAGAGGAATGGATAAAGAAGGTGTGGTACATATACACAATGAATATGACTCATCCATAAAAAAGAATGAAATAATGCTGTTTGCAGCAACATGGATGGACCCAGAGATTATCATACTAAGTGAAGTAAGCCAGAGAAAGACTACTGTCATATGATATCACTTATATGTGGAATCTTAAAAAATAATACAAATGAACTTATTTACAAAACAGATATAGACTCACAAGAAAGAAAACAAACTTTTTACCAAAGGGGAAAAGAGGGTGGCTGTGGGGAGGGATAATTTAGGAGATTGGGATTAGCATATATACACTCCAGATGTCGAAATTCAAACTCATTCTCTTAAACATGATATTTTACCTTCTAAGGCCCGTGTGTTTAGTTTTAAAACTGTAAGTGAAGTCATTCAGTCGTGTCCAACTCTTTGCGACCCCATGGACTGTAGCCCACCAGGCTCCTCCATCCGTGGGATTCTCCAGGCAAGAGTACTGGAGTGGGTTGCCGTTTCCTTCTCCAGGAGATCTTCCCAACCCAGGGATCGAACCTGGGTCTCCTGCACTGCAGGCAGACGCTTTACCATCTGAGCCACCAGGGAAGCTCTTAAACTGTAAAGGTGCTTTAAAAGTTTGTAACAATACACATGCCCCTCACTTTGGAATAAACATTTATGGTGACATCGTTGGTGACCTATCCAGCATCCACTCATTCCTTATCCTAAATATAGATAAACAACAAGGACCTATTGTATAGCACAGGGAACTATATTCAATATGTTGTAATAATCTATAAAGCAAAGAAATCTGAATAATAATACACACACACACACACACACACGAAGGCTTCCCTGATGGCTCAGTGGTGAAAGAATCTGCCTCCTAAAGCAGGATACCTGGGTTCAATCCCTGGGTCAGGAAGAGCCCCTGGAGAAGGAAATGGCAACCCAGGCAATATTCTTGCCTGGAGAATCCTATGGACAGAAGAGCCTGGTGGGCTATAGTCCATGGGACTGCAAAGAGTAGGACACGACTAAGTGACTAAACCTCCATACATGTAGTATAACTGCATCCCTTTGCTGTACACCTGAAACACAGTATTGTAAACCAACTACACTTCAAGTTAAAAAAGAAAAAGGAAAAAACGAAGAACTACTGTCATTCCTAATACAAGAACAATTATTGATCAAATTCAATATCACACAAAAAAATGTCAACCCCTGGTCAATGACTTAGTGATTTTGAGCACTTATTTTGTACTCTGCTTTAGTGTACATTGTTTCATTTAATCCTCACAATGATCTTATGAAATCTGTAGCATACCATCCTACCAGCAGCAGCAGCAGCAGCAGGAAAGTGAACTTTAGGAAATTAACTTGCTTGTGGTCACAAGGTTCCTGGAATTCAAACTCCAGCCATCTAAATTCAAACTCATGCTCTTTTTTTAGAATTAATTTATTTTAACTGGAGGCTAATTACTTTACAATATTGTAGTGGTTTTTTGCCATACATTGACATGAATCTGCCCCGGGTGTACATGTGTTCCCCATCTTGAACCCCCCTCCCACCTCCCTCCCCATCCCATCCCTCAGGGTCATCCCAATACTCCAGCCCTGAACACCTGTCTCATGCATCAAACCTGGACTGGCGATCTGTTTCACATATGATAATATACATGTTTCAATGCTGTTCTCTCAAATCATCCCACCCTTGTCTTCCCCCACAGAGTCCAAAAGTCTGTTCTTTACATCTGTGTCTCTTTTGCTGTCTTGCATATAGGGTCATCGTTACCATCTTTCTAATATATATGCGTTAATATACTGTATTAGCGTTTTTCTTTCTGACTTACTTCACTCTATAATAAGCTCCAGTTTCATCCACCTCATTAGAACTGGTTCAAATGCATTATTTTTAATATCTGAAACTCATGCTCTTAAACATGATGTTTTACCTTCTGAGGCCCGTGTGTCTAGTTTTAAAACTGTAAAGATGCTTTAAAAGTTTGTAATAATACACGTGCCCCTCACTTTGGAATAAGCATTTATGGTGACATCATTGGTTACCTATCCACCATCCACCCATCCCCCCATCCCTTATCCTGCTTCTTGAAGAAATCTGATTTTATTGAAGTATCTCCCTCTTTTTGTTGCTGCTGCTGCTGCTAAGTCGCTTCAGTCGTGTCCGACTCGGTGTGACCCCATAGACGGCAGCCCACGAGGCTCCGCCATCCCTGGGATTCTCCAGGCAAGAACACTGGAGTGGGTTGCCATTTCCTTCTCCAACGCATGAAAGTGAAAAGTGAAAGTGAAGTCGCTCAGTCGTGTCTGACTAGTAGTGACCCCATGGACTGCAGCCTACCAGGCTCCTCTGTCCATGGGATTTTCCAGGCAAGAGTACTGGAGTGGCTTGCCATTGCCTTCTCCGCCTCTTTTTGTTGCTGCTGCTAAGTCACTTCAGTCGTGTCCGACTCTGTGTGACCCCATAGATGGAAGCCCACCAGGCTCCCCCGTCCCTGGGATTCTCCAGGCAAGAACACTGGAGTGGGTTGCCATTTCCTTCTCCAATGTGTGAAAGTGAAAAGTGAAAGTGAAGTCGCTCAGTCGTGTCCGACCCTTAGCGACCCCACGGACTGCAGCCTACCAGGCTCCTCCATCCATGGGATTTTCTAGGCAATAGTACTGGAGTGGCTTGCCATTGCCTTCTCCGCCTCTTTTTGTTAGGCCTATGTAATTTGGGTGAAGGTGGCTCAACGTGATGGGTGAAGAAGTTCAGGCCTGTTGTGCTAATTCCTTTGCTGTTGCTGGGAATTCAAAACTCCCAGGCTTAAAGCAATCAATCGACTTCATATTTCCCCTGAAAACTGTTATTGCTCCAGAGGTGGGCTTAATGACCAAATTGGTCCAGAAGTTGTTAAGTAGAGGACATTTATAATTAGGTTTGACTAAAGATTCTCTCTCTCCCCCACCCCAACCTCTGTCTCTCTCAATCTCTCTGTCTTCTTCTCTCTCTCTCTCTCTGTCTCTTTCTCTCTCATGCACACACACACATATAGAGCTGTCAAAATGATATAGCACCTTGCATCATCCATCCCAAGAAAGAACTGAAAAATCAAACCTATACCAACCCATCCAGCTGAAAGCTTTGCAGCAGTTGCTGTTGTTGCTCAAGTTGCTCAGTCATGCCTGACTCCACATAAAGAAAACTTCAACCTGGGACAAGACCAAAATCCCATGCCTTTCTCTTCTCCTCATTGTTATCAGTCACTCAGTCTTTGTGACCCCATGGACTGCAGCCTGCCAACCTCCTCTGTCCATGGGATTCTCCAGGCAAGAATACTGAAGTGGGTTGCCATGCCCTTCTTGATCCCACCCAGGGATCAAATCCGGGTCTCCCGCATTACAGGCAGATTCTTTACCATCTGAGCCACCATGGAAGTTCTCCAATTCTTCTTTGGCTCAGATCGTTGCCTAATTTTGTGGTGTTCCCTGATGTGCAGCAGCTGTATAAAGCCTTTATCCTCTATTTGAATCATCTTTTTCACTATCCAGGTGTCCCAACAAAATGGATTAAAGATCCATTCAGCAATATTCCCAATAAGGGTCACGTGGGAGCAATCCACCCAGTTGCTGGAGTGAGGAGAGAATTCTATCATTTTATCGCTGATATTGTTTATAATCAATGATGCCTGATGATGCTAAAAATCAAGGTGATTTAATCAGTCATTGTTTTAAATTCTCTGTAACAACAAATTCCTTATTGCCTGTACCTAAAGTGAGTCATTCCCACTGCCCTCCCCCACTCACTACCCCAGAGTTCATGTTTTTTCCTACTGTTTCAAGATACCACTTTTATTACATGTCAATTTTCATTTTTGAATTTTGTCTTCTATTTCATTTGTCCATCTATTCATATGCTAGTTCCACTCTCAGAGTTTTATAATATGTTTTATTATTTGATCATTCAGTTAGTTCCCCTATCATTGTTCCTTTTTCTTTCAGATTTTTCTGGCTATTTCTTTCCACATGAATTTCAGGATCAACCTATTTAGTTCCATTCCTCAGCTTCTTTATTTACAGTTCTTTTTCCTCAAGGTTTTCTCCTTAGCTGATAATGGAGTGTGAATCACTCAGTTGTGTATTTAACTATCATTAAATATAGTTAACTATATTTTAATCACACCTGAAATAGAACAGTTGAAGCTTATAGTCTTTTATTGGACATTGCCAAGTCATCTGCCAAGATTGGGGAAAATTCCTCACTCTATTATGACTTTAAATTTTTAAATTTTAGTTGTTCTTTGACTAGGTGATAAACTCTGTTGGTACAAAATTCAAATGGAACAAAAGGGTTTATGGTGAAAAGTCTTCCCACTGTTGTCTCCTAGATACCATGCTTTGCTCTCCTGAGACAGCCTATGTTGTCAAATTTTTTCAGATAGTCTATGCCTATGCAAACAAATAATTGGATCTATTTTTCTTTATTCTCCTTTTATCCAAATGGTAGTGAGAGGGTAACAGGCAGGAAGACCAGGGGTCTCCAAACGGAGGAAATAGGCTGCAAGTGTCAGACATTTTTTTATCTCTCCCTTAAGTGGCAGGAGGAAACAAACTCTCCATGGAAATGTTTTTCTTAAGCTATGTTAATGAAACTATATTTGTTTGGAATTTGCCTTTCTTCAAAATTGTTCCACCTAACACTAACTTTTTTCCTTTTCTCAAATCTTGGCCTGACAATAGCTCAACAAACCAGTATTCATATCAATTGTTTTATGGCTGGGGATGATACACTTTATTCCATCCTATCTCAAAAATGCATATTGTGGGAGGGGGCTTGGTGAAACTCCGTCAGCCTTGAGGTGTCTCTCTTATCTGATTAATAGCTTTCTAACAGACATAAAACAGCTTGCTAAAACTAGCAGGGGGGCACTCTCCGTCCCCCTTCTGATGTCTATGTTAGAAGCTTTCTCTGTCCCTTTTTAAACTTTAATAAAACTCTGCTATACAAAAGCTCTTGAATGATCAAGCCTGGTGCCTGGTCCCAAAGTTAAATCTACTTCTTCGGAGATCACTAATCCGACACCATTCATCATAAGCTATCACTAGCACACTTTATGTGCTGTTCTGCACCATGCTATTTCCACTTAACATATTTTTAGGAAATCATTCCAAATTAGAACATAAAAAGCTTACTCCCCCTTCCCATGGATATATAGCATTTTGCTGAATAAATGTACCACAAAGTACCACTTTTGCTACTTATATAAGCTGTTTAAAAATCTATTGCTATTATATACTGTATGATTCCATTTGTCTGAAATTCTAACTATTACAAACTAATCTATGGTGATAGCAGATCAGTGGTTGCTTGGGAATTGGAGATGGAGAGATGGGGATGTGACATCTGTCAAAATTCATTGAATTGTACACTTTAGATAGGCACAGTAGATTTGTCCTAAATTCAGTTCAGTGCAGTCGCTCAGTCGTGTCCAACTCTTTGAAACCCCATGAATCACAGCACGCCAGGCCTCCCTGTCCATCACCAACTCCCGGAGTTCACTCAAACACATGTCCATCGAGTCGGTGATGCCATCCAGCCATCTCATTCTCTGTCGTCCCCTTCTCCTCAAACCCCCAATCCCTCCCAGCATTAGAGTCTTTTCCAGTGAGTCAACTCGTCACATGAGGTGGCCAAAGTATTGGAATTTCAGCTTTAGCATCAGTCCTTCAAATGAACACCCAGGATTGATCTCCTTTAGAATGAACTGGTTGGATCTCCTTGCACTTCAAGGGACTCTCAAGAGTCTTCTCCAGCACAACAGTTCAAAAGCATCAATTCTTTGGCGATCAGCTTTCTTCACAGTCCAACTCTCACATCCATACATGACCACGGGAAAAACCATAACCTTGACTAGATGGACCTTGGTTGGCAAAGTAATGTCTCTGCTTTTTAATGTACTATCTAGGTTGGTCATAACTTTCCTTCCAAGGAGCAAGCGTCTTTTAATTTCATGGCTGCAATCAGCATCTGCAGTGATTTTGGAGCCCAAGAAAATAAAGTCTGACACTGTTTCCCCATCTATTTCCCATGACATGATGGGACCAGATGCCATGATCTTTGTTTTCTGAATGTTGAGCTTCAAGCCAACCTTTTCACTCTCCTCTTTCACTTTCATCAAGAGGCCTTTGAGTTCCTCTTCACTTTCTGCCATAAGGGTGATGTCATCTGCATATCTGAGGTGACTGATATTTCTCCCGGCAATCTTGATTCCAGCTTGTGCTTCTTCCAGCCCAGCGTTCCTCATGATGTACTCTGCATAGAAGTTAAACAAGCAAGGTGACAATATACAGCCTTGACGCACTCCTTTTCCTATTTGGAATCAGTCTGTTGTTCCATGTCCAGTTCTAACTGTTGCTTTCTGACCTGCATACAGGTTTCTCAAGAGGCAGGTGGTCTGGTATTCCCATCTCTTTCAGAATGTTCCACAGTTTATTGTGATCCACACAGTCAAAGGCTTTGGCATAGTCAATGAAGCAGAAATAGATGCTTTTCTGGAACTCTCTTGCTTTCTCCATGATCCAGCGGATGTTGGCAATTTGATCTCTGGTGCCTCTGGCTTTTCTAAAACCCTCTTGAACCATCTGGAAGTTCACGGTTCACATATTGCTGAAGCCTGCTTGGAGAATTTTGAGCATGACTTTACTAGCGTGTGAGATGAGTGCAATTGTGTGGTAGTTTGAGCATTCTTTGGCATTGCCTTTCTTTGGGATTGGAATGAAGACTGACCTTTTCCATTCTTGTGGCCACTTGCTTTTAACAAGAAAAGTTAAAAAGAATAATAAAATTTAAAATATATTAAAAGAACAAAAAAATAAACTTACTTTTAACAAATCTATTGCTCTTACAAGAAATGCTATCATAAACAACTTTTACATGTGTTCATTCCCTCTATATCCACCTGTTTTCTCAATTATTTATTGTGACTTTGCAGCATTTCATTTTGTTTCCTTTTGGAGAGAATGAGTTTTTATTGGAATATAGTTGCTTTACAATATTGTATTAGTTTTTGCTGTACAGCAGAGGAAATTAGTTATGTATGTATACATATATCCCCTCTTTTGGGGGATTTGACACAAAATCCAAAAGGATTCTCATTTGTTTATTTAGTCATTCATTTGTTTTTTGTTTCTCTTTTCTCACTCTCTACCCCCAGGAAAAAAGAGGACCTTTGCCTATTTCATTCACTATCTTTTTTTTGGGGGGGGAGAGAAATCAAGTCATTTATTTGTCTTTTACATGAAAAGAGAAAATTGGGAGAAGGAGAACAAGAGAGCAACTAGTCAGCTGCTTAGATTTTTCTGTAATCAGAATGGGACAACTGGTTTCAAGACAAGAATTGGATCCCTGCAGCAACATGGCAATGGGGACTGGACCAGGAGTGGTTTGTTGAAGTACCATTTTCTACTAAATCTTACCCCAACCTAAGCAGGTTAAGATTACACTGGGAAGTATCACCATCTTATCCCCAAAGCACAAATGGTGCCTATCACACACAGAGAAGGTGTTCAATAAAGTATCTGTGGAAAGAAAGAGCATAAAAATGTATATTTTCAGGATCCACTCCTAGGGAACCTGAGTCCATATGTCTGTGATCAGTTCTGGGAATCTATATTTTTAATAAGCTCCCCCCAGGTAATTCTGGTCATCCACCAGGTTTCAGTTCAGTTCAGTCACTAAGTCGTGTCCGACTCCTTACAACCCCATGAACTGCAGCACGCCAGGCCTCCCTGTCCATCACCAACTCCTGCAGTTCACCCAAACCCATGTCCACTGAATCAGTGATGCCATCCAGCCATCTCATCCTCTGTCGTCCCCTTCTCCTGCCCTCAATCTTTCCCAGCATCAGAGTCTTTTCAAATGAGTCAGCTCTTCGCAAAAATGCCTTAATTCAGGCCAACCTAACTTTTCACGCAGGTTAAATGCAACAGCCTTCCTTCTCCTTCCTGCACACCACATCCCTTCTTAAAACGTTGCAGTGCTGTGGTAGATTGCTTTCAAAGATTGCCACAAAAATCCTATCCATCCTGAGTGTCTTTGCAATGTGATATTTTACCTCCTCCTATCAAGAGGTAGAGCTTATTTCTGACCCCCTGAATCTTGTCTGGTTTCATAACTTGCCTTGACTAATACAGTGTGATAGAAATGATGCTGTGCAGTTCAAGGTCTAGGCCTTAAAGGGCCTTGCAGTCTCTATTTTTGCTCTTTTGCAAACTCTGTGGAAGAGAACAGAGGCACACAGCCAAAGCCTCCAGCGAGATCCCAGACACATGCGTGAAGCCATCTAGGATCCTTCAGCCCTCGTGGAGCCATCCCAGCTGATATCACACAGAGAGGAGTCTGGCTGCCCCTGGTAATCCTTGCCCAAATTCTTAACCACCTGAATTGTTAGCAACTAAAAGGTACTTGGCTTAAGCCTCTAAATTTTGGAGTAGTTTACATTTATAATTAAAACAAACATTATTACATTGCTTTCAGGATAAAGTCCTACATCTTTGTGTGCTTGCTGTGCTTAGTTGCTCAGTCGTGTCCGATTCTTTGTGACCCCATGGACTGTAGCCTGCCAGGCTCCTCTGTCCAGGGGGATTCTCTAGGCAAGAATACTGAAGTGGGTTGCCATGCCTGTGATGATCTGACCACTGATTTTCTCTCTAACCTCATCTCTTGCTGATCATCCCCAGTCGAGCAAACTTTACCTTAGTCCCTAGGCTTCAGAGGGCTTCCCAGGTGGTGCTAGTGGTAAAGAACCCGCTTGCCAGTGCAGAAGACATAAGAGACGCGGATTCTCTCCCAGGGTCAGGAAGATCCACTGGAGGAGGGCATGGCAATCCACTCCAGTATTCTTGCCTGGAGAATCCCATGGACAGAGGAGCGTGATGGGCTACAGTCCATAGGATAGCAAAGAGTCGGACACAACTGAAGCAACTGAGCACGCACGCTAGGCTTCAAATCCTGTTTCACTGTGCTCCTGACTGGAGTAAGATAGCCCTGGAGTTGTCCATATTCTACGACCTGGGTTATGTCACCCAAACTCTCTTGGTTTTATTTTTCTCATCTTTGAAATAGGAACAATAATCACACTTACCTCACAAGGCACAGTACTGTTGTATGAATTCACCAAGATTATGCAGGATGAGCATTTAGGATAGCACCTAGCACATAGACAGTACACAATAAATGTTAGTGATGATGATGATAACAACAACTTGTTGTCTTGAAGTCTATTTATTTTCCCCTCTAGATTGTAAGCTCTGTGAGAACAGCAGACACCATACTTGTCCATTCTTGTATCCCCACTGTCGATAAATAATTGCTAAATACATGAATGTATGAATGAATCTGCTATATATATATATATAAATCTCCAGGCCAGATTACTAGAGTGGGTAGCCATTTCCTTCTCCAGGGGATCTTCCCAACCCAGGGATTGAACCCGGGTCTCCTGCATTGCAGGCAGATTCTTTACCATCTCGGCCACCAGGGAAGGCTGTGTATATAAATTACTGAATTGCTGTGCTGATTCTAACACAACATTGTAAATCAACTACACTTCAATTAAAAAAAAAAAAGAACAAAACTTCAGATGGTAGCTAACTCTACACTGAGCTGAGCCACAAGGGAAGCCAAAGAATACTGGAGTGGTTATCCTATCGCTTCTCCAGGGGATCTTCCCATCGCAGGAATCAAACCAGGGTCTCCTGCATTGCAGGCAGATTCTTTACCAACTGAGCTATCTGGGAAGCCCTACAGTAATCCTTTACTTTGCAATATATAGGTGTATCAAATCAACACTTTGTAAAGCTTAAACTTACACAATATTATGTGGCAATTACATCTCCTTAAAACTGGGGAAAAAGCAAAAGAAAAAACAGAATTTCAGGTATTTGTTTGGTCCACTTGTATAAACATGTGCTAAGGATGTCTCAGGATCTTGATCAGATAGAGTCATAGAGAGAGTTGAACCTGATTCTTTGTTCATGGGGTTTTTGTTTTGACTGTTTTCTTTTTTTTTTCTTTTTATTTATTTATTTTTTATTGGAGGCAAATTACTTTACATTAATATATTGGTTGGTTTTGCCATACATTGACACGAATCCGCCACGGGTGTACATGTGTTCCCCCTCTTGAACCCCCCTCCCAACCTCCCTCCTCTCCATATCCTCCCTCCAGTTCATCCCATGCACCAGCCCCAAGCATCCTGTATCATGCGTCGAACCTGGACTGGTGATTCATTTCACATATGATAATATACATGCTACAATGCCATTCTCTCAAATCATCCTTTTCTTTCAATATAGATGCTATAGTTGGGATCTCAGTTAATTCTTCCTCTGAAAGGGCCACAGAAATCTCTTAATTTTGTTATTTGTAAGGGCTTTGTTTTTAACACGTTGAGTACCTGTTTGTAACAAATTTTATCATCGTGATTGAAGGAAAGAAATTTAGTGAGGTTTGGGGTTTGTTGTTTTGCAGAGGAAAGGCAATTTTCTATGTATTATTTCTGCTTTAGGCTTCTGCAAGGCTCTTCATTCTTGTTTCTGATGACAAGCATGGACAAGTGCTGGTAGTCAAGGAGATAGGATCATTACTGCAGTGTGAGAGCTGAAAACATTCAGATGTGTCACATTATTAATTAATCTGCTGCATTATTTTTTCATCCTCTCTTAGTACTCAGTCCCCTGATATCCTGGTTATTCACAAGTAATATAATTTATCCCTCAGAGGCCTTCACAGTGACATAATTGTGCTTTTAAAAACAGAACCTCAAAACAAGGCACAGGAAAATATATATTTTCTAACACCAGAGCCTACTTAGAAAGTTAAGTAATCAGATATTTTTTGACAATTTAATGGTAACTTACAACTTATTACATAACATGAAAAAAAAACCTATGAAATGGAAATTACTGAGTTCAGTTTTTTGTTTGCTTATTAGTATTTTTACAGAAAGGCTCTTAACTTTCCCCACACTCTAATTATTTTTCCCACTTCCTCTCCCTCCAATCTCTCTTGAATATATTCCAGTCAGGCTTTTGTCCCTCCTTCTGTCAAAGATGTTCTTGTCTAAGTCCCTAGTGACCTCCATGTAACTAAATCCCATGGTCCCTTTGTTCTACATGAAAGATGTTCTTCCTTTGGCCTCTGGACTTTTCTCCTAACTCACTGGTTATATCTTATTAAACACTTGAATTTTAGAATAATTTAGGATTCACAAGAAGTTGTAAAAATAATACAGAGAGGTCCCATGTACTCTTAATCCAGCTTTCCCCAAAGATAGCATGTGATATAACCATGGTATATAATTAAAGCCAAGAAACTGACACTGGTACAATGACACTATAGGCGTTATTTGGATTTCACCAGTTTTGCATGCAATCATTTTGAGACGGAGTTTATGGCACAGATTTGTGTATGCACTATCACAATCAGGACATAGAATGATTTCATCACCACAAAGAAACTTCCCCCTTTATAGTCATAACCTATCCTTAAGCCTCTAGAAACCACTAATCTTCTCATCACTAAAATTTCATTTCAAGAGCATTATATAAAAGAAATCTTTGAAATTAGCTTTAAAAAAACATTTTGTTGGAGTATTGTTAAAACTATTGTGTTAGTTTCTGAGATTAATTTTTTTCATTAAGCATAATACCCCTAAAACATGATAAAAATTCAAGTTGTTATGTATATCAAGAGTACATTCCTCCTTTTGGGTGAGTAGTATTTTGTTGAATGGGTATATCACTGTTTATTTATTTGCACTTTAAAGGACATTTGGCTTGTTTAGAGTTTTTGACAATTACAAATAAAGCTGCTATGAACATAACCTATAGGTAATGCATCGCTTCTCTCTGGTTCCTTTCAAGGTTATTTTCTTTGTCTTTAGTTTTTAGTAATTTTATTATGATATATCTGATTGTGGATTTCCTTGGGTTTATCCTGTTAGGATAAGCTCAGCTTGTTGAATTTTTGGGTTTATGTCTTTTAGTAAGTTTTGTTATTGTCTTATAGGTCCCTGAGGCTCTGTTAATTGTTTTCCAATCTGTTTTCTCTCTCTTGTTCATATTGGTTATTTCTTTTAATCTGTCTTTAATGTCACTGGTTCATTCCTCTGGCATCTTCATTCTGCTACTGAGCCCATAAGTGAGTTTTTTATTTCAGTTATTGTATTTTACAATTCTAAACATTCTATTTGGTTCATTTTTATACCTTTTATTTCTTTACAGAGCCTTCCTAATTTTTTGCTTCAAGAATGTTCATAATTGTTAGATCACTTTTATGCTACTGCTTTAAAACTGTTGTCAAACAATTTCAACATCTGTATTACCTCGATATTGACAGCTGTTGATTGTGGGGTTTTTTGTGTGTGGTTCTTGGAGTGGTGAGCAATTTTTACTGTATCATGTACATTTTGAATATTAATTTATGAGAGTCTAGCTCCTATTTATATCTTCTGTTGTGGCACTCTGTAAACTTGTTTATGTTAAGACACACATCTTGACCCACTTTTGTGGGGCTCTGGTTCAAATATTCATTTAGTTTCAAATTCTTTGTACTGTTTTGGTCTGTTCATTTGTGTGCTACCCAGAAGTCAATCTGAAACCTGGATAGTGTTTCACACCAGTGTTTAGTTCTGAAACTTTTTGCTCTATTGTTTCTGGTCAGTTTCATGTATGGACTACTCAGAGGTTTGTCCAGGATTTCGTAATTTTTAAAACCATTTTCCACAAGGATATATTGTACAACACAGGGAATATAGCCAACATTTTATAATAACTATACATGTAGTATAACCTTTAAAATTGTGAATTGCTATGTTGTACATCAATAACATATATAATATTGTACACCAACTGTTCCTCAATAAAATATATAATTAAAATCATTTTCTTTAGCTTCCACCTCTCAGTAATCCTTCCACTTTCTAGTTGGGAAGGAAAGGAGTATGGCTTTATTCATGGTGTTGACCTGGAATTAAGCAAGAATGATTTAAATGTTTCTATCCTGCTGAGCCCGGAGAAGGCAATGGCAAGCCACTCCAGTACTCTTGCCTAGAAAATCCAATGGATGGAGGAGCCTGGTAGGCTGCAGTCTATGGGGTTGCGAAGAGTCTGACACGACTGAAGCGACTTAGCAGCAGCAGCAGCAGCATCCTGCTGAGCCATACTTTCCCTGGGTCTTTGGAAAGAGAGAGTGGGCTTTGTTTGGACAATTTTGTCTGTGCTCATTGATATTCCTGGATTGTGGGCATAACTGGTGCCTAGGCTATGATATTCAGAAGATAAAGAAATTTTTTTAAACATAGGGATCTCACCACCAGGCTGTTTCTTAAGTCCTGAGTTCCCCAATCAGTCCACCTTCTTTTCTCCTCCTTTCACAGTCTCCTAATAGTTGTTTTATCAAATTTTATCCAGGCTTTTCATTAAACTAATGGATTTAATAGAATGAAAGGTGCTTACTCCACCTTGTCTGGAACGGAAAGCTCATCACTGGTTTTGTCGCTTCTCCTTCATAGTCCTCAAGGCTCCCTCTTCAGACCTCTTTTCTTCTCTAATTACATTCATCCCTAGCTGATATCATCAAATACTATGACTTTACCATCATAACTAGTTCTCACATAGATATCTTCAGCCATGAGCACTCTCCTGTACCCCAGACTCACATATTCAACCACTTTAGGTATCTGATGAACACCTCAAACTAAGCACTTCCAAAACCAAATTCATGATTTTTCTGTCTAAACTTGCTCCTTCCTAATTCTTCTCCATCCTAGTAAATAACAATCCTAAATAACAATTCTGCCAGGTACTTAAATCATCTTTGATTCCTCTCTTTTTCTCTACTGCAATCCAATTTATTGGTGTGTCTTATTGGCTGTACCTTCAAAATAAAACCAAAATCTAACTTATCATTTGTACAGCTACCTTCCTGGTCCAACCCAATATCACCTCTTACCAGCATTATTAGCCTCCTTTGGGGAGTGGGTGGGATGGCTGAAACTTTTTTATTTAACCACTTTAAAATTGAAGTACAATTCATTTACAGTATTGTGCTAGCTTCAGGTGTACAACAAAGTGACTCAGCCACACACATACACACACGTATATATGTACATGTGTGTGTATATATATATATTTTCAGACTCTTCTCCACTACAACTCACCACGAGATATTGAATATAGTTCCTCAAACTACATTGCACATGCTTGCTGCCCATCTATTCCATACTCTGTGCTGTGCTAAGTCACTTCAATTGTGTCTGACTCTTTGCAACCCTATGGACTGTAGCCCACCAGGCTTCTCTGTCCATAGAATTTTCTAACCAAGAGTACTGGTGTGGGTTGCCATTTCCTCCTCCATGGGATCTTCCTAACCCAGAGATGGAACCTGAGTCATAATCATCCTTTAAAAGCCTTCTATTTATATATCCAAACAGGCAAACAGTCCAAATTTTCCTCCTACTGCACAAATTACTTAGGGAGTACAGCAAGATCATGTCATCATGACTGTCTGTTGAGACAGTGTGTTCAGGAATAAAGTGGTACTTCAGAGCTTCATCCAAAAGATGTTTACAAGTGCGATCATCACGAATAAGATAATTTGCTTCCATACACAGTAAGGTGTATTAGAATAGCCTTTTAACTGGTTGCCCTGATTCCATCCTTGCCTTCCCTGCTTTCTGTTCTCCACTCTGGGGTAATCTTTTTCACACGTAAATCAGATTGTGTCAAATTCAGAGTTCTGATCTGGTGGTACCTCTCCTCTTGCAGAAAAATTCTGTTCAATCCCTTTGCTCTCTGGCTGTATCACACTGGCCTTTGTGATGTTCTTAGAACATGCCAAACATTTCCTGCCTTTTAGTGCCAGTATCTGAGATTTCCTCTGCTGGGGATGCACTTGTTCCAGATAGCCAAATGGTCTGGTCCTTCACTGCCTTCGGGTTTCTGCTCAAACATCTCCTCCCTAACCACCCTCTCCATGAAAAATACTCTCTCTCTCTCCCTCCCTCTCTCTCTCTCTCTCTCTCTGTGTGTGTGTGTGTGTGTGTGTTTGCTCTGATTTACTTGTCCCAGTTATTTATTATTGTGTATCAAACCACCCTACACGGACTTCCCTAATGGTCCAGTGGTTAGGACTCTGTGTTTCCACTGCAGGGGGCACGGGTTTGATCCCTGGTGGAGGAAGTAAGATTCTGTGTGCCACGTGGTATGGCCAAAAAATAAAAGAAAACAAATCACCTCACGACTTAGTGGCTTAAAACAACAACCATTTTATTTACTCACAATTTTGTGGGATGGAAATTCAGGCATTCTGGAGCCTCAGCTGGGATGGATTTAATGGCTGGGAACTGGCCTCTTAGGTACAGAACCTCACATCATGCTGTTACCTAAGTTTCTCAATTCTTCTCCATGATGGACTCTGCACATGGCCAGCTTGAGATTCCTCACAGAGAGGTGATCTCAGGATAATTGGATTTCTTACATGGTGGCTGGCTTTTCCCTTAAATGAAGTGTAAGTTGCCAGGCTTTTGAAAAGCTAGAGACAATGAATCTGGCAACACTTCTGCAACACACCCTTGGTGAAGGAAAAGAAACAAGGCCAGCCTGGAAAGAAGGAGAGAGAAAATAGACTCTACCACTTGGTGGGAAGAACAGAATACATGTACAGGAGGGAAAGAGTTGATGATGGCCATCACTGTCTTTGAAGATGATTTGCCACAACACTTATCACCACCTGGCACTATTCATTTTTGTTTACACCACTAGTATGTAAGTTTCATGAGAGCAAGAGGTTGTCTGTTTAGTTCACTATTATATCCCCAGTGCCCAGAATGGAACCTGGCCCATGGTAGGCCCTCAATAATTATTTTGTTGAAAATTCTATTCGAGAGCTAAAATTAGCAGATTGTTTACTTAAAAAAAACACATAAATTACTGTCTCTATAATTGCTAAACTCTACTGATACCTGGTCCAACATTTTGCTACATGTTTTTAATCACAAACTCACAGCACAAATGGATGTTTACAAATTTCACTTATGGGAAAAACACACCATATACCTTCTTCTAGGAACAGAGGTGGAGTCCTGACAGGTCTCTGGACCTGGAAAGAGACACACTGTTGTCCACACCAGAGTTTAAGAATGTTGCATGATTGTCCATTAAGCCTCCTCTTCAGCAAAGTCACATCCAGAGTCAACGGGGAACATTCACTGGCCTAGCAGATAAACCAGCAACAACTGTTATTCTTAACTTTTCAAGAGGTTCTGTAGTTTCTAAGACACTTAATTATAGCCAAGGAAAGAGGATATATAATATTTGGGTGACAGTAGGTAAACAGTGATTTAGCCAGTTAGTGGAGTGCCAGGAGGCATGGGACTTTGTATCCATGTGCCAAGTATACTATGGATTCCACCCACAGCTGCCACTCAAGGAGCATACCTTCGACATTCATTGTTAAGCCCTGTGATGTCCTGCTAGCCACATATATTTAGTGAAGGTCAAGTACTCATCTGACCCAAAAGCTGAAAATCCATAGACAGGTCAGCAATCTAGGATTTCACCTGCTAAGACAAGATTGCGTGCATGCGTGTTAAGTCGCTTCAGTCTTGCCCGACTGTTTGCGACGCTATGGACTGTAGCCTACCAGGCTCCTCTGTCCATGGGATTCTCCAGGCAAGAACACTGGAGTGGGTTGCCATGCCCTCTTCCAGGGGATCTTCCCAACCCAGGGATGTTTCCTGCGTTACTGGGTGATTCTCCACTCTGAGGAATTTAACAGGGAAATACCAAAATAATTGGACAATTGGTAGCTACGATGGGCCATATATAAGGGGAAATTGCCAAAGAATAGAAACTGAATAAAAGAAACGAGGTACTGAAAAGATATCGATTTAGGAGGCAAACTGGTAGTTGGAAAGAAATAAGCAGACATACATAGAGTAGCTTAAGCATAATAAGAGCAGAACACTAGGATGAAGGGCCACAAACTCCTGCTGTCCCTCCTGCCATCTTGGATTCCTCCCATCCTGATCCCCAGTAGATGCCCAAGGCAAATGCTCCAACACTGTGTTTGGAAGGAGCTTTTTCTATGTCTTAAACAATGCCTGAAGAAACTGTTTTATTATTATGAGCATAATACTTAATTCAGTGATCTTTTCTGCTTATTTTCTGACCCTGCTAAGAACCATAAGAGAAGAGGGGGAAATTTACCCTCTTAGCACATTTCTCAGGAATAAGGAAAGAAAGTGTAAGTAAAATTAGATCCTTTAAACTTCAAACCACCAAAGAGGAATATGGGATGAAAATAGTTTAGGCTATTTTATTAAGAGACAGTTGTGTTTACTTTTCTCAGTTCTTCTCTTTTACTTAAGTAGCAATACTCCCACAGAACTACAAAGGGAGAAAATACACTCCTTTCCTAGATTTTATGACTTTTCCTACCCACTGCATGAAAGAATTCTGGCTACCATCATAACCGCAATGCCAACTGCCAAGAAGAGACACTTGTGTGTGTGGAATACTGATTCACATAAGAGCTGCCTTTGAGCAGGGATATGCTGACTGGGCTCCTCTTCTTGCAAACCTTCCTCCTTTTGCAAGAGCCTCAGAGACATCAGGACAGGTGTGCCTATTCATCAGTGATAAACCCTGGAGCTGGTCCACCCTAGTCTTCAGGGTCTTACCACTCTGAATAACAACAGAGTTGCTTTTTGTTAATGTTGAAAATAAATCCACTAAGATTCAACAGTGGGCTTCTCCAGTGGCTCAGCAGTAAAGCATCTACTTGTAATGCAGGAGATGAAGGCTCAATCACTGGGTTGAGAAGATCCCTTGGAGGAGGGCATGGCAACCCATTCCAGTATTCTTGCCTGAAGAATCCCATGGACAGAGGCTACAGTCCCATGACAGGCTACAGTCCACAGAGTCTCAAAGAGTCAGACATGACTGAGCATGCATGCAAGATTCAACAGTGCAATCTCCTTTTCAGATCTCAGCTTAAGAAACTGAACAGGACAAAATTCTCCACTTCATCTACTAGAGAATGATATTCAAACAGTTATTTGAAATAGAGATAGCTAACTGATCCACATACACCAGAAATTTAGAGTTCTCTAAATCTGGAAAGGCAAATGTAAAGGTAAGACAGTACTGTTGATAAGTATAGATGCACGTGCATGTGCACACATACACACACACAAAAACACATCATAAACCACGGTGAGTGAAAGGCATCTGTGGTGTAACTCAAGTTGAGGCAGGTGTCACAGGCCTCCCATTGCCTCCTCCCACTTCTGAGACCCAGGACAGGAAAGCAGGAACCTGGGGAAAAGTAAGCTTCTGAGGCAACACAGGCCTGGGTTACCCAGCTCCAGTGCCCTCTTCCTACTTCCACCCACACTGCCCATCAGAAGAGAATGTCGTCTGCTTGTGGTATCTTCATCCATTCTTTTCCTTTAGACATCAGTTTATTATTATTCAAGGGGTTCTAACTTTGGCAAACCACAAAAAGGTCCCTCACACTCTTGCCTCAGGGTAAAGGGAAGCTGCTGTGACTTTCTGAATGCTGAATATTGGCAAAATGTTGGGAGGGTGCTGGTCTCTTCAAGTAGTGGGTAACAGGAGGCTTCTGACATTCTTTTCTACAAAATACAAGGTGGTGCTAGGGGACCTCCAGCCCCCAGAACTGTGAGAAAATAAACACAGTGGAATACCACAGACTTGGCTGTTTGAACAATAAATACTTATTTTCTCACAGTTCTGGGGCTGGAGGTCCCCTAGCACCACCTTGTATTTTGTAGAAGAGAATGTCAGATCACTGAGGCTTGTGGGAGGACCCGTACAAATGAGCATTCGTGCAGAGAGACTGAATATCCATAGGACTCAGCTTCAAAAGCTACTCTGGGAGACTTTGGAAACAAGAGCAGCAGGGAACTGATCCCATTTTCCAGTTCTTGCTGGATGCATCCTAAGTAGTGGTTTCGAGCAATCTCAGAGTTGTCCTGCCAGGATTCAAAGCCTACCTCAGCCACTTAGTAGGTAACCTTGGGCAAGTTATTCCCTGTGTTTCATTTTCCTCATCTAAAAAATTGGGATAATAAAGTCTTTCTTCACAGAGTCTTTAGAAAGATTTAATAACTTGGAATTGTGTTTGGCACATTAAGAGTTCAATAAATAGTAATCCTAATTATTGCTGTGTGTGTGTGTGCATGCGTGTTCAGTCACATCCTGCTCTTTGCAACCCCATGGACTGTAGCCCACCAGGCTCCTCTGTCCATGGGATTCTTCTGGCAAGAATACTGGAGTGGGTTGCCATTTCCTTCTCCAGGGGATCTTCCTGACCCAGGGATCAAACATGAATATCATGTAAGTCTCCTGCATTGCAGGCGGATTCTTTACCACTGACCCAGCTATCAGTTCAGTTCAGTTCAGTCACTCAGTCGTGTCCGACTCTTTGCGACCCCATGAATCACAGCACGCCAGGCCTCCCTGTCCATCACCAACTCCTGGAGTTAACTCAAACTCACGTCCATCGAGTTGGTGCTGCCATCCAGCCATCTCATTCTCTGTCGTCCCCGTCTCCTCCCGCCCCCAATCCCTCTCAGCATTAGAGTTTTTTCCTGATTTCAAAATTGTTATTATTTTACCTTAGGCTTTTGCACACAGGACTGATGTCCTTTGACTAGAGTAAGCCCCAGAATTCTTCAAAGCCTGGGAGCTAGAGTGAGGAGATCTATGGGGAACGATATCGGATTGCCTACTTGTAAGGACAGAGGAAACATCAAGAGAATAATTGGACAACTTTTAAAAGATGTGATTTGTGTGTGGGGGGGGGGGGTTTGACATTTTCTTTTTTTTGTTCGTTTGTTTTTATTTTTTATTTAACTTTTATTTTTAAAAAGATGTGATTTTTTAAAATGAATTTGGTGAAGCAGGTTATACCTACAATAAATGCCCATTTTGATTGGGAAAATACAAATAATAAAATAAAAATCACTATATTCCTTCCATCCACAATCAATTTTTTAACATAGTTCCTTGAACATTTTTCAACTCTTACATAGATTCTACATTGATTTTTTCATATCAATATGGAATTTATAGTGTTTTTTACCATATCATATATAAGTATTTTCACAGACATTTAAAAAATATCAGCATAATTTTAAATGCTCACATAATATTCCATAAAATGTTTGTGTTCATATTCTCAATGATATCAAGTTAATGAATATTTAGTGTATCCATTTTCTATTATTAAAGATATCACAATAAAAATATTGTTCATAGATCTTATTCCCATTTCAGGTTATTTCCTCAAGTCAGATTCCTAGAAACAAGGTTACTAGATCAAAGGGAATAGATATTTTAAAAGCACTTTTTACATATTGCCAATTTGCTTTCCAGAAAAGTGACATCTATTTGCCCCACTCCACACTCTTACCAGCACTTTGCCAACTTAATGTTGTCTTAATCTTTATATTTTCATAACTAGTGAAATTAAAATGTTTTCAGTATTTAATAGTTCATTGTATTTCCATGATTGTGCCTATCTCTTTGCTGTTCATTTTAATCAAATGCCACCTATATGAAAATATTAAAGTGGAATTTGGGAAAGAAAATGAGGGTGCTGGGATTCTATGTGCTGAAAGACACAGTCTGACTTGTCCCAGGTAAACTTTCTCCACATCCTCTCTTCCCACAACACCTTGGCCTTTGTATTGGGCTGGACAGCAGGTGAAATGTGTGTCAAGCACAAGGCAAAGCCAGACATCATAGATTCCATTCGTAAAGAAATAACAAACCCTTTTAGATTCAGACAGTTTATTAATCACAAAGGCAGTGAAAGGAGGAAGGGCAGCCAAAGGTATGCGCTCCCCATGGGCCTGAAGCAGGGCAGCTCTGAAAAAGAAAGGGCCAAATAACTGTAACCCGGACAACAGGACACTGTGTTGCTGATGAGCCCATTCTACACTGCAGCTGAATGTTTTCATTGCCTGCAGCTGTGCCTTAAGGGGTAAGGCAGAAAGCTTTTTACTCATCGGAACCCAGGAGATGATAAGAAACGATGGAAATAGAAAGATGTCCTTCTTTCTGATGGCTAATTAAGTCTCTCTCTCACAAACACACATCTTCTTTATCCATTCATTCACTGATGGGTACTTAGATTGTTTCCACAACTTGAGGACATGATGCTGAGTAAGATAAGTCAGACAGTTCAGTTCAGTTCAGTCACTCAGTTGTGTCTGACTCTTTGCAACCCCATAGACTGAAGTACGCCAGGCTTCCCTGTCCATCACCAACACCTGGAGCTTGCTCAAACTCATATCCATCGAGTTGGTGATGCCATCCAAACATCTCATCCTCTGTCGGCCCCTTCTGCTGACTTCAATCTTTCCAAGCATCAGGGTCTTTTCCAATGAGTCGGTTCTTCACATCAGGTGGCCAAAGTATTGGAGTTTCAGCTTCGACCTCAGTCCTTCCAATGAATATTCAGGGCTGATTTCTTTTAGGATGGACTGGTTGGATCTCCGTGCAGTCCAAGGGGCTCTCGAGTCTTCTCCAACACCACAGTTCAAAAGCATCAGTTCTTTGGCACTCAGCTTTTTTTACAGTCCAACTCTTACATCCATGTATGACCACTGGAAAAACTATAGCCTTGACTAGACGGAACTTTGTTGGCAAAGTAATGTCTCTGCTTTTTAATATGCTGTCTAGGTTGGTCATAACTAATCTTCCAAGGAGCAAGTGTCCTTTAATTTCATGGCTGCACTCACCATCTGCAGTGATTTTGGAGCCCAAAAAAACTGTCTCTTACTGTTTCCATTGTTTCTCCATCTATTTGGCGTGAAGTGATGGGACTGGATGACATGATCTTAGTTTTCTGAATGTTGAGTTTTAAGCCAACTTTTTCACTCTCCTCTTTCACTTTCATCAAGAGGCTCTTTAGTTCTTCATTTTTTGCCATAAGGGTGGTGTCATCTGCATATCTGAGGTTGCTGGTATTTCTCCTGGAAATCTTGATTCCAACTTGTGCTTCATCCAGCCTGGTGTTTCTGTAGATGTATTCTGCATACAAGTTAAACAAACAGGGTGACAATATACAGCCTTGACATACTCCTTTCCCGATTTGGACTGGTCCGTTGTTCCATGTCCATGTTCTAACTGTTGCTTCTTGACCTGCATACAGATTTCTCAGGAGGCAGGTCAGGTGGTGTGGTATTCTCATCTCTTTCAGAATTTTCCAGAGTTTGTTGTGATCCACATAGCCAAAGGCTTTGGCATAGTTGATAAAGCAGAAATAGATGTTTTTCTGGAACTCTCTTGCTTTTCGGTGATCCAGTGGATGTTGGCAATTTGGTCTCTGGTTCCTCTGCCTTTTCTAAATCCAGCTTGAACATCTGGAAGTTCTCAGTTCACATACTGTTGAAGCCTGGCTTGGAGAATTTTGAGCATTACTTTGCTAGCGTGTGAGATGAGTGCAATTGTGCAGTAGTTTAAACACTCTTTGACATTGTCTTTCTTAGGGATTGGAATGAAAACTGACTTTTTCCAGTCCTGTGGCCACTGCTGAGTTTTCCAGATTGCTGGCATATTGAGTGCAGCACTTTAACAGCATCATCTTTTAGGATTTGAAATAGCCCAACTGGAATTCCATCACCTCCACTAGTTTTGTTCGTAGTGATGCTTCCTCAGGCCCACTTGACTTCTCATTCCAGCACATCTGGCTCTAGGTGAGTGATCACAGCATTGTGGTTATCTGGGTCATGAAGATCTTTTTTGTATAGTTCTTCTGTGTATTCTTGCCACCTCTTAATATCTTCTGCTTCTGTTAGGTCCATACCATTTCTGTCCTTTATTGAGCCCATCTTTGCATGAAATGTGCCCTTGGTATCTCTAATTTTCTTGAAGAGATCTCTAGTCTTTCCCATTCTATTGTTTTCCTCTATTCAGTTCAATTCAGTTCAGTTCAGTCGCTCAGTCGTGACTGACTCTTTGCGACCCCATGAATCACAGCACGCCAGGCTTCCCTGTCCATCACCAACTCCCGGAGTTCACTCAAACTCATGTCCATCGAGTCGGTGATGCCATCCAGCCATCTCATTTTCTGCCGTCCCCTTTTCCTCCCACCCCCAATCACTCCCAGCATCAGAGTCTTTTCCAGTGACTCAATTCTTCGCATGAGGTGGCCAAAGTATTGGAGTTTCAGCTTTAGCATCAGTCCTACCAATGAACACTCAGGATTGATCTCCTTCAGAATGGACTGGTTGGATCTCCTTGCAGTCCAAGGGACTCTCAAGAGTCTTCTCCAGCACCACAGTTCAAAAGCATCAATTCTTCGGCAATCAGCTTTCTTCACAGTCCAACTCTCACATCCATACATGACCACGGGAAAAACCATAGCCTTGACTAGACGGACCTTGGTTGGCAAAGTAATGTCTCTGCTCTTCAATATACTATCTAGGTTGGTCATAACTTTCCTTCCAAGGAGCAAGCGTCTTTTAATTTCATGGCTGCAATCTGTATCCGCAGTGATTTTGGAGCCCAAAAAATAGTCTGACACTGCTTCCACTGTTTCCCCATCTATTTCCCATGAAGTGATGGGACCAGATGCCATGATCTTTGTTTTCTGAATTTCCTCTATTACTTTTCATTAATCACTAAGGAAGGCTCTCTTATCTCTCCGTGCTCTTCTCTGGAATTTTGCGTTCAAATGGGTATATCTTTCATTTTCTCCTTTGCCTTTAGCTCCTCTTCTTTTCTCATCTATTTGTAAGGCCTCCTCAGACAACCATTTTGCCTTTTTGCATTTCTTTTTCTTGAGGATGGTCTTGATCACTGCCTCCTGTACAATGTCATGAACCTCCATCCTTAGTTCTTCAGGCACTCTATCAGATCTAATCCCTTGAATCTATTTGTCACTCTTGTGTTGTGGGTCCTAGAACTTTCTTAACAGTGTGAGAATTTATTTGGAATAATTGTTCTGCTGTTTGTGAATTGTCTGCTCGGTGGCTCTATGGTGGGCTTAATGGTGACCTCCTCCAGGAGGGCTTATGCCACATGTTGTGTGACCCTGGCCTGTTGCACCCAGAGTCCCTGCCCCTGTGGCAGGCCACCGCTGACCCATACCTCTGCAGGAGACACTCAAACACTCAAAGGCAGGTCTGACTCAGTCTCTGTGAGGTCTCCTGATGCACACAAGGTTTTGTTTGAGCCCTCCAAGCTTCTCTGGCGGGTATGGGGTTTGATTCTAAATGCGGTTTTGCCTCTCCCACCGTCTTGCTTCTCCTTTGCCCTTGGATGTGAGCTGTCTTTTATTGGTGGGATCCAACATTCTCTTGTCAATGGTTGTTCAGCAGCGAGTTGTAATTTTGGAGTTCTCACAGGAGAAGATGACACACGTCCTTCTACTCCTCCATCTTGTACAGCAATCCATAAGTCAGAAAGAGAAAGACAAATATTGTATGGTGTCAATTATATGTGGAATCTAAAAAAAGCTGAACTCATAAAAGACCAGAATAAAATGGTGGTTACCAGTGAGTGAGGGTGAGAAATAGAGATTTTGTTTAAGGGTAAAAACTTGCAATGAGTAGTAAATATGTCCTGTAGAGCTATTGCACAGTAGAGTGAATATATACAATATTGTATCATAATCATCCTACTGGCTAAGAGACTAGAACTTAACTATTCAAAGCACTAAAAAGAAATAAACTAACATGTTAGAAATGCTAATTATCCCTACAGTGGCAATCAGATTATAATATACATATGTATCAAATTAGCATATTGATTTGATAAATTTACATGATATTATATGTCAAATAGATTTCCATAAAAAAGAAACTATCATATGACAGCTTTCTGGATTGGTATCTCCCAGGGAAGGCAGGGAGGTGAGTGGGAAATGGCTTCACAACAGCTCCTCGCAAGCCTCCCAGGCTCGCATGTTCCAGAAAGATCAGAGGCATTCTGTCAAAACTTAGATCGAAATGTGGTACAAGCATTGACTCTCTAGTCTATGTGGATGCACACAGGGTTACCAGGGCACCGTGGTGGAGCCACTCCTTACAAGGTACAGATAAGGAGTCTTGGAATTCTGTCTAGACCACTTTTCAACTTAACAGAGTTTTGAGAAAACTCGTTGGTTTCAGAAGCAGAACATATTAAGAAGAGGTGGCAGGAAAACACAGAAGAACTGTGCAAAAAAGATCTTCATGACCCAGATAATCACCATGGTGTGATCACTCACCTAGAGCCAGACATCCTGGAACGCGAAGTCAAGTGGTCCTTCGGAAGCATCACTATGAACAAAGCTAGTGGAGGTGATAGAATTCCAGTTGAGCTATTTCAAATCCTGAAAGATGACGCTGTTAAAGTGCTGCACTCAATATGCCAGCAATCTGGAAAACTCAGCAGTGGCCACAGGACTGGAAAAGGTCAGTTTTCATTCCAATCCCTAAGAAAGGCAATGCCAAAGAATGCTCAAACTACCACACAATTGCACGCATCTCACACGCTAGCAAAGTAATGCTCAAAATTCTCCAAGCCAGGCTTCAACAATATGTGAACCATGAACTTCCAGATGTTCAAGCTGGTTTTAGAAAAGGCAGAGGAACCAGAGATCAAATTGCCAACATCTGCTGGATCATCGAAAAAGCAAGAGAGTTCCAGAAAAACATCTATTTCTGCTTTATTGACTATGCCAAAGCCTTTGACTGTGTGGATCACAATAAACTGTGGAAAATTCTGAAAGAGATGGGAATACCAGACCACCTGACCTGCCTCTTAAGAAACCTGTATGCAAGTCAGGAAGCCACAGCTAGAACTGGACATGAAACAACGGACTGGTTCCAAATAAGAAAAGGAGTACGTCAAGGCTGTATTTTGTCACCCTGCTTATTTAACTTATATGCAGAGTACATAATGAGAAATGCTGGGCTGGATGAAGCACAAGCTGGAATCAAGATTGCCAGGAGAAATATCAATCACCTCAGACATGCAGATGACACCACCCTTATGGCAGAAAGTGAAGAACAACTAAAGAGCCTCTTGATGAAAGTGAAAGAGGAGAGTGAAGAAAATTGGCTTAAAGCTCAACATTCAGAAAAGTAAGATCATGGCATCCAGTCCCATCACTTCATGGCAAATAGATGGAGAAACAGTGGAAACAGTGACAGACTTTATTTTGGGGGCTCCAAAATCACTGCAGATGGTGACTGCAGCCATGAAATAAAAAGATGCTTACCCCTTCGAAGAAAAGTGATGACTAACCTAGACAGCATATGTAAAAGCAGAGACATTACTTTGCCAACAAAGGCCCATCTAGTCAAGGCTATGGTTTTTTCAAGTGTCATGTATGGATGTGAGAGTTGGACTACAAAGAAAGCTGATTGCCGAAGAATTGATGCTTTTGAACTGTGGTGCTGGAGAAGACTCTTGCAAGCCCCTTGGACTGAAAGGAGATCCAACCAGTCCATCCTAAAGGAAATCAGACCTGAATATTCATTGGAAGGACTGATATTGAAGCTGAAACTCCAATACTTTGGCCACCTGATGCAAAGAGCTGACTCATTTGAAAAGACCCTGATGCTGGTAAAGATTGAAGGCAGAAGGAGAAGGAGACGACAGAGGTTGGATGGCATCACCGACTCAATGGACATGAGTTTGAGTAAACTCCAGGAGTTGGTAATGGACAGGGAGGCCTGGCGTGCTGCAGTCCATGGGGTCACAAAGAGTAGGAGATGACTGAGCGACTGAACTGATTGGTTTCAAACAGGCCATTGTCTTCACTACACACAAGATCAATGAAAAACTTGCACCTATAGCAATTATTTTCTTGCCAGAGAGACCCTAAATGCTGTGGATCGGCAGCTGCTGCAACTGGTTAACAGCATACTTTTCTTGGATCCTGCTGTGTCTTTTTAAAAAAAAATTGTTGAAGTATAGTTGATTTATAAGGTTTCAGGTATACAACAAAGTGATTGAGATCTATACATATCTTCTTTTTCTGATTCTTTTCTCTTTTAAAAATTTTATTGCAATGCAATTGATTTACAAATTTGTGTTAGTTTGAGGTATACAGCAAAGAGATTCAGATATATGTATATATAAATATGTATATTCTCTTTTACATTCTCTTCCATTATAAATTATTGCAAGATATTAAGTATAGTTCCCTGTGTTATACAATAGGTGCTCATTGATTATCTAGTTTATATATAGTAGTGTGTATATGTTAATCCCAAACTCTTAATTTATTCCTCCCCTTCTTTGGTAACCATAAGTTTGTTTTCTCTCTCTATGAGTTTATTTCTGTTTCTAAATAAGTTCACTGTGTATCATTTTTTTACATTCCACATATAAGTGACATTATATGATGTTTGTCTTACTCTGTCTGACTTACTTCACTTAGTATGATAATCTCTAGGTCCATCCATGTTACTATAAACGGCATTAGTCCATTGGGCTTTTTTACTGCCAAGTGTGAAGAAAGCTGAGCACCAAAGAACTGATGCTTTTGAACTGTGGTGCTGGAGAAGACTCTTGAGAGTCCCTTGGACTGCAAGAAGATCCAACCAGTCCATTCTAAAGGAGATCAATCCTGGGTGTTCATTGGAAGGACTGATGCTAAAGCTGAAACTCCAACACTTTGGCCACCTCATGCGACGAGTTGACTCACTGGAAAAGGGTCTGATGCTGGGAGGGATTGGGGGCGGGAGAAGACAGGGACGACAGAGAATGAGATGGCTGGATGGCATCACCGACTCGATGGACATGAGTTTGAGTGAACTCCGGGAGTTGGTGATGGACAGGGAGGCCTGGCATGCTGTGATTCATGGGGTCGCAAAGAGTCGGACACAACTGAGCGACTGAACTGAACTGAACTGAATATTCCATTTCAGATTCCTTTTTATTATATGTTATTACAAGATATTGAATAAAGCTGCCTGTGCTATACAGTAGTACCTTGTTGGTTATTTTATATATAGCAGCATGTATATCTTAATCCCAAACTCCTAATTTATCCCTACCCTCTTTTCCCTTTGGTAATCATAAGATTATTTTCCATGTCTGCTTCTGTGTCTTTGAGCTATAATATGGCCCAGAAAGCAGGCACCTGGAGCCACACCAAGATTACTGCATCCTATTTCTTGGTCTCACAAAAGTCTCTGATGATCTCAGTAACATTTCTTCGTCTTAGTGTATATTGAGGATATTAGGACTTATCTTGAAGAGAGATGGCACATATAAACTAGCATGGCTAATGTGCTAACTGAAACATTTTTCATTATAAATGGAGTGAAACAGCACTTCAGATGCCGAAATACAATCCTTTTTTGGTGTTTTGTTTGTTTGGGTTTTGGTTTTTTCTTTTGCAGCCCTGATTCTTCAGAACTAAAAGACAGTGTTAAAATAGGTTTCTTGTCCTTTGGGAAATTCTTTAAACCCAGTAGGCCAGTTGAAAAGATCCTGTGACTCCTCTGTTGATAACTGTGTTCCAAACCTCTCACATGTGTGCTGCATGCTAAGTCACTTCAGTTGTGTCCAACTCTTTGTGACCCTATGGACTATAACCCACCAAGCTCTCCTGTCAATGGGATTCTCCAGGCAAGAATACTGGAGTGGGTTGCCATGCCTTCCTCTAGAGAATCTTCCCAACCCAAGGATCAAACCCACATTTCTTATATCTCCTGCATTGGCAGGCAGATTCTCTACCACTGGCGCCACCTGGGAAGCCCATTCTGATCACAGGTCTAAACAAAACCAAATCATCATTCCACATCACTGTAGAAAGAAAACCTCCACATACAGCATGTATTAGTTTGCTAGGGCTGCTGTAAAAAAACAAAACAAACACAGATGGGGAGTTTTAAACAACAGAAATTTCTTGGCTCACAGTTCTAGAGGCTGGAAGTCTCAGATCAAGGGGTCTGTAGGGTTGGATCTTGGTAAGGCAAGGATCTTTCCCGGCCTTTCTCCTTGGCGTGTAGGTGACTGTCTTCTCCCTGTGTTTCTTGCATGTCTGTGTCCAAATTTCCCCTTCTTATGAGGACATGAGTCATATTGGATAAGGGTCCACTCTTATGACCTCACTTTAACTGAATTACCTCTATCTTCAACTGGATTACCCTATCTTCAAATAAGATCACATTCTGAGGTGCTGGGGGTTACCACTTCAACATATGAGTTCTGAGGGGATATAATTCAATGTACAACACAGCCTAAAATTTTCCTGCTTGTTCTGTCACTGAGAGTCATTGTTCAGTTTTACTAACTTGGCAGTATACTTTTAGACCAAAAAAAGATGGGAAGAACAAATTGTGAAATAACATTTTTTACAACTCTGAAACCCAAAGAAGAAAACCTAGAAGGATTCAAACTCAGGACCAAAATTCTTAAGGAGCACACTGATGCCAAAGGGCAAGTCTTATGATTTAGCTACAGATTACTGGAAAATAGCAGCAATCATATTGCCTAGGAGTAGTGCTAAGAAAAATTAGATACCTACTTCATGGTGGAGAGGGAGGTGGAAGGGGGGTTCAGGATGGAGGGGACCTGAACATAGGGAGTATACCTATGGCAGATTCATGTTGAAGTATGGCAAAAAAAAAAAACCATCACAATATTGTAAAGTAATTATCTTCCAATTAAATAAATAAAGGGCTTCCGTGGTGGCTCAGAGGTTAAAGCGTCTGCCTCCAATGCGGGAGACCCGGGTTTGATCCCTGGGTCGGGAAGATCCCCTGGAGAAGGAAACGGTAACCCACTCCAGTATTCTTGCCTGGAGAATCCCATGAACGGAGAAGCCTGGTAGGCTACAGTGCACGGGGTCGCATAGAGTCGGACACGACTGAGCGACGGAACGGAACGGAACGGAACGGAAATAAATAAAAGCTGAAAAGAAAAAATAGACAAAATGTCGAAACAAGAAAGTTATTTGTATGACCTTTTAATGCTGTGTTAGAACATTGTCCAACAAGCCTAAGGTTCAGGTGACTCTCTAAGGGGATGTAACTTGCTTGACATACAATTTACTACTGATTAGGATTTAAATATTTTATGAATCAGTGAAGTTAGAGGAACTTATCAAAAACTGGTCCAGTGTGATGATTTTCTTTTCTGCTTATTAGAAAAGATCTCAAAGCTTACGGTTTTAGTGCCCTGAGGACATTAACTGGTTTTGTATCCATGGGAGCAATCTTATTTCAACATTCCTTTTTATTCACTCACTATATATTCACTAACTATATATTCACTCACTTCTCATATCCCTTTTAAATCAGCTTGTTAAACTTTTGGCTTCCTCATTAATGAATTAAATCAACATTTGATACTGGCTCACTGTCAGTTTGTCTATGAATTATGTTTTAATATTATGAAAATTATACCTTGGTAGTATCCTTTTCGGAGAAGGCAATGGCAACCCACTCCAGTACTCTTGCCTGGAGAAAATCCCATGGGTGGAGGAGCCTGGTAGGCTGCAGTCCATGGGGTCGCTAAGAGTCTGACATGACTGAGTGACTTCATTTTCACTTTTTACTTTCCTGCATTGGGGAAGGAAATGGCAACCCACTCCAGTGTTCTTGCCTGGAGAATCCCAGGGACGGGGGAGCCTGGTGGGCTAACGTCTATGGGGTCACACAGAGTCGGACACGACTGAAGCGACTTAGCAGCAGCAGCAGCAGTATCCTTTTCAAGCAAAGGTTATCAACCAGGAGGCAGTAGGGTAAATAACTGTAAGATAGAATTGTCATTGTTAAAAAGCTGAACAAGAAATGTAGGAACTGAGTTTAATTCTGCCAGCAGAGTGATACAACAGGTTTGAAAAGAACTTACACTGTCTCAACAGGAAGTATAAGCATGAGTTTTCTAAAGAGTTTGAGAAAAAAAAAGAGAAAAAAAAGAAAAATTTGCAATCATGCTAATTTAAAATTAAAATACCATGCCCACATATAAATTTCAAGATTCTAAGTTATCTTTCTCATAGGAAAGTTTTTAAAGAGTTTGACCAAATTTGCACTTCTGGTCATCTGAATGTCTGTTTACCTAGTTATCTCTGTGGATTATTAATCGGTCAGTAAATTTGCATTAGAAATTTTCTTCTTTGCATATCTGACTCCAGTGGCTCATTTTTTATTGGTTTTCATCAGTCGGTACCTATGGGTTTCTCTGTTCCCATTGAGATTTTTCATAATTGTGGCAGATCTGTAACACTTCCATGAAAATATGGTCTTCCGATTCTTTTTCTGTATCATGTGCCATCATGCATACATCCTGAAGCCAATTAGTATATGAAAAATATGTAATATACGTGAATTCAGACCCTCACTTTCCAAGAAGTAATATCCCTAATACTTTTGGACAAATGGCTTGTAGTACAGCAAATGGAATGGAAACTTTAGGGCCCTCTATTTGCATGAGTCCTGTGCACACCTCAGGAGGGTTCCGAGCAATTTTGTATTCCTAATTTGTATTATTTTTCTTAGAAAAGACCCAAGCTAAATTGTATAAACTACAAACCCTACAAATCCTGGATTTCTCTCTTAGGATAAACTATTGTTGATTAGATGCCATTCCTGTTGTTGTTCAGTCGCTAAGTTGTGTCCAACTCTTGGGACCCCATGGACTGCAGCATGCCAGGTTCCCCTGTCCTTCACTGTCTTCCAGAGTTTGCTCAGATTTATAACCACTGATGCTATCTAACCTCGCATCCTCTATTGCCCCCTTCTCCTTTTGCCTTCAGTCTTTCCCAGCATCAGGGTCTTTTCCAACAAGTTGGCTCTTCATATCAGGTGGCCAAAGCATTGGAGCTTCAGCTTTAGCATCAGTCCTTCCAAAGAATATTCAGGACTGATTTCCTTTAGGATTGACTGGTTTGATCTCCTTGCAGACCAAGGGACTCTAAAAAGTCTTCTCCATCACCACAATTCGAAAACATCAATTCTTCAGCACTCAGCATTCTTTATGGTCCAATTCTCACATCCATAAATGACTACTGGAAAAACCATAACTTCGACTATATGGACCTTTGTTGAAAAAGTGATGTCTCTGCTTTTTAATATGCTGTATATGTTTATAAATGAATGAAAGAAAAGAACTAAAGATACGTTTTCTTGCCTGATTCATGCAGCTGGGTGTTTGTGGTGGGGAGGCAAGGAAGTGGAAAATGCACGAAACCTAGCAAGACAACTCTTAGGGAAAATTTTTGTCTAGAATGAGCCCTGACCGTTCTTGTTGTTGTTGTTGTTTACTTTTGCCAGGAACTGGGAGAGGGGAAGAAGGGGGAGTAAGAAAGAAATCCTACTCTTAAAGGTCCCAGGGACTTTCAAGCCTGCTTAGGTGTTGGCCATCTCTATGATATTAACCACTTCCTCATGTAAGATGTAGGAAACATTGTTAAATATCCTTTTACTAAAATTTTTGCCTTGTGGCATCAGTTTTCTTGGACAAATCTTTCTTATTGACTATTTTGGAATTGATTACTATACAATTGTTGACAAGTAGCAATTTTGTGGGTTGGGATCTTTATGTCAGATTGAGAGCTTATGTTTTACCCACATGCATAGAGGAAACTAGGAAATAAAATATCTAATTTAGCTTGAGTGAAATGGGAAGTAGCTCTTTTATTAATAAAATCCCAAAGGTAAAAACAAATTTTATGAACTAACACACTCTGAGTAGCTCTGTGGATTTAGTTTTATCACAGTTTGTCCCTTTCCTGAAAAGTATTGAAATGAATGTCTGGAAAATGAAAATTTCACTAGAAGATTTTTTTAGTCCAGAAACTATTTTTAAAATAGTTTTCATTGGAACTGCCTTGCTGTAAAGTTACTGGAATTATTTTTATTATATGGTGCTAAAACCATTCACTTCTGAGACTCCTTTCTTGACTTTTCTACCCTTCCTACTCCTGTTTCAGTTAAAAGTCTGTTTCCTTTGTCATTCCTTCTCTGTACTAACTTCCAAATACTGCTTGCTTGGTTTACATTAAGAATTTTACCAACAGTCAACAAGATACCCTATGCTAAGAGCAGTCAGAGAAATATGCAGTCTTTATAGTCTGATTACCCACAATTTTTGATGCTTTTAAAAAATCATTAGAACTGACTGATAAGAGGGTAAAAAAAATAGATAAGAACTACCTAAAAGTTAAAGTATGAGAAGATATGTTGGTTCAGAGCCAACCCTGTGTTGTTACTGCACAGAGCAAGCTCCCTGCTGCTACAGCAGAGGCTCCAGTAAAGCCTTGCCTGTATTTCTTGTCTGGCCTCTGGTCAATTTCTATTCATTAAGGAGGCCAAGAACCCTGATCAGTAACATACATTTTGATGCCCAATGTAGGGCAATTGTCCCCTTCTGGGGAGAGGATATGAGCACCTCTAGGACCACCGAACACAGCTCTCCATGGGTGACATGGGGCCACCTGAACCTCTTGTTTCAGCATCACCACATTTGGTAAGTCTGCCTTCCTGACCCCTCGGGGCCACAGGACCCTCATTCAGCCATCACTTTCCTCTCTCCCCTTTATACTTTTTCCCTCGCCATTTTCCCTTTCCCCTTTGTCTTTTTCCCTCTCTTGAAATTTCTCTCTACTTCTCTCTCTGTCCTCTCTTACTTCTGCCCTCTCCTTCTGAGACAGTGGACATTGGACAGCTACAGCATCACTCCTCTCAGCTTGTGAGACCTGCTCCTTCTGGCCTGCAGTGGCTCACCTTGACGGGTGACAAGCAGAGGTGGGAGAGGCTCGCCTCACACTGTGGAAACCTTAGCGCTTCCTTGATAGCTCAGCTGGTAAAGAATCCACTTGCAATGGAGGAGACCCTGGTTCAATTCCTGGGTTGGGAAGTTCCCCTGGAGAAGGGATAGGCTACCCACTCTAGTATTCTTAGGCTTCCCTGGTGGCTTAGATGGTAAAGAATCCACCTGCAATGCAGGAGACCTGGGTTTGATTCCTTGGCTGGGAAAATTCCCCTAGAGAAGGGCATGGCAACCCACTCCAGTATTCTTGCCTGGAGAATGCCCATGGACAGAGAAGCCTAGCAGGCTACAATCCATGGGATCTCAAAGAGTCAGATGCAACTAAGCACAGCACACAGTACAAACCTGGGTCCAGTGGGCTCTCCCTCATCAGAGATTTATGAGAGTGATAGAGGTTCAAACCTCACATTCTATAGTGGCTGGAAGTACGACCGTCCCAATATTCTCACCTTTAATTTCCTGCCACTATGAGAAGTCCCATTAGGAACAGGCTGAAGTGGCAGATTTCTATATTTTGGTGTATGCGTGGATAAGTTTCACCTGTGGACTGCAGTCCCTCAGATAACATACAACAGGCTGGTTTCCAGGTTGAGCACCCCAGTGGGCTGTGGACAGGATGCTCCCTCCTTCACTGGCCCTTTCTGGAAGCGTGCAGGTTGGTGCCTGAATAGACATCTACAGGGGACGAGTTGAAACTGCAATCTCTCTCTCTTTCTCTTTTTCATCTTTTCTGTCCCTCCTCTCTTTACCTCTCCTTTGATCCTCACCCCTGCCCTCCCATCCCCTTTATCCAAAAATTTCTTGTTTGTGTCTTTGTTTTGTGACTGGTATCTTTGTTTGTGATGTAGTTTTGTCTGTCCAACTGCTCCTGCAAGTCTCTGCCAACATTGTGGGCACGGTGGAGCACTTAAGCCTTGAAATACAAACACAGCCCACGTTGCCCAAGACTCCAGCCTTGGGTTACTTAGTGGGATTTCAAAGGACAAAAAGACAGGAGCTTGCATTTTCCCCTCCTCTGCCTTTGCAATGTAACTATTCTGCCTGGGCTCTCAGGAACTACATGATTCATCTGTAGTCCTCCAGATTGGTGGGAGAAGAAGGGGGCCCTTTTAAATTCAAATGGGAAAACCATGAAATCTCTGGTTCTGTCTTTATGTAAAAATTAACTTGTAAATGAGCTGTACTTAATTGGCTTAAAGGAAACTGAGGAACTTCCTTCCCTGGGAGTCCAGTGGTTAAGACTCCATGCTTGGACTTCCCTCTTAGTCCAGTGGTTAGGAATCCACCTGCTAGTACAGAGGACATGGGTTCAATCCCTGGTCTGGGAAGATTCCACACACCACGAGGCAACTAAGCCCCTGTGCCACAACTACTGAGCCCGTGCACCACAACTACTGAAGTCTGCATGCCCTAGAGACTGTGCTCCACAACAAGAGAAGCCACCACAATGAAAAGCCCACGCACTGCAACTAGAGAAAGCTGGCAAGCAGCAACCAAGGCCCAGTGTAGCCAAAAATAAATAAATAATGAATTTCTAAAAATAAATTTTAAAGAAAGACTCCATGCTTTCAATGCAAGGGGGCCAAGCTTCTATCCTTGCTTGGGGAACTAAGATCCTAAACACTACAGGACAGGGCCAAAAAAAAAAGGAAAAGGAAATAGAACCTCATATATACTCTCAAAAATATAGAAGAGGCTCACCAAAATACGGGCTTCGCTTGTGACTCAGCTGGTAAAGAATCCACCTGCAATGCGGGAGACCTGGGTTTGATCCCTGGGTTGGGAAGATCCTCTGGAGAAGGGAAAGGCTACCCACTCCAGTATTCTAGCCTAGGGAATTACATGGACTGTATAGTCAATGAGGTCACAAAGAGTTGGACACAACTGAGCAACTTTCACTTTCACCAGAATACATTTTGGGTTCATGTGATCTGGGAAATATTCAATATTTAATTACTATCTGGTATTAAAGCTAGCTTAAGCTTGTGGGTTTAATTAATACAGACCCCTCTTTAGAGTTATCAACATTAAGTATACTACTTTTACTGTACCTAGGTTTACTGGAAGTCAATCAGTGCTTATTATCTTTGTTATGAAATCTGTTGACGGGAAAGACAACCTGACATGATTAAAATTTTTAAGTAAATGTAACTGGAATAAAAACTTTATGGTAAACTCTATAAAAATAATTATGTTTTGGAAACGTCCATCTAAAATAATCTCTCCAAATGTTGGTAAATTGAAATTAAACTAAGTTGAATAATAGGAATGTATTTAAAATACAGATCATTTCAAATAAGACAAAATAATTGAGAACATTAATTGCTAAACAGGTTTAAATTTACCTACTTTTATCTTCTTGTGAGAGAGAAACTAGACATTTGGTGCCACCTTGAGATGTTTGTTTGTTTGTTTAAACCAATCTAGGGAGAAGGCAATGGCAACCCACTCCAGTACTCTTGCCTGGAAAATCCCATGGACGGAGGAGCCTGGTGGGCTGCAGTCCATGTGGTCACAAAGAGTCGGACACGACTGAGCGACTTCACTTTCATGCATTGGAGAAGGAAATGGCAACCCACTCCAGTGTTCTTGCCTGGAGAATCCCAGGGATGGGGGAGCCTGGTGGGCTGCCGCCTATGGGGTCACACAGAGTCGGACACGACTGAAGTGACTTAGCAGCAGCAGCAGCATAGAATGCTAATGTAGAAGACAGTTCATGGTTGCTTAAGGAAAGCAGGACATGTGTTTTCAGAAAGGAAGATGTGAGGAATGGAAATATATTTTGTTGAAAGGGAAAAGGGTGATTTTATCCTCCAACTGGTTATTTCTGAATGGAAAGAGTAAGGAACAAAGTATGGCTTCAGAAAGTTATAGAAGGTTTTCAGAAAGGAAACATTGAGAAAAGAATTGTGTATGTGGTGAGGGTCTTCTAAGTTGGAATAAATTTCATTAGGTAAATGGATTTTAATTAAGAGTAGGCTGATACAGGACAGAATTTGGTTTTTCTCTCTTATAAGAGAACAAAGTTTTCCTTGAATGCTCCTTTGATGTCAGATTATGTGAATTTCTGTCCCTTTAAGTGATCTATATTTATTTTTTAAATATTTTTTCCACTTTTGGTTAAGGAATAATGATTTCACAGTGACTCATGATTCTATCTAATCAAGTATTTTAAAACTATTTGAGACTTTTGACAGACTTCCCAAATATCAAATTCTATGGAAATTCTCTTGACTTCCAGTTAACTTTGGGGTGCTTCAAGGGGCCCCTGGAACATCCCAAAGAGAGATCCTAAACTAACTGGGTTAATCTATAAAGAGAGGTTTGCCACATTCTCAGAGAACCCTGGCAAGTTTAGGGATAAATTTGTCAGGCTGCCATTGATGTTCTGTCTCACCTGGCAGGACATCATGGTTATTCTGGCTCACTCTTGCACCCCAGATGAAAAGGAGTGTATACTGAGAAATGCCAGTGAACTCACAAATGGCCTCAGTTCAGTTCAGTTCAGTTCAGTCGCTCAGTCGTGTCCGACTCTTAGCGACCCCATGAACCACAGCACGCCAGGCCTCCCTGTCCATCACCAACTCCCGGAATTCACTCAAACTCATGTCCATAGAGTTGGTGATGCCATCCAGCCACCTCATTCTCTGTCGTCCCCGTCTCCTCCCACCCCCAATCGCTCTTTTCCAGTGAGTCAACTCGTCGCATGAGGTGGCCAAAGTATTGCAGTTTCAGCTTTAGCATCAGTCCTTCCAATGAACACCCAGGATTGATCTCCTTTAGAATGGACTGGTTGGATCTCCTTGCAGTCCAAGGGACTCTCAAGAGTCTTCTCCAGCACCACAGTTCAAAAGCATCAATTCTTCGGCGATCAGCTTTCTTCACAGTCCAACTCTCACATCCATACATGACCATGGGAAAAACCATAGCCTTGACTAGACGGACCTTGGTTGGCAAAGTAATGTCTCTGCTTTTTAATATGCTATCTAGGCTGGTCATAACTTTCCTTCCAAGGAGTAAGCGTCTTTTAATTTCATGGCTGCAATCAGCATCTGCAGTGATTTTGGAGCCCAAAAAAATAAAGTCTGACACTGTTTCCACTGTTTCCCCATCTATTTCCCAAGAAGTGATGGGACCAGATGCCATGATTTTTGTTTTCTGAATGTTGAGCTTCAGGCCAACCTTTTCACTCTCCTCTTTCACTTTCATCAAGAGGCCTTTGAGTTCCTCTTCACTTTCTGCCATAAGGGTGGTGTCATCTGCATACTGGCCATCAATCCGCACTACCAAATTTATCAGGTGGGTGGGGATGCAATCCCAGAACATGACCCACCTGGGGACTATGAATGTGTAGGCCAGGCTAGGATGAGATGTTGTATTACTTGTCTATCAGAAAAAATGAAGAAGGTATATGATGAAGCCTGTAAATTATGATAAGGTCCAAGAGGTTACACAGGAAATAGATGAAAACCTGGCAATCTTCCTGAGTCAGGAGACAGAGGCATTCAGGAAGCACACCAATATAGACTGAGTCCACAGAAGGGAGGACACTATTGGCCATGCACTTTATCACTCAGGCTACTTCTAAAATCTGGAGAAAATTACAAAAGCTTGAGGCTGGGCCCCAAAACCCATTATCAACCTTGGTAGAAGAGCCCATCAAAGTCTCTAACAACTGAGACTTAATGGAAGAGGCCAATGAGGGTAAGAGGCTAATAAAGAAAATGCAGCTTTTGTTGCTCTGATTCACCCACCACCTTGATGGGACCCTGGATGGCCAAGAAGGCGAAACAGATCACCCAGAACCTCCCTGGGCCCAAACTACCTTTGGTTACTACCTTTGGTTGTAAAGGGGAGTATTGGAGGGAGGAATTTCCTGAGTGTCCTCCTGTGGGACACTTGAGGGGCAACCCCAACCAACCCCAGTTCCTTGTGAATCTCTCAGATGAGAGATCCCCACACACCAATTGATGGGCCTTAGTGCCTTCCCAACTCCAGATCCCACACAATCCATCCTTATTACTCCAGTGGAGCCTCGGATCACCCTTGATGTGGCAGGTAGGAGAACTGAATTTCCTGTAGACACTGGAGCCGCTTCCTCTGTTTTGACTTCGCTGGCAGGCTCCCTCTCCAACCACAACTGTACTGACAGGAGTTGAGGGACAGCCAAAGATAAGGGGATTTATGTCTCCCCTTGTCTGCAGAATTGGGTCCATTATTATTACTCACTCCTTTTTATATATGCCAGAATGCCCTGTGCCCCTCCTCGGGAGAGATTTGGTAAATAAGGATCTAGACAGGGTGAAGTCCAAGGAGGTAAAGAATCTGAACAGAGAATGCATTTGTTAGTAGCCCCAGATGACCCACCCATTGGGCATCAAAATATCCCCTACAACATCCCCCAAGAAATCAGAGAACAGGTAGATTCTGAAGTTTGGGATACCTCGGTGCCAGGAAGGGCTAAATATGTTCCCTCAATAAAAATAAGATTAAGGCCTGAGGAGAAATACCCCTGGAAGGGACACTATCCCTTAAAGCCCGAGGCCCTGAGGGGACTCAAACTGCTGCTCAGCAAATCCCTAAAACACAGACCCACTACGCTCTGCCAATTTCCTTGCAACACCCACATCCCATTCAGAAGCCTAGCAGGGAGTATCAGTTTGTGCAACACTTACAAGCAGTGAATGAGGCAGTCATCCCTATTCACCCACTGGTGACAAACCCATACCCCCTCCTCATCCAAGTGCCAGGGAACATCCAGTATTTCTCTGTTTTGGACCTCAAAGATGCATTTTTCTCTATTCTCTACATCCAGACTCTCAATACCTTTTTGCCTTTGAATGGAGGGACCCTGACACCTGGGGTCTAACCAATATACCTGGACAGTGCTTCCCCAGGGTTTTCAGAACAACTCCCATCTTTTTGGAAATGCATTAGCAAGGTAACTGAGGGAACTGAGCCTTGAGAAGTGAACTCTGCTACAATATGTTGATGATCGGTAACTAATGAGACTAAACAAGATTCAGATCAAAACACCATTAGGGTCCTAAATTTTCTGACAAAAATGAGGATATAAAGTTTCTCCAACCAATGCTCAGATCTCATAGCAACAGGTTCAATATTTAGGATTTGTTTGACCCCAGGGGCAAGAGCCCTGGTCACAGATGGAAAAATAGCAATTAGTGCATTACCATCTGCAACCACAAGGCGACGGCTTCGAGGCTTTCTTGGGATGTCTGGGTTCTGTCATATCTGGATTCCAAATTACGGCCTTATAGGAAAACCCCTATATGAGGCTCTAAAGGGAGGATAAAGGGAACCACTTCATTGAAATAAGGACCACCAGCGGGCCTTTGAGACTCTAAAGACTGAGTTGAGTGGAGCACCAGTACTGAAGCTTCCAAATTTAGACAAGCACTTGAGAGAGTCCCTTGGACTGCAAGGAGTTCCAACCAGTCCATCCTAAAGGAAAACAGTCCTGAATATTCCTTGGAATGACTGATGCTGAAGCTGAAACTCCAATACTTTGGCCACCTGATAGGAAGCACTAACATTTGAAAAGACCCTGATGCTGGGAAAGATAGAAAGTGGGAAGAGAAGGGGACGACAGAGGATGAGATGGTTGGATGGCATCACTGACTCGATGCAAATGAATTTGAGTAAACTCTGGGAGTTGGTGATGGAGAGGGAGGCCAGGCGTGCTACAGCCCATGGGGTCGCAAAGAGTCGAACACGACCGAGTGACTGAACTGAACTTACCCGATATTTTCATGAGAGGTCAGGGACTGCACTAGAAGTCTTGACTCAAAATCTGACACTGGATCACTGACTTATTTTTCAAAACAACTGGAATCAGTGACCCTGGGATGGCCAAGCTGCCTGTGGGCAGTAGCAGTCACAGCCCTGATGGTTATGATGCTTTCAAGATCACCCTGGGACAACACTCAGATGTGTTAACCCTTCATCAGGTACAGTCTGTGCTGGAAGTCAAAGGACATCACTGGTTGACAGGAGGAAGGTTAACAAGATATCAGGCCCTCTTAATGGACACCCCTGACATTACCTTAAGGGTGAGCCAAACAACAAATCCAATAGCTCTGCTTCTAGCTGTTGAGAGTGGAGACTTAGTGCATCAGTGTATAGAGGCCACAGGATAAACTTATTCCAGGAGGTCTGATCTTCTAGATGAGCCCTGAGGTCAAATGCTTTACTGATGGGAGCAGTTTTGTAGAAATGGGAACCCCCAAAGGCAGGATATGCCATAGTCAGTCTAGATGAAGCTAGATAGAAGCCAAGACTTTGCCACTTCAAACACTCGCCCAGAAGGCTGAACTAATTGCATTAATGAGAGCATTGCAATTAGGGAAGGGTAAGAAGTTGAAGATTTTTACTAACTCTAAATATGGGTTCCATGGGCTACATGCTCATGCTGCCATTTGGAAAGAAAGGAGAATGTTAACTGCTAAAAATTCCCCCATAAAACATAAAGATTTGATTCTGGCTCTTTTCGAAGCAGTGCAGCTTCTGACCCAGGTAGCAGTAAATAGGGCCCAATAGAGGGGTAGATCCTTTGTGAGTCAGGGGAATAGCAAAGCTGATCAAATTGTAAAACAGGCAGCTCGACCATAGGAATGTGAACAAGTTATGGCTCTAGCGATTGGTTCCCCAGAACTCCCTAGCCTTCACCAGTATTCCACACAGGAACAAGAACATGCTGAGAAATGGGGCTATGAGAAGGGAATCACAGGGTGATACTAAAAAGGAGGATAAGGTTCTAATCCCTGAGGCCCAACAATGGAAACTCACTAAGAGCTTACATGATGCCACCTGCTCTAGGAGGGATGTACTATGGGACTTGATGCAGAAGGTCTTTTCAGTGAAGGGGCTTAAAAGAACAGTAAAATAAGTAATACATGCTTGTGATTTATGTGCCCACAATAACCCACAGACCCATCCAACGTCCCCCTTCATTATTCAGGTCAATCCAACACCAAGATACTTACCTGGAGGAACATTGGCAGTTAGATTTCATCCAAAGGTACTCACTGTCAGGATATAAACATCTTCTGGCATTTGTTGATACTTACACATCCAATCTGAAGAGGTTAAGGACATCTCTAAGTCCCCTTTAAAAGAAATAATTCCTCTATTTGGACTTCCAAAATCCCTCCAGACTAATAACTGGCCTTCTTTTATAGCCAAAATTACACAAGGGCTCACAGTGGCCCTAGGAACAAGTACACACCTCTTGGTACACCCAGTCTTCTTGGAAGGTAAAGAAAATGAACCATACTTCAAAGAAAACCATAGTGAAGCTCTGCCAAGAAGCTCATGAACCCTGGACCAACTTGTTTCCTATTGTATTCCTCAGGGTCCATGTAGACCCCAGGAGTAGTCTGAGGCTTAGCCCATTTGAAATGACCAATGGAGGTCTTTTCTTACTACTGACTTTCTACTGGATGAAGACATGAACCAGGCCCTGAGATATATTATTAATCTGGGACAAGGTCAGAAGGCAATCCAGTACTGTGCCCCCAAGGCACTGCCTGCTCTCACTAAAAATACAGAGGAAGGCACAGTTCCTTCACAAATGAACCCCAGGGACCAAGTTCTTCTTAAAATCTGGAAAGAGGGGTTCCTCCCAATACTAACTATTGCCAAAATGCAAGGGCTTCTATAATTTTAACCACTTCCACTGTTGTCTAACTGCAAGGGATATCCAGTTGGGTACATTTATCCAAACTAAAGTGTTTACCTTCAGAAACCCTGCAGGTCCAGCCAAACAATACACCCATAAGCCAGTGGAAGATCTGATGTACCTATTCAAAAGACAGACACCATCACCAGATAAGCAAAATGATGTAGTATGTTGGCTCCTATTTGAAACCTTAATGTGACTTGGGACCTCTCTTGTTTCCTTGGCTGATTTGATTCTTGACAATTCTCTGACCCTTGATTGCCTTCTGGCAGAACAAAGCAGAGTGGCTTCATGATTTTGGCAGAAGCAATACTGCCTCCCTTGTCTGGTCAACAGTTAAGGAAGCCCAAATTTAACCCTGGTTCCTTCCCTTACTAGGCCCTTTCATGGCTATTGTTCTTCTCTCCTTTTAGCCTTTGTTTATTTAACCTCTTGGTTAGTTTGCATCTTTTAGGCTCCAGCAGTTTGAAATAAGGCTCATAATGATGGCTCAAGTAATTCAGTCCATTCCAGCAGTAAGTGGGCCAGGTTCCTACAGTTCCTCAGAACAGTCAGTGAGGGGCTTCCACACCTCTAGGGTAAGCTAGGATCTGTGTCCTCTGTCCAGCAGGAAGAAGTTTTAAAAGAAGAAACCTTCAGCACCTTGTTTGTTTAGTTGCTCAGTCATGTCTGGCTCTTTGCAACTCCATGAACAGAAGCCCACCAAGCTCCTCTGTCCATGGGATTATCTAGGCAAGAATACTGGAGTAGGTTGCCATTTCCTTTTCCAGGGGATCTTCCTAACTCAGGAATCGAACCCATGCGCCCTGTTTGGCACTTGGATTTTTTAGCACTGATTACGCCTTAAGAATGTGTGTGGAGCCTCTCAGTGGGAATGAGGCAGGCCTGGGACCCTTTGCGGCAGTGCTGCAATGCTTGCACCTGGACACACCTCTCCTCCAGCAACAAAATACAAAGAAACTGTATGGAACTAAATACAACTGTGTGCATGCACAGTTGGGGCAAATACTGGACCCAAAAGATAGGAAGAGACCAAAAATTCCACTGCCACTTTTGAAGAACCTAGTGCAAAAACAGGGTGTCGAGAGCAAAAGCAAGGTACTGTGCATGCCCCCCTGCACACAATGCCACCTAATGGGTGGGCAAAACACCTAAGCCACCCCTCCAGCCTGACTCCTGGACACACTCCTAAGCTCACCCCATGTAAGGAACAAGCTTGCCCCCAACTCAGAGAGTGAGCAAGCAAGGGAACCTACTGTTCTCTCTCCTGCCTGGGGCAGCAGGGGCCCCAGTAAAGCCTTGTCTCAATTTCTTGTCTGGCCTCTGGTCAATTTCCATTGTTTGCAAAATGCCAAGAACAATGTGACCAATAGAATCCAGTTAAAGTGATGTGTCATTTCTGAAATTATATTTTAAGAGGCCTTGCAGCTTCTGCCTTGGTCTCATGGAAAACTTATCCTTGGAGCCTTCAGCATCGTATATTAAAATCTGAATACCTTAAAGCTACCTTGTTGGAGAGATCATACACAGAAAATCTCTGAGATTTTACATAGAATGATTCAGCCATTTAAGTTATCTTGGCTGAAGCTCTGGATGCAACATGAAACTGGATTGAGCTCTTCTCCCTGGGCCCTGCTTAAATTACAGATTCAAGAGGAAAATAAATAATTGTTGTTTTAAGCCATTAAGTTTGTTACACAGCAATGGATCATAGGAACACTACTCTTCTTTCTCCTTCACTTGTAAAGTGTTTCCTTAGGTGAGTACAGAGTGAGCAAGCATGGGTCAGGTCAACTCGAGAAAAGGGACTTTTCCAGCCACCGTTGCTGGAGTAACTGGTTTATCCAAGCTGTGAAGATATACATCTTCAGTGCTGTCTTCTGAGAGGTAAATAACTATCATTTCTGTGGTCAAGACACTCAGGGGACCCAGACCATATCTGCAGCTTGTGTCCAGGTGCAAACCCACAACTCAACTTATTAATACAGATGAACATCCATCTATTTCACTGAACATGAAGGATAAGTTTCTATAGAAAAGATATCACAAGAGTATAAGTAGCAGGAGGATTACAGGCAGAAGAAAGGACCAGTTTCTTTCTGGACTCTACAGAGTTAGGACTGCCAGCACATGTGCCCTTTTAGGACCTGCTTCCCACTCGTATTTGCAAAATAGAACTCATCCTATGACTGAAGCAATTAGACCAGGGGTGTGCACAAGACCAATGAGTAACCATTCCATTATTGTGCACGGGTGTGAGCATGCTAAATGGCTTCAGTCTGACTCTTTGTGACCCTATGGACTGTAGCCTGCCAGGCTTCTCTGTCCATAGGATTCTCCAGGCAAGAATACTGGAGTGGGTTGCCATGCCCTCCTCAAGGGGATCTTCCCAACCCAGGGATCCAACCTGAGTCTCCTGTGGCTCCTGCATCGCAGGCGGATTCTTTACCACTGAGCCACTGGGGAAGTCCAATCTATTATTGACTGACCAACACTTCATCTGGTTATCTTCCTTGAGAATCTGAGCTAAGATATAAAGAGACTCTAGCATGCACTTGGACAGAAAGGAATGAGGAATCAGGGTGGGATGACTATTCTCAGTCATATGTATGCCAGTGAGTAAGTAAAGAGTGCTGGTTTGCAGGGGGAAAAAAAAAGCAGTAATGAAAATTCATTGGCAGGGGCAGGAAGGGGGGAGAAAAGAAAGAAAAAGAAAGAGCATGAGTGAACTCTAGCACTAGTTCTTTCATTGGCTTTGAATATGCCCTAGTTTTAAATAATTTAATTCTTAAACAGTAATAATTATTAAACTATTTCATTTTTGGTCAAGTGAGATGGTGGGATGGGATTTAACAAAAAGGGGATTTTATCTTCACTTTTTTTAAAGGGTCCCTGGATATAGATACTACTGGATATAGATTTTGTTTCAGGTTTAAGTTTCTCATTAATGAATACTTCAAAACCATGAGCTTTAGAGATTGTTTCTCTAAAATTAGTTTTGTTTGCTCATTAAGAGGAACAGCATCACTGTGGGACAGAGTTCCCAAGGCATCAGAAGGCCTAAGCAGACACTTCTTTACTTCTTTCAGATAAGTCAGAGAAAAAATTTAGGAGGAGGGAGCCCTGAACAGCACAGGCTCTGGATCTTTCTAGACCCTGTCTAACCACACTCATTGTGACTACAGATTAGTCTCTTCACCTCTGTGGACCTCTGTTTCCTCCACTGTACTACATGGAAGTCACAATTTTAATCTTTTGTGAATATAAAACATCTAAGGGTCTTACTCCATGCTAGTAAAGTCATGCTCAAAATTCTCCTAGCCAGGCTTCAGCAATATGTGAACCATGAACTTCCAGATGTTCAACCAGGTTTTAGAAAAGGCAGAGGCACCAGAGATCAAATTGCCAATATCCGTTGGATCATGGAGAAAGCAAGAGAGTTCCAGAAAAACATCTATTTCTGCTTCATTGACTATGCCAAAGCCTTTGACTGTGTGGATCACAATAAACTGTGGAACATTCTGAAAGAGATGGGAATACCAGACCACCTGACCTGCCTCTTGAGAAACCTGTATGCAGGTCAGGAAGCAACAGTTAGAACTGGACATGGAACAACAGACTGGTTCCAAATAGGAAAAGGAGTACGTCAAGGTTGTATATTGTCACCCTGCTTATTTAACTTCTATGCAGAGTACATCATGAGGAACGCTGGGCTGGAAGAAGCACAAGCTGGAATCAAGATTGCTGGGAGAAATATCAATAACCTCAGATACGCAGATGACACCACCCTTATGGCAGAAAGTGAAAAGGAACTCAAAGGCCTCTTGATGAAAGTGAAAGAGGAGAGCGAAAAGTTTGGCTTGAATCTCAACATTCAGAAAACGATGATCATGGCATCTGGTCCCATCACTTCATGGGAAATAGATGGCGAAAAAGTGGAAACAGTGTCAGGCTTTATTTTTGGGGGCTCCAAAATCACTGCAGATGCTGATTGCAGCCATGAAATTAAAAGACGCTTACTCCTTGGAAGGAAAGTTATGACCAACCTAGATAGCATATTCAAAAGCAGAGACATTACTTTGCCAACCAAGGTCCGTCTAGTCAAGGCTATGGTTTTTCCCGTGGTCATGTATGGATGTGAGAGTTGGACTGTGAAGAAAGCTGATCGCCGAAGAATTTATGCTTTTGAACTGTGGTGCTAGAGAAGACTCTTGAGAGTCCCTTGGACTGCAAGGAGATACAACCAGTCCATTCTGAAGGAGATCGATCCTGGGTGTTCATTGGAAGGACTGATGCTAAAGCTGAAACTGCAATACTTTGGCCACCTCATGCGACGAGTTGACTCACTGGAAAAGAGTCTGATGCTGAGAGGGATTGGGGGTGGGAGGAGACGGGGACGACAGAGAATGAGATGGCTGGATGGCATCACCGACTCGATGGACATGTGTTTGAGTGAGCTCTGGGAGTTGGTGATGGACAGGGAGGCCTGGCATGCTGTGATTCATGGGGTCGCAGAGTCGGACACGACTGAGCAACTGAACTGAACGGTCTTACTCAAAGCATTGTCACATAGACTTTTCATCTCACTCTGAAGAAGGAAAAGTGTGTACTGGTTAAAGACTCTATTGCCTAAGATCTGGAACTTAAATTAACAGTAATTTCTAATACTTGAGCACATGTACTTTTCTTCCTGATTGTGCAATAAATGGCAGGAAGTGAAAAAGGGAACATTCTTAATGCTCAAGTTAAGTCAGAGGCTCATTAAGGATATACATTAGATGTGAATAAGTGTGGGAAAGTAGAAATTTAAGCCTACACTAATCTGCATTTGATGTCCTACCAAATGCCAAAATACTGTGCTCAGAGAATTAAACCAACAACTTACCTTTTCTATTACACAAGCAATACATGTATATTGTAGTAAAAGTCAACCCAAGCATAGCATATGTTAATATTTAATCTATATTTTAAAAAATATCTTCAGACAAACCCTACAGCATTTATTGAGAGTATATCTGCTAGTTTATATGGCAATGCTTACGTCCTCCACGAGTCTATAAACTCCATGAGGAGAACCTTTTTACCATTACTCTCCCCCGACCCCTCCACTTCAACCACTTTGGGAAAGAATAGGGAAAGGTTGTAAATGTTTCCTTCAGTAGTGTGCAAGCATTCATTTGGCAAACGTCTTATTGAGCAATTAGTGTGGAACTGAGCAAGGCTTGGGGGATTTAATAAAAGACAGGGCTTTTGGTCTCGGGAAATTCACAGTTCCAATAAGGAGACGGTACAAAAATACTTATTTTTCTAAGTTCTTGTTCAATTTTAGAGTCATTCGTGGAATCTCTAAGAAAGCACATTAGAGAGCACATTAGAAAGGTCGTTGGGGGAATTTCCTGGGGGGAGACACTAGCCAGACGACGTGGGGTGCAGGATTGAGGCCAGTGAATTTCAGGACTCTTCCGGCACCAGCAGGAATTCCTGTTCCCTCACCAATAGCACCCCCAAACTGAAGTCTAATGTTCAACTAGGGTGCCCTTCCGCGTCTAGAACTTGGAAACTGAGAACCTAGGGCAAAACAATCTGGCTGTCGCAGATATACTACCGGCAGCCGGACAATCCAGTTGAGTTCTAAGAGGGGCGGGGCAGGTTGGGAGCTGGGTGGGCTGTGAGAGCACCGAAGCCTGCCGGACCAGCCCCTGGAGGCTGGCGCAGGAGCCCGGCGCAGATTGGTTGTGTGCCTACGTCGACCTCTCCTCATAGGCCGCGCAGGGCTTCTCGCGGGACTTTGATTGGTTCCCCGAGCGCTGAGCGGTCATTGGCTGCGGTGGGTCGTCAGGACAACTGAGAGGAAAAAGAAAAGGGGTGTTGGGCCTGGCGGGCGAACCTGGGCTGCGGGCTACTGGGCGGTTCCAGCGGGCAGTGTTGGGACCGCTGCGGGGCCCAGGCGCCTGGGGTTCACATCACAACTCCAGGAGGTGCCTGAGCCCGCGGGCCGGCAAGGAGTAGCGGCTAGTGACACCCTGCGGGCCAAGACCATGGGTTGCTTCTTCTCCAAGAGGCGGAAGGCTGAGAAGGAGTCGCAGCCGGAGGACGAGGAAGTGCAGCCGAAGCAGTACAGCTGGGACCAGCGCGAGAAGGTAGAGTACCTTAGCGGCTGGTCTCAGTCCTGCTGAGCAGCTCGTCGAGGGTCCCCCGCGGCCAGCAGCGCTAAGGGGGCGGCCCCAGCAGCTGCTGCTCTTGCGCGCGTGCTGTCTCCCGCGAGTTGTTGGAGTCGAAGTGAATGACTTTTGGGGGAGCCGTGAAATTGAACGCTAGAGAAGGCTTCAAGGAGGGCGGTGCAGCTCTGGATGGGGCCCTAGAACTCATTGTCCAGGCAGTTGGACACTGCGGGCTTTCCCTCCTCTCTGTATCCTGCCCTCCTGTCCGAGAATGGACTCCAGAGAAGGAAGGAGAACCTGGAATGCCCCAAATCACGTCTGCTCATTTCACTTGCAGCGCCGAGCAGGGTTTTGTCCAGTCCTCGAGTTACACTTGGGGCTGATCTCATCTCTTTGTGGCTTGTGTTCTTTCTGTGGCTGTTTTCTCTTTTGTCTGCCCTAGTCAGTAAATCTCTGGTGCCTCCTGATATATTCCACTGCAGAATTTTCTCAATGATGAAGTGGACCATTTGACATATACAGCCCTGCTTTCCCTCCTCTTCCAATTACCCGAAAGGAATAATGAAAATCAAATCAGTCTTTGGAATGTGTGTTAAGACTGTAAGGTGAAAATAACCTACATAAGCTAGGCAGTATTTTACTGTTGAATGAATGAAAATGCCCTTATTTTTACTTTTCTCTATAGCCAGAAACGAAAAGCCTTTGAACACGTCCACTACCTTTGAACAGTTTTACAGTCTTACACAAAACACACTTAGTCATAAATTTCATAATGCTTCCTCTTTCTACATAGTTCTCCATATATGTTTAGAAAAATACTTTGATAGATCCATTAATTTTTTTCTCTCCCAAACGAAATTATAAAAGTTTTAAATCAGTGTTATGAAAGTTAATACAACTCCTTGCTTAATAAAACATCTTTATCAATGAATGTTTTATAGTAAACGTCTTATTAATGGTTTGTTTTCATAGACCATCCTACATGATTTCCAGTCCCCTGCAGAATTTATTCACATAAACTCGGTTCTCCAAGTGTCAGATTTTAAAAATTGGACGCCTTTTTACAAACTTCTCAGCCACATCTTTCTGCCCCGGCTTCACAGGGTTGCATAGTTGGTTTATTCTATTTTATCCATACTTGATAGCAGCATTTTTTAAATTATATGTATTTATTTTTAATTGATTGATGATTACTTTACAGTATCGGTTTGCTTTCTGCGATAATCACCATGAACTAGCCATAGGTGTACATTTGTCCCCTCGCTTTTGAACCTCCCTCCAACCTCCCACCCTTTCCCACCCCTCTAGGTCCTTACAGAGCCTGGGTTTGAGTTCCCTGAGTCATACAGCAAATTTCCATTGGGATAGCAGCATTTTATAACATATGAGTGGAAAGTACTGTACTTTCTGTCTGAAAGCAAGCCCTTTTAAAAATCTTTTATACTGTTAGAGAATTACCAGCTTACATTTTGAGAGAATGGACATACCACATTTTCCAACATTGCTTTTTCTTTTTGGAATTTTTTGTTCTTTTGGAATTACTAAGAATTCATTCTTGGGTCCCTCTAATTTATGATGACCTGCTAAGTTTTATATGATTTTAAAGTTTTTTTTCTGCTCCTTAATGCATGAGCTCGATATGGGTAGTGTGCATATGTTCTATATTAATCCAGTGATACTTTTATTGAGTTTAGCATGGTTTTGCTTACTCCTAGAAGATTTTAATTGTACCTTAAAAGAAACAGGATGTAAATACAGCCCAGAGGACATGAATGAAATATATTGAAGGTATATTAACAGAATGGTTTATATTAAAAGTTTAGATCTCTGTAATGTGATCATGAAATATAAACAATTTTAAAGTTACATCAGACAATTACCATTCAACTTGTAAGACTTAGCTGTAAAAACAAAGTGCATTGCCTGAAAAGTTTCCTTGCAACTTGGAAAAGTGGTGTTTAGACTTTTCCTTAGGTTATGTAATCAGTATCCTTATTGAGAGGCACCCTCAGGGGTTTGGATTTTGAGTTGTGTAATTGAGTCAGTCTTAGGGGACTGAAGCTAGAAGAAACTGTCTCAATTAGAAAGAATGTTTGGGGACTTAAGTGTTGTCATGACAACTGATTTACTGTAATCAACAGTGTAAGAAGCTCATTTTCTGTTGCTGACTTTGAAAAAGAAAAAAAAAACTTATTGTACAGTTACTACATTGATAAGGTGCAAAGTATTTTTGGATTGTAAGATCTGTGTTTAAATCATTTGGAAAGAAACGCTTGTATCCTTGTTATTTGTATGCTGCTTCCCATAGCTAGGCAAATTATTCAGTATATATGTCCTCAAACACCAAGGAAGACTCACAATGACAAGAATTATTTTCCCTGCCCTTGAAGAGCTAACTGGCATTTTTAAATTAAAACAGGAAATATTTAAGTACAAAGGAAGGATGAGTAGTATGGAAAAATAGCTTTCATTTTCTAGTTACTTATACCATTCTCTTCTTAGATGATAGATATGGTAGAATAGGTATGAAAGTTGTCATTTTGAACACGGACAATCCATATTATATCTGCTCAGTTTTCTCAGCTACAAAATGAAACCTGGTAAAGATTTCTCTACTATTTAGTAAGGTAAAGACCTGTCCTGAGGAAGAGAGATTAGACAGTACTGGCTACCTCTGAGGACAGAACTTGGACAGGCAGAACCAATCTTAATACAAAGCAGATCATAACTCAAGAGTTGTTCATCAACGGAAAGGGTGGCTTTGTGAAGAACCAATTTTCATGTTGGTCAGAACATTCACATAGAGGTTGGATGGTGATTTACTGGAAAGAAGTATCTGCATTGAGTAGGGGGCTGTTTTTGAGTAGATGGTGTTTTTAACCTCTTAAGTAGCTAAGGTATTCTGTTATCCATAGTTGCCTACCAAACTACCCCAAAACTTAATATCACAGAATAATGGCAAGTACTTATTTTGCTCACAACTCTGCAATTTGTGTGGGGCTTAGCCTGGTTGGCTCTCTGCTCTTTGTGTCATCAGTCGTGGCAACTTGACTGGGGGGTGGAGGATCTGCTTTCAATATGACTTAATCACAGAGCTGGCAGGCAAGTTGATGCTGGCTTTTGGCTGGAAGCTCAGCTGAGGCTAAGGGCCGGGGGCCTCGTCATATAGCCCAGGCTTCCCCACAGCATGATGGCTGGGTTCCAAAGGCGAGTGTCCTGGGACTGGCAGAAGCTGCATGGCTTTTTCTAACTGCTCTCTTAAATAATGTAGCATTACTTCTGCAATTTTTTTAAGCCATACCTCGAAGCATGTGGAATTTGGGATCTTAGTTCCCCAACTAGACCAGGATGGAACCTGTGCCCCCTGCCCAGAGTCCTAACCACTGGACAGCCCAGGAAGTCTCTGCCATATTATTTATTGAGGCAATCACAGGTGTCACCTACATCCAAAGGGAGGGGTTCTCTTGATGGGAGAAACGTCAAACTTGTCGATTTGTTTTAAATCCTTTACATAAAGTTGTTACTTAACGGAAATAACTAGCTCTTTCTTTATACATTTAGAAATAGTTTTATTGAGATATAATTAATAGGCATACAACAAGTTCACAGAGTTCCGTTTCCATCACTGTGATGTAATTTTTTAACATTTTCATCCCTCACAAAAGAAACCCAGATCCATAAGTAGTTACTCCCTACTCGCCCCAGCCCTAGGAAACTATAATTTTACTTTCAATCTCTAGAGATTTTGTCTATTTGGGACATTTATCAGTGAAATCATGCAGTATGTGTTCTTTTGTATACTTTCACTTAGCATGTTTTTGAGATTCATCCATATTATAGCATCAATAATTTATTCCTTCTTATTGCTGAATAACCTTAACATAGAGTAGATATTTTATTTCATCTTATTTATAAATAAATTTTATTTATTTTACTATCCATTTTGTTAGACATTTGGCTTTCCACTTTTTGGCCATTACATTTCACTCCTAAGTATATATCCAAGAGAAATTAAAACATACTTCCACACAGAAGCTTGTACACAAATATTCGTTAACAGCATTATTTGTAATGGCCAAAAAGTGGAAATAAGCCTAATAACTAGAACAGTATGATCATTTCCCCAAATTTCCTCAGGCCCTTTTGTAGTCAACTCTGCCTCTAGCCTCTGATCAGTTTCTTTTTTAATTATTTTTATTGAAGGATAATTGCTTTAGAGAATTTTGTTGTTTTCTGTCACACCTCAACATGAATCAGCCAAAGGTATACATATATACCCTCCCTTTTGAGCCTCCCTCCGAACTCCCGCCCCGCCTCTAGATTGATACAGAGCCCCTGTTTGAGTTTCCTGAGCCATACAGCAAATTCCCATTGGCTATCTATTTTACATATGGTAATATAAGCTTCCATGTTACTCTCTCCATACATCTCACCCTCTCCTCCCCTCTCCCCATGTCCATAAGTCTGTTCTCTATGTCTGTTTCTCCATTGCTCCCCTGCAAGTAAATTCTTCAGTACCATTTTTCTAGATTCCGTATATATGTGTTAGAATACGATATTTATCTTTTACTTTCTGACTCACCTCACTCTGTATAATAGGTTCTGGGTTCATCCACCTCATCAGAACTGACTCAAATGTGTTTATTTTTATGGCTGAGTAATATTCCATTGTGTATATGTACCAAAACTTCTTTATCCATTCATCTGTTAATGGGCATCTAGGATCCTTTCATGTTCTAGCTGTTGAAAATAGTGCTGCAATGAACAATGGGATACATATGTTTTTTTCAGTTTTGCTTTCCTCAGGGTATATGCCTAGGAGTGTGATTGCTGGGTCATATAGTGGTTTTATTCCTAATGTTTTAAGGAATCTCCGTACCATCTTCCATAGCAGCTGTATCAATTTATATTCCCACCAACAGTGCAAGAGCATTCTCTTTTCTCCACACCCTCTCCAGCATTTATTGTTTGTCGACATTTTGATGAGGGCCATTCTGAATGGTGTGAGGTGATATCTCATAGTTTTGATTTGCATTTCTCTAATAATGAACGATGTGGAGCATCTTTTCATGTGCTTGTTAACCATCTGTATGTTTTCATTGGAAAAATGTCTGTTTAGGTCTTTTTCCCACTTTTTGATTGGGTTGTTTGTTTTCCTGGTATTGAGTTGTATGAGCTGCTTGTATATTTTGGAAATTAATCCTTTGTCAGTTGTTTCATTTGCTATTATTTTCTCCCATTCTGAGGTTTTTCGTTCACCTTGCTTATAGTTTCCTTTGCTGTGCAAAAGCTTTTAAGTTTAATCAGGTCCCACTTGTTTACTTCTGTTTTTATTTCCATTACTCTAGGAGGTGGGTCACAGAAGATCTTTGATTTATGACGTCGAGTGTTCTGCCTATGTTTTCCTCTGAGAGTTTTATAGTTTCTGGTCTTACATTTAGGTCTTTAATCCACTTTGAGTTTATCTTTGTGTATGGTGTTAGGAAGTGTTCTAATTTCATTCTTTTACATATAGCTGTCCAGATTTCCCAGCACCATTTATTGAAGAGGCTGTCTTTGCCCCATTGTATATTCTTGCCTCCTTTGTCAAAAATAAGGTATCCATAGGTGCATGGGTTTATTTCTGGGCTTTCTATCTTGTTCCATCGGTCCATATTTCTTTTGTGTGTGTGCCAGTACCATACTGTCTTCATGACTGTAGCTTTGTAGTATAAACTGAAGTCAAGAAGATTGATTCCTCCAGCTCCATTCTTCTTTCTCAGGACTGCTTTGGCTATTCGGGGTCTTTTGTGTTTTCATATGAATTGTGAAATTTTTTGTTCTAGTTCAGTGAAAAATGCCTTTGGTAATTTCATAGGGATCGCATTGAATCTATAGATTGTGTTTGGTAGTATAGTCATTTTCATAATATTGATTCTTCCTACCAAGGAACATGGAATATCTCTCCATCTCTTTATGCCATCTTTGATTTCTTTCATTAGTGTCTTATGATTTTCTGTGTACAGCTCTTTTGTCTGCTTAGGTAAGTTTATTCCTAGATTTTTAATTCTTTTTGTTGCAATGGTGAATGGGATTGATTCCTTAATTTCTCTTTCTGATTTTTCATTGTTAGTATATAGAAATGCAAGTGATTTCTATGTATTGATTTTGTATCCTGCAACTTTGCTAAATTCACAGATTAGCTCAAGTAATTTTCTGATACTATCTTTATGGTTTTCTGTGTACAGTATTATGGCATCTGCAAACAGTGAAAACTTTACTTCTTCTTTTCTGATCTGTATCCCTTTTATTTCTTTTTCTTCTCTGATTGCTGTAGTTAGGACTTCCAGACTATATTGAATAATAGTGGTGAAAGTGGACACCCTTGTCTTGTTCCTGATCTTATGGGGAATGCTTTCAATTTTTCACCATTGAGAATAATGTTTGCTGCAGGCTTATCATATATGGCCTTTAATATGTTGAGGTAGGTTCCTTCTATGCCCATTTCTTAAAGAGTTTTAATCATAAATGGGTGCTGAATTTTTTCAAAGGCTTTTTCTGCATCTATTGAGATGATTATATGGTTTTTATCTTTCAATTTGTTAATATGGTATATCGCATTGATTGATTTGCATATATTGAAGAATCCTTGTATTCCTGGAACAAACCCAGCTTGATTATGGTGTATGTGTTTTTTGATGTGTTGCTGAATTCTGTTTGCTAAAATTTTGTTGAGGATTTTTATGTCCATGTTCATCAGTGATACTGGCCTGTAGTTTTCTTTTTTGTGTTGTCTTTGTCTGGTTTTGGTATCAGGGTGATGGTGGTCTCGTAGAATGAGTTTGGAAGTGTTTCTTTGTAATTTTTTGAAAGCATTTTAAAAGGAGAGGCATTAGCTCTTCTCTAAATGTTTGGTAGAATTCTGTGAAGCCATCTGGTCGGTCCTGGGCTTTTGTTTTTTGGGAGATTTTTGATCACAGCTTCAATTTCAGTGCTTGTAATTGGGTTGTTCATAATTTCTATTTCTTCCTGGTTCAGTCTTGGAAGATTGAACTTTTCTAAAAATCTGTCCATTTCCTCCAGGGTATCTATTTTATTGCCATGTAGTTGTTCATAATAGTCTCTTATAATCCTTTGTACTTCTGCATTGTCTGTTGTAACCTCTCCTTTCTCATTTCTAATTTTGTTGATTTGATTCTTTTCTCTTTTTTTCTTGATGAGTCTGGCTAAGGGTTTGTCAATTTTGTTTATCTTCTCAAAGAACCAGCTTTTAGTTTTATTAATCTTTACTATTGTTTCTTTCATTTCTTTTTCATTTATTTCTGCTCGGATCTTTATGATTTCTTTCCTTCTACTATTTTTGGGGGTTTTGTTCTTCTTTTTCCAGTTGCTTTAGGTGTAAAGTTAGGTTGTCTATTCGACATTTTTCTCATTTTTGGGGGTAGAATTGTATTGCTATAAAATTCCCTCTTAGAACTGCTTTTTTTGCATCCCATAGGTTTTGAGTTGTCCTGTTTCATTGTGATTTGTTTCTAGAAACTTTCTGATTTCCCTTTTGATTTCTTCAGTAACCTGTTGGTTATTCAGAAATGTGCTATTTAATCTCCATGTGCTTGTGTTTCTTACAGTTTTTTTTTTCTTGTAACTGATATTTAGTCTCATAGCATTGTGGTCGGAGAAGATGCTTGATACAATTTCAGTTTTCTTAAATTTACTGAAGTTTGATTTGTGACCCAAGATGTGGTCTGTCCTGGAGAATGTTCCATGTGCACTTGAGAAGAAGGTGTATTCCTCTGCATTTGGATGAATGTTCTGAAGATGTCAGTGAGATCCATCTCATCTCATGTATCATTTAAGACTTGTGTTTCCTTATTAACTTTCTGTTTTGATGATCTGTCCATTGGTGTGAGTGGGGTGTTAAAGTCTCCTACTATTATTGTGTTATGGTCAGTGTCTCCTTTGATGTCTGTTAGTGTTTGTCTTATGTATTGAGGAGCTCCTATGTTGGGTGCATAGATATTTACAATTGTTATGTCTTCCTCTTGGGTTGATCCCTTGATCATTATGTGGTATCCTTCCTTATCTCTTGTAATCTTTATTTTAAGGTCTATTTTGTCTGATATGAAGATTACTACTCCAGCTTTCTTATGCTTCCTATTTGCATGGAGTATATTTTTCCATCCTGTCACTTTCAGTGTATATGTGTCTTGAGGTCTGAAGTGGGTTTCTTGTAGCATATATATATATATATATATATATATATATATATGTCTTGTTTTTGTATCCATTCAGCCAGTCTGTGTCTCTTGGTTGTAGCATTCAATCCATTTGCATTTAAAGTAATTATTGATATATACGTTCCTATTGTGACTTTCTTAATTGTTTGGAGTTGATTTTGTAGATCTTTTTTCGTCTGTTGTATTTCTTGACTATACAAGTCCCTTTAAGACTTGTTGCAAAGCTGGTTTGGTGGTGCTGAATTCTCTTAACTTTTGCTTGTCTGAAAAGCTTTTTATTTCTCCATCAATTTTGAATGAGATCCTTGCTGGGTACAATAATCTTGATTGTAGACTTTTCCCTTTCAGTACTTTAAATATATCCTGCCATTCCCTCTGGCCTGCAGAAAGATCAGCTGTTAAGCTTTCGGAGTCTCCCTTGTATGTTATTTGTTGCTTCTCCCATGCTGCTTTTAATATTCTTTCTTTGTGTTTAGTCTTTGTTACTTTGATTAGTGTGTGTCTTGGCGTGTTTCTCCTTGGGTTTATCCTGTATGGGACTCTTTGTGCCTCTTGGACTTGATTGACTATTTCCTTTTCCATGTTGGGAAAATTTACAACTCTAATTTCTTCAAAAATTTTCTGATACCGTTTCTTTTTCTCTTCTTCTTCTGGGACCTGTATAATTCAAATATTGGTGCATTTGAAATTGTCCCAGAGGTCTCTGAGACTATCATCACTTCTTTTCATTCTTTTTACTTTATTCTGCTCTTCAGAATTTCCACCATTTTATCTTCCTGCTCACTGATTCATTCTTCTGCTTCATATATTCTGCTATTGATTCCTTCTAGAGTATTTTTAACTTCAGTAATTGTGTTGTTTGTCTCCACATGTTTATTCTTTAATTCTTCTAGGTCTTTCTTAGTTGATTCTTGCGTTTTCCCCATTTTGTTTTGAAGGTTTTTGACCATCTTTGCTATCATTATTCTGAATTGTTTTTCAGGTAGTTTACCTATTTCCTCTTCATTTATTTGTACTTCTGTGTTTCTAGTTTGTTCCTTCATTTGTGTATTATTTCTCTGCCTTTTCATTATTATTTTTTTTAACTTATTGTGTCTGAGGTCTCCTTTTCCCAGGCTTCAAGTCTGAATTCTTTCTTCCTTTTGGTTTCTGCCTTCATAAGGTTGGTCCAGTGGTTTGTGTAAACTTCTTATCCATTCCGTTTGTTCCGTTCAGTCGCTCAGTCGTGTCCAACTCTTTGCGACCCCGTGGACTGTAGCCTACCAGGCTTCTCCGTCCATGGGATTCTCCAGGCAAGAATACTGGAGTGGGTTACCATTTCCTTCTCTTATAGGGTGAGATTTGTGCTTAATTTTTGTTTGTTTGTTTGGTTTTCCTCTGATGGGCAAGGCTGAGCGAGGTGCTAATCCTGTCTGCTGATGATTTGGTTTGTAGCTTTGCTTTGTTTGTTGTTTAGATGAGGCGTAAAAACAGGGTGCTACTGGTGGTTGGGTGATACTGGGTCTTGTATTCAAGTGGTTTCCTCTGTGTGAGTTCTCACTATTGGATACTCCCTAGGGTTAGTTCTCTGATAGCCTAGGGTCTTGGAGTCAGTGGTCCCACTCTAAAAGCTCAGGGCTTAATCTCCAAGAAAAATGGGAGATCTCCAATGGTGGGACCAGAATTCAAAACAGGTGTCCCCACAGTCCCGCCAAGTTGGTATCTCCAGACGTGCATCTAGATGTGCATCTCCACTATGTGCTTTGCAACACACAGCACTGCAACCACTCCCATCAGGGTTCCTGAGTCAGTCCTGCAAGCTCCACCTGTCCAGGATGGAGGCTCAGATCCTCATTTCAGGAGAGTCCTGGTAAGACTTCTGTTTCCAACCTTGTCTTCCAGGTTGTCATTCTGCAAGCAGGAATGTACTGGGGGTCACATAGTTTATGCCTCCAATCCAGCTGCATGCCTTGGAGGACATCCTTGCTCCAGGTTCCTTATTTATAAAACGAAGGACTAGACTTCATACCCTTTGCAGCACCACACTCACTCTGATCAGTTTTTTTATCCCTGTAATTTTATCTTTTTGAGAATGTCTTATAAGTGGAATCATGTAGTAGATAACATTTTTAATCTGGCTTCTTTCAGTTAGCATGATACATTTAAGATTCATCCATGCTATTGCATGTATCAGTTCCTTTTTATTGCTAAGTCGTAGTCCATTTTATGAATGTACCACATATCTATTCCCCACTTGAAGGACATTTGGGTTGTTTACAAATTCTTGTAATTATAAATAAAGTTACCAGAAATATTTACATACAGGTTTTTGAACAGAAGAAAACTTTCTTTTCAATTGAGTGAATACCTAGGAATGAGATTTCTGATCATATGGAAATTGTATGTTAAACTTTCTAAGAAACTGCTAAAACCTTTTCCAAAGTGGCTTTATTATTTTACATTCCTGTGAGTAACGTATGAGAAATCTAGTTTCTCTGCATCCTCACCAGTACTTGGTAAGGTCAGTTTAAAAAAAAAATAGCCATTCTAATAAGAGTGTAGTGGTATTTCGTTGTGGCTTAATTTGCATTTCCCTAACTCAGTGAAACTATGAGTCATGTCATGCAGGGCCACCCAAGATAGAAGGGTCGTGGTGAAGACTTCTGACAAAATGTGGCCCACTGGAGAAGGGAATGGCAAACCACTTCAGCATTCTTGCCTTGAGAACCCCATGAACAGTATGAAAAGTCAAAGAGATATGACACTGAAAGATGAACTCCCCAGGTTAATAGGTGCCCAATATGCTATTGGAAAAGAGTGGAGAAATAACTCCAGAAGGAATGAAGAGCCTGAGCCAAAATAGAAACAACGCCCAGTTGGGGGTATGTCTGGTGGTGAAAGTAAACTCCAGTGCTGTAAACAACAATATTCCATAGGAACCTGGAACATTAGATCCATGAATCAAGATCAATTGCAAATGGTCGAATAGGAGATGGGAAGAGTAAACATTGACATTTTAGGAATCATTGAACTAAAATGTACCGGAATGAGCAAATTTAATTCAGATGACCATTATATGAACTACTCTGGGTAAGAATCCTATAGAAGAAGTGGATTAGTCTTCATAGTCAATAGAAGAGTCCAAAATGCAGTTCAGTTCAGTTGCTCATTGTGTCCAACTCTTTGTGACCCCATAGTCTGCAACATGCCAGGCTTCCCTGTCCATCACCAACTCCCGGAGCTTGCTCAAACTCATGTCCATCGAGTCAGTGATGCCATCCAACCATCTCATCCTCTTGTGTCCCCTTCTCCTCCTGCTTTCAGTCTTTCACAGCATCAGGGTCTTTTTCAATGAGTCAGTTCTTCTCATCAGGTGGCCAAAGTATTGGAGCTTCAGCTTCAGCATCAGTCCTTCCAAGGAATATTCAGGACTGATTTCCTTTAGGATTGACTGGTTTGATCTCCTTGCAGTCCAAGTGAATCTCAAGAGTCTTTTTCAAAACCACAGTTCAAAATCATCAACTCTTTGGCACTCAGCTTGCTTTATGGTCCAACTCACATCCATATAAACTACTGGAAAAACCATAGCTTGACTAGACGGACCTTTGTTGGCAAAGTAATCTCTGCTTTTTACTATCCTGTCTAGGTTGGTCATACCTTTTCTTCCAAGGAGCAAGTGTCTTTTAATTTTATGGCTTCAGTCACCATCTGCAGTGATTTTGGACCCAAGAAAATAAAGTTTGTCACTGTTTTCATTGTTTCCCTATCTATTTGCCATGAAGTGATGGGACTGGATGCCATGATCTTCATTTTTTGAATGTTGAGCTTTAAGCCAACTTTTTCACTCTCCTCTTTCACTTACATCAAGAAGCTCTTTAGTTCCTCTTCTGCCATAAGGTTGGTGTTATCTACATATCTGAGAGGTTATTGATGTTTCTCCCTGCAATCTTGATTCCAGCTTGTGCTTCATCCAGCCTGGCATTTCTGTAGATGTATTCTGCATGCAAGTTAAATAAGCAGAGTGACAGTATACAACGTTGATGTACTCCTTTCCCGATTTGGAACTAGTCCGTTGTTCCATGTCCATATTCTAACTGTTGCTTCTTGACCTGCATACAGATTTCTCAGGAGGCTGGTAAGGTGGTTTGGTATTCCCATCTCGTGAAGAATTTCCCACAGTTTGTTGTGATCCACACAGTCAAAGGCTTTAGCGTAGTCAATGAAGCAGAAGTAGTTGTTTTTCTGGAACCCAAAATGCAGTACTTGGATGCAGTCGCAAAAATGACAGAATGATCTTTATTCATCTCCAAAGCAAACCATTCAATATCACAGTAATCCAAGTCTATGCCCCAACTGCTAATGCCGAAGAAGCTGAAGTTGAACGGTTCTATGAAGACCTACAAGACCTTCTAGAACTAACACCAAAATAAGATGTCTTTTTCATCATAGGGGACTGGAATACAAAAGTAGGAAGTCAAGAGATATCTGGAGTGACAGGCAAGTTTGGCCCTGTAATACAAAGTGAAGCAGGGCAAAGGCTAACAATTTTGCCAAGAGAACACACTGGTCATAGCAAACACCCTTTCCAAACATAAGAGGTGACTCTACACATGGACATCACTAGATGGTCAATACTGAAATCAGATGTATTATTTTCTTTGCAGCCAAAGATAGAGAAGCTCTATACACTTATCAAAAACAAGACTGGGAGCTGACTGTGGCTCAGATCATGAACTCCTTATTGCAAAATTTAGACTTAAATGGAAGAAAGTAGGGAACACCACTAGGCCCCTCAGGTACAACCTAAATCAAATCCCTTCCAATTATACAGTGAAAGTGACAAATATATTCAAGGAATTAGATCAAATAGATGATCTCTGCCTGAAGAACTATGGGCGGAGATTTGTAACATTGTATAAGAGGTGGTGATCAAAACCATCCCCAAGAAAAATAAGTGGAAAAAGGCAAAATGGTTGTCTGAGAAGGTCTTACAAATAGCTGAGAAAAGAAGAGAAGCTAAAGGCAAAGGAGAAAGGGAAGGAAAGATATATCCGTCTGCAGAGTTCCAAAGAATAGCAAGGAGAGATAAGAAAGCCTTCCCCCGTGATCAGTGCAAAGAAATAGAGGAAAACAATAGAATGGGAAAGACCAGAGATCTCTTCAAGAAAATTAGAGATACCAAGGGAACACTTCATGCAAACATGGGCACAATAAAGGACAGAAATGATATGGACCTAACAGAAGCAGAGGCTATTCAGAAGAGGTGGCAAGAATACACGGAACTATACCAAAAAAATCTTCATGACCCAGATAACCATGATGGTGTTATCACCAACCTAGAGCCAGACATCCTGGAGTGTGAAGTCAAATGAGCCTTAGGAAACACCAGTACAAACAAAGCTAGTGGAGGTGATGGAATTCCAGCTGAGCTATTCAAATTCTGAAAAACGATGTTGTGAAAGTGCTGCATTTATTATGTAAGCAAATTTGAAAAACTCAAGAGTGGCCACAGGACTGGAAAAGGTCAGTTTTCATTCCTGTTACAAGGAAAGGCAGTGCCAAAGATTGTTCAAACTACCGCACAATTGCACTCATTTCATACACTAGCAAAATAATGCTCAAAATTCTCCAAACCAGGCTTCAACAGTACATGAACTGAGAACTTCCAGATGTTCAACCTGGATTTAGAAAAGAGAGAGGAACCAAAGATCAAATTTCCAACATCCGTTGGATCATAGAAAAAGCAAGAGAATTTCAGAAAAACATCTACTTCTGCTTCATTGACTATGCCAAAGCCTTTGACTGTGTGGATCACTACAAACTGTGGGAAATTCTTAAAGAGATGGGAATACCAGACCACCTTACCTGCTTCCTGATAACCTGTATGCAGGTCAAGAAGCAGCAGTTAGAACAAGACTGGGAAAAACGGACTAGTTCCAAATTGGGAAAGAAGTACGTCAAGGCTGTATATTGTCACCCTGCTTATTTAACTTGTGTGCAGAGTACATCATGGGAAATGTCAGGCTGGATGAAGCACAAGCTGGAGTCAAGATTGCCTGGAGAAATATCAATAACCTCAGATATGCAGATGACACCACCTTTATGGCAGAAAGTGAAGAAGAACTAAAGAGCCTCTTGATGAAAGTGAAAGAGGAGAGTGAAAAAGTTGGCTTAAAGCTCAACATTCAGAAAACTAAGATCATGGCATCCAGTCCCATCACTTCATGGCAAGTAGATGGGGAAACAATGGAAACAGTGACAGACTTTATTTTCTTGGGCTCCAAAATCACTGAAGATGGTGACTGCAGCCATGATATTAAAAGACAGATGCTCCTTGGAGGAAAAGTTGTGACCAACGTAGACAGTATAGTAAAAAGCAGAGACATTAATATGCTGACAGTGGTCCATCTAGTCAAAGCTATGGATTTTCTAGTAGTCATGTATGCATGTGAGAGTTGGATGGTAAAGAAGGCCGAGCGCCAAAGAATTGAGGCTTTTGAACTGTGGTGTTGGAGAATACTCTTGAGAGCCCCTTGGACTGCATGGAGATCAAACCAATCAATCCTAAAGGAAATCAGTCCTGAATATTCCTTGGAAGGACTGATGCTGAAGTTGAAGTTCCAATACTTTGGCCACTTGATGCGAAGTACAAGATGGGGAACACATGTACACCCGGGGCAGATTCATGTCAATGTATGGCAAAAGCAATACAATAATGTAAAGTAAAAAATAAAAAAACAAAACCCTGATGCTGGGATAGATTGAAAGCAGGAGGAGAAGGGGTCGACAGAGGATGAGATGGTTGGATGGCATCACCGACTCGATGGACATGAGTTTGAGCAAGCTCCGGGAGTTGGTGATGGAAAGGGAAGCCTGGAGTACTGCAGTCCATGGGTTGCAAAGAGTTGGACACAGCTGAGTGACTGAACAACAACAAATGGCTAATTAATTAAGCATTTTTCCATTTGCTTATCTGCCATCTCTATATTTTCTTTGGTAAAGTGTCTGTTAAAATCTTTTGCCCATTCTTTTTTTACTGGATTGTTTTGTTATTATTGAATTTTGAGAAATTTTTTTACATATCCTGGATACAAGTCCCTTATCATGTGTGTCTTGCAAATATTTTCCCTTCAAATAATGAGGTGTCTTCTCTTGATGTATTTTGAAAAACAAGTTTCAATTTTGATAAAAGTCCGATTTTCAATTTTTTCTGTTTTTAATATTTATTTAATTTACTTGGCTGCTCCAGATCTTAGTTGTGGCACATGGGATCCAGTTCCCTGAACAGGGATCAAACTCAGGCCCCCTGCACTGGGAGTGAAGTCCCAGCCACTATACCACTAGGGAAGTCCCTTACTTTTTTCTTTTATGAATCATATTTAGTTTCATATCTAGGAAATCTTTGCCTAACCAAATTATAAAGATTTTCTCGTCTGTTTTCTTTTAGAAGTTTATAGTTTGGTTTTATATTTAGGTTCTCTGGTCCATTTTGGTTATTTATTAAATATGATACAAGATATGGGAGATGCTTTTTATTTTTTGGCCACACCTTGCAGCATTCAGGTCCCAACCAGGGATCAAACCCATGCCTCCTGCAGTGGAAACGTAGAGTCCTAACCACTGGAGAACCAGGGAAGTCCCAGAGATGCTTTTTATTTTTTTACATATAGGTGTCTAATTGTTCCAGCACTATTTGTTGAATGACTGTCCTTTCTCTATTGAATTGGCTTCGCACTTTTGTCAATATATACATAAGTCTATTTTTTAATTCTATTCTGTTGCATTGATCTATTCACATAGTAAACATTGGTTTCTATTTGAATATGGTTGAATTGAAGATGCAGCCAAGGGAATGTACTTAGGAGCCATACTGCCTAAGTCTGAGTCTCAGTTTAAGCAAGCACTTACTCTGTGACCTTGGCCAAGTTATTTAGCCTCTGGGTACCTCAATTTTCTCATCTGTAAAATAGAGATAGTTATATTGATAGTGTTACAGACTAGGGTTCTTGGCCTACCCCAATCAATAGCAATTGACTACAGTCCAGACAAGAACAGATTTGAGAGATGGACCGTAAAGAAGGCTGAGCCCCAAAGAATTGATACTTTTCAACTGTGCTACTGGAGAAGACTCTTGAGAGTCCCTTGGACAGCAAGGAGATCAAACCAGTCAATCCTAAAGGAAATCAACACTGAATACTCATTTGAAGGACTGATGCTAAATCTGAAGCTCCAATATTTTGGCCACCTGATGCAAAGAGCCAACTCATTGGAAAAGACCCTGATGCTGGGAAAGATTGAGGGCAGAAAAGGGGGCTGATAGAGGATGAGATAGTTAGATAGTATCACCAATTCGATGGACATGATTTTGAGCAAACTCTGGGAGATAGTGAAGGACAGGGAAGCCTGGCATGTTGCATCCATGGACTCACAGAGTCAGACATGACTGAGTGACTGAACAACAACAGACAAAGAAATTCAGGCAAGGCTTTACTGGGTTCCCTGCTGCAGCAGCGGGGTGGTGCACGAACAAACAGCAGATCTCCTTTCATGTTTGCTCCCTGCTGGGGGTGGCAGCAAGCTTGTTCCTTATATGAGATGAGTGTAGGAGTGTGTCTAGGGGTCAGGCTGGAGGGGTGGCTTAGGTGTTTTGCCCATCCATGAGGTGGTGTCATGTGCAGATGGCATGCTGCTGTACCCTGCTTTTGCTCTTGACAAACCCTGTTTTTGCTGCAGGCTCTTCAAAAGTGGCAGTTGGGTTTTTTGTTAAAAAAACATTATTCTCTTTGTGTCTTTTGGGTCCTTGAGAGTCCCTTGGACTGCAAGGAGATCCAACCAGTCCATTCTAAAGGAGATCAATCCTGGGTGTTCATTGGAAGGACTGATGCTAAAGTTGAAACTCCAATACTTTGGCCACCTCATGCGACGAGTTGACTCACTGGAAAAGAGTCTGATGCTGGGAGGGATTGGGGGCAGGAGGAGAAGGGGACAACAGAGAATGAGATGGCTGGATGGCATCACTGACTCGATGGACATGAGTTTGAGTGAACTCCGGGAGTTGGTGATAGACAGGGAGGCCTGGCGTGCTGTGATTCTTGGGGTCGCAAAGAGTTGGACACGACTGAGCGACTGAACTGAACTGAACTGTGTCTTTTGGGTCCAGAATTTGCCTCAACTGAGCTTGCATGCAGTTATTTTTAGTCCCATGTAGTTTCTTTGTATTTTGTTGCTGGAGGAGAAGTGTGTCCAGGTGCAGGTATTGCAGCACTGCAGCAAAGGGTCCCCAGTTCCAGGCCTGTCTCAATAGTACACAACCCTCATAGGGTTTTTTATGAGGATTGAGTGAATGATTATAAAGCACTTAGAATGGTGCCTGGTACCTATGTAGTGCTTCTTATACTCCTGAGTCTTATTTTGAGCTTCTACCAAGACCAGATTTCCATTGAAACTAACAAATCCCATTATTTCATCTCAGACTGCTATGGAAATTTAACTGTGGAGATGAATAATAATGAAAAATTTCCATTAACTGCTCAGTAAAAAATAAGATGTTCACTTTTGTTTTCAGTCAGGAAAATAATACTTAACTTTGTTTAGTAGCTGTATCTGGGGAATTCCAATTCCTGAAATGTTTCTTTGATTTTGATAGTATATCCACTACGTTTCAAAGATTGTAGTTAGAAATATGGACTAAACTAAACTCACTTCATAAGTAATTCTTGTGAAAAAGTAGTTTAAAAACTTGAACTTTTGTGTTTGTGATTTGGGGCACTTTGAGGACTAGTAACTTTTGTAAAAGTATTACAGTACTAAACTTCAAGTTGTTTATCACTTTTTGTTTTGAAGAACTTTCAGGAATTGTTGAGAAAGTAAGTACAGCAACATAAATCCTAAATTTATTTTTTTGTAGATCATATTGATAGTCCAAATAATTTTATACTATAGAACTCTTTAGCTATAGGATTAATTTCTGAATGAAATGTGAGAACTGAAGTGTCCAGGTGAAATACTTAGAATAGTAAATTACATTTAATTCCTCAGCATTGACAGCTGTTATAGACTGCTTGTTTGTGATTCCCCACCCCCACCTCCAAATTCATATGTTGAAACCCTAATTCTCAGTATGATTGATTTTATTTGAAGATGGGGCCTCTAAGGATATAATTAAAGTTAAATGAAGTCATAAAGGTGGGGCCCTGATCTCTTCTTATAAGAAGAGACATCAGAAAGCTTACCCTGCACTCACCCAGGAAAGACCATATGAGGATAATTCAAAAAGGCAACCATCCAAAAGACAAAAAGAGAGGTCTCTCCAGAAACCAACCCCAGTGGCACCTTGATTTTGTACTTCCCAGCCTCCAGAATTGTGAAAAATAAATTCTGTTGTTTAACTTAACCAGTCTGAAAAAAAAAAAACTTAACCAGTCTGTATTGTTTTCTTATGGCAGCCAGTCTTAGTCTACTCAGGCCATTATAACAAGATACCATAGACTGGGTGGCTTAAACAACAGAGATTTATTTTGCACAGTTTTGCAGGCTGGGAGGTACAAGATCAAGGTGCCAGCAGATGCAGTGTCTGGTGTCAGAGATAAATACTGCTGGACATTAGTTAAAGCAGTGAAAACAGATCTTGTTCAATAACTCCTGACAGGGGAAACAGCTGAGTACCATTCCAGTTTGTGCAGAGGTGATTTAAGTGATTTAAGAGAGAATGAGGGATGGGGGAAGAGCAGGGCCTCAGTAGAGTCAGAGAAGTGAAAAATTACAAAGTTGGTCCTTGTAAATGAGAATAGGCCAGCCACGTTTGTTAGCTGGCAGTTTAGAAGTTAAGATCTTATCTTCCCACAAAGACTGGTAAACAGAGGCCCTATCCTTCCTAATAATTACGTTTCATAGCAATGGCTCTCAGGTCCTTGAGAAAGACACTTCTAGTAAGGAATACAGTCACAATTGTAAGCCCTTTTCAGTAAATGTTCTAAGAAAGGGAGGTCAGGGGCCTATCATCAGATATTGGCTAGAACAAATAGTAAATGTTCACACAGGGTTGAGCTTTCTCAGGCAGGCATTTTAACAGGACATAGCCTTGTGCTACTAGAAGCCTTGCTAGAGTTTGGTCAAGTTTCTTAGTGCAAAGATTTGAATGGGCTTGCAGTGTGCCAAGAGTTCTGTATTTCTCACTGGTGAAAGCCTTCTTCCTGCTTGTAGTCAGCTGCCATCTTCCTGTGTACTCATATGCCCTTCTTTTCCTCAGTGCCTGCCTGCATCTCTTCTTATAAGGGCATTAGTCCCATCCTGAGGGCTCCTCCCTCATGATTTCCTCTAAACCTAATTGGGCTTCCCTCATAGCTCAGTCAGTAAAGAATCTGCCTGCAATGCAGAAGACCTGGGTTTGATTCCTGGGCAGGAAAGATCCCCTGGAGGGGGAAATGGCAATCCACTCCAGTACTCTTGACTGGAAAATCCCATGGACAGAGGAGCTTGGCGGGCTACAGTCCATGGGGTCACAAGTCAGACACGACTTGGTGACTAAACCACCAAACAAACCTAATTACCTCCAAAGTCCCCACCTCCAAATACCATCACATTGAGGGATTAGAGCTTCAGGGCATGAATTCTGAGACAACACATTCAGTCCATAATACAGCCCAAGCCTAAAACAGCAGCTCAGTATTTTTGAAGTTAAGAATAGATTTTCTTTCTGGATTTGCAACAAGTCTTAACTACACTAGTGATATAGTACTAGTTATAATATATTATAATTAATATAGTTGAAATTTCTGTATGTTAAATACTGTATGTTGATAATATATCATAAATCATTTCCCATGCCAAAAAAATAGCTGAATTCCTTTAAGAAGTATTAATTGTTTTATTTTTATCTTTATCCACAGTGGTTTGTTTCCTACTTAATTCTGAGATAAATATGCTTGCAGACTTTTGAACTTGCTATCTATGTTTTACACAAAGATAATTTGTCCAGAATCTTGAAGCCCAAATCAATTCCCCAGGAAAATACACACAAACTTTTACATAAAAATTTTAAGGAGTTTCTAGTACAGTGAGAGTAACCATACTGAAGCTTGAAGATTTCCTGGGCTCTTTTTTAAAAAACAAAAAAACCTATTGGTGGCACTCTAGATCTTCTCATTCCCACTGTGGGAGGTGGACTGGTGCCAAGAGACAAGCTGAAGGCTAGAGAGTGTTTTTTTATCCTGCTTAAGGCCTAAAGCAGAACCAACTTCAACCACTCTTACATGTTCCTGACTAGATCAATATCCTATTATCCTGCTCCATGACCACCACATTCCCATCCCTTTCCACTGTTTGTGTTTTTGTTCTTTTTTCTTCATCATTCTTGCCAGAAAGTTGCCTAATTTTTAGATTCCCCCTCCCCGGTCAAAAAAATAAATAAATAAACACCTATTTGGGGCTTTGCTGATATATTCTACTATATATTTGATTTCTAAATCGGTAGTCTCATATTATTTTTATTTCTTTTCCTTCTACTACAGCAAGTCCATTTATTCTACTTTTTATTGTCTAATTTCTTAAGATGGACATTTAATGCATTAATTTGAGAGTTTTTATCGTGGCTAGATAAGCACCATTTTCGGTGCATTCCATAGAAGGTTTTTTAACATTTAATCCTAAATATTTTAGGTTGTTATTTAAAATAGAGACTTTCTTTATGATCTAGTACTAGTACATGATGTTTTTAAAAAAATCTCCCATGTGTGCTTGAGAGAAAAACATGAGTGTACTCTACTAGTTGGATGCAGAACTCAAACTTATTCATTGTGTTTTCTGGATCTCCTAGAATTGTGGGATTTGGGGGGAGATGTTTTTGGTGTGGGGGATGGTCTGCTAAACCATTTGAGTAGCAGCATTAGAAAACACTCCTTAGATTTTAATTCGCTAGTTCTGAGGATTTGGAGAGATCCTAAACCACTATCAAAGTTAATCACCACCCATTTTTCTTAGCTCTTCACCAGCACAGGGTTTTTACCCTGTCCTAAATTTGCTCCCAAGGAAATCTAGACCAGCAGTCTGAGTCTGTTGTTGAACCAACTTCAACCACTCTTGCATGTTTCCCTGGTGAATTTCACCTTATTCATTCTCACTTTGAAGTGGAAGTCTTATACCCCTACCTTCCCTTCCCCTGGTGTTGCTTCTCTGTATTTCCAGAATATTCTGGGCATCTTTTATTACCCAGCCATGGTATTTTATTTGTTTTTACCTCCAATTCAGATGTCCAATTTATTTATTTTTAACTTTTTATTTTGTATTGGAGTATAACCAATTAACGATGCTGTGATGGTTTCAGGTGAACAGCGAAGGGACTCAGCCATACATATATATGTATCCTTTCACCCCCAGACGCCCTGAACATCAGCCAGGTTGTTTTAAAATTATTTGTTTAGTGTTCAGTTGTTTTATGGAAAAAACTGGCCATATTCATTTTGGTGCTTAAAACAATGTCTGGCTCTTATTGGATGTTCAGATACTGAATGGGTGAGTGACTGAAGATCTAGAAAGTTAAAGTGCCTTTTTCATTCATGTTGCTTGTAGGTGACCAAATTGAGGCTAGAAAAGAGGTGCCTCTTTTGTTGCCTCATGCTACAGACCAATATTTCTTCTAGTACATTGTGTAAAACCAGATGAGTACAACATTTATTGTGTAATACTGAATAAGTCACTTTAAGCTAGTTTGAGTATGATTAAGATGATTAAATTATGCCTTTGTAAATAATGAAGTTTTTGATGTACTATACCTATGGGAGCCTGTTTCTGGTACATGAATAGTTTTGCTTGAAATCTTATATTCACAAAGAGGTAAGATAGTGCAAGTAGATTTCAAAGTAATTTGGAGAAATCAAAATGGTCTTTTAATGACTATATTTTGAGAGGTCAGCTAAAATTTAAAAGCTAATGTGACAGATTCCAGTTATACTGTTTAAAAGATTCTGTGGGTTTTAGTTTAAAATACCTGAAGCTAGAAATGGTGAAATTTAGAAAAAAAAATTACATTGTAGTAGTAGCTTAATAAACGTTTGAGTCAAATTTGTAGATACAAATTCTAACATACAATGACTTATGCCTTCACGTTCTTCCATTTTCTGTAGCACATTGCAGAAATCAGTTGGGGTTTAGAAAGTAAGACCCCAGGCATCAGTTTATAGAAGAAAAGAGAAGCATATTCCAATCTGGGTGTATTTCTGAATTCAGAAGTTTTAAAGGAACCATTTTGTTTTTTTTTAAGTGAAGCATCAGAAAAAGAAAAGGGTCAAAGCTGAAATATTCCTTAATATCATCCAATATGTTGTGTGTATGTATGAGAGTTTCCCCAGTTGTTTCTAAAAGTTACTTTTACAATACTTGATATATTGAAACAAGATCCAGCAATGTCCACACATTTTTTGGTTGGTATGTCCTTGAGCCTTTCTTTATCTATAACAGTTTCCTCTCCCTTTTCCCTCCCATGCCTTTTATTTATTTATTTAAAAAAAATGTTTGTCATGTTTCTCACTATGTTGCAAAGTCAGTAATAGTTGAAATGTATTATTTCATCATTAAAAATTGTTCCTTCCCTTCTAGGCACCATCTAGGGCTCTGAAAATCTTTCAAGTGAATGTCAAATGAAGTAGGTCTTCTGGGAATCCTAGCTGGGCTCCCGAGGACTAAGAAGGCCATTTTCTTCATAGTCCTACCCAGTTTAGGGCATCATAAAAGGCCCTGTGGCTCTTAGTCTCTCCACTGTATCCACTAGGTTATCCAGAACCTACCAGTTTGAGAGATGGGTAGATGTGCCTGACTGCCCCACCAAGAGATTGGACTGATTGGCCTACCACCATGGTTTCAATGACTAAATCCCAAAGGTAGCTTTCTACTTTGGGGACTGGGTACTCAGCATATGTAAGCTCACTGGAACCCTTTGTAGGAAACTGCCGGGTCTGGTTATAAGAAAAGTTTGTGCCATCACCCCCACCCACATCAAACAGACATGTCTCCCAGGAAGCAGGTGTCCTGGAGACAGAGTATGTCAGGGCTCTACAATCTGTCTGTGTGGTTATTTGTGATCTTTTTTCTTTCCCTGTATTTATGAGGCTCCTAGGAAGGAGCCAGGAGTGTGTAGACCCCAGCTGGGGAGAGTAAAGGTGACTGATTCCAGTTTTCTGTGTGTCCTTAGCTTTGTACTTGCTTGTATCCCTGCTGGCAAAGTGAGCAGGCCTCCCCATGTCCACGACCCTAGGCTTTCCACTTGTGTAGTCCCAGGCTGGCAAACCTTGGAGCCTTTGGGCTCTGAACACTAGACAGTGATCATTAAAACCTGGCTTGAGTCTCTGTTCTGGCATTAAAAATAATTGTTCCTGACACCTAATAGACAATGTTTGCTGAATAATGTTAATAATACTGAAGGTCTGTGTTTTGTTCCTACAGGTTGATCTGAAAGACTACATGTTCAGTGGACTGAAGGATGTAACAGTAGGTCGCTTACCTGGGAAAGTGGCAGGACAACAGTTTCTCATTCAAGACTGTGAGAACTGTAACATCTATATTTTTGATCACTCTGCTACTGTTACTATTGATGACTGTACTAATTGTGTCATTTTTCTGGGACCTGTGAAAGGCAGTGTGTTTTTCCGGAATTGCAGAGATTGTAAGTGTGCATTAGCCTGCCAACAGTTTCGTGTGCGGGACTGTAGAAAGCTGGAAGTCTTCTTGTGCTGCGCCACTCAGCCCATTATTGAGTCTTCCACGAATATCAAGTTTAGCTGTTTTCAGTGGTACTACCCTGAATTAGCTTTCCAGTTCAAAGATGCAGGGCTCAGTATCTTCAATAATACCTGGAGTAGCATTCATGACTTTACACCTGTGTCAGGAGAACGCAACTGGAGCCTTCTTCCAGAAGATGCTGTCGTTCAGGACCATGTTCCTCTACCTACTACCGAAGAGCTCAAAGCTGTCCGTGTTTCCACAGAAGCCAGTAGAAGTATCGTTCCAGTGTCTCGGGGTCAGAGACAGAAGAGCAGTGATGAATCATGCTTAGTGGTATTATTTGCTGGTGATTATACTATCGCAAATGCCAGAAAACTAATTGATGAGGTAAGGAGAAGAGAGAGAACCGAAACAGACATACACCTATATAGGAACAAACCACTTCCTGGAGAACATCCATTCTTTTCAAATTGGCTATTAGAAATACAGGCAATCCTTAAATTATAGTCCTCTGCCCACTACGGATTTATCTGAAGCTAGGCCTCAAATACTTTCGCAAAGAAACTTTAAAAACATAATTCAATTCAGGAAGCATCCATTAAGCACTCATTATGTGAAAGTTACTGTTCCCATATTTCACTGATTATAGGATATACCTTTGTTTTCCAGTTTTGCTTCTCTGAAATGTGTCTTGCAATTGATGGAAGTTTAGAGCTGATGAAATATAATATATGCTGGGAGGAGAGATACACAGAAAAATTATCTGCCCTCAAAGAATTTCCATTCTTTATCACAAAAGTAGTACTACAAAGTGAAGCATGACCTTTTATAGTTACTTACTGGGGAAATTTATCTGGAGTTTTTAATCATTTAGGGTGTGGGAAAGACATTTAGGAATTCAACTTTTGGAACTTGTTTTGACTGTGAGAGCAACCTCCACATTACTTTCCTCACTTCCCTTTGCCATATTGCTATGAAGAGGAAGTCAGTGTGATAGAATGAGGTGGCAGCTGGGACACCAGAGTTTGTAGGCTCATGATCAGGGGCTTTTAGTGCATTCAGGAGTAGAGAAGTGTTCTTTGGGTAGCACCTTTCACTTGAGAAATAAGTGGGGTTATTCACTTGAGGTTAAGGGTTCCAGAAGTAGTAGTTCCTGGTTGGTGGGTGCTCCAATGGGGAGGCAGCAGTAGGATGTATTGATTATCCATTAATCAAGCTTTCTTCAGGAAGTCTCTTTGAATTTGAAAATCAAGCTACCAGAAATGGAGAGGTGAACGGAAAACTCTTTTTGAGTGAATTTTTTTTTAAGTTGTAACACTTCTGTCAAAAAGAATGGTTTTAGAAAAAAAAAAAAAAAACTACAAGTGACTGCTTCTCTGTAGCTTATACATTCCACAATGTAGAAAGCCCATGTCTGAAATCTACAAAGTATATCTGAGGTCCAGTTTTCCAAACAACTGAAGCCAAATATACTCTTAAGAATTTGATATTTTCTTTTTTGATTATGCCAATCTGATAAACACATGCTATGGATCTGGTGAGATGTAGAAAAAGTGCTCTGGCCTTTGAGCTGTCTAATCACATGTTAATCCAACATCTGAGGTGAACATTTTCATTATACTGTATGGTGATTTTTTTAAAAAATCTACATACAGTTTTCAAAAGAAGTAATTATTCAGGTTAAACTCCTTTTTGGTTGATAGTTCAAAGAGAACATAAAGAATGTATAATATGTTTAAAGGAAAAAGCCATCGAAGCAAACACTGTCATTCTTCATGAGTCATCAGACATTCTTAACCTTTCAACTCGGTATCTGATATGTGAAATGACAGGTTGTGTGTACTTGAAAGTAACCTGACCAGGAAGATTTGTGTTCTTTATATAGCCTTCTGGATTACAGAATAACTGAAATAAAAATGCAACAATAACAAAAATAAAAATGATGACAATAATAATAATAGCTAACATTTATATAGTGTTTATTGTATAGTATTTAAGTGAATTAGCTCACTTAATTCAGAAAAACCTATGAAATAGGTGCCATTGTTCCTCTTTATACAGATTAAGAAATTGAGTCACAGAGAAAGTAAGTAACCAGCAAGAGGTCACTCGCTGGTGAGTAGCAGAGCCATGATTTAAATCCAGGGAGTTTGGCTTTGTAGACCATAGTCTTAACCCTTAAGCATGATACTCTTATGCGGCCTCAGAGGTAAAGGAAAGTTGATAAATGCCTGGTGGAGTAGAAATGTGACCAAAAGTGTGTAAAGGCAAAGCATATACTACCCTCCAGCCTAGAAGGAAAAACCATGGAACTTTTTGGCTAGAGTTATCCTAACTAATTCTGAAATCACAGAATAAAGAGAACAAAAAGAAGAAAATGCCAAGTACATGTGAACAGGGTATCACAACATGCTGAAAGACCAGTGACTTACATATTAAGAGAGAGATTACATAGTTTTTTAAAAAAAGTGAAGCTAGAGTTCCCTGGAAAATATGTGTAGAAGCTAGTTAGTGCTGAGATGGAAAAAATAAAACTTGAGTCTTTCCATATCATAACACAGATGTCTTAAAACAGCTTAGACTAAAACTGTGATTGCTAGCTCTGGTTTTGTTAAACCCTAGGAGTAGCACAGAATTTTTTAAATACTGTTTTTATAAATTAAAGCTATTGTAATAGTTTTTTGAGATAGAAAGTAGAAACCTGAGAGAGTAGGAAGTCTAGAAAAACTGGGTAAACCAGAAAACACATTCCATAGGAGTCAAGAGAAATTCTCATTGTTCAGTCGCTCAGTCACGTCCAACTATTTGTGACCCCATGGCCTGCAGCATGCCAGGCTTCCCTGTCCTTCACCATCTCCCAGAGTTTGCTCAAATTCATGTCCATTGAGTCAGTGATGCCATCCAACTATCTCGTGCTCTGTCATCCAAGATGGTTGGATGGCATCACTGGAGCCTCAGTTTTCTCATCTAAAAATCAGATTTCCTGCTGGCTCTTAACTGCATCACAGATATGCATAGGATAAATTAAAAGTAGTTTGAGTTGTTTGGAAGTAACCACATGTATATGTGCTCAGTCATGTCCAACTCTTTGTGACCCCATAGACTATAGCCCACCAGACTCCTCTGTCCATGAAATTGTCCAGGCAAGAACAAGGGAGTGGGTTGCCATTTATTCCTCTAGGGGGTCTTCCCGACTCAGGGATCGAACCCACATCTCCTACTTCTGCATTGGCGGGCGAGTTCTTTACAACTGCACCATCTGGGAAGTAAAGTATTGGATAATTTAAGTTGGGTAATTACTGCTACTTTCAAGTATTTAAAAGTGGAATTTTCATGAAAGTTTCTTCACGTCTGCAGTGAAATATCAAACTAAATATACTAGTTTCATAGTTCATTATTTGCTTTTAGGTAATGGTATTTTGAATTAATCATCTTATTTTGTCAGTTTATGTGTCTGACTATAAAATGAGAGGTAATGAGCAGTCTAGGGAATTAGAAACAGATGTAGGATTGTTTCTGATATTTTAAGTAACTTTGCAGTCATCATCTGGCAGTGATGTTTATATAATTTTCTTCTACTTTTTAAATGGGTATTTCTTTTTATTTCTGAGGCAGCATTGAGGGCTCTGTAAAAGAATTTGAGTTTGAATCCAATTTGATGAAATGGTATGGAATAATGTAGCCATAGAATGAAATACTATCAAACATTAAAACTGATTTTATAGTAGAATAGTTGGAAAATGTTCACAACTAAGTAAGTGAAACTTCATAAAATACTATGTATCTAATTTTTTTAAGCAGATAAGTCTGGAAAGTTATATATACTAAAATGTTAATAGTTGTGGTTCTTCTTAGGAAGTGGATTAAGAGCAGGGTTTTCTTGTTTTTAGTTCTGTGGATTTTACATAAAACCTGTATTATTTCTGTAATGGGGGTACAAAAACTGGAAGGGTAAAAGGAAGTATACCAGTACTTCCCTGGTGGAGTGGTCCAGTGGTTAAGACTCTGAGCTTTCACTACAGGGGGCATGGGTTTGATCCCTGGTTAGGGAACTTTTAAGATCCCACAAGCCATGTGGCATGGCCCAAAAAAGGTGTACCTATTATCGCAGTGGCATCTTTGAGTAGTGGCAGTTTGGTTGATATTTCTTTGTTTCTGTTTTTTTTCTTAATGTTCTATATTGAGCTTATTTGTTACTTTTATGATTAAAAACTCAGTAGGCTTTAACTGGTTGAGTCACTTTGCATTTTTTAAAAATCTATTTATTTTTAATTGAAGGATAATTGCTTTACAGAATTTTGTTGTTTTCTGTCAAACCTCAACGAGAATCAGCCATAGGCAGACATATATTGTCAACCCCACTAAGTTGACATAGAACCCCTGTTTGAGTTTCTTGAGACACACAGCAAATTCCCATTGGCTATTTATTTTACATATGGTAGTGTAAGTTTCCATGTTACTCTCTCCATAATTTTCCTTTTTTAAAAAATATTTTCATAATTATCTTAAAAATTAATGTGTACTCATTTTATATATGACTGAAAGTCCTATTCCTAAATATTTGCCCAAGATGGATGAAAATTATTATCACACAATAAATTGTGTTTGCATGTTTAAAAAAATGTGTACTCATTGTAAAGAACTATAGAAATAGAGTAGAAATAAGCTTTTTATGCTGTACCTTGAATTATCTTTGTAGGAATAATTTTTAATTTACTTAGTCTGTAATCACATTTGAGCAAACCCAGGGAGATAGTTAAGGACAAGGAAGCCTGGCATGCTGCAGTCCATGGGCTTGCAAAGAGTCAGACATGACTTAGCAACTGAACAATGGTCAGATTAATTGGATTCAAATCACAGTTCTGTCACTTAATAGTTGTGTGATCATGGGCAGATGTCTTACCCACTCTGTAATTTCTCATCTATAAAATGAGAGTAATAATAGTATCTTGTCTTGTAAGAGGGTTAAACATGTTATACATATAGAATACATAAAACTGCCTGGCACATAGTAAGTGCTCCATAAACATAATCTATCATTGTTGTGCTATACTATGTAAATTTGAATCATGGTTTTTAAAATTAATATTATTATATAAGCTTCTCCCATTATTATTTGTTATATTTAATGAACTATGGTATTTTATCATGTGAATGTACCATAATTTACTTAACCATTCTCCTCTCATTGGACATTTGCACTGTCACCAAACTAAAGCTTCTATTTGTTAGTTTCAGTCAAAAAAATTTTAAATAATGCTTAAAATTTTGAGGGCTAATTTATGTTTCTTTGGCTCTTAATTGTAACAGTAAGCATTGCAGTACTCATTCTTAACCAGAACCATGCATCTGGAAGGAAGAATCTTATGTATGTGAAAACTTGTTAAACACCCTGAATTACAGTTCTAACTAAAATGAAAATCAGAATGCTGTATTGCATTTTATATAGAAAAATTGTAGAATAGGAAAACATTATTTTAGCCTCAGGTCATTTTAAAATCTAAATGAAATTTTATTTCCTACAGATGGTTGCTAAAGGCTTTTTCCTAGTTCAGACAAAGGAGGTGTCAATGAAAGCCGAAGATGCTCAAAGGGTTTTTCGTGAAAAAGCACCTGACTTCCTTCCTCTTTTGAACAAAGGTACCTTCTGGATGATTGGTATATTTTTTGTGGTTATTCTCTTAAACTGCTGTTTTGACTTACTCTTGCCTTTAGTATTTCTCTTAAATTGTCTTCTCTTTGTCATTTGTTTTATGTTTTTCCTGTTACCATTCAGAAATGTCAAAATTTCACATTATTCAAAATGCCATATATAATTAACTAGATATTAGTTCCCTGGTGGCTCAGCTGGTAAAGAATTTGCCTGCAATGTGGGAGACCTGGGTTCGATCCCTGGGTTGGGAAGATCCCCTGGAGAAGGGAAAGGCTACCCACTCCAGTATTCTGGCCTGGAAAATTCCATGGACTGTACAGAAGAACATGGGGTCACAAAGAGTCGGACACGACTGAGTGACTTTCACTTTCACAGTGAAGTGAAAGGTAAAAGTGTTAGTCGCTCAGTCATGTCTCTTTTTGACCCCATGGACTGTAGCCTGCCAGGCTCCTCTGTCCATGGAATTCTCCAGGCAAGAATACTGGAATGGGTTGCCATTCCCTTCTCCAGGGGTCTTCCCTACCCAAGGATCGAACCTGGGTCTTCCACATTGCAGACAGATTCTTTACCATCTAAGCCACCAGGGAAGCCCCAAAGACAGATGGAAGGGACCTCATACATGTGAAGCACATGCTTTACCACTGATCTGCAAACACCCCCCCACTGCAACTGGACATTAGGCATTAGGTTTTTTCCTTCCCCTGTTCTGTCATCTTAGTTCTTGAAAGTCACATTTTGTTATTATGTATTTTATCATGTTTAATTATTATTTTATTATTGTTGTATTATTATACTATAGTGAGTAATCATTTCCTTCTCCCTGCCAGTTATAAAGCACTTGATAAGGATTCTTTCTGCCTTCAGTGAGTGTGCTTTGACCATACTGGAAGAGAAATAAGAAATATAAATCAAAAGGCATACCATTCTGTGTACTTAACATGATTGATTAAGTTTCTATGCATAATTAGAATTGTTTTCCCCAGTGGGCAAATGCCACCAGTAAATTTCAGATGCTGGAAATAAACAGAGGAACTAGAGTTCATGTGTACTCCTGAAGTACTGCTGTTTGTCTCCATGTATTTGAAGGTGTCCTGATTCTAGAGTTCATCTGTCAGAGCAGGGATGTTGTTTGCTGAAGTCTCATCAGGCTTTTCTTGACCGGCCTGAGCAAAATATATAATAATACATAATGATGATTGGATATACCCTGGAAAGGGGTCACATCTGCATTCATATGCTCTTTATGTATAAATAAGTTGTAATGAACTGCAAAAAGCTATAGGAAAATATTGGAGGATTGTTAGGATAATCTTAATAACTAATGCTGGGTGTGATTCAGCCCATAAATATTAATACAATATATTTTATATACTTTTGTGATTCCTCTGGTAGTACCATAGACTGTCTCTAACCAGTGTATGAATCTATCCCAGATTATTTATAGGAAAGTATTACCTGGCTCCTTTGATGCAGCCTTATTGATACAGGAACATTCTGATGGAACCTTGAAAATAAATCTTTAAACCCTTAGCAGCTTTCAGAAAATTGAATCAAATAATAAGTGTAATAGACATCTGAAAGTGTGAGGATTAGGGATGAAATGGGCATATGAATAGACCTAAATTAATGATTTATATGCTCGTGTAATGTTAGTGAAGTGGTTTCATAGAATTGCTCTAACCCAACCATAGTACGTGTTTTTAAGTCATGTAACATTCCACATGGAAGAAGTGTTCTGTTCCTGCAAAAAGTAGAACTCAAACTAATGGACAGATGTTTTAAGAATTTCAGCAAATAAATATATAAACAGCTTTTAAAATCAGAGATGTCCACAGGAAGTAGTTAGAGACTAATGAGGCCATGTCAAAAGGTCACAGGAGTCGGTTTAAAGGAATCTCAAGGAATTACTACTGGTCAAATTTGGGACAATTTGAGCATCGAAAGCATAATGAAGTAGGGAGTGTGGGTTCAATCCCTGTTTAGGAAACTAAGATCCCACATGCCATGTGGTGTGGCTCCCCCAAAAAACCCCACAATAATAAGGGAATTGATTTAACAACAACAGAAATCCATGCATCCATAGTGGTAATAAAAAAAGAGGAGAGAGGAAATTGGCACTGGAACCATGGACCAGCATACCCAGTCATCTTGGAATCTACCTAACTGTATGGTCTACACGGATATCATGAATGACTGCTAGATAGTCCCATGATTCAGAAGCTTCCTATGTATGTGTTAGTCACTCAGTCGTGTCCAACTCTTTGTGACCCCAAGGACTGTAACCCACCAGGCTCCTCTGTCCATGGAATTCTCCAGGCAAGAACACTGGAGTGGGTTGCCATTCCCTTCTCCAGGGGATCTTTCCAAGTCAGGGATTGAACCTGGGTCTCCTGCATTGCAGGCAGATTCTTTACCATCTGAGCCACCAGGGAAGCACTCTTCCATTAGCTTGAAATGACCAGTTCTCCAGGACCCCAAATGGTCTCACAGTAATAATCAGTTTCTCATCTAGGTAATCACAAACAAATCATCTGTTTAAAATTTGTTTTTATAATCTAAGGAATATCTCTATAAAATTCATCAGCCCATGCTTTTTATCTAATTTGAAAAATCAGTAGTTTTTTAACATATTCAGTTAATAGATGTGTATTAAGCACCTGGAGAAGGGAATGGCAACTCCAGTATTCTTGCCTGGAGAATTCCAAGGACAGATGAGCCTGGCAGGCTACAGCCCATGGGGTTGCAAAGAGTCAGACACAACTGAGAGAATAACACACACACACACACACAAGCATCAAACAAAAGGGTGGGCAGGGAGAGAGGGAATAAGGAAAGCTCTTCTGCTCTTTACAGAATACTGTGGGCTAGTAAACATAGAAGGAATGATAGACTTCAGAAATCACTATTTTCCAAACCCTGATGTAATAATTAACTCAAAGGTTATCAGTTCAGTTCAGTCGTTCAGTCGTGTCCGACTCTTTGCGACCCCATGAATCACAGCATGCCAGGCCTCCCTGTCCATCACCAGCTCCCGGAGTTTGCTCAAACTCATGTCCATCGAGTCGGTGATGCCATCCAGCCGTCTCATTCTCTGTCATCCCCTTCTCCTCCCGCCCCCGATCCCTCCCAGCATCAAAGTCTTTTCCAGTGAGTCAACTCGTCGCATGAGGTGGCCACAGTATTGGAGTTTCAGTTTGAGCATCAGTCCTTCCAATGAACACCCAGGATTGATCTCCTCTAGAATGGACTGGTTGGATCTCTTTACAGTCCCAGGGACTCTCAAGAGTCTTCTCCAGCACCACAGTTCAAAAGCATCAATTCTTCGGCGATCAGCTTTCTGCACAGTCCAACTCTCACATCCATACACGGGAAAAACCATAGCCTTGACTAGATGGACCTTGGTTGGCAAAGTAATGTCTCTGCTTTTTAATATACTATCTAGGTTGGTCATAACTTTCCTTCCAAGGAGTAATCGTCTTTTAATTTCATGGCTGCAATCAGCATCTGCAGTGATTTTGGAGCCCCAAAAAATAAAGTCTGACAATGCCTCCACTGTTTCCCCATCTATTTCCCATGAAGTGATGGGACCAGATGCCATGATCTTGTTTTCTGAATGTTGAGCTTCAAACCAACCTTTTCACTCTCCTCTTTCACTTTCATCAAGAGGCTTTTGAGTTCCTCTTCACTTTCTGCCATAAGGGTGGTGTCATCTGCATATCTGAGGTTATTGATATTTCTCCCAGTAATCTTGATTCCAGCTTGTGCTTCTTCCAGCCCAGCGTTCCTCATGATGTACTCTGCATATAAGTTAAATAAGCAGGGTGACAATATACAGCCTTGACGCACTCCTTTTCCTATTTGGAACCAGTCTGTCGTTCCATGTCCAGTTCTCACTGTTGCTTCCTGACCTGCATACAGGTTTCTCAAGAGGCAGGTCAGGTGGTCTGGGATTCCCATCTCTTTCAGAATTTTCCACAGTTTATTGTGATCCACACAGACAAAAGCTTTGGCATAGTCAATGAAGCAGAAATAGATGTTTTTCTGGAACTCTCTTGCTTTCTCCATGATCCAGCGGATGTTGGCAATTTGATCTCTGGTGCCTCTGCCTTTTCTAAAACCTGCTTGAACATCTGGAAGTTCACGGTTCGCATATTGCTGAAGCCTGGCTTGGAGAATTTTGAGCATGACTTTACTAGCGTGTGAGATGAGTGCAATTGTGCGGTACTTTGAGCATTCTTTGGCATTGCCTTTCTTTGGGATTGGAATGAAGACTGACCTTTTCCAGTCCTGTGGCCACTGCTGAGTTTTCCAAATTTGCTGGCATATTGAGTGCAGCACTTTCACAGCATCACACACATTCTAATTCAAATGGGAAGTGTACCTTTACATCAGGGTACTGTAAGCATCAGTGATGGCAGAGCAACCTGGCATTGTATTTCCTTTGATGTGGTGGCAGTTATATACCACATCATCTGTGAAGTATTCTTGCCAAAAATATTTTACCTGAATCTAATTGAGCCAAGACTTAGCTTCTGGTTTATAGGGAATAAAGGAAATCTGGAGACATGTTAAATGACACCATGAGGGAACAATGAGACAAATCAAAAATGGAAGACATTTTACAAAGTAACTGGCGAGGGCTCTGCAGCAACGTCCTTGGAAAAAAACAATGGGGGACTGTTCTGGATTAAATGAAACCTAACAACTCCTAAAGTGACTTAGCAGCAGCAACAACTAAATGAAAGGAATGAACCTTAATTGGATTTTGGATTAGATGGGGTGAACTCTAAAGTTGTAAAAGTCATTTTGGGGACAACTGGGAAATTTTGAAGATGATATTATGGAATTATTGTTGTAGCCTTAAGTATGATAATAGTATTGTGGTCATTTATATAGGAGATGCATGCTGAAGTGTTATGATATCTACTATTTTCTAATGGCTCAGCAATGCAAAGTGTGTGTTTGTGCATGTCTGTGTGCATGTTTGTGTATGTGTATAGTGTGTAGCAAAGCAAATGTGGCCAAATGTTAGCATTTGAGTGATAAAGAACTTGCCTGCTGGTGCAGGAGATGTAAGAGACATGAGTTCTACCCCTGGGTCAGGAAGATCCCCTGGAGGAGCGATATTACATATAGAGCTCTTCAAGATATATTTTTCATCTTGGGTGAGTTTTGATAGTTTTTGTCTTTTGGGAAATTATTTCATTTCATCTGAGTTATCAAATTTATAGGTGTAGAATTTATAGTATTTCCTTATTCTTATTAATGTATGAAGAATCAGTAGTGATGTCCTTCTTATACTCCTATTGGTGATTTGAGACTTCTCCCTCTCCCATTGGCCTTGATAGAGTTTATCACTTTCACTGATAATTTCAAAGAAGAACTCTGTTTTATTAATTTTTTTCTGTTTCTCTTTTAAGTTTCATTGGTTTCTGCTCTAATACGTATTTACTTTTTATTTGCTTTAGGTTTGATTTGCTCTTCTTTCTCTAGTTTCTTAAGGTTTTAGTTTGCATTACTGGTTTCATCTTTTCTAATAGAGTAATTCTCGTTATTCACAGTAAATATGTTTTATAAAGTTGCTGTGAACATTGAATCAGTGAGTACTGAACTGCTTCTCCTAGGAGAAATGTAGGGCTAGGTTCCTGCAAGTCTCTGGTCACAGCATTTCTTTCAACCAATCAGTATAACCTTGTTGTGTGTGTATTTCTGTTTAAAGCCCTCATTTAGTATATTTTTTTGATTCATTAACATTGAACTCACAGCCAACAGCACTATAACTTGTACCTGAATGAAGCTTATCTATTAATAACAGGTATTTTCTCTGTAAGGCACATCATAGATTTCCTAAGCTTAAGAACATTAGACTGTACTTGAGCACTGCATTTGAAGGCTGTTTTAAATACAAGTATTACCAACAAAACATATAAAAATGTGGTACTAAATGGACTGTGAAAAAGCCACTTGTTTACAGAATGAATGCTTAAATAAGAAGGCAGAGCATCACTTTGTTCAAATTTACCTTGGAGCATGGATGTGAGGCAGCTCATATTTTTTGCCACTTTGTATACATCCATGAATGACCATGAAAAAAGTGTAAGTATTGATATTAGATAAAATATTTTGCCTGTTTGGTAAAATAAATTTTACCAAGTAGCAATTAGCAAATAAGGACCCTGCAAATAATGAAGATTGACTGTATATGTATTTTGTGTTAGAAATTTTCCTTTAAGTGCTGCTGTAGCTGCATCCTGCCAATTTTGATATGATTTATTTTCATTTAACTCAGGGTTTGGCGAAGTATGGCCTACTGTATATTTTGTAAATGAAGTTTTATCAGAGCACAGCCACACTTGTTTATTTATTATGTTTTGCTGCTACATCTCTGCTGCAGAGCTGATTAGTTGTGGCAAACATTGTATTTAGACACTAAGCCTAAAATGTTTCCCATCTGGCCCTTTACAGAAAATGTGTACTGACCCCTGATGTAGTAGTTTCCCTTGAGACTTTCCATTTGATCCATGGATTATTAAGAAGTGTAACGTTTATTTTCCAAACATTTGAGAGATTGTCCAGATATGTTGCTATTACTGATTTCTAGATTAATGCTCTTATGGTCTGAAAATGCACATTGTATGATTTCTATTTTCTTTAAAAAGATAAGGTTCTTCCTAGTCTGTGTGCATGTGAGAAGAATGTATAAACTGCTTTCGTTTCATGAAATGTTCTGTATATGTCCACTAGATTGGTTTGGTTGATGGTGCTATTCAGGTCATCTGTATCCTTACTGATTTTCTGCTTATTTGTTCTATAAATTAAAGAGAGAAGGGTGTCAAAGTCTTCAACTATAATTGTGCATTTGTCTATTTCTTTTTACAAATCCTACCAGATTTTGCCTTATGAATTTTGAAACTCTGTTTTTAGGTGCATACCACATATAGAATTACGTCTTCTTAAAGAATCTTTTATCGTTATGTAATGTCCCTCTTTGTCTCTGATAATCTTCCTTGTTCTGAAATCTGCTTCGTCTGAAATACAACTACTGCAGCTTTTGTTTGGTTGTTAGTGTTTCATTATATATTTTTATTCATTTTCTTTTAACTTATCAAAATCTGTGTATCTAAAATGAATTTTTTGTAGACAGTGTATAGTTTGTTCTTGCTTTTCAATCCAATCTGACAGTCTCTGCCTTTTAACTGCTATGTTTACATCATTCGTATTGAAAGAGATTGTTATAGTTGGATCAACATCTACCATCTTGCTAGCTGCTTTCTGTTCCATTTGTTCTTTGTTAACTCTTTTTCTGTTTAACTGGGTATTTTTTAATAAAATACATTTTATTTTATCTCCCCTATTGACTGATTTATTTATACTTCTTTTCCTAACTCTTCTTTAATGGTTACCTTTGGTTTTACAGTATACATATTTAAATAATTTCTCCAGTATTCTTGGGCTTCCCTTGTGGCTCAGCTGAAAGAATCCACCTGCAGTATGGGAGACCTGGCTTTGATCCCTGGGTTAGGAAGATCCCCTGGAGAAGGGAAAGGCTACCCACCCCAGTATTCTGGCCTGGAGAATTCCATGGACTATATAGTCCATGGGGTCGCAAAGAGTCGGACACGACTGAGTGACTTTCACTTTCACTTTATAATAGTATTATACCACATTGCTTGTATTTTATAAGGACCTAATAACATCATATTCTCAATCTTTCTTCCTATCCTTGTGTCATTGCTATATGTTTTACTGTTATATATGCTGCTGCTGCTGCTAAGTCACTTCAGTCGTGTCTGACTCTGTGCGACCCCATAGACAGCAGCCCACAGGGTCAGCCGTCCCTGGGATTCTCCAACACCTAATGCATTGTTCACATTATTAGACTGTCAGTTATTTTTTTCTTTTTCTCAAGGATTTTAATAGACATTCAAGAACACATTCAGTCTATCAGAAGTTGTCCCTCTACAAGAGTTGTCTACTGTTAATCCCCTAACCACAGAAACGCTTCTGGGCATCTAATATCTTTTCAGCAGAAACAAGAAATAAGGTTGTAAGATTATTGTAGTCACTCAGGAGAGAAATATTGTGCAGTAAGACCATTGTTGTGGGAAGAGGTGGAGAGAAGGGAACAAATTCTAGATACGCTTTGATCATTTGTACATAATATCACATATAAAGGCCTTATTACTATGACTTATATATACTACTAATCAGCAAAGAGAATCCAAAAGTCCAATAAAAAGAAGCAATGGATATGAAGCATTCACAGTACAAGTAAGTAAGTGAGGAACTCAACATCCTTTATTATTAGAGAAACATAAAAGGAATATGTAAAATATCCTTCAGTGGAAAAAAAAATGGAGGTACTTAAGAGTGTGATCTCAGTGTTTGAATAACTATATTCTTTATTTCATTTTTTAAAGTTTTTAAAAATATTTAATTTTGGCTGCATTAAGTCTTTGACTGCAAGGAGATCCAACCAGTCCGTTCTAAAGGAGATCAGTCCTGGGTGTTCATTGGAGGGACTGATGCTGAAGCTGAAACTCCAATACTTTGGCCACCTCATGCAACGAGTTGACTCACTGGAAAAGACTCTGATGCTGGAAGGGACTGGGGGCAGGAGGAGAAGGGGACGACAGAGAATGAGATGGCTGGATGGCATCACCGACTTGTTGGACATGAGTTTGAGTGAACTCGGGGACTTGGTGATGGACAGGGAGGCCTGGCGTGCTGTGATTCATGGGGTCACAAAGAGTCGGACACGACTGAGTGACTGAACTGAACTGAAGTCTTTGTTGCTACACACGGGCTTTCTCCAGTTCTGGCGATCTGGGGCTACTCTCTAGTTGCAGTGTCAGAACTTCTCATTGCAGGGCTTTCTCTTGTTGCAGAGCACATACGCTCGGCATGCGAGCTCAGTTGCCTTGCAGCATGTGGAATCTTCCTGGGCCAGGGATCAAACCGGTGTCCTCTGCATGATTGCAAGGCAGATTCTTAACCACTGGACCACCAGGGAAGCCCTTTATTTCAGTTTTAAAGAAAGCTTATGGAAGAAAAAGTTTTTATTTTTCTTTTTTATATTCATCCTACTGTTTTAAACTTTTTACCATTGTTATTTCTAAATATTTTTACTTACCATTTGTTTGTTTCTCATGTCGTTTATACGGGGCTTATTTTCTCCTTTTTTGATAATCAAGCTTCAACAGAAGTATAATGAAAGTTCTGGACAAGCCTTATTCACAATCTTAGAGATGAAGTAACATTGTTTCCTCCATTTCTTCTTACTCCTCTTCTCTTCTTTTTTCCTTTTACCCCTCATTGTTCCTCCTTCTCCACAGTTGCCAGCATTTCCTACTGGTTTTCTCTATTTTGTTCCTCTTCTTTCTTTTTTACTGCCCTTCTCTTCCCTCCCTTCTCCCTGAATTATGCATTATTTCTCTTTCACAGATTCTTACATGACTTCAGGAGAGCTTCTCAATAAAAGAGGGAATAAGTGTGATATATGAACTATTTTTCTCCAAGACTGTTAGTCAAATATTCTTTTCTAACTTTGGAAAAAATTCTTTAACAGGTACCATGCACTCCTAACTATAATCTTTCTTTATAAAAAATGAAGTTAACAATTTATACTAAGCTCTCTGTACATCTTTTCTGATATAATTTTCAAATTATTGAAATAAATGTAAAATATCATTATCAGAATCCCTTTTAGAATGTGTTTCCCTAAGTAGAGAGAGACAAATTGAGTCTCCTGATGATCTTGGCATTCTGCCTTGAGACAATTGCAGACTTAAGTTTCAAGAAAAGTGATACCAGGAAAACCTGATGGTATCCTTCATTTGAAAGGAATAAGATCAGTTTCTCTGGGTGTAGGCAGATGGGTTTTATAGGAAATAACGGTGAGGAGCAGCTTTACAAAGAAATTACTCTAAATTTCTGCTTAGAGTTCTGTCTTGATTCTGTTGTTGAGTATTAAGCTATGCATGTGTAGGGTAAAACCAAGTTTCTTCTGCAGTTCTTCTTTTTCATGTTCACTGTCCTCAAGTTTTTCTGCAGCTCTTTTTCATGTTCATTGTCCTCAGGTTCTTTCTGCAGTTCTTTTTCACATTCACTGTCCTTCTATGGTACAAATTGATCCATATTTATGAGAACTGGAACCTTAAGTGTCAACAAGGCACTTCCCTGGTGGCCCAGTGGCCAAGATTCCACACTCCCAATGTAGGGGGCCTGGGTTTGGTCCCTGGGCAGGGAATGAGATCTATGTGCCACAATTTAGAGTTCACATGCTGCAACTAAGACCCAGAGCAGCCAAATAAATATATTTTTTAAGTGTCAACTAGAAAAACATATCCACAACCTAAATGTTAAGAGTTGTGTTTTATTTGGGTGGAAAGTTTTAGGACTTCAAGCCTGGGAGACAGCATCTCAGGTAATCCCGAGACAACTGCTCCCTAAACTGTCCATTATTTTTAGAACAATTAAAAATAAGAAAAATATAGACATATTTTACTGGAGGTTTTAGAGCATAGGAATGCCATTTTCCCTTTAAAATGTAGCTTTTATCATTCTGGTTACTCTAAGAGAAAAACGGAGAGACCAGCTGGGAGGCTGCTGCTGTAATCTAACTGAAATGTGATAATGGCTTGTTCCAAGGTCGTGTTAAATAACACAGAGTTCATTAGATAGGATATGCAGAAATCATTTTTGTTTACTTCAGAGTCTCACATTTTTTTTCATGACAGTTCAAATATTTAGATTTAAAACTACTGAAAGCTATTTGATAAGGCAGTCACGTTAAAGCACTAAAAACATGACCAGTGATCTTCTTGACCTCATAATTCGGTTTGAAATAATCACTTGAAGTAATTACTTGGAAGTCATTGTAGTCCTCGTCATTAGATGACTAGAGATGACTAGAACTGCTTAAAACGGCATTGTTGGTGGTGTAGTTTTTTAAAATCTACGGTAATGCACACATGTTAATCAAAATTGATATGCATGTCCACCTTTTTGGTTGATGTTTCTTTGTTGGCAAATTAAGTCACTTATCAGAAGTTCTTAATGTTCTATTCAAAGGATAGCAACCAAGTTGCATACTTGGGTAATTCTACCAAAACTGTATTTCCAATTTCTAGATTTTATTGTCTTTGTAGAATACAGGAACTTTCAGTAATAAATGTCTGACTTTATATATATATAATATATATGTGTGTGTATATATATGTATCTTTTAGTGATCCTGAATAAAAGCATATTCCATTCTACCTTAATTAAAACTTTCCATTCTCTGCAAAACTGGAAACCCTACATTATCAACTTTTTCTTTTTAGTTCAATATTTATTCAGTTTAAAATGCTTTTTTAGACTTTTTTTTGCAAATTTCTGTATGTACTATCTCTACTCTAAAGTAGCTTCCAGTGACTCCATGTGTACCCATACCCCAGTTTTATCAACTTTTTGCCATACTTTTAAAAATAATCTATATTCTTTTCTGCTGAAGTATTTTAATCAAGTTTTGATGTCTTGTCATTTCATCCCTAAATATTTCATTATGTGTCTTAAACAAAATGAAATTACAAATGAATGTTTTCTTTTTAAATAAAGATATAATTTATATACTACACAAATGTTCTCCTAAGTGGTATGTATTAACATATCCAACATGATTAACAATTTCTTAATATCTACTGACTAGTCCATATTCAGATTTCCCTAATTGTCTAAAGACATTCTTTATATTTTTTTACAATTAATTTGATCCAGATCTAAAATTGGCCTCCTCACTCACTGGATGTGATTGTTTTGTATCTTATATCACTCTTAACCAGAAACAGGTGTTCCCCGTCCCCTGTTTGTTTCATGCCTTTGTCTTGTAAAAGAAATCTGGTCAATTGTCCCATAGTATGCACGGGTTTGTTTAATGTCCTTCTGTAGTTCTTGTGGATTAGAAGTTAAATCAAAACCTTGTTTACACTCAGGTTTAAGGAGTTTTTTTTGGGGGGTGGAGGGTAAGAATATTTCACAGGTTGTACTCTTTTCTGTAATGAGAAAGCACATAATGTTTGATTGTTGTACTTCTAGTGATGCTAAGATTCTTCGGCTCAGGTGGTGACAATCTTTATTGTAGTTTGCTGTCAGTCTTCCCTGTGGGATGCTAAAGCCATTGATGATTGTTGCCTGATCCAGTTATTTTATTAACAGTTTCAAAATGATCATTTTCTAATTGTGTCACTACCTCTGCATTTATTAATGGATATTAACAGAACTTCTTGTACAGTGAGCTATTTGGCTAACTTGAAAGATGCTTCATATCAGAAATGTGGAGTAAATAAAGGAAAAATCATTAAACATCAATTTTCAGAGTAAAAAGTTGGTGCCCTAGCAACCTTCAGTGGTGTCAAATTAATTTTGTTTGTGTCTTTTTTGAATGTTATTATGAGCTTGTGTTGCCATCATCATTCTTTCTGATCTCACTATGTATCATCTTGGGCCATTAGTAGCCTCATCAAGCTGACTCCTATATCCTTTTGATAAAACCCTATTGGTCTTTGATAGCCTGATTGTTTTTTGGCTCAACAAGATATTCCAGGTTGATCTTACTCATTTCTTGCCTCAGACATAGACTCATCCATTTTTTTTTCTGAGAAAATATTCCTCAGTTACCTTCTTTACTCAGCACCTATCTTGATCTACATACTGTGATGCTGCCAAAACTCACCCTTAAACTTGTTCACTGTATCTAACTGTATAGTTGACTGTGACATAGACTGCCTTTTCTGTGTGTGTTGTCTGTATTAAATCACAAGCCTTTTTCTCTTCTTCTTGTGCCTTGTTCTGAGTCACATGTCTACATTCATCTTAGTATTTGTTTCCTTAATACTTCATTATTCTCCCTTGTTCCATACTGTTTATTTTATTTTATTTTTTTTTGAACAGAGGAAAATTTATGCGTCGAACCTGGACTGGTCACTTATGATAATATACATGCTACAATTCCATTCTCTCCAATCATTCCACCTTCACCCTCTCCCACAGAGTCCCAAAGACTGTTCTAAATGCCTATGTCTCTTTTGCAGTCTCTTATACAGGGTTCAGGTTACCATTTTTCTAAATTCCATATATATGCGTTAATATACGGTATTGATGTTCTTCTTTCTGGCTTACTTCACTCTGTATAATTGGCTCCAATTTCATCCACCTCATTAAAACTGATTCAAATGCATTCTTTTTGGTGGCTGAGAAATACTCCATTGTGTATATGTACCAAAGCTTTCTTATCCATTCATCTGCAGATGGACATCTAGGTTGCTTCCATGTCCTGGCTATTATAAACAGTGCTGCAATGAACATTGGAGTACATGTGTCTCTTTCAATTCTGGTTTCCTCGGTGTGTATGCCCAGGAGTGCGATCGCTGGATCATATGGCAGTTCTATTTCCAGTTTTCTGAGGAATCTCCACACTGTTCTCCATAGTGGCTGTACTAGTTTGCATTCCCACCAACAGTGTAAGAGGGTTCCCTTCTCTCCACACCCTCTCCAGCACTTATTGCATGTAGACTTTTGGAGTTTAATAGATACTGTTTAATAGATTTATGTCTTTTTTTATCAAGAAATTTGTAATTTCCTGGAGGTCAGAACCTCTACATTACTGGGAGATAAAGAGCAAATCTATTGGAGAAGGCAATGGCAACCCACTCCAGTACTCTTGCCTGGAAAATCCCATGGTTGGAGGAGCCTGGTAGGCTGTAGTCCATGGGGTCGCGAAGAGTCGGATACGACTGAGCGACTTCACTTTCACTTTCATGCATTGGAGAAGGAAATGGCAACCCACTCCAGTGTTCTTGCCTGGAGAATCCCAGAGACGGCGGAGCCTGGTGGGCTACCATCTATGGGCTCGCACAGAGTCGGACACGACTGAAGTGACTTAGCAGCAGCAAAGAGCAAATCTATTAGGAATATAACTGACAAAAATTGAATTGAATTGAAAGGCTTGTTTTGTTTGGCTCACTTATGGCCATGTTTGCCAACAACTTGACACCAGTAGTGCCAGTGCTACATTTAAATCCAAGCCCAAACTGAATCACTAATCTTTACACCAGAATTTCAAGTACAGATGGTTTAAAAGTAATCAAATTAAGTATGGAAAAGGAGGCACAAATGTTCTATCCAGAGAATTAAAAAATAAAAACTTGTTCTTTGGTTCTAGAATATAGTTTTATGGTACATTCAAGAGAACACTTTCAGATGGTCATGACTTTTGGTACCTGGCCTCAATTCCTACTTGGCTTAGCTTCATTATTGGTGGCCCAAAACTTGGCTGTAAGTAGGAGAGTTGGAAAAAAGACTGGCTACCTGGCAAAATGACTTGAATAGCTTTTGATCTTATTTGTCATTTTATCAGCTATTTTATGTACTGCTAAATGGGTGGACTTTTTATGGTTTTCATAGAAGAATGAAAACCAGAAAAGCCAGACTATTTACAACACTTAAAAATGTGACACTAGACCTGTAATGGCACTGAAGCTACTTGTCATGTGATGAGACTCTATGTTAATTTGTTTTATGATTAGAGTAAGAAGTAGCTGAAGTGATGTGTCCTATGTGTCTACTCTCTTCTTTCTTTTCTCTTATCCCCAAAAAAAGGCTGTAGATTTTTCAAGGAAGAATAAAAATATTAATTTGAGAATAGATTTGTGTTCATGATAAGACAACACTTCCTGGGTTTGCTTATAGGTCCTGTTATTGCCTTGGAGTTCAATGGAGATGGCGCTGTAGAAGGATGTCAACTTATTGTCAACGAGACATTCAGGGGGACCAAGGTACAAGATACTATTGACTATATTTCAATCGAACCTTTTATTTCCTTCTCTTTTCATTACAATTTAATAGTACTTTTAGCACATCATGATTTTTAGAACTTTTGGTAAACAATTGGGAACTAAGCTTTGGTTTTTCCTTGCCAAACTGAAATTTTAATAGCTTAAAAATTTATAAAGTAAGTGTCTACGTGTTAAAAATCTCAATCATATGTGTTTCTAAAGTCAAATGTCTCACCAAATGTCTCTTCAAGTTCTTCCTTTTTTAAAAATATGTTGGGACTTCCCTGGCAGTCCAGTGCTTAAGAATCTATGCTCCTAGTGTAGGCAGAATAGATTTCATCCCTGGTCAGGGAACTAAGACCTCACAAGCAGCACAGTGTAGCAAATAAATAAAAATGGTGATATGCTGAAAATGTTACATTTCTAAGATTGTATACTTTAAAAGGACAAGCCTATTGCCCAGTGTTTACTTTTATTTGCTTCAGTAATACTTCATCAAAACTTGAGCTATATCTAGAAATCATTACATGTAGGTATTTTCTAGATGTGGTTGATTAAGAATTTCAAATTTTAACTTAATATAGCTTAGAAACCAAACATAAAGGGGATTAAATGAATATATATAACTTTTTTTATAAATATCTGAGAGGAAATGTTTGGTTTTGTAGTCTGATTTAGCTTATGGACCTTTGAATTTGCATAATTTAAAGTACTTTGTCTTTTGTCTCATTTGATCATTGCAACAAGTACTAAGGGAGAGGGCAAATATAATCAGATTGAATAGAAAAGGAAACAGAAAATGTTTATATGATTTGGAGCTTTTAGATCTGAATGAGTTAAAGATTATCTAATCCAACTTTCTCATTTTACAGATGTGGAAATGGAGCTCAGAGAGGTTGATTAAATTGTCAGCGTCATTCAGCTAGTTATGATAAAGATAAATAGAACTCAGGTCTCCTCTGATTTCTGGCAGACATTTATAAAAGCTGTTTTTGAAGGGTTCTATTGAGTACTGCTTTGTTGATGTTTGGAAAATAGTTAATTTAAAATTAGTAAAATATCTTTAGCAGCTTTGAAAAAAAAATCATCTCAAGTTTTGCTTCTTGGTCTATTGAGATTCTTATTAGAAAATAGAAGAAATTAGAAGATTTCTTTACATAAATCTCTTTACATAAATCTCTTTATTCAGTAGCTTTCATAATATTGGTTTCCATATTTTAAAAACTGAAATTCCAAGAGTAGTAAAATACAACCAAAGTATTATAAAGCAAAGACTTTAATTATATCATAAGTGCTTTTAAAAGAGCTCCATTTACATCATAGCTAATTGAAACTATACTGCATGATTTCTACAGAAAATCCAGATTAAATATTAAATGATGTACTTGAATTTCTTTTAAATAGCAAGCTTTTGACTGCTTTGTGGAGAATGTGGGCTTTGGAATTTGGGGATTACTAATATGTTATTTTTTCTCTTACATTTAACGTAGATATTTGTATCAGAAAGCAAGGAGACGGCACCTGGAGATGTAGACAGCTTCTACAATTTTGCTGATATACAGATGGGAATATGAAGTGCAATGCGGAACCAAGGACTTCATATTAATCCCTTTTCAATTTTTATGTTAGCAATGGCTTTTTTTAAAAAACTGATGCTAAAATTGTTGAAGTCATTTTTAAAATAAATTGTTGAATACTGCATCATTTACGTGAGGTTCGGAAGGAGTTTGTTTTAAATTAAGTAGTTTTAATCAGCTTAAAAACCATTTAACCCAGTTCAGTGAGCTTGTAGGTTTTCTCTGCATATGATACTGTTATTAGAAAACAGAAGTGACTAGCAGTTCATTATTTTAATCCTAATTAAACGTTCTTTCAAATCTCTAATTTACACTTTACTCAGTACTCTATAATACTTGTTTGAGAATATCTTCCATTTTCTTTTTTAATTTAAAAGGATTCCTTACTAGTTGATCAGTTAAAATGAACCTGTGTACATTTTTCATGTATACATATCCAGTTAAATATTTGCTTCCTAGTTCTATAATATGGAAAATGAGATTTTGTATACAGAGTTGACATAATACTTTGTAAATTGAATTTTTTAATTAATAGGTATTTGATAACCAGTTTTGCAAGTAACTCATGTTGGTATAACTGTTTAAAGACTATTTTAAACAGTTGTGAGTAGTATGCTTATTTGAATATATTCCACATTGTTTAGTTTTTGAATAAAACTGTTAGATGACTCTTCTGCTTCCTGGTAGGAAAAGGTATATGGAATAATGAAACTATAGAAGCCCAATCACCAGCATTTCACAAAGGTGATTACTGTTTTATCAACTCTTATGAGCTATTAGAATTAAAACAAAACCTTGCAGCATATTTAAGTAGGAAATACTTAAGCATCTTGATGAGCTATGCAGATTGTTAAGAAGCTAGATAAATTCCTATCAATCAGTGTTCAAGTCTGATCATTATTTTGGTTGCTTTAAAGCATTATTTTCCAAATCAACCTGAACATAATAATTTACCAGGGGGCAGGAGGGAGCTACTTGTTTAAAAATCCACATTCTTGGACCAGTCCTTAGGTGCATTGATTCAGTGCCCAGGGAAAACTGATTTAAGAGGGTTGTTGTAATGGAAAGTAATCAGAAGATTTTGACAGGTTAATCTTGTGAGAAGGGACTGAACCTGCCATCTACATTATGTGCTGTGTGCTTAGTTGCTCAGTCGTGTCCAACTCTTGCAACCCCATAGACTATAGCCTGCCAGCTTCCTCCATCCATGGGATTTCTCAAGCAAGAATACTGGAGTGGGTTGCCATTTCCTTCTCCAAACAGAGTAGCTAATTGGAAGTTAGCTTTCATAGGTCTATTTTTAAATTTAATTCTATTTTGATAAAACTAAGACTGAAAAAAATCACTTGTAAAAATTCCTCTTACAATTGTTTCTAACAATTTATTTTCACGTTTAAACTCTTTGTGGATATTTTCAGATTCATTTACAACTACTGTATTGTATGTCCAATGTTCAGAAATAATATATTAAAAGACTTTTCACTTTAAACTAATAAGGAATGTTGACCACCTATCCTGTGCCTCACCTTGTATTAGCATCATATCATTTCAGTCTTTTTACAAGAGCATTCTGTACTACATAACCTCTCATTAAAATCAAAATGATTTTATAAGATGCAAATAAAAATCAGTGATGGGTTTAATATAATTTTGATCATGATTTACAAATGAGCTTTGCCAAATAGTGGTCAGAGGGCATTAATTTTTCTCATAGGTAAGCTAAATTAAGCATATTCTTTCTGATCATAATTATATTATTAAATCTCATTATTTACAGTTTTAAAAATCATGATACTTTTTGTCTTCCAAAAATATAGTACAATGTTATGCAACACTATAGACTGAGTTCTTTATCTATGGTATTTTAGCAAAAACTCAGGAATATTACATATAAGGGAGATGTTAATTTAAAAGTTTCCACTAAATTTAGTGTCTATTAACCAAAGCCTAAAATTTTATACTCTTCAGTTAGGTAAGAGCTTTTACCCAAATTTAATTTGTCTTTTACGACAGTTCTTGCTTCTGAATGTGTGAAAAGATTTTTAAAAATAAGTAGTGCTATGGTTGTTGTTTCTATCACTTTAAACCTTGATTATAATTAGTATTATACATTTTATTTCTGAATAGCTTTTGAATTCATGCAAATGTATTAGCAATGAAAACTTAGTAATTTTATTAAGTTATAGATGTTTAGACACTATATTAGCTTATTTCTCTTGTGTCTATAGTACTGCTTTTTATTTCTATATATTTATGTCTAACTTTTGTATGTAATTTATCTAGTTTATAAAATGTGATTTGTAATAAATATTGTCAAAATGAAAATGATTTAACACTAATTTTTGAAGAGCACTTCTATAGTATAAATTTATTCATATGTGTACCAAAATTTGATCATGACACAACTTTTTTAATGATAAAAGTAAAATACAGTGGTCTAATCTGTCTTATATTAATGAGAAATGAACTGTATGCCATGTTGTGTGTACAAAGCTCTCTGGAGAAATGCAGAGGAAGTAAAAAACCTATTTTAATCTGAGGAATTTCCAGTATCATGTTCCCTTTGTTAAAAGATACATTTTGTTATGATTGAATACTTACTGAGTTTAGGCATGTTTTTCTTCCATATTTGAGAAAATAGCAAATTGTGACATACTTTCAGATTTATTTAAGTAGGCCTTATTTTTAAATTACTACCAAATTTACCAGCCTTTCTATCTAGCTTCTCCCTCTCCCAGCCCATAAATCAGAGAAACTTCAGATTGGTGAGTTTTTAAAATAACATTTATTATTATTATTTCTATGTATAATGCATCTACATGTACATTTAGAGCATTTGGGGGAAAAAACAGAACTGTACAAGACAGCAGCAAAAATTACTTCCTGCTTATTGGATAATTCTTGATGTGCTGAGTTTAAAATTTTTTTTCTCATTTTTCACTCTGTTTTCCACAGGAAGAGAAGATATTGTAATTAGGCTATGATTCTCCTTCAAAATCCATTCTAAAAAATATTTCATCCTTTAAAATTATAATCTTAAAAAGTCAAATTTCATTTTAATTTTAGTAATGAAAACTTTTTTGTGAAAATGGTTTTGGGTTTCTTTTTTGGTAGAGTGTTTGAGGAGGGGAGATGACCCCCTAGAGAAGGGAATGGCTACCCACTTTAGTATTCTTGCCTGGAGAATTCCATGGACAGAGGAGCCTGGTGGGATACAATCCAGGGAGTCACAAAGAGTCGAACACAACTAAGTGATTAACATACTTCATACACACCTTAAAGTTGGAGAAGCTTTGTCCTAGACTATTAACTCCTCCGGAGAAGGCAATGGCAAGCCACTCCAGTACTCTTGCCTGGAAAATCCCATGGATGGAGGAACCTGGTAGGCTGCAGTCCGTGGGGTCGCTAAGGGTCAGACACGACTGAGCGACTTCACTTTCACTTTTCACTTTTACACATTGGAGAAGGAAATGGCAACCCACTCCAGTGTTCTTGCCTGGAGAATCCCAGGGAAGGGGGAGCCTGGTGGGCTTCCGTCTATGGGGTCACGCAGAGTCGGACACGACTGAAGTGACTTAGCAGCAGCATTAACTCCTCAAGCACTGAAATCAAGGCTTAGAAACCTTTGTATTCATAGAGAGTAGCTTAGGGTCCAGTGAAAGTGAAAGTCGCTCAATTGTGTCCAACTCTTTGCACATTTATTAAATGTAATGATCACATTACTGGACCTTAAGGGCTTCTCTTGTGGCTTTAAGAACAGGGAGCTTTAAGAACATCAGTGGTATGCATTGTAAACGGATAAGAGCACAGCGGTTTCTGACTTAACTTTTCATCGAATGTTCATATTCAGGTTTTATTTAATGAGGAAAGTCAAGTCAAAGTCATTCAGTCATGTGTGACTCTGTGTGGCCCCATGGACTATACAGTCCATGGAATTCTCCAGGCCAGAATACTGGAGTGGGTAGCCTTTTCCTTCTCCAGGGGATCTTCCCAACCCGGGGATCGAACCCAGGTCTCCTGCATTGCAGGCGGATTCTTTACCAGCTGAGCCACCAGGGAAGCCCATTTAATGAGGAAACGTGTTGCATAAACCTGAGTTGTTGATGCTGGGGCTGAGTTAAACAGCAGTCAGCTAGTTGCTTTGGGCTTGTGGGGAAAGTCACTTAGTCCCTCTCAGATGTTATCCTCCCTCTTTATCTCTTGACATCTTCCCACCTCGAGAGAGCTTAGGGGTGAGAGTGGCATCATCATCAATGGAACACGTGCAGGATTGTCCAGGGAAGTAGGGGAGGAAAAGAGTAACTCTAAGCTTCCTTTCCCTAAAGACCAGCATTATCATAGCAAGTAAGTGGTAGAGCTGAGGTTTAAATAGCTGTGTCTTAACCATTATTACAAAGAGACGGGCCTATCAAAATTACTTGTGGGTATTTTTCGAAATATATATGGCCCTTCAGGCACTTAGAAAATCTAAACAAGGTGACTATGTAAAGCATTAAATGTGGGGGAAGAAAATCAAAGATGGGCAGAGAAACAACATTCACATAGCAAAAACCAAAGATCCATCTTGACGTACTATGGACAAAAAATGTGGATTGCCATCTCAGTAAACAACAATAGGCCCACCATTAAGCCATCAGGCACTGCAGCCCCCAACCCCCAACCCAAGGTGACCCTCAGAGAAATTCAGATGGAGAAAAATAGGATACTGGCCCTAGATAGTTAAGATGCCTATCAAAGGAACAATTTCAGTGACCAATGCATCTTCCCGTACACAGAAAAGCACTAAAATCATTAACTGGAGATAACTGGATTTTTTGTGATTGGCAGTAATCTTTCGATGTTCAACTACTCTTTTTGCAAAAGCTCCTATATATCCTGGCCCCTCCCTCACCTCTTCAGAACAGTTCCTTAGAGCTATCTGAGTGGCTTGCTCCTCGGCTATAGTCCTCTCTCAGTAAGGTTCTCAAATAAAACATAACTCACAACTTTTATGTTGTGTGCTTTTCTTCAGTGGGCAGTACTGATAAGGAGTAATGTTACTTGTAGGTTACAAAACTAAGGTCTGCAACAGTGTAACCACTATGCTGTCTTATGTATAAGAACAGGGGAGATAAAAAGTACGCACACACACATATATTCTTAATTTTGCAAAAAGGACTACTGAAAGGGCAAATAAACCAAAAATTGCCCACAGGAGGCAAGAGGAACCAAGGGGGATGAGGTCAGAAGTGGGAATGAGACTCCTTACAGCTTTGACTTTTGAACTTCGTAAATATATTACCTGTTTTTAGATCTGAGTTGGGGGTAAAAAGCAGAAAGAAGGTGGTTAGAGAGTAAAAGAGAAAAAGAATAAGAACAGATAGAAAAATTCACGGGAATACTTTTGCCAAAGACTAGTTATTTTTTTAACTTGGGAGGGAATTCAGTTCAGTTCAGTCGCTCAGTCGTGTCCACATGGACTTTGGGACCCCATGGACTGCAGCACGCCAGGCTTCCCTGTCCATCACCAACTCCCAGAGCCTACTCAAACTCATGTCCATCACATTGGTGATGCCATCCAACCATCTCATCCTCTGTCATCCCCTTCTCCTCCCGCCTTCAATCTTTCCCAGCATGAGAGTCTTTTTCAGTGAGTCGGTTTTTTGCATCAAGTGGCCAAAGTATTGGATTTTCAGCTTGAGCATCAGTTCTTCCAATGAATATTCAGGACTGATTTCCTTTAGGTTGGATCTCCTTGCAGTCCAAGGGACTCTCAAGAGTCTTCTCCAACACCACACTTCAAAAGCATCAATTCTCCCGTGCTCAGCTTTCTTTACAGTCCAGCTCTCACATCCATACATGACTACTGGAAAAAAAACCATAGCTTTGACTAGATGGATCTTTGTTAGTAAAGTAATTGGAGGGAATTTAGGGAAAGCAAAAAGTTAGTACACAGAGATGGCTGGAAAGAGATGACCTTTGACTTGATACCTTAGACTGAATCTGGGGTCCAGATAAAAAAGGATGTTTCCTGAGTGACTGAGAGAGTTGAGGAAGAATCCAACTTGATGAAGAGATAGGAACTGAATAACTGTCAAGTCAGTGGCACATCTTCTGTTGCTGTTCCTGTGCATTACTCTGCTCTCCTTGGCATGTGTTCCCCCTGCAGTGGAAGCGTGGAGTCTTAACCACTGGACCACCAGGGGAGCCCCTCACACTTTTTGCTGTGAATGTCATTGCCACTTATATTTCAGAAGAGTGCCTCTAAATCTTCTTGTGAAGACCGTAGATAGTTGTTGTCTTTTATTTTTAAAAATCACACTTTGTTCCCTGTAGCATTTTTCTCTGATAATCATTGCCTTGTTCTTTAAACTTTCTCCCACCATGGTTCCTGTGATAATGATGCAGTTATCCACCATCCATGAATTCACTGAACGCTGTTTCTTGGGCCAGGCACTGTGCTAGATTCAATTTTTCCTACTTCTTTGAGACTTAGTTTCTTTGGATAGCTCCTCATTTCTTTTTTATTCTCTGGCCTTCATTTTCCCTCTTCCATCTCAGCTGTCATCACAGTACAAAGGTCAGTTGTGAATCCTCTGTTTTGATCACCATGTCTTCTCCTTTGTCTCCATGAACCTTTCTCACAGCTTCAACCAGAACCATTAAGGACAGCTGTTTATCTGACTGCTATTGCTCAATCTTCAACTCTACCAAATATGTCCACTCCAGTAGTTAAATTTTAATTGTTCTCCTGGTCTCACCACATACTACACTGAACTCATCACATTTCTCCTTCCTAGATGGTCTCCCTGTCCTGGCATTTTTGTTTTCATTGATGACACACAATTATCTCAGTTATACATTGACATTTTGGGGTCATAGTAGAATGTTCTTCCCCCACCCAACCCATCCCTTGCTAGGCAGCTCTGCTTTTGGTTTTTTGGTTTTTTGCTAGGCAGGTCTTAACTAGCTCTGATGTTGGAATGTTTCTGTACTCCATCCTCTCCTTTTCATGCCCATACTCATCAACTTAATGTAGCTGTATGGTTGTTCTATCAGTCTTCTCACTAGAAACCCTATTTAAGATCTTTGCTCGCTTCCTCACATGCATCCCATACACTGCAGGGTTTTGCCTTACATAGTAGTTAAGAGCATAGCCTTTGGGGGTAATTTTCTAAATTAATTTTTATTGGGGTATTGTTGCTTTACAATGTGTTAGTTTTTGCTGTGCAGCAAAGTGAATCAACCATATGTATACATATATCCACTCTTTTTTAGATTTCCTTCCCATTTTGGTCACCATAGAGCAATGAGTAGAGTTTCCTGTGCTATGCAGTAGTTTCTCATTAGTGTGTATATATCAACCTCAATCTCCCTTTGGGGGTGGTTTTGTTACCATTAATCTCACAGCATCTTGTGACACTTCCTATTGTGGAACTCTTAAATAATTTTATTCTCTCCCAAGCTAGATTGTCAACTTTTGGAGTAATCCAAATGATGAACACTTTCATTTTCAATTCTAGGACCACTTTCTTAAAGAACAAAAACAACATCAAAAACCAAGTGGAGGGGAGTAGTGGAGGGATGGATTGGGAGTTTGGGATTAGCAGATGCAAACTATTATATATAGAATTGATAAACAACTACTATGGATAAATGTCCTACGGTATAGCACAGGGAACTATATTCAATAACCTGTAATAAACCATAATGGAAAAGAATATATATATATATGTGTGTATAACTGAATCACTTTGCTATACAAGAGAATTTAACACATTATAAATCAACAATAATTCAATAAAATAAATTTTTAAAAAACTGAGCAACAACTACATGCCAGGTACTTCCACAAAATTAACTTTGGTATAGCCCACAGCAATTATCACAGGATGCTGACAAAAGTCAACAGTTACTTATTTGTCTAAAGAGCTTAGTCTTCCACTTTAGTCGTTTGATCTCCTGACTGTCGACTAGTCATGATCAATGGAAACTGATCTTTGCTTACGTTCCTCTCCATTCCTGGAAACTTTGATCATTCTTACTGCCCCCCACCCAACTTACTCCAAAGCTTCAAATTCTGCCCTTCTTTCAGGACTGGCCTGATTTCTATCTCCTCGAGTAAGCCACTGGCCTCTGATCATTTGAACAAGTCAGGTCAGAGTTTCAAAGAACAAGTATGGATTTGAGAACCATCAGATCTGGATTTGACTAAAATTCTGCTATATATACTACCTGTGTAGATCTCCAAAAGCCATATATGTCTTTAGTTTTATCCTCTGTAAAATGAAAATTATGCCTGCTTTTCAGTTATTTTGAGTACACAGTGAAATAAAGTAAAATTTCTAGACTAGTGTTTATTCTTCTTAATTATGCAGAACCCTGAGGTGTTACTTTTCTTGTGTCTTATTTCTCTAAAATGCCACAAAATTCACCGCAGACAGACACCAAGACTTCTGTACCTGCCGCCTGTTAGCCTCAGGCAGCCAAATACTGCCTGATTGTAGATTTGAATACCAATGATTGTAGACTTGAACCATATCTAAAAAACACCTACACATCTCCATCTTGATTAGTCTTTGAATGAATAGCTGGGAACTATAACCTAGCTCTGTAACAACTAATTAGTGTTACTAGAGATGGGAATACCAGACCATCTGACCTGCCTCTTGAGAAACCTGTATGCAGGTCAGGAAGCAACAGTCAGAACTGTACATGGAACAACAGACTGGTTCCAAATAGGAAAAGGAGTGCGTCAAGGATGTATATTGTCACCTTGCTTATTTAACTTCTATGCAGAGTACATCATGAGGAACGCTGGGCTGGAAGAAGCACAAGCTGGAATCAAGATTGCTGGGAGAAATATCAATAACCTCAGATATGCAGATGACACTACCCTTATGGCAGAAAGTGAAGAGGAACTAAAAAGCCTCTTGATGAAAGTGAAAGAGGAGAGTGGAAAGTTTGGCTTGAAGCTCCACATTCAGAAAACAAAGATCATGGCATCTGGTCCCATCACTTCATGGGAAATAGATGGAAAAACAGTGGAAACAGTGTCAGACTTTATTTTTCTGGGATTCAAAATCACTGCAGATGCTGATTGCAGCCATGAAATTAAAAGACGCTTACTCCTTGGAAGGAAAGTTATGACCAGCCTTGATAATATATTAAAAAGCAGAGACATTACTTTGCCAACCAAGGTCCGTCTAGTCAAGGCAATGGTTTTTCCCGTGGTCATGTATGGATGTGAGAGTTGGACTGTGAGGAAAGCTGATCACCGAAGAATGATGCTTTTGAACTGTGGTGTTGGAGAAGACTCTTGAGAGTCCCTTGTACTGCAAGGAGATACAACCAGTCCATTCTAAGGGAGATCGATCCTGGGTGTTCATTGGAAGGAATGATGCTAAAGCTGAAACTGCAATACTTTGGCCACCTCATGCAACGGGTTGACTCACTAGAAAAGACTCTGATGCTGGGAAAGGTTGGGGGCGGGAGGAGAAGGGGACGACCGAGAATGAGATGGCTGGATGGCATCACCGACTCTGTGGACATGAGTTTGAGTGTACTCCGGGAGTTGGTGATGGACAGGGAGGCCTGGCGTGCTGTGATTCATGGGGTCGCGGAAAGTCGGACATGACTGAGTGACTGAACTGAACTGAACTGAATGTATCACTAATGGTGTTGGTTGGTGTTTCATTTTGTTTCTAAATTCCATCAGAATACTTTGTGAAAATAAATCACAAGCCTGGACAAGCATCCAAGAAGAGTGAATACCGGTTGGATGAATACAAATATAAACATGTATAGGGGGCTCTAGTACTCTAATTCCACTCAATCAGTAACTCTGACTGAATACCTAAGAACAGTGAACGTTTATGAGCTGTTACATATGAAGCCATATGTAACAAAGTCTTAAGCTAGGCAGCTAGGCAGCCCAACAACTCCAAAATGTCTTTAAGATCCTAGGTTGTATCTTCCTGCTCTGCCAGCCTAAACATGTTAACTTTTTCATTATGCCAGTAACATGGCTTTCATACCTCTAAGTATGGTGACTGCTTTCTAGGTAGAAATAACGCAGAAGGGGAATGCAAAAGGCCAGCTAAGTCTATACTTTTTCATTGGGAAAATAGTAACTTTCCGAGAAGTCTCACTCAATGGACTTCTACTTATATCTCATTTGCCAGAGCTCAATCAAATGGCCATCCTACCTTCTAGGAAGTATGCCCTATTCTTACTGGGTGTATTGTCTCCCTGAAAAATTGAGGTTCTGACAGTAAGATCAAAAGATCAAAATAATGGCTATTCGGTAAGCAACTATCAGTATTTGCAACATGAAACTTATAAACTGCATAGAATATACCATAAACAAATGGGAGGGGGAAAGTTTAAGAACATTTTCCCAAATAGCCCAAAAGTTTTTTCAGAGTAATAAAGAATGGAATGAGATTATTTGGGTAAAATCTCTCAGAGGAATAAAAAAAGTTCCCAAGAAATTTCTGAAGAACTTTAGGAACCAAATTATTGCTGTTGTGATTCAAACAAACAAACAAAAATATGTATCCTATTAGAGATGCATAATTTACGGATGGCCTTGACTAGAGTACAAAAGGCCTGGAACAGTTTTCATGGCCTTCTGTCTATCCCATAAGATCCTGGTGCTTATATCTTCAGAAAGTCAGATACAGAGACTTCTGAGAACTCACTTAGATGATGGTTTCCAAGAGGAACCACTCTCTCCTAAGCCACACATGGTGCAGTTTACTTCTAATATGGAAAATGATGGTTAGTCTCAATAAAGTTGAGCATCCTCTGGAATCAGATAGTTCATCCCTTTTGAAATTTCCAATCTAGAAAAATCCTATCTAAGGAGAGAAGTTTGGGGGAAATTAATTTTTGTCTTAAGTCCATATAGATTCTGGATTTATACATAAAAGTAAAGACAGTGGTTGTATCATTCAGGATTCCACCAGAGAAACAGAATCAAGGAATTGGCTTAGGTGATTGGGGGCTGGCTAGGTAAGTCCAAAATCTGAAGCCTGCAGATGGTATCAGGATGGGCAGGCTAAAGCTCTGAGGCAAAAGCTGATGCTGCTGTTTATGGGTAGGATTTCTTCTTCAGGGAAGCCCTAGCAACTGATTGAATTAGGTCCACCCAGATTATCTAGGATAATCTTCCTTACTTTAAGTCAACTGTTCTAGACTTGAATCATATCTTCAAATTGCCTTCACACCCCATCTTGATTAGTGTTGAATGAATAGTTAGGAACTATAGCCTAGCCCTAGTAACACTAATGGTGTTGGTTGGTGTTTATTTTGTGTTCAAATTCCATCAGAACACTTTGTTCTTTGTGATAATAAATCACAAAACTGGATGAGCTTCCAAGGAGAGAGCCAATATTATCAATCTGTGGCACCAGCATTAATACATATTTGGTCTATAAAGGTCATTAGCCATCTGGTAAAAGGAAACTTCATTGATTATAACTCACTCATTGGGTGTATGCTATTGCTTGATTCCACTAAATTGTTTTCAGCTTATTGGGCTTCCCTGATAGCTCAGTTGATAAAGAATCTGCCTGCAATGCAGAAGACCTGGGTTTGATCCCTAGGTTAGGAAGATCCCCTGGAGCACAGAAGGCTACCCACTCCAGTATTCTGGCCTGGAGAATTCCATGGACTATCCATGGGGTCTCAAAGAGTCAGACACAACTGAGTGACTTTCACTTTCTATTGGTAAGAAAACTAGTTCTCCAACTCAATTGCAGTTAACACTTAAAAAGGAAGAAAGTATTTCAAGGAACAGTTGTGTATTTCTTCAGCTGTAAATTATGTATCTGTTTATTTGGCTGTGTTGCACAGCTTTTAGGATCTTAGTTTCCTGATCAGGGATTGAACCCAGGTCCCCGCAATGAAAGTGCTGAGTCATAACGACTGCACCGCCAGGGAATTTCCATCATGCAACAAATGTTTAATGAATATTGGGCTAGATTAATTGACAATTCATACTCTCCCTTGAAATAAAAATGGTGGATGTTGTAAATAATGAAACCTACACAAGAGTAAAAAGCATTTTGTTTGAAGCATATTTACTCTCTGTTGATCGCCGAAGAATTGATGCTTTTGAACTGTGGTGTTGGAGAAGACTCTTGAGAGTCCCTTGGACTGCAAGGAGATCCAACCTGTCCATTCTAAAGGAGATCAATCCTGGGTGTTCATTGGAAGGAATGATGCTAAAGCTGAAACTGCAATACTTTGGCCACCTCATGCAACGTGTTGATTCACTGGAAAAGACTCTGATGCTGGGAAAGGTTGGGGGCGGGGGGAGAAGGGGACAACCGAGAATGAGATGGCTGGATGGCATCACCGACTCTGTGGACATGAGTTTGAGTGAACTCCGGGAGTTGGTGATGGACAGGGAGGCCTGGCGTTCTGTGATTCATGAGGTCGCGGAGAGTCAGACACGACTAAGCGACTGAACTGAACTGAATGGTGTGGGGAAAGTTATTTTCTCTCTCAACCTCAGTTTGTGTACCTGTGAAGTGAGAATAATGATTACTATCTGGAGGGTTTGGGGAAGGATTAGATAAGAAAATGTAAGCTGAAACATTTGAAACACAGTAGATTCTCCATACATTGATTTTTCTGTCTCCTTCCATGATAGCCTTCACAAGTGAAATCTTGTGAATTAAAAGTTCTCTCCAGTGTTCTTTGCAGATTGTTTCTATTTGATAGCATTATTTTGGATATCAATATATAGCAAAGAATCAACCGAGGTTACCAGTGCTTGTGAGTTTATCACACCAGCTATACTCTGTCACTGTAGTTTCTTTTGTATTTACTTATGTGCATGTTTACATGTTATCGTTTCAACCACGAGTGCAGATAAAATTCTCCATGTGTTTACAATTGCTTTTTTGTTTGAAAAATCAACAGTTTTTCAAATTTTATCTGAAAATGTTCCTGTGAGTCATAGTCGTGAAGTTCTGAACAAAGGTTAGGTGTCATCAGATTTCACAAGTCTGAAATAATTTTTGGCTGAGGAAAAGGGAGCATATCTTAAATTCTTTTCCTTATCAGTCTTTCTCATGTGGCCTGGCAGATGCACAGGTTGTTTTGTTTTATTATTAATTGTTAATTGTGGCTCAACTGGTAAAGAATCCACCTGCAATGCAGGAGACCTGGGTTCGACCCCTGGGTTGGGAAGATCCCCTGGAGAAGGGAAAGGCTACCCACTCTAGTATTCTGGCTTGGAGAATTCCATGGATTATATAGTCCATGGCGTTGCAAAGGGTCAGACACCATTTTATTTTCCCTGAGGAAAATGGAAATAAATCTAAAACCTTCTTTGATTCCTACGCCCCATTGATAATTACCATCATCAATTTGGACTGTATTCTTCCAGACCATTTGTCTATGGATTTACACATATATTACAGTACACAGACAGATGAAATTATATAGAAAGTAGCTGTTTTGCTTGTCTAGGGAAAATGGGGCCTATTATTGATTTTTACAGACATGACTGAGTGACTTCACTTTCACTTTTCACTTTCACACATTGGAGAAGGAAATGGCAACCCACTTCAGTGTTCTTGCCTGGAGAATATCAGGGATGGGGGAGCCTGGTGGGCTTCTGTCTATGGGGTCACACAGAGTCGGACACGAATGAAGTGACTTAGCAGCAGCAGCAGCATTGATTTTTATCATATAAAATTGGTGTGATGGGTAAGAGAGACTGGAAAGAAAAGAGAAGGATGGAAGTTTTTCCCAAGAGTGATAATTTTTAGTTCACTGTATTTCTTTGGCCTTTTCACTTTCAGTCCCCCGAGTCCATTTCTGGCAAGCTACACACCATCATAATGTCTGCATGATAGCATAGACAGTATAAAGATCTTGCATCCAGTTTCATCAAGGAGTGGCTCAACAAAGACAGATACACAGTCCCCCAGGCCTTCTGAAAGTCTCTCTCCACTGAAGTCCAAGCATTAGTACTTCTAATTTACAAATTAAAAAAAGAAAGAAAATGAAAAATAGTTTTGGCTTTAAAGTGCAAGCTGAAGTCATCATGATGGCAAATTCTTTCTGTTTTCCAAATGAAACAAAAATCTCTTTGTTAATCATTTCATTAATTTCTTTTAAATGATGAGGTAACTTCATGTTCCAGACAAGATGGCATAGGCTCATTTCTCCTCACTCCTCCCTGCTAAGTACAACTAAAATCCCTCAAAATAATATAAAAGTCCATCATAAAGAGAATCTGGTGCTGGAAAGAGGAATGTGGGCTGGCCAGATACCACAGGACTTGAGGAAACATAGAGATGAGGTCCCTGGTTTTTCAATATTCAACCTAGCCTGCAACCTAGAATCTCCAATCAGAGCAGACCGAAGCAAACAAAAACAAACAAAGTCAAAGAAAAACCTGTTCTTTCTGGCCAAAGTACCTGGAAAGGAGAGAAACCCAGTCCATCAGGAGAGAAAACTTTTTGACGGCAACTGAGGACTGGCACTAGACTTTGGTCCTCCATTCTGTAGCTGTAGTCAGCTAGGGAAAACGCTTTCCTATGCTTTCTTCTTCCTCAAAGAGCACAAACAGTGTGAGTGGGAGTCTCCATAGCACCAGACAGCCTGGGAAGCCCTCCCTACCCCCACTCCACCCCCCATGGAGAGCAAGCTGGAGCCACAGTGGCACAGGTGGGAGTGGGGGGGAGGGGAAGGTGGGGGTGGGGTTGGTTCTGTGCTCTGCCAGCAAGAAATCCACACCACTGTGGCCCACCCCACAACACCAGGTAGCCAGGGTTAGCACTTTCAGCCCCAGCAGGCCTGGCATTTCCCAACCCCCTCCCCTCAACCTGGTGACATGGGAAGGCCAGGGAGGCACAGGATCTCCTGACCCCCATCAAGTGGCAGGTGGTGGGGAGTCACTTTCCTCTCCCACCACGGGTGTTGGCTGAGAGCACATGGGGGAGTTTGGATCTCTGTCACTCCTCTCCCACAAAGCACAAAGAGACGATCCAGAGAGCCCTTCCCCCTGCCTGCTGTGTCAGTGGAGACCAAGTGAGAGGTCTAGACTTTTACCCTAGTCTGCCAGTGGCAACTATTGCCCTCGTTCTCTTAATAAGAAAGTGAAGAGAGGATCTCAAAGAGGAGGGAGCTGGGGAGGGATTCTTTAAATCTGTATAGGAAGTCCTGGAAAGATACCTGACTGACCACAAGGAAAAACCGACTAAATCATGTCTGAAGGTCTGAGAACTGAACTACAGTGTGGAATACCTCTTCATTTCTCAAGGTCATTTCAAATAGTACACAAACAAAGCAGACAGGGATAGTACTGCAAAGGTTCTAAAAACAAAATTGTCACTGGAACCACAGCCCACAAAAGAAGGCTAGCACCTGTGCACTAAACCTAAATAGGATTACTGCCTGCTGAAATAGAAGATTTAAGTAGTGTCCAGAGTCTCCTACTGTGCAAAATGTACAAGAGACAATGGAAAAACACTCATCATACCAGGATCTAGTAAAATCACACCTTGACTGGGAAAAGAGATTTAATGGATATACCACTGAGATGAATCAGAGGTTATATTTATCTTGAACGAACTTTAGCGCAGCTGTCATAAAAAAATATTTCAGTGAGCAATTACAAATTCTCCTGAAACAAATGGAGAGAGAATTCCCTGGCAGTTCAGTGGTTAGGACTCCCTGCTCTCACTACCAAGGGCCTGGGTTCAATCCCTGGTCATGGAACTAAGATTCCTGCAAGCCATGTGGTGCAGCCAAAAAAAGACAAAGAAAAGAGACAAATGGAGAAATACACAAAATTTCAGCAAAGAGACAGAAGTTTCAAAAAGAGAACCAAACAAAGTAGAGAAGTAAAAAATACAATAATCAAAATAAAAACTCATTGGAGGGGTTCAATAGTAGCATGAAGATGACAGAATAGAATCAGTGATTGAGGACAGAACAATAATATTTCTCCAATATGAACAAAAGAGAGAAAAGAGGGGTAAAACTTCCCCTGTTCTTGGACGGTAACAACAAAAGTGCTAATATTCATAAAATTGAAGTCACTGAAAGAGAGGTGAAAATGAATTCAAAGAAATAATGGCTGAAAATGTACCAAATTTGGTGAAAGACATAAATTTACAAATTCAAGAAGCTCAGTGAAACCCAGATAGGAAAACTAAAAAATATCCACGCTAAGACACATCATAAATAACTTCTGAAAACTAAAGATAAAAAAAATCTTGACCAAAGCTAAAGAGAAAAAAAATGCATTATCTGCAGAAAAACACTGATTTAGATGATGGCAAATTTCTCATCTAAAATTACAAAGGCTAGAAGGAAGTGACACATTTTTCAAATGATGGGAGAAAAGAATAGTCATATCTGGGAATTCTCTGGTGGTCCAGTGTTTAAGACTCCATGCTTTAACTGTTGAGGGAATGGGTTCAATTCCTTGTTGGGGAACTAAGATCCGCAAGCTGTACAGTACAGCAAAAAAAAAAAATCATACCTGAATTCCATGATCAGCAAAATATCCTTCAGGAATAAAGGGGAAATAAAGACATTCCTAGATAAGAGAAAACTTACAACATTTTTTATTAACAGACTCACTATTAATGAATGATAAAGGGAAACTCTCCAAACAGGATGGAAATGATAACAGAAGGAAGCTCAGAACTTTAGAAAGGAAGGGAAACAAGAACCCATCACAATATTGTAAAGTAATTATCCTCCAATTAAAATAAATAAATTTAAAAAAAGGGAAACAAATGTGTCAAAATAAGGATAAATATAGTAGATTATCCTTCTCCTCATGAATTTTTTCAATCATGATAGATTGTTGAAACAAAATTATAACACCATCTGATGTTGGGTTTCATGTATATAGAGAAATAGATAAGAAAACTGTATTTTAAAAGTGGGAGGGTAAAGGGACATAAATGAAAATAAGATTTCTACACTTTACTAGAATTGGTAAAATTATGGTCATAGTACACTGTGATATTACATATGTGTATTTTAATACCTAGAGCAAACATTAAGGAAACTATACAAGGAATTCCCTGTTGGTCCAGTGGTTAGGCCTCTGTGCTTCCACTGCTGGGGGCCTGGGTTCAATCCCTAGTCCAGGAACTAAGATCCTTCATGCCATAAGGCAGGGCAAAAAAAACAAACTATATGAAAGGATATACTCAAAAAAACAATGTAAATCAAAATGGAATTCTAAAAAAATATTCAAGTAACCTACAGTTAGGCAAGAAAAGGAAAACAAAGGAATGAGAAATTGAGGGGAAAACAAAAAGCAAATAAGAAAACATTAGACTTTAGCCCTAAGGTATCTATGACTATGCTAAAGGTAAATAGTATAAATACATGAATTAAAAATATCTCTGTATTTTAATGGCATTTAACAGAATGGCTTTTAAAAATACCCTACTATATGTTATCTACAAGAAACTCACTTCAAATATAACATGGGTAGGTAGAAAGTAAAATGATAGAAAAGGATATACTATTCAAACATTAATTTATAAAACTAGGAGTGGCTATATTAATATAAGATAAAGTAGACTTTGGAGCAAACAAAATTACAGGGATGAAGAGGAATATTACATAGTGATAGAGAGTCAATTCACCAGGAAGACATAGCAATCTTAAATGTGTATGCACCAAACACAGGGCTTCAAAACACATGAAGTAAACTCTAATAGAACTGGAAGGAGAAACAGACAAATCTATAACTATAGTTGGAAACTTCAATACTCATTCTCAGTAATAGAACTACTAGACATAAAATCAGCAAGATTATACAGCTCAACAACATCATAAAACAACAGGACATAATTTATAGGACACTCCACCCAAAAACATCATAATTCACATTCTTTTCAAATACCATTCACCAAGATAGCTCATATTCTGAGTCATAAAACAAACTTCAACAAAATGTAAAAGAACTGATATCATACAGATTATGTTCTCAGACCATAATGGAATCAAATTAGAAATCAATAACAAAGTCAACAGGAAAATCCCCAAATACTAGGAAACTAAATAACACATTTTTCATTAATCTATAGGTTGAAAGGAAATCTCAAGGGAAATTTTAAAAAATACACTGAACTGAATAAAACTGAAAATACAACATATCAAAATTTGTGGAATGTAGCTAAACTAGTGCTGGCATGGGAATTTAGAACTAAATGCTTACATTAGAAAAGAGGAAAGGTCTCAAATCAATCATGTAAGCTCCCATCACAGGAGACTAGAAAAAGAAGGACAAAAGAAAATGAACCCAAAGTGAGCAAGCAGAAGGAAGGAAATAACAAAAATAAGAACAGAAATCAATGAAATTTGAAAACAGGAAAACAATAGAGAAAATCAATTAAACAAAAAGCTGTTTTTCTGAAAAGGTCAATAAAATTTATAAACCTATAGAACTAATTGACTAGGATAAAAAAGACAGAAGTCATAAATCACTAATATCACAAATGAGCCAAAGAAATCTTTCCACAGATCCTGCAGCCAATTGAAAGGAAAATAAAGTTATCAACCCAGTACCCAAAGTCTTTGTAAGAAAGATGCTATGGAAATGTTTGCCTATAGCAAACATACAGTCAATCCATGACCAAAATATTCATTTTAAAATGCCACTATTTGCTTTTCTCTCTCTCTTTTTTTGGCCACATTGTGTAGTTTGTGAGATCTCAGTTCCCTAACCAGGGATTGAACCCAGGCCACAGCAGTGAAAGCCCAGAATCCTAACCACTAGGCCACCAGAGAACACCCCCAAAATGTCACTGTATGGAAAAGAAACTTGCAAATTATTGTATTTCTTTGACATTAGAAACATCTCCCCCCCAAAAAAAGAGCTACCATATGATCCAGGAATTCCACTTCTGAGAATATATCCGAAGGAATGGAAATCGGGATCTCGTGAGATATCTGCACTTCCATGTTCAAGGCAGCAATATTCACAAGAGCCAAGGTATGGAGGCAACCTAAGTGTGTGTCAACAGATCAAGTAATAGATCAAGTAAATATGATATATGTATATATATATATATATATATTTATTTGTACACCATATATTCAAGAATACCATTCAGTCTTAAAGAAAAAAGAGAAGGAAATCCTATTATTTGTTACAACATTGATAAATCTGGAGGGCATTATGTTAAGTGAAATAAGTCAGAGGTAGACAAATACTGCATGGTATCACTTACATGTGAAATTTTTTAAAAAGTTAAACTGATAGAGAATAGAATAGTGGTTGCTGAGGACTGATGGGGTAGGGAAAACGGAGAGATGTTGGTTTAATGGTACAAACTTCCAGGGAATTCCTGGGTGGTCCAGTGGTTAGGACTCTGTGCCTCCACAACAGGGGGCACAGGTTTGATCCTTGGTCTGGGAACTAAGATCCCACATGCCACGTGGGCAAATATATATATATATATATATATATACACAAACATATATATATGTACAAACTTTCAGCTATAAAATGAAGAAGGTCTGAGAATCTAATGTATAACATCGTGAGTATAGTTGATAATACTATATTGTATAATTAAAATTACTAAGAAAGTAGAACTTAAATGTTCTCACCAAAGAAAAAGAAAGGGAGAGTAAATATGTGAGATGATGGATGTATTTGTTTGTTTTAAAGGAATACTATGGGGAATTCCCTGGTAGTCCGGTAACTAGGACTCTGAACTTCGACTGCAGGGGACATGGGTTCAATCCCTGGTCAGGAAACTAAGATCCTGAATGCCATGTGGTGTAAAAATAAATAAATATTTTTTTAAAGGAATGTAAGGGGTTTCCAAGACCATCCCTGTGCTCATGTGCAATGATTCACTAGGACCTCAGCATACAATCAGATTCAAGGCTATTATTTATTACAGTGAAAGAGAACAGAGTAAAATCTTCAAAGGAAAAAGGCACATGGGCAAAATCCAGAGAAAACCAGGTACAAGGTTCTAAGAGTCCTCTCCCAGTGGAGTCAGTCACACAGGATGTACTTACATCCTCCAGCAGAGCTGTGACAACACATGTGAAATGCTGTCTATCAGGGAAGCTCATTAGAAACTTAGTTCCTAGGGTATTTATTGAGAGTTGATCATATAGGCACTCGCTGCTTAGCACTTACCAAAATTCCAGACTCCCAGAAGGAAAGCAGATGATCAACATAAACCATACTGTTTGTACAGTTTAGGCAGAGTGGGATACTCTTATCAGTCCTTGGAATGGGAGGAACTCACCCCAAATCCAAGTTTCCAGATGCCATCAAAGAACCAACTTTGCAAACAGGCCTTTCAAAGGATAATAGTCAGCCTGCTATGTTAACTCTTCCACACAGCTTGGAAATCAGGAGACTTGAATTTTAGTCCCAGCATAAATCACATTTGTACAAACAGTTTAGGCATAGTGAGTCACTCTTATCAGTTCTGGGGATGGTGGAAATCCTCCTGAAATCCCAGTTCCCAGAGGCCCACCAAGGGCCTGCTATGTTAACTCTTTTCTGCACAACTTCTCAACTCATATTATGAGGCCAGTATTCACCTAATACAAAAACCAGACAAACACACTATGAAAAAACTCTCCAAACTTATTTTAGGGACTTTGACACAGAAATCTGCAACAAATTATTAGTGATATAGAATCCAGAAAGGTATAAAAACAATTATACCATCACCAAGTAGGGTTTATTCCATTTATGCAAGATTAGTTAAAAAATCAATATTCAATGGAAACTATGATATCCACCGGAGAAGGCAATGGCAAGCCACTCCAGTACTCTTGCCTAGAAAATCCCATGGATGGAGGAGCCTGGTAGGCTGCAGTCCATGGGGTCGTTATGGGTCAGACACGACTGAGAGACTTCACTTTCACTTTTCACTTTCACACACTGGAGAAGGAAATGGCAACCCACTCCAGTGTTCTTGCCTGGAGAATCCCAGGGACGGGGGAGCCTGGTGGGCTGCCGTCTATGGGGTCACACAGAGTCGGACACGACTGAAGTGACTTCGCATCATGATATCCACAGGCTATAGAAGAAAAATCATATGTTCATATCAAGTAATGTAGAAAAAGCATCTGACAAAATTCACCATTCATTCATGAAAAAAACTCTCAGCAAATTAGGAATAGAAGGGTACCTGCTCAACTTGACATAAAAGCTCTACAAAAACAAACACACAGCAACTAACAGTTTTCTTAATGGTGAAAGATGGACTGTTTCCCCCTAATATAGGGAACAAGGGAAGGATGTCTGCTCAGGCCACTCTGAAAGTTCTCATCTGCACAATAAGGCAAGAAAAGGAAATAAAAGGCATACTGATTGGAACGGAAGAAATAAAACTGTCCATACTCATGGACAACATGATTGTCTATGGAGAAAATCCCAACGAATCTACCCAAAAACCTGCTAAGACTAATTAATAAGTGGATTCAACAAAGTCAAAGGCTTTCCTTAGCTGCTGGTAAGGTACACGATCCTTCTAAGGAAGCTAAGGCCCCATTGGGGTGAGACCCTCACTTCATCTGGGCGACTAGCAGCATGCCTGGCAGCCCCCACCTGGCACTCGCCTGCACCATAGCCTCCTTCTTGGAGCTCACCTGCATCTACTCGGCCCTCATCCTGCAGGACACAGAGTGTAAGATCAATGCCCTCATTAAAGCAGCCGGTGTAAATGTTGAACCTTTCTGACCAGGCTTGTTTGGAAAGGCTTTGGCCAATGTCAACATCTGGAGCCTCATCTGCAACGTGGGGACTGGAGGACTTGCCCCAGCAGCTGGTGCTGATCCCACAGGAGGTTCTGTCCCCTCCACCACTGCTGCCTCCGCTAAGAAGAAAGTAAAAGCAAGGAAAGAAGAATCTGAAGAGTCTAATGATGACATGAGCTTTGGTCTTTTTGACTAAACCTTTTTAGTAACACATTCAATAAAAAGCTGAGCTCTTTGCTGCAAAAAAAAAAAAAAGTCAAAGAATACAAGATCAACACCCCAAATTAACTGTATTTCTATATATTAATAATGAATAAAGAAGCTGAAAATCTAAACACAATATTATTTACAGTCACTCCAAAGAAAATGAAATATGGTATACACTTAACAAAACACGCACACGATCTGCATGCTGAAAATTCCGAAACGCAGTGAAAGAAATCAAAGAATATCTAAATAAACAGAGAGATATATATTGTGTTTATGGGTTAGAAGACTCAGTATAGTATAGATTTCAATTCGCCCCAAATTGATCTATAGTTTCAACACAATTCCTATCAAAATCCCAGCAAGGTTCTTATAGATAGAGACAGGCTCATTCCAAAATTTGTATAGAAAGGCAAAAACCTTGAACGGTTAAAACGGTTTTGAAGAAGAATAAAGAAATACATATCTACAGTAATCAAGACTGTTTGGTGTTGTATGGCAGAAACCAATTAACTCAACATTGTAAAGTGATTATCTTCCAATTAAAAATAAATTTTAAGAAAGACTGGTATTCACAGAGGGATAGACAGGTATAACAGTAAAACAGAATGGTGAACCTAGAAATACCCACCAAACAGTCAAACACAATATGCCCAACTGATTTTGACACAGGTGCAAAAGCAATTCAATGGAGGAAAAAACAGTTATTTTAACAAATTGTGTTTCAGCCATCAGACATTCATAGGCAAAAATATGAACCTCGACCTCAAGTTCACATTTTATACAAAAATTAATTCAAATGAATCATGGCCTTATATGTAAAATATAAAACTATAATACTTTTACAAGGAAATACAAGAGAAAATTTTGTGGGACTTAGGGCTAGGTGAAATTTTTCTCAGACATGACACCAATTCATGATACATAAACGCAAACATTGATAAGTTGTACTTAATCAAAATTAAAATTTTTGACCTTCAAAATCTTTTAAGAGGATGAAAAGACCAGTTACAGACGAAAAAATACTGAGATAAGCTCACTTATCTGACAGAGAACTTGTATCTAGAATATATAAGGAATTCTCAAGATGTAATCGGCAGGGCTTCCCTGATGGCTCAGTAGTGAGGAATTTGCTTGCCAATGCAGGAAACACGGGTTTGATCCCTGGTCCAGAAAGATCCCACATGCCAAGGAGCAACTAAGACCCTGAGCCACAACTATTGAGCCTGTGCTCTAGAGCCTAGGAGCCACAACTACTGAACCCACGTGCCCCAACTCCTGAAGTTTGCATGCCCTGGAGCCCGTGCGCCACAACAAGAGAAGTCACTGCAATGAGAAGCCCCCGCTTGCCACAACTAAACACTGCATAGCAACAAAGACCCAGCAGAGCCAAAATTGAAAAAAAAAATTTTGTTTAATGTTATGGGCAAAATACATGAGCAGACATTTCACTAAAGTGGATATACAAACAGCAAATAAGCATATAAAAAGATGTTTAACAACATCAGCTGTTGGGGAAATGCAATTTAAACAAAGAGGTATCACAACACATCTATTAGAATGATGAAAATAAAAACATAGTCACAATACCAAATGCAGGCAAAGATGTAGAGAAACTGGATCTCTACATTGCTGGTGGGAATGTAAAATGGTATAGACAGTCTGGAAATTTTTGGCAGTTTCTTATAACGCTAAACATACACATACCATTCAATCCAGCAATTGCACTTCTGGGCATTTGTCACAGAGAAGTTAATGTTTACACAAGAAAGTCTACATGAATATTCATCCAAGTTTTATTCTTATACACAAAAATTGAAAATAACCCTAATACCCATTCACGGGTGAATAGTTAAACTGTAGTACATCCATAGCAATACTACCACTCAGCAATAAAAAGGAATGATCTATTGATATGTGCAACTACTTGGATGAATCACAAGGAAATGATGCTGAGTGAAGAAAAGCCAGTTTCAAAAGGTATGATTCCATTCACATGTGATAAAATTGCACACACAGACACAGAAATGAGTGCATTTAAAACTGGTGAAATCTGAGTAAGGACTGTGGCTTGTACCAATGTCAATATCTTGGTTATGTAAGATATTACCATTGGGGAAAATTGGGTGAAGAGTACTTGAGACTGTTCTATAATAATTTTTTTAACAGATCCTGTGAATCTATAATTATTTCAAAATAAGTTAAGCATAATATTGAGGTAGGGATTCCCTGGTATCTCAGCTGGTAAAGAATCTGCCAACAATGCAGGAGACTTGGGTTCCATCCGTGAGTTGGGAAGATCCCGGGAGGAGGGCATGGCAAACCACTCCAGTATTCTTGCCTGGAGAATCCCCATGGACAGAGGAGCTTGGTGGGCTACAATCCATGGGGTCGCAAAAAGTCGGACACGACTGAGCGACTAAGCACAGCACAGTCCAGCAATACTGAGGTAAATAAAAAGAGAATAATAAATAAATGAGGTAAGTTTGAAGGACCACGAATATTTTAGAATTCACATATTTGCACATTATGAAATAGAACTACATCTTTAATATTGAAAACAGAAAAAATACAAAAAGAGCCCACATGTTTGTTTAGCCTAGAAATGTGAATGAAAATTACAATTATGAGTTCATGGTAAAGAGTTTGCTGCTTAAACATCTGTATGAGTCAGTTTTCCAACCGAGATAGACACACAAAGACGCACACACAGTCACACTTTTATTCATTCATTGATTAGAAGACATTGGCTTACAAATGTGGGGCAGGCTGCTGCTGCTGCTGCTAAGTCACCTCAGTCGTGCCCGACTCTGAGTGACCCCATAGACGGAAGCCCACCAGGCTCCCCCGTCCCTGGGATTCTCCAGGCAAGAACACTGGAGTGGGTTGCCATTTCCTTCTCCAATGTGTGAAAGTGAAACTGAAGTCGCTCAGTCGTGTCCGACCCTTAGCGACCCCACGGACTGCAGCCTACCAGGCTCTTCCATCCATGGGATTTTCTAGGCAAGAGTACTGGAGTGGCATATCCAAAATCTATAGGGCATGCAATCAGAAAGGAATGACCAGGCCCATCCAGATTATCCAGGATAATCTCCCTCACTTTATGCCAACTGATCAGGAGCTTTAATTACACGAAAATACCTTCACAGCAATACCTTGGTTAGTGTTTGACTGAAAAACTGGGGGCTGTACCCTAACCAAGTTCACTCATCAAAAAAGCCACACCTCATAAACCACTTGTGCCTGCAACTGAATAAATTTATTCTGTGAATAGCCACTTCGGCTTGAATATTATTATAGGTGTAATTCAAGCGCAAACGGCTTAAATCAATAGTGACCGACAAGTTGCATACAGGAGGGTCCACTTATAGAACTTCAGAGTTGAAAGGGGCCATGAAAAGCTTAGGTAGTATTTCTCCACAACCCAGGCACCTCCGCGTCGTCGGCGTCTCCAGCCCTCAGAGGTGGTGAGGCGCCTCCAGGCTGCAGCGCACCCAGCAGGAGCTGAGGGGAACCCACCTGGCGCCCCGCGCGGCGCGTGCGGGAGCACCAAGTGGGCGGAGCCTCCAGGCGCGCGGCGGTAGCAAACCGCCCGGCCCGCCAGAAGAGCGCGCGGCGGTGAGGGCGGTCGGACAGCAGGGAGCCAGAGACGGGTAGGGCGAGCGCGGCCGGCTGTTGGCTGCGGGTGGGGGGGGTGGTTGGAGTGGAACGCGGAGGTTGGGGAGACGGTGGAGAAGGAAGGAAGGGGAAGAGGCGGAGCGTGGGAGCGCACAGTGTCAGGAATACAATAGTGTTCCGCGCCGCTTCAGCCGCTGCCGCCGCCGCCTCCTTCGCTGCCGCCGCCGCCCAACCGCCTGCCCAGCGCTGAGGCCTGACGGGCCGGGCGGGCGGGCGAGGGCCGAGGGCGGGAGCGGAGGCGCGGGGGCCGGCCCCGGCGGATCCGGCGGCGGGGCGGAGGGCGGGGGATAAGGGAGGAGATTAGGGGGCAGGTGCGAGGGAGGGGAGAGAAGAAAGCGAGCGGTTCAGGGGGCGGTTACCACCTCTACCGGACTCGCCCGGCACGTTGCCGGGCCCTAGTGTGGAGCCAGGAAGGAGCAGCGGTCGCGCTGCGCCAAGGTAGGCGCCGCTGCCGCTGGACGCGGGGCGAACGGATTTGGGGGGCGTCGCGTCGGATGGGTAGCGGGAGTGGCGGCCTCAGGGAGTGGAAGCAGGCGCCACGGAGCGCAATGTCCCAGACCAACCTCGCCGCGCTCTGGGTCGGTCCGGCTCCACACAGCGGTGGCCTCCGGCGTCCCCAGAACCTTGGAGCCGAGAGCGTGTGTGGGCTGAGGTAAAGTGCCTGGTGGCTCCTCGGCCGGCTCCGGGCAGCGCTGGGTGGCTGGCCCGGGGGCGTGGGTGGTGGGGGCGGCCGGCCGTGTTCGGCTGCGGCTACACTCGGGCAGAAATTGAGCGCCATAACTGTTGCGGTCGTTTCCTCCGGTGCCCCCTCCTGGCGCCCCCTCTCTCCCGGTTCACTGCCTGCTCTCGGGGCTCCCGGGGTCCGACCCGCGGCGGGAGGACCCGCTCTGCGGGCCGCCTGGGGCCGGATGCTCCAGGGAGCGGGGGCGCACCCTGACTGTTTCGCTGTTGAGGGGCGGGAAGAACCGAGTCCTAGAGACTGGGGGCCGGGCGGTGCGGGCGGCGGCGTGGTCCCGCCGTTGGTGAGCCCCGGCGTCCCGCGGGCTGACGAACTTTCCCTCCCCCTCGCGTTATTGTTCCAGAGCTGCCGGTCCCGGGCCGCCGCGACCAGCGAGTGCCGGGCGGTCCGGGGGGCGGGGGTGGGAAAAACGGGAGGACTTTCCGAATCTTACGGGAAAATTTTCCCACCGCTGGGCACGGCAAAGTTAACTTTTCTCCAGCGATTGAGTTGGTTTTATTCCCCACGCCGTGGGGCTATCGATTAAAAAAAAAAAAGTCTGCCTCCAGTCTTTTCCACTCGCTTTTCGGAGCTACTGCTTAGGTGAAGTCCGGCTTTAAATTGCACGCGGTAACCAACCTGCGTTTATTATTTGTGAGGGGGGAAAATGGGGGAGGGACCTCGAGTGTGGGACCATAATGGTGGTATGTGAAGGCATGTTTAAAAGTTGGTATCATTGTGTAGCCCTGGGACATATACAGCTCCTAAGCATTTGGCAAGAAACTTGTTTGGCCGCTCCTCTGACTTTCTGAGATGCAAGGAAATCCATGCTCTCAGATGTTCGTGGGGTGGTTTTTGATGCGAGATCCGTTGATGGGTGAAGCTGAGGATGAGATCCCTGTGTCCGCCCCCTCCCCCGCGGGCCTCCTTGTGCAGGCCCTCCCCCCGCGCGCCTGATTGTGTGAGAAATCAAAACCGTGTTGATGGTGATTCCAGTGGCCTGGAGGGAAAGGCGACCTCATTCTCTGATAAAGATAACTGCTTCTCTCTAAACTGGCAAAGTAATGGAAAATAATTTAGGTAAAGACTGGTTGCACAACATCTTGGCTTAGTTTTAGCAACCCAGAATCTACTTTCCCAGAGTAGTTCTCTTAAATACCTTCCCTGCAGCCATTTCTTGTCAGCCTGGGGGGTGAGGGGTGGTGGTGAGAAAGGAGTCGGCCTGAACAAAGCATTGTATTTTTATTTAATACTTTAATAACACCTGTAAACAGTAGGAATGTGGATCCTAGGCCTCTGTACCCTTTGAATAGTGTAGTTCTAATGCTTTTATCGGAGAAGGCAATGGCAAGCCACTCCAGTACTCTTGCCTAGAAAATCCCATGGATGGCGGAGCCTGGTAGGCTGCAGTCCGTGGGGTCGCTAAGGGTCGGACTCGACTGGGCGACTTTACTTTCACTTTTCACTTTCACACATTGGAGAAGGAAATAGCAACCCACTCCAGTGTTCTTACCTGGAGAGTCCCAGGGACGGGGGAGCCTGGTGGGCTTCCGTCTATGGGGTCACACAGAGTCGAACACGACTGAAGTGACTTAGCAGCATGCTTTTATAGCATCATGTGGATAAGTGAAATAGATGTAGTTCCCCCCGTCTTCTGTTTAGCCTAGGAGTAAGGATCCCACCTACTAACACAGGAGACTTGGGTTTGATCCCTGGGTCCGGAAGATCTCCTAGAGGAGGGCATGGCAACCCACTCCAGTATTCTTGCCTGGAGAATCCCATGGACAAGAGGAGCCTGGCAGGCCATAGCCCATAGGGTCGTAAAGAGTCCGACTTGACTTAGCAGGCAGGCATTCTATCTACCTTTATAACATGTCATTTCCTTTTTCATCTAAAGTGAGCTCTAAATATAAATACTTGAACTGTAAGAAGGTAAAAACTCTCTCCAAGGGTGAAAGAATTACATGAGATCTTCTCAGTGTTAGCTACCATCACTGACACCTTTTCTTCAACTGTGCTCTTCTCTAAAGTTTTGTTTGCTAGAGAAGTGCTTGTAACCTAGTCTTGGTGCCTTGACAGAGTTTCTTGCATTCTTCGTCCAGTCATTTCTGAAATATTAGGGGTCCTTGTCTGGTTCTAGAACCTACACTTTCGTTCTCCCACTTTTCTGAGTTGTGTTGCTGTGAGTTGGTGAATCTTGGTCACAGGTAGGGGAGAGTCAAGAAGGGCCTCCCAGTCCTTCCTGAAGTGTTTGTGATCAGCTGGCCGCCAGGAGTGACTTGGAAGCACAGGTGCCTGAGGGGCACCTGTGACCCACCTTCTGGCCTGTAGAGAAGGTTCCCAGGAGCAGGACAGATGATGGTGCATGGCTCTCATAGTTAAGTTGTATGGGTTAGCGAAAGTTAAAATATTTAAGAACAAAGGATGTTGAAGGCTGTAGGTTGAATATGAATTTATTTGGTAATGCTTGTCTTTTTTATCCTTTGTGTTCCACCAACTCTGACAACCCATTTCTTCCCTAAGCTACACAAAGCCATTTCTTTTTTCTGCGTACTACTTTGAGGTATGGCTGGAACTAAGCAAGTATTTGGGGGGAGGCAGCTGAAACTCCAATACTTTGGCCACCTCATGCGATGAGTTGACTCACTGGAAAAGAGTCTGATGCTAGGAGGGATTGGGGGTGGGAGGAGACGGGGACGACAGAGAATGAGATAGCTGGATGGCATCACCGACTTGATGGACATGAGTTTGAGTGAACTCCTGGAGTTGGTGATGGACAGGGAGGCCTGTTGTGCTGATTCATGGGGTCGCAAAGAGTCGGACACAACTGAGCAACTGAACTGAACTGAAGAGGCAGAAGGCATTGGGTGTTTTTGAAGACATGGCATTACAGAGGGTTCTAATAAGCCTTGATCAGGGATACAGAGGTTGAACATTGTGTAGGACATAATGCATCTACCTCCTCGTAGAGCTTACACAAAACAGGAGCTGAGGAAGGTAGAGATCATATGCTGGTTTACATTAAGAAAATCTCATCAGAGGATGACTTACTATGATCTTTATTTGTCTCACCTTATAAGTGAGGGTTGAGTGTTGGGTGACACCCATGTGGCACTCTTCTGAAATGGCTAATATGGGGACACTTGAATGATTTACAAGTTTCTACCTGTTGTCCTACTTACAATGGCTAGGAAAGCTGAAGCATTCTGGTTTGGGGAGTGGGGAAGGTCTAGGACGGTAGGTAGAAGTGATGAATGAATAAAAGGGTGCTGCCAGGTGGTCATTACAGACCACTACTGTTTTGAGTTTTCTGTTTTCTGGAATCTTTGTGATTCCCCCAGGGTTATTTTTTCTTACTCCCTGTAAGTCTCTTCATAGACAATAGCAGCAAAGCTCTTACCATCAGATGTGTCTCTGTGCTTCTCTTGTGTGGGTGGAACAGTGAGCAAGAAAGGGTGAGGAGAATTTGCCTGGCCCCATAACTGAGCTTGGGGAAAGGAAAGTAAGGACTCAGAGGGTATCTGACTGAAGAAAGTAGGGTGCCTGGTGTGGGGAATAGTATTGGAGCTTTGTCCAATAGGAAATACCTATGCATTCATTAGTACTCTTCAAGCAATAAATAATTTAATCTCTGTCCCAACCCAGAAGCAGTGGTTGAGCCCTGTTGCCCATGGGGTTTTTATCCTTTGATATTGGCTGATAGGCAAGGAAACACGACTCTGGAGTGTTTTTTGGAACAGGTGACAAGGTAATATGGTACCAGCATGGCCAGTACCTTGTGTGTTCAATCTCCTGGGAAAATCTTTTTTTTTTTTAATTTCAAAGTTTCAGAACTTTTTATTCTGATACAATGTTACAATCACAGAAAAGTTGCAAAAATAGTACAAAGAGCTCCTGTATTCCTTTTACTCAAACTTACCATTTACTAACAGTTTGCTCCCATTTGCTTTATCATTTGCTCTGTTTTCTTTTATGACCCATTTGAAAGTAACCATTGAGATATTTGTCAAAGGCATCCGCTCATGAGGGTGGCTCAAGTGCAGCTGCTGGGTATAGCAGAATATTGGTGAGTGGTCTTCCTCAAGTTGTAAAATACACATTTGTAAATAACATGGAATCTCTGGTGCTAGATATAGAAATCATTATCAATTGTAAAAGTGGTTAAGATAAACTCCCTTTTTGTTGTCATTTTTGTCAAGTTTGTTTTTAGCTATGCCAAACTTTAATATTTTCATGAAAATTCATTCCACCACTCCCCAACTTATTATACATTCTCCAACATTTTAATTTCTTTAGCAAACCTGTTTGCTAGGGGTATAAGAGGTGAAAGATATTCATCCCCTTGAAAGCTCAACATCCAGTGGAAAGGTAAGGAAATCTACCATCTCAATCAAGGGGAAGAGTATTCTGCTGAAGGAATTTACACGGCTGATTGGAACATCAGGCTGGTTAAGGATTTGAAGAGTTAAATACCTGGGAGTCATTTGGGAAGTATGTAAATATGAAGATTCATTTTTTCTGATGCTTGCTGCTCTTAGTTGACAAGGTTCATGAGTTAGAGAAACCTTTGGTGTCATATACAGCACAGGCTGTAGGGTCATGCTAACTTGATTTTGACCAGTTACTTCACTGTGCCTCGGTTTCTTCATCTGCCAAAACACACTTTTGAGGTAATAATTGCTCTATAAGCATTCATCTTCCCTTCCAGAATTGCATTATGGGGGAAATAACATGAAAGAGATTAGATATTAAGGTGAAATCCAAGGAGGTGTTTCTATTTTTCTACAAGTAAATATCTAATTACTAATTGTACTAAATTGCGATGAAGATTACTATGAGATAATAGCAAATAACAGCAGTGATGATTTGTTAACCATTTCTTGTGTGCTAAGCATTGTGCTAAGTGCTTATCACAGGGTATCTTTCTGAGATATGAGGCTCAAAGAGGTGAAGCAAAGGTAACTTGCCTAAGGTCAAACAGCAAGTAAGAGGTAGAATGCTTCAAAGAGGGAGATGGAGACCAGCATGGTGCCTTGGATCCTGAAGGCTTAGCAGGGAAAAGCAGGGTAAAAGAGAGAAGGGATTGCCAGGCAGAGGGAACAACAGGTGTTGTAAGGGCACTGAGGTGGGAGAGAGGTGGAAAGGATCCAAAGAGGTTTGGCTAGGACCTGGAGAAAGAGATGAGATAGGCAGGGTAAGATTGACATGGTCTTAGGGGACCTCGTTAAGGAGCTTGTGTTTTCCTCCAAGGGCTGTCGGAGGCTGCTCGAAGGTGTTTCTCTGTGTATGTGTGAATCCAGAAAGGCATCTCCTGAGGCCTAAACAAAAGTGGCTTAAGAGAGTCATTTCCCTTTTAGTGTCTCACTTAGTGATCCAATAGAGGCAATGTTTCTGGCCCAAATGTGTAGATCTTAAACAGTTTTTACTGCCCACCGTTAATATGGCTAAAAAGAGTTGCTGTGATGCTGGAAGAAGCTGGTCCTGTGGAATACTTCTAGAAGGAGATTTAATTGGGCTCGTATTACCTGATGCTTTTTAGGCTGCATTGAGGGAGCTCTTTCAGCTTTCACCAAGCCCTGTCAAATGGGGAAACAAGTAGAATTGAAAGAAAAAGTAATTCCTGGAAACCTGAGTTCATGTTAGAAATGGAAATGTTGACTGTAAGAGTTTGGTTTAAATATATCACGATAAAGATGCTTCATTGACTAAATGGAAATTTTTTGTGTCGTGTGTGTGTGTGTGTTAGTGTGTGCCATCTGTGATGGCAGACAGTGCATTTGTGAGAATCCAGGAAGACTCGGGAATTTTTTCGATACTTATATATTTATTCTCATCCAGGTACTGCAGGTTTTTCTGTTTGGAACTATTATGTGCAGAGTAAAATTCATGGGGAAGATCTGTGTTCTCTTCCCCTTTCCATATGTATTGGACCACAGACATATTTACTTTGGAGTAGCCTATGTCAGTTAACTTTTTTTTGGAGGAGGGGAGGGAGGGTGGTTAGCTGGCAACTGCATGATCTAGGATGGCCTTTCTCATACATCTGGTAGTTGCCAGGCTGGTTGCTCTAGGAGGCCCTAAGCTGGGATGGTTCATCCTCACTCCAAGTGGTCCCTCATCCAGCTGGCTAGTTTGGACTTGTTAACATCATAGTCTCAAAGGAACAAAGAGTAGCAGATGAGAGCAAGCACCAAGGCACTTCTCAAGTGTCTGTTTGTGTCACATTTGATACTGTCCCATTAGCCAAACCACAGAAGTTCCTTGGCCAAGCCCAGAGTCATTGTGGGAGGGGACCATCCAAGGCGTGGACACAAGGAGATGTGAGAAAATTGGGGACCATTACTGCAGTGATGCATATTAATGCATATTAATGAATGCATATTAATGAATATAATCTCTTTTCCTTTGATAAATCATTTTAAACACTTATAAATGTAGTATATTCTTTTTATTGCCACACCACACAGCATTGTGAGATCTTAGTTCCCCAACCAGGGATCAAACCTGTGCCCCTGGCATTAGAAGCACAGAGTCTTAACCACTGAACCACGAGGGAAGTCCCAATGGAGTGTATTCTTGAGACTAAATAATACAGTTGTGCCATCTCTCTTTTATCGAGTTTGAAGCTGAGTGATGGTTTTTCTGGAAGGAGGCCAAAGGGTGACAGTGTGGCTCAAGATATAGTCTCATGAGTGGCTTGGTTGCTCACTGATCTTATGTGGCTATTATCAAAGGAGCCCCTGGGTTTCCTCAACCTCTGGTTCAAGCTTTAGCACAAAAACTGTAATGTGCTAGACTGCGCTAGATTTTGAGGTCAAGCAAAAAGATAGTTAATTGGGAATCCATCACTACCTGAAAGATGAGAGAAACATTTGCAGCCTTTCTTCATAACCTTTATGTGAGTTACAGTTTTACCTAAGAGAAGAAATGCTTATTTGGGCATTATAGTAAGGACAAAATATTCTGTTAGGTATGTTTTATTTGGTCAAAATTTTAAAATCTCTGTGGTTGCAGTGAAGAATCCACCGTTGTGCTACAGAGTTAGTGGCCAGTGATTAGTAATTTGGGGCATCAGCCTTTGGCCTTTGCTTGTGACGATTTTAGAAGTAACACCTTTTACATACCTGAAATAGACTTTGCAACCAGCTTGTGGCCTGAAATATATTACATGAAAATTCAGCTGGATCCTAGTAAGCACGTAGGGAAAACTGAGTAGAAGGCTTTATTTTGCACATCTTAGAGCTCCAGAAAATTGCCTGGTGATAGGATCTCATTTTCTTTTTTTTTCCTCTTAGGATAAAAATTAAACATCCCTGATATTTTAAAAGTCAGTGACTTGGAAATAGCCATCAAAATTATAAATGCACATATCATTTGACCCAGCAAACACTTGGAGAAATGAATTCAACGAATACTTGCATATTACTTGGAGTACTGCAAAAGAGTGGTTATAGTCTAAGGATCAATCAAGGCTTGATTTCTACAGTAGAATATTACATTGATATCACATGATCTTTAAGATGTACAAAATGAAAAATAAAGCAAGAAATAGAGCTCTGTATATTGTATACTACCATTTGTGTATAATAGTGGGGCAGTCGGAGAAGGCAATGGCAAGCCACTCCAGTACTCTTGCCTAGAAAATCCCATGGATGGAGGAGCCTGGTAGGCTGCAGTCCGTTGGGTCGCTAAGGGTCGGACTCGACTGGGCGACTTCACTTTCCCTTTTCATTTTCACACATTGGAGAAGGAAATGGCAACCCACTCCAGTGTTCTTGCCTGGAGAATCCCAGGGACGGGGGAGCCGGGTGGGCTTCCGTCTATGGGGTCACACAGAGTCGGACACGACTGAAGTGACTTAGCAGCAGCAGCAGTGGGGCAGTGATACATGCATTTTTGCTTATATAAGCATAAAATATTTCTGAAAGGATATTCAAGACACTGAGCTTTGGGGCACACATGGCTGAGGTAGAGGGAGGGAAGGAGACTTCATTGCATAGGCTTTTTTGTATACTTTTGGAATTTTAAGCCATGTGAATATATTACCCTATTTTAAAAATTAAGGACATTTATCTCAAAAGAAATGGTGTATGGTTATGGTGATATGAACTTCTGTTGACCTGGTCAGAACTATCCTTGTTAAAAAATATATCCAGCCAGTTTTGTTTCCTAGAAATGCCTCAGAATAGCATACTTCTGAATTTTTAACTATAGCCCTACCTTTTCCAGAATGTCATATGAATGGAACAGATGCAATATGTAGCCTTTTTTGGTCTTCTCTTACTTGATTCATCTAATAATACTTTTTCCTTTTTATCATTGAATTGCATTCCATTGTATGGATGTACCACAATTTGTTCATTCACCTGTTTTAGGACACAACTTGGTTGCTTCCAGGCAATTATGAGTAAATCTGAATAAACATTTTGTATGGACATAAATTTTCAGTTCACTTGGGTAAATACCTAGGAGTGGGATTGCAGAGTTTTAATAAGAAACTGCCAAACTATCTTCCAAAATGGTTCTGTATCATTTTGCATTCCCACCAGCCATGAAAATGAGCGTATGTCAAAGTTCATCTTCCTGTGTATGGATGTCCAGTAGTTCCAGAACCATTTGTTGAAAAGACTGTGTTTCTCCATTGAATTGCTTTTGTACTTCTGTCAAAAATATGACAATGCTTGTGTGGGTCTATTTCTGAGATCTCTATTCTGATGAATTGATCTGTGTGTCTATCACTTTGCCATTACCACACTGTCTTGACAGTAGCTTCATAGGATTCTTGAAATCGGGTAATATGAATACTGTTATTTTTTCTTCTTTATCAGAGTTGTAGTGGTGAGAGAGGACATCCTTAGTTTGATCCAATCTTGGAAAGTATTCCATCTCTCACTATTAAGTATGATGTTAGCTGCAGGGTTTTTTTTTTTTTAACCCTCTTGTGCTGAAAAGGGCTTCCCAGATGGTATTAGTGGTAAAGAACTCACCTGCAAATGCAGAGATGGAAGAGATGTGAGTTCAGTCCCTAGGTCGGGAAGATCCCCAGGAGGAGGACATGGCAACCCACTCCAGTGTTCTTGTCTGGAGAATCACATGGATAGAGGAGCCTGGCAGGCTACAGTCCTTGGGGTCACAAAGAGTTGGACATGACTGAAGAGACTTAGCATGCCACACACTGGAAAGATTTAATACAGCAGGCCCAAGGCTACTATCATTAGAAGGCCTGCTTGAAAGATTGACCCTTGGCTGGCATCTGGGAAATTGGCTTTTCAAACATTTTTTTAATAACATTTTTAAAATTTTTATTTGGTTGTACCAGGTCTTGGTTGCGGCACACACAGTCTTTGATCTTCATTGCAGTGTGTGAATTATTTAGTTGCAGCATGTGGGATCTAGTTCCCTGACCAGGGATCAAACCCAGGCCCCCTGCGTTGGCAGTGTGGAGTCTGAGCCACTGGACCACCAGGGAAGTCCCTCATTTTTGAAACATTTTGAAAAGAAAATATTATACATTCATTTATTCCTTTCCCAGTGCTTTTCATTTCTTTATGCTAATCCAAGTTCCTACCTTATTCATAATCTTTCTGCCTGAAGAATTTTCCTTTAACATTAACTTTTGTGCCCGATATACTGTCAGTAAATATTTTGTTTCTGTTTGAGAAAGTCTTTTTTTCCCCTCACTTTTGAAGGACATTTTCATGGAATGTGAAATTTTCATGGAATGTGGACACTTCTTTCCTCTCTCCACTGTTGCCTTACTTGCATGGTTTCTGATAAGTCTGCTGTAATTCTTATCTTGTTCCTCCATAGTTAATTTGTCTTTTTGCCTCTGGTTCCCTTCAATCACTTTGTATTTGCTTAGGTGTGGCTTTCTTTTTTTCATATTTATGCTGTTTGGTATTCTCTGAGCTTCTTGTATCTGTGATTTGTTGTCTGTCACTAATTTTGAAAGTTCTCGGCCATTATTTCTTCAAATAATTATTGTGCCCAGTTCTCTTTTTTTTATTCTTTCTGGGGTTCCAATTACAAGTATGTTATTCTGTTTGATATTGCCCCACAGTTCTTGAATGCTGTGTTCTATTTTTTCCTCTTTTGTCTCTTTTCATTTTTATTTCTATTGACCTGATCAGTAAACTTGATCTATATGTTCACTTATTCTTTCTTTGTCTGTGCCAGTTCTACTGTTGGGCATGGTGTGTTTTTACTGTTTTTTTTAATTGAGCATTTCCATTTGATTCTTTATCACAGTTAACACCTCTTCGGTGAAATTATCCATCTGCTCTTGCATATTGTCTACCTTTTCCGTTAAGAATCTTTAGCATAGTAATCATAATTCTTTTAGATTTCATTTCTGATAGCCCCAACTTCTGTGTCATACTGAGTCTGGATCTGATGATTGTTTTGGCATTTGGAATATCTTCCTGCCTTTTATTATACCTCATAAATAAGCTGAAAGCTGAACATGGGCAGGAAAACACAAGTTTCCTTCTGCTAGGCCTTCAGTGTGGGAATTTAAATTAATCTAGTCAGGAGTTGGCCTATGTTCCATGTTTGTTTTTGCTATGGGCACCAGAGATTTCTGATTCTTCTAGTGATACCTTCTTTTTGACTCCTGCTTAGCTTTGGGTTTTTCCTTGTGCTGTTTCCCAAGAGCTATCTCTTATAACTCAATTGTATTCCACCATTGCTAACTGAGTAGCTGGTTTGCCACGTGGTGGTTGGTGGGGGATGAGTAGTTCTCTGATGATTTGATTAATTCTCAGGCAGGTGCTGGAACTGCCTTTAGTGTGTCTTGAGTGTGTCCTTCACAAGATTTCCTGCCCCTCTTCCAGGGGTGGAGCTTCTTTTTCTTTTACCTCTGTTCCTTCTCCCAGCTGCAATGAGTATCCACCAGTATCCTCAATCCAGAGATTTTAAGTCCACCCCTCAAACCCCTGCAAATTAAGCCTTTTGTTCTGTGTGATAGATAAAGGAAAGGGGTCTGGGTGGATTTCACAGTGAGTACTGTTTTCCTCATCCAACCAGCACCTTGGTGGAAACTTTGACGTTTTTTCCCAATCCTCCCTGTAGGAACCTTGTGGGATTCCTTTTGGTAAAACTTGAGGATGGGAAACCCCACCCCCACAATGTGGAGCCCAGGAACTTCATATTCTCATGATGTTTCCATACTCTGGTCTCCAGTAATTTGTCAGAATCTCTAGTTAAATCTTCCTACCAGCTTACACGTTCGGATCCTGTGTCTATCTGCAGGCACCAATCTCTTCAGATAGTGGGATGGTGGTTTGCCCTGTGATTTCATTTCTCTGATAGGGCCATTGGACATATCAAGAGGAGTCATTGATTTTCAGTGGATCCAGCTTCTTCCTTGTTGTAAAGGTGGAAATGATGGCATCCCAATAGTTTACATGACCGAACTGACACTTAAGTCCTCAAAGTAAGTTTTACTCTACATAAATGTCTAGTGTGCAGCCCATAGAAACTTAGTGCAGGTTAGTTTTTTCCCCTTATTTTTATTTTTCTCATACCCTTGAATTTTATAGTTGTATGTTTAGGGAGCCAGGAATAATTGATTCTGGTTTGGTTTCTGCCTATTTTAAACTTTAAAAACCTCTATACCAATGGCAGTATGTTAAATGTTTGTCTTGCTCTCTTCCAAAATTCTGTGTGTGCCATTGTAATTATTGAGTATGTTGTTAGCACTCAATAATAATTTGCTTCATTCAAAATTAGAGCATGGTTTAGCCTTTCTAGATCATAGGGTTTGTTGGTGACCATGTGTTTGTCATTTTTATTCTCCACATTTCCAGGTGCAGTTCAGTTCAGCTAATATTTGAGTACCCACTGTGTTATGAGTGAGGCACTAAGTGTTAAGTAGAATACAAGCCTAATCTGGTAAGTAGAGTAACCAAGGGGGTGCCTGAAGGCAATGGAAGCCCCATGGGTAGAAATATATTGCAACTTTGGAATCATCTCCATTTTAATTGAGAAGGACTTTTTAAAATTCTTTAAAAATTTTTGTTTTTAATTATACTAGTGATGCATGATTGCATTCTAGTAAAAACTGAAAAGTTGTGGAAAGAGCCATGGTTGTCCATGACATCCTTATGACACTCTCATTCCATCACGTTCTCCTTCCCAGAGTTAATTTTGGTTACATACTTTTGTTTTAGTCTGCAAATTGCTATATTAAATATATCATCTAATAAGTTTACTGAAATACTTCTAATATTTTTTGACTGTGCCACATAGCATGTGGGATCTTAGTTCCCCAACCAGGGATTGAACCCGTGCCCCCTGCAATGGAAGCACAGAATCTTAACTTGGACTTCCCTCAGGGAAGTCCTGTAAAATCCTTTTATTTTTAAGGAAATAAGCACCCAAATTCATTTAACTTTTAAGGAATGTTTATTAGAGGTAACTGTCATCATTCCGATTGGATGTGTGGCCTAATCATGGTTCTTTGCTTCACGTTATAATTTAACTCTTCTAATTTTTAAACCTGAAAACTAGTGTTGGTGATACGTTGAACTGTAGAAGGTTATTGTGAATAAATGAGAAATACAGAAATTAGTATTGACTGAAAAGATGATGACCTGTTGCCTTTTTCTTTATCATACAGTATATATGACTTTTGGGGGGATGTGTCTAGTTGTGTGGATTTTGACACATGTATATAGATCAGTGTAACCACTGCCAAAATCAAAGTACAAAACAATTCCATCACTTTAGGAAATTCCTTTGTGCTACCTCTTTCAGTCACATTCTGTTCCCACCCCAACTCCTGGCAGCTACTGATCTGTGCTCTATCATACTCTAGTTTTGTCACTCTGATGTCACATAAATGGAGTCAGACTATATGTAATCTTTTGAGTCTTTTTTTTTCACTCAGCATAATGCTTTTGAGATTCATCTAAATTGTGTGTTTCAAATGGCTTGTTCCTTTTTATTATTGAGTAATCTTTTATTATATGAATGTACCACATTTTGGTTGTTTCCAGTTTTGGGTGATTATAAGTAGAGCTGCTATAAAAGTTCACATGCAAGTGTTTGTGTGCACATAAATTTGCATTTTTTTCCTAGGGTAAATACCTGAGGGTGAGATTGCTAGAATTACACTGCCATTCATGGTAAAAACTAGTTAGCTAAAGTTTGAATGCTAGAATGGATAGAATAGCAAAGAGCCAAGTTGTTTAAATCTTGCTTTTGCCTTTTTCTAGCTATGCAACCTCGAGTGATTTTAACCTCTTTGTGCCACAGTTTCTTTATTTGTATAGTTTTAATTGAGTTGTTTTTTTTTTTCCTGGCCACACCACATGGCTTGTGGGATCTTAGTTCCTTGACCAGGGATCAAACCCACACCCTCTGCATTGGAAGGTAGAGTCTTAACAACTGGGCTGAGGGGGAACTCCCCAGTTTCCTTGTTTGTAAAATGAAGTTCATATGGGCTTCCCAGGGGGCACTAGTGGTAAAGAACACACCTGCCAATGCAGGAGACACAAGAGACACTGTTTCGATCCCTGGGTTAGGAAGATCCCCTGGAGGAGGACATGGCAACCCACTCCAGTATTCTTGCCTGGAGAATCCCATGGACAGAGGAGCCTGATAGGCTACAGTCCATGGGGTCACAGAGTCGGACACAACTGAAGTGATTTAGCATGCATGGGATTATTGTGTGGAATTAATGGCATATTAAGAATAAAATGCTGATCAGTGTCTGGCAAACAAATACTTCATCATCTCATGTTTAATAGAACCTTTACTTGTCAGAAACATTTACCGTTAGACAGTTAAAATGGAGAAATTAAATAATCCATAGTGGTGGCGTGTTTGGTAGGCAAGTCTTCAAAGCATGTTGTCTATGAGTGAAATCTTAAAAGTTGTCCTTAGTGGTGAAAAAGTTTAGGAACATATAGATGTATGAGAGTCCTATATAATGTCTGAAGCTTGGACCCACTTTTGGACAAGCCAGATGTCCACTATTAATGGTTTTCCTTGTCCTCCCAATGTTAAAGAATCAGTTCACCAAAAATTTAGTGTATTGCTATATTTTATAAAGAAGCTGCAGAAAGCTCAGAATCAGGTAGTTCAGAGTCAACTAACACTCTTTGAGTGCTTGCTGTATACCAAGCCCATGTCTAGACACTTCTCAAGTATATAAATCTGAGTATCTTCCCCATGAAATAAAAATAAATGTTATTTTTATACTTTTTTAAAAAGCTAACTGTTAAGGACACTAATGAGGCATGATTTCTTGGAACCTCCATGATATGAATGAACCATTTATGATTTCTCAGATCCTAAAATAAAGCACATATTTTTAAAGGAAGTCTCCCAAGTTTTGAAGAGCACATTGAGAGAATTGGCAAAAACTCAGCATGCCCATTCAGATCTCTCCCTAGAACACTATGTCATTAGAAAATGCAGTGGAGGTCCCTTTCTTGCATAACTGCTGTATACTATGGTCTGGCTCAGTCTGAGCAAGCACCAAGGGCAGAGGAGATGTGTTTTCCCTTGAAGAACTTTTTCCTATCCTGTGATGTACTCACAAAGGGCCACCCATTCACCTACCAGATAGTAGGTGAAGCCCTGTGTATGCAGAAAGGAACCTAAATATCCTTTCTTTTCCTGTCAGTTGAGTTGTTTGTAATGTTTTCACATGATACAATCCATCAACTGAGGACAGTTATTCACCTGGAATTTCAGAGCAACTAGGTGGAACAGTCTGGGAAGTCATTTCTGAATTGTTTCCTCACTGCCTCCCCTCTACCAATACCACCAACACTCCAGCACTCCAGTTTACCTGCAGCCTTTCCTCACAACTGGATCATCCTGTCCTCTTTGCCCTGCCAGTCAGTCCTGCCTGGGCCAATTCCAAATTCTTGGAAATTCTAGCTTAGCAGGAGATTCCCCACTTCCCCAAAGGCCACTCATTTGGATGTAATCCTCTACACCATATTCTCTCATTTTAAGTCTTGTCTTTTATATTCACTTTGGCACCTAATGCCATACTTCCTTACTCTGTGACTTATTTCATATACACATGACCTGAAGGTTACAACTAGACTGCCACTCCCATGGTGCTGCTGCTGCTGCTAAGTCACTTCAGTCGTGTCTGACTCTGTGCGACCCCATAGACGGCAGCCCAACAGGCTCCTCTTTGTCCCTGGGATTCTCCAGGCAAGAACACTGGAGTGGGTTGCCATTTCCTTCTCCAGTGCATGAAAGTGAAAAGTGAAAGTGAAGTCGCTCAGTCGTGTCCGACTCTTAGCGACCCCATGGGCTGTAACCCATCAGGCTCCTCCGTCCATGGGATTCTCCAGGCAAGAGTACTAGAGTGGATTGCCATTGCCTTCCCTTGGTGCTAGGAAGCCTTCAAATTCTCTACATTTTATCTCTCAGAAATACCTGAAACAGAATTGTTGCCTGCTGATGTTTTTATTTTCTATTGAAGTATAGTTGATTTACAATGTTGTGTTAGTTTTAGGTGTACAGCAGAGTTACTCAGATACATATATATGTATGTATATAAATGGCACTAATGGTAAAGAACCCGCCTGCCAATGCAGGAGACATAAGAGACGTGGGTTCAGTCCCTGTTGGCTCAGACAGTAAAGAATCTACCTGCAAGGTGGGAGACCCGGGTTGGATCCCTGGGTTGGGAAGATCCCCTGGAGAAGGGAATAGCTACCCACTGCAGTATTCTTGCCTGGAGAATTCCATGGACAGAGGAGCCTGATGGGCTGCAGTCCACAGGGTCACAGAGTGTCAGACACGCCTGAGTGACTAACGCACACACATACACAACACATACTCTCTTTCAGATTATTTTCCCTTATAAATTATTACAAAATATTTAGTAGAGTTCTCTGTTCTATACAGTAGGTCCTTGTTGGTTATCTATTTTCTGCCTACTGTTTAATTAACTAACCAAATATCTCTTCTCACTTTGTGTTAAAAAATCACACATAGCATATTCTAATGGCCACGTAAGTCCTGTGGAAAGCAGTAATTTGGGGGAAAGATATTTTCCTATGCTGACAATGTGAAAAGTGTAGCTGTACAGTCTTCCTGGCAGAGCATGGCTTCACAGTATAGATTACAGTCAAAACTGCAGGCAGCTTTCACCTGGCTCCATCATGGTTTCCAGCATTATCCACGACCCCTTGCCCACTTAGAATATTAAGGAGCACTAGGATTTTTTCTTTTCAAGTATAGACAAAACTTTGACTGTAAACAGTTGTATCCTACTTGTCACACGTGAAACTTGCATCTTACACAAGAGAGAGGGATGTGTGTGTGTGATGAGTCTAAATTTAGCTCTCTCTGGAGAAGGAAATGGCAACCCACTCCAGTGTTCTTGCCTGGAGAATCCCAGGGACGGGGGAGCCTGGTGGGCTGCCGTCTATGGGGTCACACAGAGTCGGACACGACTGAAGTGACTCAGCAGCAGCAGCAGCAGCAGGATAACCTTATATGCAGAGTACATCATGAGAAACGCTGGGCTGGATGAAGCACAAGCTGGAATCAGGATTGCCAGGAGAAATATCAATAACCTCAGATATCCAGATGACGCCACCCTTATGGCAGAAAGCAAAGAAGAACTAAAGAGCCTCTTGATGAAAGTGAAAGAGGAGAGTGAAAAAGTTGGTTTAAAAATCAACATACAGAAAACAAAATCATGGCATTCAGTTCCATCAATTCATGGCAAATAGATGGAGAAACAGTGGAAACAGTGGCAGACTTTATTTTTGGGGGCTCCAAAATCACTGCAGATGGTGATTGCAGCCATGAAATTAAAAGACGCTTACTCCTTGGAAGGAAAGTTATGACCAACCTAGAAAGCATATTAAAAAGCAGAGATGTTACTTTGCCAACCAAGGTCCGTCTAGTCAAGGCTATGGTTTTTCCAGTAGTCATGTATGGATGTGAGAGTGGGACTGTTAAGAAAGCTGAGCGCCGAAGAATTGATGCTTTTGAACTGTGGTGTTGGAGAAGACTCTTGAGAGTCCCTTGGACTGCAAGGAGATCCAACCAGTCCATTCTAAAGGAAGTCAGTCCTGAATATTTATTGGAAGGAGTGATGTTGAAGCTGAAACTCCAATACTTTGGCCACCGATGCGAAGAGCTGACTCATTAGAAAAGACCCTGATGCTGGGAAAGAAAGATTGAAGGTGGGAGGAGAAGGGGATGACAGAGGATGAGATGGTTGGGTGGCATCACCAATTCAATGGACATGAGTTTGGGTAAACTCCGGGAGTTGGTGATGGACAGGGACGCCTGGCGTGCTGCAGTCCATGGGGTCGTGAAGAGTCGGACACAACTGAGCGACTGAACTGATTGAGGATAACCAATTAAATCCAGAATAAACATTTTTTTATACTTCTACATAAGCCTACTTGTAATAACTCCAATTATTCCCTTTAACCCCTTGAGCAGAATCCATGTAAGCACTTGTCTTTAGGGAAACCATTTCTAGGCTGATTTCTTGCCATGATCTCTGTACCACTCCAGGTCCAACTCAACTTCTTTCTAAATGGCTGTTCATAAAGATGCAGGTTGTAAAGGCCTCTTCCGAATACCCACTTTTGCCACTAGGCCACCATGTACCCCTCACTGCTCACTGCATAGTAGGTATGTCTGTACTCCTGAGAGCCTAGCAGTTAAAGTCCCCCACAGCCAAGTATAACCTTTCCCATCATCCTTACCACTTATGTCTGAAATCCTCTCCTCTACCCATTGTACCCAAGTGTACATTCACTAGAGTCTAAACATACCATGAGTCATCCTGCCACTCCGTCTGTACTGATTCTGCCTGAAGTTCTTCACATTCCTCTGTTTGTTCTATCTGCATATTTATCAGAATCTACTCAGAAGCTCATATTTTTTTCACCTCAATTGTTCCTCCCATTTCTCAAGGCTCAAGAACTATGTGCTCAGCACTTATATTCCCAAATGGGATAGTGTGATAGAGTGCTTAGTGCCCACCCAATCTTACATCTCTGTATATATACCACTTTACAGTGTGACTTTGCAGCTCCTCCCATCAGGAGGGTGGAATCTATTTCTCTACTCCTTGAATCTGGGCTGTTCTTGTAACTTGTTTTGGCCAATATATGCAGCATGAGTAACTCTGGGTGACTTCTGAGCCTAGATCTCAAGAAGTCATGTAGCTTTCCACTTTTCCCTGGGAACTCTGAAGTAACCATGTGAGGAAGCTCCAACTAGTCTGCTGGAGGAAGAGAGATGGTGTGGAGAGGCCATTCAACAGCCAACCATTAGACGTGTGAGTGAGGCCATCTTTATTCAGCGCTAATCATATTGCCGGATGACTAACCTAATGAAGGACTCTAGGAAGGACTAGCAACCCACTCCAGTGTTCTTGCCTGGAGAATCCCAGGGATGGGGGAGCTTGGTGGGCTGCTGTCTATGGGGTCCCACAGAGTGGGACACGACTGAAGTGACTTAGCAGCAGCAGCAGGAAGGACTAGCAGAAGAACCACTCAGCTGATTCTTGCCCAAATTGCTGACGCAGAGAATTATGAGTAAATAAAATGGTTGTTATTTTAAGCCACTAAGTTTCGGGGTGAATTGTTTCACGCAGCAATAAATAACTGAAAGGGCAGATTTTGTTCTACTGTATTCCTGGCTTCTAGAGAGCATGTCCATGATAGGTTTTCAGTAAGAGATTGTGGATCACTGTCATCATGGTGTCATTCATCTCTTAGTAAGCAACCAAACTTCTCAGTCCTCATGTCTCTCCCTGGCTCTCAAACAATTCAGAGCTTGAGCTCAACATTGTCTTCCAGAATGACACCTTGTAGTTCTTTTTTGCTCCACTGGACCAACATCCATTCACTTGCTCCTTTCACATCCCTGTGACAGGTTGTATCTCTTAGCTCTATCCTGCATCCCTCACTACTTACCTCATTCACTAACTCTGAGGGGCCAACCCATGGACTGCCTCAGTGCCATAAAGCTGTTCTCAACTTCCCAGCCTTCCATCATCACTCTGAACCCTCACTACCTGACTCACACGTGCTTATAGTTAGGAGAGACCCAAGAGATTGTCTGGGACAACCCCTTCTAGTTATGAAAGCGGAAAGAAGTTCTCAGATAAGAAATAATAATAATAAATGGCTTATTCATTGTCACATGGTGGCAGTCTCAATACCAGAACCTACATGTTGCGTAGATTATCACCCAGTAGATTGCTTATTTACGCTTGGTTCCTATGTGTGCAACTGTGCCCTATGATTTAGACTGTGGACGTTCTTTGGAGACAGACATAATATCTTTAACTTCTGCTTTTTTACACTCTCCTGCTATCCCCAAAGACTAACCAGTAACTATTGGACACATCAGTAGTCAATAAATACTTGTTGATTAATTGACATTTAAGAGGAAATTATGCTTGGAACTGTTTTGTATTTTGTTTCTGATGGTAATTGCAACCATAGGTATTTGTCAAAACTTGAACTGTATATTAAAAAGGATAAATTATACTGTGTGTACATTTTTTAATTAAGGTATAATTCAAAGCAATTATGCTGAAGAGATCTATTTATTTGATAAAAGTGGCTAAATGTATAGGTAATGTATTACTGTGAGAGAATAAATTTGTACATAATAAGCACTCAATACTGTTAGTTTCCTTCCTGTACACAAATGCTTCGTGATTACCTGTCAAGACTGTGAAAGAAAGCATTCCTGTCCTAGGAGGTGCCTGGATCTCAGATGACTTCTAAGATCCTGTGATTGGTTTGAAAGGTAAATAAATTATTATTTTGGAATGTATGTGTAAAGTAAAATACAGAAATGCTACCACACTATTCTAAAGGTGAGCCCCCTAGAACATTAATTTTATTTCCAAAGATTTAGACTCACATATACAACTATTAACCCTCTGTTAATAGAGATTATTTTATTTTTATTTTATTTATTTTTTAAAATTTATTTATTTTAATTGTGGGCTAATTACTTTACATTGTTGTATTGGTTTTGCCATACATTGATATGAATCTGCCCCGGGTGTACATGTGTTCCCCATCTTGAACCCCCCCTCCCACCTCCCTCCCCATCCCATCCCTCTGGTTCATCCCAGTACACCAGAGATTATTTTAAAACTTAAAAGTAATACAAAAGAATGATCAAATGTCCTTTCATTGTCATCCTGGAGCATTGTCTGAGAGGCCCACCCAGGGATTATTTAGTTCTCTAGGGAATTACATCTTTGCTTGGCTTATTATTCACTGATGATTAGGATCTAGACCTTTTGAAGAGACATGTTAATTTACAGATTTTTGTCTGGTAGAGATGAAAAAAATTTCTGTTTGGTAGAAGAAATAATCCCAAAGACTATGGATTAACTGTCCTATAGTGCATTAACCACCTTTCTATCTAATTTAGCTATCTTATTTTAGCATTTTTACTTTCAGTATCTGTATATACTGAGTGTCTCAAGCATTCTTTGAATCAGCCTTGCATAATTCTGGGTCCCTCACTAATAAATTAGTCTTTGACTTGTTCATTCTGTATTTGCATATGAGTCATGTTTTTAATTTTGAAAATTACATTTTGACACTCCAAACATCCTGCAATGTTGTCTGTGGACCATGCCCCATCCTATACAAAGTCACTGAAATCTACTGATTGCTGGTTTTAATGCTGTATGAGCACCTTGAGATACATTTTTGATCATGCTGGTACCTAAAGAGGTCTTCTCAGGAAAAAAAACTAAGTATCTCTGCAAGTGCTCAAGAAAACTGCAGAAAGACTTTCTGGAACTACTCCCACAAAATTGGAAACTGATGTTCTTTCCTATCATGTTACTGTCCTCTATAAACCAAGAGGATGGCATTAAGAACCTTTGTTTTAGAGATCCAGAGCAAACAGACTCACACTGGGCCCTTCTTTCCTGTTAAACACTAATCCTATAATCCGCTTTTGCTAGTAATGGTCATAAAATAACTATATTGGGGCACTAAAAATTGATAAACTAGCAGCTGCCTCAAAAATCTAATAGCTTTGGCAAAATATACTGCAGCTTGTTGTGATAGAGCCTCCTTTTCCCTAACAGGTTTTATTTTAGCACTTTATTTTTCACACCACTGAAATTAACAAATTCAGCAAATGCTCAGTGAGTTCCAGGTACTAGGCACTACTCAGTCCTGACTGCCCTCACCCCCTTCCCTAAGTAGGCTCAGCTAGTACTCAGTATCAATCATTGTTTTTCAGTTGTCCAGGATGAAAATGGAGACTAGAACCCGAATGTAGGGTTGCAGTCTGCCCTGTCGTCACCCAAAAGATTTAAAATGGAGTCAAGCAAAAGAATGGATCTGTTTCACTTTAAAACAATTTAATGATCTACAACACCACTGAATATTAAATGCATACAGATTCGAAACATCCTGAGAAACAGGAAGGGTGGGTTAAAACGTGGTTCACAAACAATCTGGTATTTATAAATATTCTGAAATCAGCTTGACAACTTTATTGAAAGAGGTATGAAACAAGTATCTTCCAATAAATACTCAAACTCAGAAATAATCCAAATGTGCCCTTTCTTAGAAAGACCAAAGTGCCAAGTTTCCATGCAGTGCAGGGAATCCTCTGCAAAGGAAGTCTGAATCAAAATTCTAAAACACCAGAGAGGAGGGGGTGAAGTGGGTTGAGGATGTGGAACAGGAGTAGGAGAAATGTTTTTCAACCTACTTTTTCTCTGGTGATTATTAAAACAAAATTCTGTAATAGTTCACAATAAAATGCTTTTGAAAAATAATCATTTTGGGCCAGCTTTTGCCTTGGGATGTAGGGAGCTGGAAGTAGTGTTGCTCTTACCCTTACAATTTAGCCAAACTAAATGAAAATTCATGACCTTTATCGAGTCCATCAGAGAGTAGTATTTTACTCAAGTATTTGTTGAGAAGAATATTTGTTCAAGTATTTCTGTTCATTTTTAAATTTAGTAGTTTTCTTACTGTTGTGTTTTGAGAGTTTCAGGGGTTTTGTTGTTCTGTTTTGTTTGGCTGCACTGTGTAGTATGTGGGATCTTAGTTCCCTGACCAGGGATCAAACCCATACCCCCTGCATAGGAAGCGAAGAGTCTTAACCGTTGGATGCCAAGGAAGTCCTGTTCATGTTTTGTTAGATTTACACCTGAATGTTTCATTTCTTTGAAGCTGTTGTAAGTGATATATTTTTTAAAGATTCAGTTTCTAGTTTATTGCCACTGTATAGAAATATGATTGATTTCTGTATTGACCTTATATCCTGCTTCCTTGCTAAGCTCTTAGTTATAGGACTTAAAAAAGTAAATTCTCTGATATATTCTAAGCAAACAATCATGTTTAGGAGTAGGGATACTTTCATTTTCTTTCAATCTGTATACCTTTTATATATTTTTTGTCTTTTATTTCATAGGCCAAGATTTCTAGTATGAGCTTTAATAGGAGTGATGAAAGAGTACATCTTTTTCTTGTTTCCCCTTTAAGTTCTTTATCAAGTTGAGGAAGTTCCCTTCTTTTCCTAGTATGCTAAGAGTTTCTATTACAAATGCATTTTGAATTTTGTCAGATACTTTTGTCCTCATCAACTGATATGATCATTTGTTTTTTCTTTCTTAGATTCAATATGTTGATTACACTGATTGACTTTCAAATACTGAACCTGCCTTGCATTCCTGGGAAAAACCCCACTTGGTTGTATATGTGTATTCAGTCGTTCAGCTGTGTCCAACTCTTTGTGACCCCCATGGAGTATAGCCCACCAGGCTCCTCTGTCCATGGAATTTTTCAGGCAAGAATACTGTAGTGGGTTGCCATTTCTTCTTCCAGGGGGTCTTCCCAACCCAGGGATTGACCTGCATCTCTTTGCATCTCCTGCATTCACAGGCAGATTCTTTAACACTTGTGCCACCTGGGAAGCAAGGTGTTAGGTTGTGTGGTTTTTTGGGGTTTTTTTGCTGTTAGATTTGGTAATATTTTGTTGAGAGTTATTTTCTGTTATATTCCTGAAGGATATTGGTCTATAGTTTTCTTTTTCTATTATATTTGTCTGGGTTTAGTATTAGGGCTTTATAAAGTGAGTTGGGAGAAATTCTGTCCTCTCCTGTTTTCTAGTAGAGCTCTTACAAAACTGGTGTTATCTTTTCTTTAAATATTAGTTCAAATTTGCCAGCAAAACTATCTGGGCCTGGGCATTTATGTCTAAAAAGATTTTTAGCTATGAATTTAATTTCCTTAATAGAGCATTATTCAGGTTACCTATTTCATCTTCAGTGAGTTTTAGTAGTTTGTGGGTTTTTGAGCAGTGTATTTTATTTAAGTTGTCTAACTTACATGCATAGAGGTATTCATCATAGTATCCCCTTTATTATCTTTTTACGTCTGTGGGGTCTGTAGTGATAATCTCTTTTGTTCTGCATATTGGGTAATTTGTTCTTTTTTTTCTTTCTCAGATAAACAAGAGGTTTATCAATTTTATTGCTCTTTTGAAAGTACCAGCTTTTGTTTTCATTTATCTTTCTCTGTTGTTTTTCTGTTTTCAGCTTCATTGATTTCTGCTTTATTTTGATTATTTCCTTTTTCTGCTTGCTTTGAGTTTATTTTGCTTTTTTTTTATAGTTTCCTCAGGTGGAAGTGTAGATTATAGCGGACCCTTGAACAATAGGGATTTGAACTGCATAGGCCCATATATATGTGGATTTTTTTTCAGTAGTAAATACTATAGTACTACATGATTGGTTGAATTCACAGATGTGGAACTGCCAATACAGAGGAACAGACATTATGGAGGAACCATGGATACGGAGGGCTGACAATAAGTTAGATAAGGATTTTCAACTGTGCAGAGGTTTGCCACCCCTGGCCCCTGCATTGTTCAAGGGTCAACTGTATTTATATGAGAGCTTTTTTATCTAAATGATTATTTATTGCTATGAGTTTCCAAGTCAACAAATTGAGTTATGTTGTATTTTCATTTTTCTTTAATTAAAAATATTTTCTAATTTCCCTTAAAAGTTTATCTTTGATTAATGAATTATTTAGGTGCATGCTATCCAATAGCCAAGTGTTTGGAGCTTTTCCTCTTATCTCTCTGTTGTTGATTTCTGTTTTATTTTCTTTATAGTCATAGAACATATTCTTTATGATTTCAATTCTTTTATATTTGAGGTTTGTATTGTGACCCAGGATGTGGTCTCTCTTGTTGAAAGAATATATATTCTGCTATATTCTGCTGTTGTTGGATAGAGTGTTCTGTACATATTGGCTAATTCTGCTTGGTTGATAATGGTGTTCAGTTCTTACATATTCTTGCTGATTTTCTGTCTACTAGTTCTGTATATTAATTAGAGGGGAATATTGAAACCTCCAACTATAACTGGATTTTTCTGCTTCTGATTTTAGATCTAAGAGTTTTTGCTTCACCTATTTTGAAGCACTGTTGTTAGGTGTGTATACATTTAGGATTGTTAAGTCTTTGAGGTGAATTAAATAACCCTTTTAGCATTATGATACTCCCTTTATATCCCACTTTATCCTTTAGTTTAATATACATTTATTCTATTATTACATATAGTTGAACAGCCGCTACACACAAAAGTATATGATTTAAGTTTTTTTTTTTTTTTTTTTTAGTGGGAAGGAATATGGGTCTCAGAAGTTTTTGTGAGCCTACTACATGTTTTCTGGCAGTCATTTAAGTGGATTTTTAAAAGCCCTTTGAAGAAAATATGATAAAAGTTGGTTCAAGAAAACCAACAATTAGATTTAAAAATTAAACTACCTGTTAAGATAGTAAACCAAGAATTGGAAAGAATGGGGGCAATTCCTTTTCCATATTTCCTATATACCCAAATTCACCCTGGGAAACGGAAGCCTAGTCTAATGGGAAGACATGATGCAAGCAGAGTGTGGTGGTATGCCCAGCCACAACTGGTGGCCTGGCAAGTTTGTGGAATGATGAGGCTTTTGAGGATAGTTTGAGCAGGGATGAGAAGGATAGCTGTAGGCAACACACAAAATTGGAAACCAACTGAAATTGTGTTGACACCAACTACATGACTTTTCTCAGTAGCCTTAAGGGAATGGATAAAGTGACTTGACCCATAATAACACTGATTAGACTTTGCAATGTTATTTTTAAATAAAACCAACCCTATTTCCCCCCTAAGGTGGCTTAGAGATTTCATAATGGTCACCAAGTAATACTGCAGATAAAACATTAAAGTTTTGATCCAAGCTTTTTCTGTCCTCCCGCACTTGAAAGGTATTTGATGAACACCAATTTCCCAATCCCAGCATTACTAGGGAGAAGGCAATGGCAACCCACTCCAGTATTCTTGCCTGGAGAATCCCAGGGACAGAGGAGCCTGGTGGCTGCCGTCTATGGGGTTGCACAGAGTCAGACACGACTGAAGTGATTTAGCAGCAGCAGCAGGATCACTAGTTTACAAATCTTAGGGCTAATTAACTCCCTTCTCATTTACCTAATGTGCAGTTTCCATCTGTTTCAGTAACCAGTGTAAATAGCATGATTATTTTGCATGAAGTTCAATATTCTACAGATCCCAGTTTTGTGAGTGAACTAGGAATTCCCACCTTTTATGTGAATTTCAGTGGTACCATGGAGGCCAAAGCATTTTAATTTAGGTTAGCCAGGATGTTTCATTTGTAAAACCCTCTTGCAACAGGTTTATTCAATTCTCTTTAAAATGGTGGCATTCCTTTACTTTTCACCTTTCAGAAGCAGCAATTACATAAATTGAATATTAGATTAAGTCTAAAAATGTGGGCCCTATCAACTTTCATTGTTTTTCTGTATATGATCATGATAAAGGATTAAGACATCCTTCACATTGCCAAGGAAAATCCAATTTTAAAAGTTTGTCCTTGCCAAACTCCATAGAATCGCCACTTCAGAGTAAACCAGCAGAGCATTGCATCACCCCCAAAAAGCTGTAGGTTTCATCACATGCACCAATAAATCTGCACGGCTAGTTTCTGCACTCTTCTTTTACAGAATCTATTTTATACTGATTGTAGCAAAGAGCATTTTAAACACAGACATATCAACTCTCTCATAAAGCAAAAACAAAGGCATTTCCCATATTAGAAACAAGATACACCATCACTTAAAGTCTTCAAACATTACTGCACTTTAATTTTCATAATTTGACAATGCATCCAGTGAAACAATCTGCAGAAAACTAGTTTTAACAGACAAATTAAAAAAGCACTTTTAAACAGACATTTATTAGGTAAGAATTTTACATATATTACTTACATTAATGGTAATGGTAGAACTGGAGAGTATTGTACCTTTATCCCTGTACTTTTCTTTGCTCTGAATTCTTTCTTTTGATTAGCATTTGCATCATATCTTTTTTCATCTTTTACCTCTCATCTACCCATATCATTATATTTAAAATTATTTTCTTATAGTCTGTGTAGTGAGGTTGTGTTTTTTAAAATTTGTTCTGACAGTCTCTGTCTTCTAATTGTATGTTTAGACCATTACAATTAATGTTACTGATATGCTTGGTTTAAACCTACCGTTTTATTGTTTTTTGTGTTACCTCTGTTATTATTTCCTCTCTTTTCTACTTTCCTGCCTTTGGGGCTATTTGAACATTTTTAGTGCTCTATTTTAATTCATCTACTGTGATTTTGAGTTTATCGCTTGGCATATCTTTTGTGGTTCTCTAGGGATCATAATATCGGAGAAGGCAATGGCAAGCCACTCCAGTACTCTTGCCTAGAAAATCCCATGGATGGAGGAGCCTGGTAGGCTGCAGTCCGTGGGGTCGCTAAGGGTCGGACATGACTGGGCGACTTCACTTTCACTTTTCACTTTCACACATTTGAGAAGGAAATGGCAACCCACTCCAGTGTTCTTGCCTGGAGAATCCCAGGGACAGAGGAGCCTGTTGGGCTGCCATCTATGGGGTCGCACAGAGTTGGACACGACTGAAGTGACTTAGCAGCAGCAGCAGGGATCATGATATACAGCTTTGCACAGTCTACCTAGAATCTATACTTTACCACTTCAAGAGGAATGCAGAAACCTTACACCCTGTAGGTTCCTTTATCCTCTCCCCTTTATATTTGTCTTATGTATTGCATCTACACGTTTGAAAATCCCTTCACACATTCTTATTATTTTTGCTATCAGCTGCCAAACACATTTTAAATAATTCAAGAGAAGAACAGTCTGTTATATCTACCCAAATTTTACTATTTATATTGCCATTTCTTCATTCCTAATGTGGTAAATTTCTTTCTGTTGTAATTTCCCAACTGACTGAAGAGCTTCCTCTAACAATTCTTTTAGAGTAGATTGCTGCTATAAATTCTCATTCCTGAAGGATATTTTTGCTAGATATAGAATTGTATGTTGCCAGTTCTTTCTTCCCCACACTTCAAACATGTTGTGTCATTTCCATCTGACTTCCATGGTTTCTGGTAAAAGAAATCCACTGTAATTAAAATCTTTATACCCTGATAAGATAATGTGTTTTTCCTCTGGCTGCTTTCAAGAATTTTTTTCTTTGTATTTATGTTCAGCAGTGTGATTTGGATATGTCTGAAAACAGGTTTCTTTGGGTTTATTCTGTTTGGGATTTTTCACTGCTCAGGCTGTTCAAAGTCGTCCAATGAGCAGGCTGTGGATTCAGAATACATTGGAATAATAATGACAGAATACTTCTTATGAAAGTATATTTGTTTCATAGGGACCTTCACATAGTAGAAAAGAAATTTTTCTGTATATCCCACATAGAATTTAACATTAATGAATTATAGTTGTAATTCCTGCTCCCTTTCAGTGATGTGGAAGATTATTGCAAATGGACTAGAATGGAGAGAATTGAGCTTCAGAGAGAATGAGTTTTGTACTTTTACAAACCTAATAAATTTGCAGGTCTCTAATTTAGTGTTCAAGTTCTGCTTACATTACTGTAATATGTTCTTATTCACTTACAGAATTTATCCCTCCTCCAAAGCTGAAATTTTAACATAAGTTTATGATGAGATGCATGACTTTACTAGCGTGTGAGATGAGTGCAATTGTGCAGTAGTTTGAGCATTCTTTGGCATTGCCTTTCTTTGGGATTGGAATGAAGACTGACCTTTTCCAGTCCTGTGGCCACTGCTGAGTTTGCCAAATTTGCTGGCATATTGAGTGCAGCACTTTCACAGCATCATCTTTCAAGATTTGAAATAGCTCCACTGGAATTCCATCACCTCCACTACCTTTGTTCGTAGTGATGCTTTCTAAGGCCCACTTGACTTCACATTCCAAGATGTCTGGCTCTAGGTCAGTGATCACGTTATCGAGACTATCTTGGTCGTGAAGATCTTTTTTGTACAGTTCTTCTGTGTATTCTTGCCAACTCTTCTTAATATCTTCTGCTTCTGTTAGGTCCATACCATTTCTGTCCTTTATCAAGCCAATCTTTGCACGAAATGTTCCCTTGATATCTCTAATTTTCTTGAAGAGATCTCTTGTTTTTCCTATTCTGTTGCTTTCCTCTATTTCTTTGCATTGATCACTGAGGAAGGCTTTCTTATCTCTCCTTGCTGTTCTTTGGAACTCTGCATTCAGATGCTTATATCTTTCCTTTTCTCCTTTGCTTTTCGCTTCTCTTCTTTTCACAGCTATTTGTAAGGCCTCCTCAGACAGCCATTTTGCTCTTTTGCATTTCTTTTCCATGGGGATGGTCTTGGTCCCTGTCTCCTTTACAATGTCACGAACCTCCATCCAGAGTTCATCAGGCACTCTATCAGATCTAGTCCCTTACATCTATTTCTCACTTCCACTGTATAATCATAAGGGATTTGATTTAGGTCATATCTGAATGGTCTAGTGGTTTTCCCTCCTTTCTTCAATCTAAGTCTGAATTTGGCAATAAGGAGTTCATGATCTGGGCCAGTCAGCTCCTGGTCTTGTTTTTGCTAACTGTATAGAGCTCCATCTTTGGCTGCAAAGAATGTAATCAATCTGATTTTGGTGTTGACCATCTGGTGATGTCCATGTGTAGAGTCTTCTCTTGTGTTGTTGGAAGAGGGTGTTTGCTATGACCAGTGCGTTCTCTTGACAAAACTCTATTAGCCTTTGCCCTGCTTCATTTGGTGCTCCAAGGCCAAATTTGCCTGTTACTCCAGGTGTTTCTTGATTTCCTACTTTTGCATTCCAGTCCCCTATAATGAAAAGGACATCTTTTTTGGGTGTTAGTTGTAAAAGGTCTTGTAGGTCTTCATAGAACCGTTCAACTTTCGCTTCTTTAGGGTTACTGGTTGGGGCATAGGCTTGGATTACTGTAATATTGAATGGTTTTCCTTGGAAACGAACAGAAATCATTCTGTCGTTTTTAAGATTGAATCCAAGTACTGCATTTCAGACTCTTTTGTTGACCATGATGGCTACTCCATTTCTTCTAAGGGATTCCTGCCCACAGTAGTAGATATAATGGTCATCCGAGTTAAATTCACCCATTCCAGTCCATTTTAATTCACTGATTCCTAGAATGTCGACGTTCACTCTTGCCATCTCCTGTTTGACCACTTCCAATTTGCCTTGATTCATGGACCTAACATTCCAGGTTCCTATGCAATATTGCTCTTTACAGCACCGGACCTTGCTTCTATCACCGGTCACATCCACAACTGGGTATTGGTTTTGCTTTTGCTCCATTCCTTCTAGAGTTACTTCTCCACTGATCTCCAGTAGCATACTGGGCACCTACCGACCTGGGGAATTTCTCATTCAGTATCCTATCATTTTGCCCTTTGATACTGTTCATGGGGTCATGAACAGTCATGCTCAAAATTCTCCAAGCCAGGCTTCAGCAGTATGTGAAATGTGAACTCCCAGATGTTCAAGCAGCTGGATCATGGAGAAAGCAAGAGAGTTCCAGAAAAACATCTATTTCTGCTTCATTGACTATGCCAAAGCCTTTGACTGTGTGGATCACAATAAACTGTGGAACATTCTGAAAGAGATGGGAATACCAGACCACCTGACCTGCCTCTTGAGAAACCTGTATGCAGGTCAGGAAGCAACAGTCAGAACTGGACATGGAACAACAGACTGGTTCCAAATAGGAAAAGGAGTGCGTCAAGGCTGTATATTGTCACCTTGCTTATTTAACTTCTATGCAGAGTACATCATGAGGAACGCTGGGCTGGAAGAAGCACAAGCTGGAATCAAGATTGCCGGGAGAAATATCAATAACCTCAGATATGCAGACGACACTACCCTTATGGCAGAAAGTGAAGAGGAACTCAAAAGCCTCTTGATGAAAGAGGAGAGTGAAAAGGTTGGCTTGAAGCTCCACATTCAGAAAACAAAGATCATGGCATCTGGTCCCATCACTTCATGGGAAATAGATGGAAAAACAGTGGAAACAGTGTCAGACTTTATTTTTTTGGGCTCCAAAATCACTGTGGATGCTGATTGCAGCCATGAAATTAAAAGATGCTTACTCCTTGGAAGGAAAGTTATAACCAACCTTGATAGTATGTTAAAAAGCAGAGACATTACTTTGCCAACCAAGGTCCGTCTAGTCAAGGCTATGGTTTTTCCCGTGGTCATGTATGGATGTGAGAGTTGGACTGTGAAGAAAGCTGATCGCTGAAGAATTGATGCTTTTGAACTGTGGTGTTGGAGAAGACTCTTGAGAGTCCCTTGGACTGCAAGGAGATCCAACCAGTCCATTCTAAAGGAGATCAATCCTGGGTGTTCATTGGAAGGACTGATGCTAAAGCTGAAACTGCAATACTTTGGCCACCTCATGCGACGAGTTGACTCACTGGAAAAGAGTCTGATGCTGGGAGGGATTTTGGGCGGGAGGAGAAGGGAACGACAGAGAATGAGATGGCTGGATGGCATCACCGACTCTGTGGACATGAGTTTGAGTGAACTCTGGGAGTTGGTGATGGACAGGGAGGCCTGGCGTGCTGTGATTCATGGGGTCGCGGAGAGTCGGACACAACTGAGTGACTGAACTGAACTGAACTGATGATGAGATGCTGGTTTGAAATGTCTTCTTTCTAAAAAAATTCAGGGAAGGTCTGAAATTTTAAATTCCTTCAAGGAGGCATCAAGTCTTGGTTTGAGCAAAGACTGGTACACTCTAGTGTGCCCGCTAAATCTGTCCCACTACCTTTTTTTGTACAGCCCATAAGCTAAGAATGGGTTTTTCTGTTTTTAAATGGTTGAAAAAAATCAAAAGAAGAGTATTTGATGATATGTGACAATTATATGAAATTCAGATTTCAATGTCTGTAAGTGAAATTTTATTGGAACAAAGCCATGTTCATTTATTTAAATAAATAAATATCTGTGGTTTCTCTTATACTGTAATGGCAGAGTTGAATAGTTAAGACAGAGGCTGAGTGGCCTGCAAAGCCAGAAATATATACTGTCAGGTCCTTCACAGAAAAAGTTTGCTAACTCCTTATTTAGAACAATGTCCAGTGAATTGAGTTAGGATGTCATTGATCTGAACTGTGTGAAAAGGGTAGCTGGAATTCAAACTTTGCTCTTTGAATAAGTGTCTTAGGTTTAAGAAAAGTAGAAGATAAGAATTAACTGGTTGCAGTACTAGTCTGTTGACATTAGATGTTTTCAGTTCTGCAATATTCTGTTCTTTTAAAAGTAGCCCTTCAGGAAAGCCTGCATTTGCAGCACCATAAACAAACCTGGAAGGCATTATGCTCAGCGAAGTAAGCCAGACAGAGAAAGACAAATACTGCATGGTATCACTTACATGTGGAATTAAAAAGCGGGGTGTCAAACTCATAGAAACAGATTAGAATGGTGGTTGCCAGGGGCTAAGAGGTGGGGGAGATGGGGAGAGGTTGGTAAAAGGGTACAAATTTATACCCTTTTAAGGTATAACCCTTTATAAGGGTTATAAGATGAATAAGTTCTGGGGATGTAATGTACAGCATGGTCACTATAGTTATCAATACTCTATTTTATACTCGAAAGTTGTTAAGAGAATGCTAGCTACCATGGTCTCAGTGGTAAAGAATTAGCCAGCAATGCAGGAGATGTAAAAGACAGTGGTTCAATCCCTGGGTCAGGACAATCCCCTGGAGGAGGAAATGGCAACCCACTCCAGTGTTCTTGCCTGGAGAATCCCAGGGACAGGGGAGCCTGGTGGGCTTCCGTCTATGGGGTCACACAGAGTCGGACACGACTGAAGTGACTTAGCAGCAGCAGCAGCAGGAGATGTAAAAGACAGTGGTTCAATCCCTGGGTCAGGACAATCCCCTGGAGGAGGAAATGGCAACCCACTCAAGTATTCTTGCCTGGGAAATCCCATTGACAGAGAAGCCTGGCGGGCTCCAGTCCATGGAGTTGCGAAAGTCGAAGGCCACTTAGTGACTAAACAATAAGAGAGTAGATCTTAAATGTTCTCACCACAAAAAGATAAAAAGGTAACTGAGAAGTGTTAACTTGATGGTGGGAATCCTTTCACAATGTATCAGTTCAGTTCAGTCTCTCAGTCATGTCCGACTCTTTGTGACCCCATGAATCACAGCATGCCAGGCCTCCCTGTCCATCACCAACTCCCGGAGTTCACCCAAACTCATGTCCATAGAGTCGGTGATGCCATCCAGCCATCTCATTCTCTGTCGTCCCTGTCTCCTCCCGCCCCCAATCCCTCCCAGCATCAGAGTCTTTTCATGAATAGGTATATCAAATCAAATCATCACATCATACATAATTTTATTTGTCAATTATACCTCAGTAAAACTGAGGGAGAAAGTAAATAAAGGGCAAAAAAGTAAAATTTTCTTTCAGATCAGGAGAAATTGATTAGAAGAAAAGCCAGAACTGTTTCTACCTGGTTGAAGATGATTGTCAGTTGGAGGTATTTATTTGAGGCCCAAGTGTGGGGGACTTTGGGAGGTTTTCTTGGCTGGACGAGATAAAAGTCATTATTTAAATTTTGTTTTCCTGCTTTTCTGGGCTTTTTTGAGTCTTTTTGTTTAGTACTAATGAGAGGAAATGGCTGATCACTTTTAAATGAAGAGGAAAGCCCAACTCAGACCAGGAATCATTGCCACTCAAACCAACCCCTATAGGTGGGCCTTTCCTCTGGGCTTACTGACCTGCCTTGCCAGCTGGCATCAGAAGTCCATTGAGATGTTCATGGCCTGTTTCTGCTATAACCTCTTCCCTCCATCTCAAGGATCAAATGAACCACATCTGAATTATGCACACATTTAAAGACTTTTTTAAGTCTGAGTGAACTTCTGTTGCCCATTAAAATTTAAACATCTCAGTTGGGTTGCCTATCATAGAGTTCCTAGCAACAACCTATTTTAAATGCACAATACATGTTAATTTTTAGGGTAAGAATGTTATCTTAATTTAGAAGGTTACCTTTTAGGTGACAGGAAAACAAATCTCTGTATTATGCATGCATATGTATTTTCTATGTATATGTGTTCTATAATTATATATCCACTCTTGGATGTATTACTATCATGAAATATAGGTGTTCTGAATGTCCTTGGCCACACCATTCTGGAAGTGAAAGCAGGGTTTGAATAACAGTCCCTTAGACTTTTGCTATCTCTGTTATAGTTCTACAGCTTCCAGGGAAGTCTTCAAACATATCCAGTTTACCCTGAAGGTATCTGGTATTTTCCTGAGTAGGTATTCTAGAGCTCCAGGTGTCATCTCCCTCCTCTCCTCTTTGCTCTTAGCACCTTTGGTGACCTCTGGGGCAGGGTCCTTGATGGGCTTCTAGTGTTTTCAGCTGCTATAGTTTCTCCTGTTGTTTGTACAGCTTCCAGTGCTGCAAACACCACTGACATGCCTGATTCTGTCCACATGGGTGACCCAATCATACAGTACCCAGTTAAGGGTACTGGTGTCTGTGCTATGACTCTTGACTCTCTCATCCTCCTGCTGCAACTGGAGTTTCTGGGGCTGTGGGGGCTGCATGTCAGCTTGTTTAGATTTCTTTTTTTTTAAATTTATTTAATTGGAGGCTAATTACTTTACATTATTGTATTGGTTTTGCCATACATTGACATGAATCTGCTCCGGGTATACATTGTGTTCCCCATCTTGAACCCCCCTCTTTTACTGGATTCGGAGCCAAGTCCTTGAAAGCTAAGCTTTTACATAAACCTGAATAACACACTTCCCTCCCGTTTTCTGAGTCATTTCTCTCTCATACCTTGGGGTATTGCCTCTAGATCCAGTTGATGAGCTACCATCTTCCTTGGGAACCCCTTCTTTACTAGGGAATTCTTGGTCCCTCAAGAAACTAGATTCTTAGTAAGATAGACTGCACACCTGACAGGTGAGAATCCATTGGTGTGTTAATCATATTCTACTCAAGTTAGGCCCCTCTGTAAGTCTATGTGTAGGTACTGATAATAGACGCCCTGTGGTACATATCCTTGAAGAGATTTTAAAACTGGACAGCTACTATAGGAAGCCCAGAGCTTAATTTCTACTTTTACCTAAACTGGGCCATCTCTTGCATTCATCTGAGATGTTAGCATTGGTTTGGCCTTCTCTCTGCCCAAACATTCTGCCATGTACCACCTGGTGCCCATTTTAGGCCTGAGTTGTTGACCTACCTATCCAGTGTTCCTGTTTCATAGAAGTTGACTGTCATTCTTCCCAAATCTTCATCTACTTTTGTATCCTATTCCAAGAATTGTTATCCTCTTTTTTTCTAGTTTCTTGAGGCAAGTGCTTTGATTATTGACTTGAGACTCTTCTTTCCTAATGTATCTAGTACTATGAACTTCCCTTCTAACACCACTTTAGCTGTGCCCCACAAATTTTGATATGTTCTATTTTCATTTTTATTTAGTTTAGTGTATTTTTAAAATTTTCCTTGATATTTCCTCCTTGACCCATGGCTTATTTAGAAGTATGTTATTTACTGGGATTTTCCTGTTGTCTTTCTACTATTGATTTCTGATTTGAGTCCATTATAGTCAAAAATGCACTTCACATGATATCAATCCTATTAAATTTGTTTAAGCTTGTTTCATGGCCCAAGATATGATCTATCTTGGTATATTAACTATGGGTGCTTGAAAATAATGTAATCTGTTGTTTGGGATGCAGTGTTCTACAGATGTGAGTTAAATCCTGTTGGTTGACTGTGTTTGTTGAGTTCTTCTATCAGTATATCCTTGTTGATTTTCGGTCTACTAGTTCTGTCAATTGTTGAGAGAAAAATGTTGAAATCTCCAACTATGACTGGATTTATCTGTTTCTCCTTTCAAGTCAATCAGTTTTTGTTTAACATATTTTGCAGTTCTGTTTTTTTAGAGCATACACATTTAGGATTGCTATGTCTTAGTAGATTGACCCTTCTATCATTATTTAATATTCTTCTCCATCTGTGGTGATTTTCTTTTTATTCATATTAATATGGCCACATCTGCTTTCTTTTGTATAATATTTTACATTACAAAAAATATCCTTCATTTTTTTCACTTTCAACCTACTTATATCCTTATATTTGAAGTGAGTTGTCACAGACAACATATAGATAGATCATGTTTTTTAACCCACTCTGCCAGTCTCTCTCTGTCTTCTGATTGGCTTATTTGGACCATTTATATTTGCTGGTCATTCAGAGACCAATAAAATATCTTATCTATAGAACGTATTTTCTAGATTTGTGTCTAATTTCTTCATGAGTGACTCTTAAATATATATTATAATGAAAAGCTCACTAGATGAGGAGCCAGATGTCTTGGGACATAGGCCTTCCTTTGCCATACAGCAATTCTGTGACCTTGGACAAAGGATATTAAACAGATCCATCTAAAAATGCTCACTGAGTTTCTGTTGGACGCTAAGTTCTGGGTTATGTACTAGAAACGTAAAGATAAGACATGACACATTCCACCTTCCTGGAATTTAGAGTCCACTGGGAGACATGTACAAATGATCAAATGATTACACGGGATGAATATTATGGTAAAGTTTAGTATGGGCATTTTAAAGCTTGGTAGTGGGAGAGGGGATTAGGTAAGGCTTCCAACAGAGACTATGACTGTGCTGAATTTTAAATGACTGGTAGAGACTGTCAAGATAAAATGGAGCAGAGGAAGAAAATTTAGAACATTTCTGAGTTTTTGTTTTCTTGTGTTCAAGGAGATTGGCAGTCCAATCAAAAAAAAAAATTCAGCTTCTCACCTCCTGAAAACACATCTAATATTGTGTAATCTTGATATCCTCAGGCCTTGGTGTCCTGTGGCTCTGTTTGTACCCAAATTGCATGGTTCTTGGTTCTACTGGCTCCTGCTGGTCTTTCAGGCTCCATCAAAGTGTTCATGGGGTATCTTACATGTCTTCATAAGTCAATATCAATTAAAGTCATTTTTCTTCGCAAAATATTTGTACAGTAGATGCTTAGGATAGATGGTAGGGAAAGGGATGAATCATAGTTTTTAAAGGACTATTAATTTATGTTTAATATTTTTCACATTTCTAATTCCTATATTCACCCTAATGGTATCTTTGTATAAAAGTAAGTTTGATAATATTTGTTTCCCTCTTCCTAAATAATGTTTGTATTTATTAGTAAGGATTAAATAAAAATTTTTTAAGTTCTTTAACTAGCTTAATCATTCTTAACTCCCTTTTTGAGAGTTCCCATGGTTTTTCTAATAATTGATGAATATATGTAATACAAAATACAGGAACTACAGGGTAACGTCCTTATAGTGTTCACCAGTGGTCATGCCTTTTAGAAGAGTATCTAGCTTGGGAAAACATGGAGAATAATAAAGAGTTGGAAAGCAAGACTTTAGAGTAGCTGGTAAAGCATTGTGATTATTGATTCTGCAAAAGAGAAGGTTGAGTGTACTCCTTCAGTACTTGGGGACATTTTAAACAAAATTTGGTAGTGGCCAATTATGAGTATTAAAAATAATATAAGAACTTTATTGCTATGATGGGTTTAGGAAAAGAAGGAAGTATTTCTAACAACTGTTGAGATGGATTCCAAAAGTATAGAGTACAATTTCCTAGCTGGGCCTGAGAGAAAATTTCAGTCTCCGTTTTAGGAGTTCAGGTAAATGTAGAGAAATTAAGAGGCAGTGGGGCAGGATTAGGAAGGGACATTCTTACATCATCGCCCAGCCTTCCCATAGAAGTAGCATGAACTAATGGGAGATATGGTTTTGGGAATCAGTCTATGGGTAAAAACCTCAGGTTCCTAATCCTTCACTGAGGCTCTTTTGTATAAATGTATAATATCATGTGACAGGTATGATTAAATGAATTAAAGTATATGAAGTATTTACCACAGCAAAGGGTACCCCCATAAGTATGATACCCCAATCCCCCTCTTTATATTCTGTCCCTAGCTTGGCTTCCCAAATTCACTGCCCATCCATCTCTTATACCACTCTATAATCTACAGAGTGAATATTCTAGTCTATACAGAATTACTTATTTCTTTGTTAGCTTGTTAATTTTATTTTGTTTTCAGCATGATGTGCCTTTCCATGCCATCATGTGTGTTATGCTCTTCACCTTGGAGAATTCATCTTGGTCTGGGGCTGGCCTTCCTCTTGGTGGACTCCGAACTCTAATAAGGGTGGACCCCTATACTTAGGGATTGACTTAAGGTCACTTAGCTCTTGCGATCTGATCTTTATAAGCCAAGATGGCAATTTATTGATATATAGTGGAAATTTAACTGATTGCATGTTGGTATGGTAGTCACCTCACACCAAATTGCAAGAGCTGGTTGTGCACATCACTTTCAAACTCCATGATGAGTGACATCATCTTAATAGCTTGAAACTGACCATGGTGAGAATATCTACATTTTAGAAATCAGTAAACTACAAGTCAGAGCTTTCCCCCACCCCCCTGGAGAGCCTGTTAAACATTTATCAGCATACCGCTGATACTATCTGTCTCTTTGGGCAGGTTGTGTGGGAAGCCAAACCATCTTCACAAGATTTTTACACATAAGTGTGGACTTGGACCAGGGACTTTAGTGATTCTCATATTTGATGTTATCAGCATTAGAGCTTTACTCAGTCCTTTTCTGAAACTGTGGTGTTCCAGTTCTTCAGCCCAGAGGGGTGGGTACTTGGACATGAGCCCTGTCTTCTCTGAGCCATGCTTAGATAAGAACTTCTTACTGTGTGACTTTCCTGTTTGCAGTCCTGATCTACTTTTTATTCTGTTTTTTTCCATCCTAAATAGAACATAAAATGTAATTTTATTTTTGCTCATAGCTGTAGTCAGTCATATTTCAATCCTGCTTCCCTGAAATGAAGTCAAACTTTTTTTTTTTTGCATCCAGGCCACTCCTAAATTAATTTGTTGGAAATTTTAGGTGTTGAGCTTTTTGGTCACCTGTATAGGCAGCATGAGGGTTTCCCCCATAGGTGTTCAATCACATCCAAATGTGGGTTTTACTAGTCATTTCTCAGAGTAAACACCTGCATTTTGCAATTCTAGGTTCTTGAGATGTCTCATGCTGAGAGATCCCATGCTGTTTGGTTGGTCCACATCCAACGTGGAATCTCCATACTGTCTCTGATAGATTTAGTCACTATCCTTGCATGCTCCTAGGAAATTCGGAGCCTTCCCTTCTTTTTCTGTTAGAAACCCTATCACCGTAGTAATTTGTTTTCCTCTCCTTATCACTCCACCAGAGCCGTGAGCTCCTTGAAATTACAGGCCTTGCAGTTTTATCTGTCCCTGTATCTGCAGTATTGAGCACGGTGTCAGGCCTGTGGGATCTCGTATGTAAATTTAGATTGTGGGTAAATTAACAAATAACATTCTTTGAAATTAGGGAATGTGGAAGTTAAGTTAGCCTGTGGGAGTTTTTAAAATTAAGATTCCTTAAGTCCAAATTTTAGATTGTGGGTTAAGAATCAATTCCAGACAGCCTTTTTGCCTCCTTTATAATATTTTTCAACTCTGATAATTGCTAAAGTATGTGAAATTGCCTTTGGGAAAATTCCCTATACAGGAAGGAACATGTAAAAGAATGTCACTCTTGGGTCTCCAGCTTTGTCCTAGAATTATGTGGGCAAATAAACTAATCCTACTATTTAAAGGATGGTTTCCTCTCTGTGGATAGACAAGGGCTGATTTCTTTGATGCTGATTCATGAAATTCTGCCTGTTTAAAGGATGCCTGTGTTCTCCCTGCAGTTGTTTTGTGGGCTCACTTTACTCACTGCAATTTTGACTTTATGTGTTCCTAGTCACTGCCAATGAAGATTCAGGTTAAGTACCAAGTGTTATTGATAGGCAGACAATAATTCAAAGGAAGGAAAGTTTACATGCTAAAGAAAGATAAAGGGGGCAAACGGAGTAGTGGTGGTGGTAGTGAGCAAAGAGAGAAAGCCTTAATTATATGTACATATAGCATAAGTGACAGTCTAAAATATAAGTGAAAGTAGAATGTACCTAAAGAGAAAGTGAATAGATCATAAGTGCACAACTCTATTCATAATCTCAAAGTGAGCACATTCATTTAACCAGTGCCCAGGTCAAGAAAAGGAACGTCACCAGCACCTCAGAGGGCCCCCTCCTGACAATGACTTACCCCTTCCCTCTACCCTGAAGGTTACCAAGTTAGTACTATCTTGAATTCCATCAATATGGATTAATGCCGTCTTTCCACTTTGTGTAGATGGAAAAAAATATATATAATATATCATACGATTTTTAAAAATCTATACTGTGATGAACATGTCTCATCTGAACATTCTCACACGTCTTTTAAGGAACAAATGTGTGCATTTCTGTTGGATATATAACTAAGAGTTGAGTCATAGGGTATGCTTATGATAAGCTTTAGTAGAAGTTGTCAGACAGCTTTTCAAAGCATTTATACTAATTTCCTGGAGAAGGCAATGGCACCCCACTCCAGTACTCTTGCCTGGAAAATCCCATGGATGGAGGAGCCTGGTAGGCTGCAGTCCATGGGGTCGCTAAGGGTCGGACACAACTGAGTGACTTCACTTTCACACATTGGAGAAGGAAATGGCAACCCACTCCAGTGTTCCTGCCTGGAGAATCCCAGGGACGGGGGAGCCTGGTTGGCTGCCATCTATGGGGTTGCACAGAGTCAGACACGACTGAAGTGACTTAGCAGCAGCATACTAATTTCCATTCTTGCCAGCAGCATACAAAAGGTACCATTTGTTCACATCTTCGATAACACTTGTGTTATTAATTTTCTGAATTGTAGCCATTCTAATGGACAGTAGCGGTATCTCATTGTGGCTTTATTACTTTTTTTTAAATATACTTCAAATGAATCCATTTTTTATTTTTAAACTTTAAAAAAATTTATTTATTTAACTTTACAATATTATATTGGTTTTGCTGTACATTGACTTGAATCCACTATGAGTGTACATGTGTTCCCCATCCTGAACCCCCCTCCCACCTCCCTCCCCATCCTATCCCTCTGGGTCATCCCAGTGTACCATCCCTGAGCACCCTGTATCATGCATCAAACTGGACTGGCAATTCGTTTCACATATGATAATATACATGTTTCAATGCCATATATCATCCCACCCTCGCCCTTTCCCACAGAGTCCAAAAGACTATTCAATACATCTGTGTCTCTTGCTGTCTCGCATACAGGTTTATTGTTACCTTCTTTCTAAATTCCATATATATGCAGTAGTATACTGTATTGTTGTTTTTCTTTCTGACTTACTTCACTCTGTATAATAGGCTCCAGTTTCATCCACCTCATTAGAACTGATTCAAATGTATTCTTTTTAATGGCTGAGTAATATTCCATTGTGTATATGTACCACAGCTTTCTTACCCATTCATCTGCTGATGGACTATTTTTAAACTTTTTATTTTGTATTGGGATATAGCTGATTAACAATGTTGTGATAGTTTCAGATGAACAGCGAAGGGACTCAGCCATACATATTCTATTTCTTTTTAAATTGAGATATAATTTACATACAATAAACTGCAAAGATTTTAAGTGTAAAGTTTGATTCTTAACAAATATATATACTCATGTAACTCACACCCTAGTCAAGGTGTAGATGATTTTCTGTCACCCAGAAAGAACCTTTTCATTTGACCCTCTCCAACCAGCAGCCATGATGCCAGTTTTTGTCACCATAGATTAGTTTTGCCTATTATTGAACTTTATGTAAATAAAATCATGCAGCATGTAAGCTAACATTTGGCTTATTAATATTTTGTTCAATATAATGTTTTTGAGATTTCACCCATGATGTTGTATGTATCAGTAATATATCCTGTTTTCATTGTATGAATGTACCAAAATTTGTTTATCTGTTCTCCTATTGATGGACATTTTGGGTTTTTTTTAAGTCTTTTGTTGCTGTTTGTTCAGTTGCTAAGTCGTATTCGACTCTTTGTGACTCCATGGACTTCAGCACACCAGGCTTTACCGATCCTTCACAGTCTCCTGGAGTTTGGTCAGACTCATGTCCATTGAGTTGGTGATGCTATCTAACTACCTCATCCTCTGCCTCCCCCTTCTCCTTTTGCCTTCAATCTTTCCCATCATCAGGGTCTTTTCCAGTGAGTTGTCTCTTGGCATCAGGTGGCCAAGGAATTGGAACTTCAGTCCTTCCAATAAATATTAAGAGTTGATTTCCTTTAGGATTGCCTAGTTTGACCTTCTTGCAGTTCAAGGGACTCTCAAGAGTTTTCTTCACCACAATTCAAAATAATCAATTCTTTGGCACTCAGCCTTCTTTTTTAAGGTCTTACTGTGGTTTTAATTTGTATTTCCCTGATGCCTAATACTGTTGAAAATCTTTTCATGATTTATTGCCATTTGATAGTCTCTTGTGAAGAGCCTATTCAAGACTGTTGTCATTTTTCTTTTGAGTTGTTTGTCTTATTAGTTTACTGGCATTGATTATGTAGCCTGGATGTGAGTCTATTCTAATCTGAGAGAGTCTTTTCACACTCTTGAGAGAATTGATGTTTTTGAACTGTGGTGTTGGAGAAGACTCTTGAGAGTCCCTTGGACTGCAAGGAGGTCAAACCAGTCAATCCTAAAGGAAATCAGTCCTGAATATTCGTTGGGAGGATTGGGCTCCAATACTTTGGCCACCTGATGTGAAGAACTGACTCATTGAAAAAGACTCTGATGCTGGGAAAGATTAAAGGGAGGAGGGAAAGGGGACAACAGAGGATGAGATGGTCGGATGGCATCACCGACTGGATGGATGTGAATTTGAGTAAGCTCTGGGAGTTGGTGATAGATAGGGAAGCCTGGTGTGCTGCAGTCCGTGGAGTCACAGAGTTGGACACAACTGAGTGACTGAACTGACTGAAGAGTATCCTTTTTATACATTTATACAGAAATGTTCATAGCAGCCTTATTTGCAGAATAACAAAAACTGAAAACAATCCAAATGTCCTTCAGTAGGTGAATAGTTAAACTGGTATATCCAGGTAATGGAATAAAAAGAATGAACTATTGATATGTGGAACAGTTTGGATGGATCTCAGGAGCTTTATGCTGAATGGAAAAAGTCAATTTCAAAAGTTTATATACTGAATAATTTCTTTTATATAACAGTCTTAAATGACTATATTGAGGTATTATTTTCATACAACAAAATTCACATATTTTAAATGTACAATTTAATGCTTTTTAATACATTTACCAAGTTATGTAACCATCTACATAATTCAATTTTAGAATATTTCCATCACTCCAATAAAATTTTTGTGCCCATTTACCCATCACTCAATTCCCTCCCATGAGCTCTTGTTATTGTTCTTGTTTAGTTGCTAAGTCATGTCCAACCCTTTTGAAATCCCATGGACTGTAACGCACCAAGCCCCTCTGTCCATAGGATTTCCCAGGCAAGAATACTGAAGTGGGTTGCCATTTCCTTCTCTAGGAAATCTTCCCAACCAGACATTGAACCTGCATCTCCTGCATTGGCAGGCAGGTTCTTTACCCCTGGGCCACCAGGGAAAGCCCTCGGCAACCACTAATCTACTTTCTGTCTCTACAGGTTTGCCTTTTGTGGGCATTTTGTATAAATAGGTTCATTCACTATATGCTCTTTTGTGTCTGGCTTCTTTCATGTGTCACAATGCTTTTGAGATTCATTCATGAATATGTCATGTATCAGTAATTCATTCCTTTTTATTTGTTGGATGGTATTACATTATATGGATATACCACATTATGATTATTCTCTGTGGATGGACATTTTGGGTGTTTCCAGTTTGGGATTCCCATGAGTAGTGCTCCTGTGAACATTTATGTACATGTCCTCCTGTGGGCATATGTTTTCATTTCTCTTGAGCAGATTCCTAGGAGTAGAATTGCTGGGTTGTGTGGTAAATTTATGCTTAACTTCTTAAAGAAACTGCCAAACTGTTTTCCAAGGTGGCTGAACCAAGTTATATATAGACCCACCAATCCCTGGAGAATGTTCCATATTCACTTGAAAACCATGTGTATTCTGTAAATGAGAGGTGTTTTTTGTAAATGCCAACTAGGTCAATTTTGTGGTAGTGTTGTGTAAGTTTTCTGTATTCTTGCTTGATTTTCTTTCTAGTTCTGTTGCCTTATCTAGTTGTTCTGTTAGCAAAAGTGGGATGTTGAATTCTCTGTTAGTGTGAATTCTCTGTTTCTTCAGTTCTTTGTCTTTAGTTTTCAGCAGTTTGATTATGATGTGTCTGGGTGTAGATTTCTTTGTATTTATTATGTTTGATATTCTCTCAGCTTGTTGGCAGTTTTCAGCCATTATTTTCTTCAGATATTTTTCGACAACACACTCTTTTTCTTCTCTGTATTGGATTCCAGTTACACAAATGTTAAATCGTTTATTGCTATACTACAGGTCTCTGACACTTTGATTCCCCCCGCACAGTCTTTTTTCTTTCTGTTATTTAAACTGACTAGTTAGTCTGTTTTCAGTTTCACTCTCTCTTGCATTCTGCTATTGCATTCTTCCAGTTAGTTTTTTATTTCAGTTATTTTATTTTCCAATTCTAAAGTTTTAATTTGGTTGTCCTTTATATCATCTCTGTACTTTGCCAATAACTTTCTGTTTACCTTTAAGAGTGTTCAAGTGTGTTACTTTGCCAATAACTTTCTGTTTACCTTTAAGAGTGTTCAAGTGTGGTGATTGCTCATTTGAGCATTTTTATAATAGCTGCTTTTACCTACTTGTTAGATAATTTCAACATTTGGGTCATCTCACTGTTGGCATCTGTTGATTGTCTTTTCCCATGTTAGTTGGCATCTTTGTTTTCTTAGGTTTTATCCTGGACATTCTGAATATTATTAGATTCTGGATCTTGTTTCAGTCTAATGGAGAATGTTGATTATTTGTTCAGCCGTCAATTGACCTGGTTAGGTTCAGACTGCAAGTTTCAGCTCACTTTCTCTAATGGGCTGTAGTTCCAATATGAGTTCAGTGTTCAGTGCCTTTGCAGTGCTATTTAGATCTGTCCCATGTGGGATGCTCACTGGTCAGTCAGAGACCTGAGTGTCTCTTAGCTCAGTTCTCAAAGTCTTTGACATGCTGCTGCCACTAAGTCACTTCAGTCGTGTCTGACTCTGTGTGACCCCATAGATGGCAGCCCACCAGACTCCTCCATCCCTGGGATTCTCAAGGCAAGAATACTGGAATGGGCTACCATTTCCTTCTCCAAGGAATATTCCAGACCCAAGGTTTGAACCCCATTCTCCTGCATTGACAGATTCTTTGCCACTGAGCACTGGGGAAGCCTCTAATAATATAATATATAATATAATGCTGCTGGTAAGTCGCTTCAGTCATGTCTGACTCTGTGGAGCCCCATAGATGGCAGCCCACCAGGCTCTGCTGTCCGAGATTCTCCAGGCAAGAACACTGGCGTGGGTTGCCATTTCCTTCTCCAATGTATGAAAGTGAAAAGTGAAAGTGAAGTCGCTCAGTCGTGTCCGACTCTTCATGACCCCATGGACTGCAGCCTTCCAGGCTCCTCCATCCATGGGATTTTCCAGGCGAGAGTACTGGAGTGGGGTGCCTTCTCCCTTTGACATGCTAATTAGGATCAAATCCACACATACACAGATGGGGTGGTGATCACAGTTGTTCATCAGCAGGTTTATCGGTTAGCTTTCCTGAGGTCTTCCCTATTCATTATTACCTTACCATGGTACTTTCTGGTTTTTTAGAGGTTTCCTTTTCAGTCCTCTATAGTCAGGAACCACCTGCTTTCACAATGTACTGCCTCCAGGGCATAAGGGACAGGCAGACAGAAAGTAAGAAAAAGTGGGACTTGGTTTTGCCCTTTTGTAGCTAAACTATAAGCTCCACCAAATGGAATGGAACGTTCTTTCCCTCAAGAGTTTTTCTGGACACGAGAGAAAGGAGGAAAAGGAGAGAAAGCCCCAGGGGATTTGCCCCCCAGTCTCTCTGAGTTTTAAAAGTTCCCTTTTCCAAAAACAGCTCCTTGAGCCAGAATATGTGTTCTAAACATAGTGCTCACTTTCAGGTTTTGGTATGTTTTCAGGCCAAGGAATATTGGAGGAAAAAGAGTGAAGTTCAGTTGTACTGGGCACTCTGATACTCTTTCCTGATTCACCTGCTGATAGTATACTTTAAGGAATTCTGTAACAGCTGCCCAAGCATTCTGTGCAGATTTTATAGTTGCTTTCAGTGGACAGAAGGTGAATATAGTGACTCCATCTTTCTTGCAACCAGAAGTCTTAACTGATATTTTAAATGATGTTTTCAATTGGCTTTCTCAACTCCCCAAAGTATTTATATCTCCGAAATAATAATTTCAAGCATGCAGTGTTTGGTGTAGTTAAGTGGACAAAAGTTTCTAAGTGTAAGCAGAGAAGCTGCACTATTGGCAGAATCATCACCTCCTGAAAAAGCCACTTTTCTGCAAAACATATATGGTAACCTCATCCGGAACCACAGTTCTTTGTCTTCATGCAGCATATCATTGACCTCCTTGTTTTCCTTGGCCTTGCCTCTTTGTCACATTCTCTTACTTCTGACCTGCTGTTTTTCAGTAACCTTTGCCCCTCAGGACTTCATTCATCAACTCCTTTCTCCTCCTACTCCCTCCCCCATTTGTCTCTAGTTTCCCTACACTCTCTTATTCCGAACATTACATTCTTCCATTTTATCACCAGACCCTGTCTTCCAAGGATAAATACACTGCTCTTGGGATGTAAGTGCTTGCACTTGAAGGGTGGAGGAGCTACGCTGGGGAGATGGAGATGCGTAAGCAGCTTTTGCTTATAGATTAGGGCCAGACCTGAGTCCTTGCAAGGCATTGTGGTGGTCTAGCCAGCTGCTCTTTCAGCATATTAAGGCTTTTCCTCTCATACAGTATTTCTGGTGAGAGTGGATCTAGGTCTGGTGGAGCTCCAGCACAGCCAGAAATATTGGTCCAAAAAGAAGGTAGTGCTCAAGCCACACTAACTTCATTTACTTGGGAATAAATCAGAGCCTTCTGAGCTATTTTGTTTTGCTGTTAATTGTGAGATTTAATAGGAAGAAACTATTAAATAAGTTACTTTTATGCAAGCATTTCCTATTGTTTGTTGTGGTAGTACAGAATTACTGCAGGAAGGAAATCCTAAAAGGCCAAAAACACATGGGCAAAGCACAAGATTTTATGTTGCAGCACACTTTCAATATTTTTATGGTGGAAACATAACATTCCTTAAAAATCACAGTGGGCTTCCCAGATGTCTCTTCAGATCCGTCAGGTTCCAGGCATGCAAAGACTGCTCAACTCATAATCTTCTGGGCCTGTATTAACTATGTATATTAACTATGTGTAGATAAAACTTGTAGGTACACAAAAGATATGGTACCTTGTGGAAAGAAAATTATCAGGTACAGCATGTTGTCTCACTCCCACTGAAATTCAATACCTTCTTGTCTGAGAACAGGGCAGCAGCAGGGAGCTGCCTGAGTTCTGACCCACAGTTTTTATGCCAGATTGGCCCTCCTTACACAAGGACAGGTCAATGATACTCTTTTCACTGATTAAATTTTTATTTTTTCAGGTCAATGATAACTGTTTTTCACTACTAAGATTTTTATTTTTTTTCTTTTGGTAGTAGCCAAAGCAACTAGTTAGAATAATGAGTGTGTTTTCTTTTTAACTCTTTCATTTTACACAGTAATGCTCATTTCAGTGGCATATTTCTGTGGAGATCTCTTTCGCTATCAGAACAATTTGACTTTGGTACTAGAAAAACAGTAAGTCACAGAAACAGTGATTAAATAGGCAATAGTTAATTATGTACATAAAGTCAACCAAGGCATGAGAATTAAAGTGAGCTTTATTTAAGGCCAGTATAGTTCCTGAACATCCCCTGCCCACCCCCGACCTGTAATAATTTTCAGGCCCAATTAAGTGAATTATTCCTCATTGATTGTGAAATATTCCCAGGTAAAACCATTAAAGGCTATATTGATTTTGGATTGTTGCATTATTTTTTAAAGCTTGTCTTGGGATAACCATTGAATTTTCCAGTCTGTGAGCTCTAAACTGTAAGGTTCTTACCTAACCTTGATGGAACCTGAGAAATAGAAGGGCTTTGGGGCTCATCAAATCCAGGTACCTTCCTAGTGCAAGAATCCTCTCCACAATATTCTGTCAGACAGTTGTTTGACTCTTTACCACTTTTCTCCCCAAAGAATATATATATTTTTCCTCCATACATTTTTGATGCTATTCAGTTATCTTTCCATGATAGGTCATTTTTTTATTCCCAAGCCAAGATCTGCCTTCCAGGGCCTCTCACCATTATTCCTAGCTTCTCCATTACTGCACAAAGCAAATCTCCTTCACCCAACATAGTTAAAGCCATCTATTTTCCTACTTATTTAACTTACATGCAGAGTACCTCATGAGGAATGCTGGGCTGGAAGAAGCACAAGCTGGAATCAAGATTGCCAGGAGAAATATCAATATCCTCAGATATGCAGATGACACCACCCTTATGGCAGAAAGTGAAGAGGAACTCAAAAGCCTCTTGATGAAAGTGAAAGAGGAGAGTGAAAAGGTTGGCTTGAAGCTCAACATTCAGAAAACTAAGATCATGGCATCTGGTCCCATCACGTCATGGGAAATAGATGGGGAAACAGTGTCAGACTTTATTTTTTGGGGCTCCAAAATCACTGCGGATGCTGATTGCAGCCATGAAATTAAAAGATGCTTCCTCCTTGGAAGGAAAGTTATGACCAACCTAGATAGCATATTAAAAAGCAGAGACATTACTTTGCCAACCAAGGTCCGTCTAGTCAAGGCTATGGTTTTTCCCGTGGTCATGTATGGATGTGCGAGTTGGACTGTGAAGAAAGCTGATCGCTGAAGAATTGATGCTTTTGAACTGTGGTGCTGGAGAAGACTCTCGAGAGTCCCTTGGACTGCAAGGAGATCCAACCAGTCCATTCTAAAGGAGATCAATCCTGGGTGTTCATTGGAAGGACTGATGCTAAAGCTGAAACTGCAGTACTTTGGCCACCTCATGCAATGAGTTGACTCACTGGAAAAGAGTCTGATGCTGGGAGGGATTGGGGGTGGGAGGAGACGGGGACGACAGAGAATGAGATGGCTGGATGGCATCACCGACTCGATGGACATGAGTTTGAGTGAACTCTGGGAGTTGGTGATGGACAGGGAGGCCTGGCGTGCTGTGATTCATGGGGTCGCAGAGTTGGACGCGACTGAGTGACTGAACTGAACTGAACTGATTTTCCTACTTTCCCTCTCTCCCATCTGTGACCCCAGGCTTGAAAAGTTAGTGGTTCTTTCAACAGCTTATGTCAAGGATTTTTAACGCAATGGAAAATTTAAAGATTTATGTAATGAACCAACCAAAATTATCAACAATTAAGATTTTATCAGGCTTCCCTGATAGCTCAGTTGGTAAGGAATCTGCCTGCAATGCAGGAGACCCCGGTTTGATTCCTGAGTCAGGAAGATCCGCTGGAGAAGGGATAGGCTACCCACTCCAGTATTCTTGGTTTTCCCTGGTGATTCAGCTAGTAAATAATCCACCTGCATTGCGGGAGACCTGGGTTCAATCCCTGGGTTGGGAAGATCCCCTGGAGAAGGGAACGGCTACCCACTCCAGTATTCTGGACTGGAAAATTCCATGGAATGTATAATCCATGGGGTTGCAAAGAGTTGGACACGACTGAGCAACTTCACTTCACAATTTTATCATATTTTTCTTAAGTAAAAGAATTAAAGCGTTACAGAAATGATTATTTCCCCTTTGATCACCCCTTCTAGTGTCTTCATCCTCCCTCTCAGTGTCATGCATATATATATAAACAACATATAGACTTGTTTTAATTTACACAAATGTTGTTGTTATGGATGTGTCTATATATTTTGTCCATACAGCAAATGTCTTAGATCTTTTCATATGTTTTGTATTAATCTTCCCATACTGTGTATTGTATTAGTCATTATATATATAAAACATAAAATTATTTGGCTGTCTGCCATATGGGCATATGGTCAGTAGTCTTGCCTCTTTTGAAATTAGATGATGTGGCTATGTGACTTTCTTTCGTCAATGAAATGTCAGTAAAAGTAACGGGTGCATTTTCAAATGGAAGTTTTAAGAACCAGTATGAGATTACCATATTTCATTCCCCTGGCAAATAGAGATGGGGTCTCCCTGTCAGCCTGGGTCTGAGAAAGTCTCGAATTTTCTGAGAAATTCTTGGGCTTTCCTGCCAATTCACTTTTTAAACATGTAGTGTAAGAAATAAATAGACTTGCTGTATTAAGCCACTGAGATTTTAGGTTCCTTTCATTAATTTGGCAAACATCCCATCCTGATTTATAATTACACCTACATCACTGATTTTAGCAGCTGCAAAGGATACTTCACAGTTTGAGTAGACCTTATTCTATCTAGCCATTCTCCAGTTGACAGAAGAAGCCTAAAGATTTACTGAATTTTGCTGTTATAAACAATTTTGTATTGGTAGTTGTTTTTGAGAGTTTCTCCAGAATATATCATCTAGAAATAGGATTACCTGGGTTACAGGGTATGGATATTTTCAGTTTTACAGGATTCTGTCTTTGCTATCTAAAGTGGCTATATCAATTTACATTCTCACCTTTTCAACTGTCATTTGTGTGACATGATTCCCAAACCTTTTTCCTAATCTTGGTTCCCCTCTCTGGATTCACTTTTGTTGGTTATTGTTTCTTTGTGATACTCAGACTGGAACTTGCTTGTCCTGTTGTTATCCAACTGAGGTAGATGGTATATTTTTTAATCCAGCCCAAGTTGAGTAGCTGCATCACCCTGGGGTATTTGCTGACATAGAAAATTGAACATCTATCATCCTGTATTTAGAATATATCCTGTATTTAAGAGTTTAAAAACTTTCAGTGGCTTTACATATGTTCTAGTTCAATTTCATCCTGTTTTTGCTTATTATATTAGCTTTTGACTTTTCCCCTTTCCTCTGATGTTACCCCTCCTACGTTAGTAATCCTAGGTTCATCTACATTACTGATCAAAGTTTGGATCAACTTAGGGCCAGGGGCATAGCTCTGTGTCCCACCATGAAATATGTTTCAGGTTTGCCTGTCTGCAGGATTCTCCATCTTATCAACTGGAAAATCCTGATGGCGTTTGTCAGCTGTGCCACATATACTCTACCTAAAAAGAATTATCCCAGTAAATGAATTGAGTGACTGGAACAGAAAGAATTCTGGGGTAAGTTACGTGTGTCATGATTTTAGAGAGTCTGTGCTGGGTGTTAGTGATTATTTTTTTCTTTTTCAAGTACTTATCCATCTAGTGCTTTATTAATCTGGTATAGAATTTAATTTGGAGTGAGATTCAAGTTTTTTATCAGTAATAATTATACCCTTTGAAAATGAGGGAAATTTTTGCCTCTCTCCAGTCTGTTCAGAGGTCTGGTTTCTGTGAGTTTTCATAGATGAAAGGAAGTGATTCTGCTGTCATAGCTGCAAATAGTTTTTTATCCCTGGAGAGAGGAACAGGGAGGTTTTTGGGATTATGAACAGCCAGAATGCCTGTGCTCTCTTCCCCAGCCAATGTCTTTTCTTCCAGCACCAGAACCAAACCTTTTCATGGTTTAGGAACTAAGAGGATTCCCTCGGCCAGTAGTTGACGTTAGGCTTGCTTGATGGTCTTTCTCTTGTTCTTTAGGACAAACTACATGTCTAATTCTTGTTCCTATTTTTGTATTAGGTTTCTTAGTTACATGTGTCAGCATCCCAACTCAGATTAGCCTAACAAAGGAAAAGAAAGTTTACTGGTTTATGAATAACCCCATGGATGGCTGGCTGCCTTTAGAAATGGCTGCATTCTCTCACTCATCACATCCCTGATCCTCCTCCTCTCACATTTGCTTTCCTCTTAGTTTCACTCACTCTCAGGCAGGCTCTCTGCAACACATGCATTACTTCTTTTCCAATACTTCTGTCAAAACCCTTGAATGACTTGTTGATCTAGCCTGGTTCATGTGCCATAGACTCGTTGGGAAGTGAGGCAGAGCTTGCCATGACCCAGACTGCATGAACTGAGAGTGAGCCCTCCTTCATTCCTCTTTCATTTTCATACATTTGCTGAGTGCCCACTATGTGATAGATGTCATATTAGGCTTGGGTTGTTATAGTGAACAACATAGTCAAAGTCTATGCCTTCATTTTTTCAAAAGATATTTTCTGATTTATTTGGTTGTGCTGAGTCTTAGTTGTGGCAGGCAGGATCTTTAGTTATGGTAGGTGAACTTTTGTGGCATGTAGGATCTAATTCCCTGACCAGGGATCAAGCCACTGGGCCACCAGGAAAGCTCCATCTCTGCCTTCTTGAAGTGTATAAGTGTTTTTTAAAATGGACTTTAATCTGCTCACAGTAATAAAGGAGGAGTTACTGGTGCTGGAAAGCAAATGATAGGGGTTCTGACCTACTCTGGGGCAGGTAAGGGAAGGCTACCCTGAGGAAGTGCTTCATGGATTGAAATCTGACATGAGTAGGAGTTAGCTGTGTGAAGTAGGTAGGAAGATTGATGGCAAGCAATTGGTGGAGGAAGGTGGAATGTAAAGGGCCTTGGAGGTGGAAAGGAGCACATTCCAGGCACTGAAAGAAGGGCAGTATGTTTGGATCATAGAGAATGAGGGGCAGAGAGGCACATGTGGGGCTGGAGAAGTAGGTTGGTGCCACTTCTCACAAGGCCTCGGGGCTTGGCAAGAGGTTTGGAAACCATACAAATAACTAGTCCATGTGGGTAACTCACTTCCTTCAGCTGAGTCTAGATAATTAGCTAGCCAGGATAAATCTAGGCACACCACAGTATTTGTCACGTGTCTAGACCTGGCTCAGGCATTACCTCTCCCAGGAAGCAGTCCTTCCTGCCAGTGGGAAAGGGTAGGTGTTCCTCCATTCATGCTGCTCAGAAGACTCTCATGGTTTTATACTCCATCTATACCTGGGCAGGACATGTTGATGCCAACCCAGGCTAATGATTGGCACTTGTGTGAAAAAGTGTTGTCATAGCAGGCCTGACTTGGAAGTGTCCCTTTGCTGGCATCTGGAACCTGGTTTTCAGGGGGATTCGCACCAGTACCATTCCCAGAACTGAGAAGGGTGGCCCAGTGTGCCTTTACTGTTTATACAAACAATGTGGTTTCTGCTGAACACCTGTTTTCCTTCTTAAGGTCTAGAATTTTTATATTTGCCAATCAGAGGGTGCCTATGTGGTCAACCTCCAATCAAAATTATGGGCACTGAGTCCCTAATGAGCTTCCTTAGTGGACAACATTTCATGTGTGTTGTCACAGCTTGTTGCTAGGGAAATTAAATGTATCCTGTGTGACTCCACTGGGACAGGACTCTTGAAAGTTTGTGCCTGGTCTCCCTGTATTTCAGTCCACTGATTTTGCTTTGTATCTCTTCACTGTAATAAATCATAGGCTGCTGCTGCTGCTGCTAAGTCACCTCAGTCGTGTCCGACTCTGTGTGACCCCATAGACGGAAGCCCACCAGGCTCCCCCGTCCCTGGGATTCTCCAGGCAAGAACACTGGAGTGGGTTGCCATTTCCTTCTCCAATGTGTGAAAGTGAAAAGTGAAAGTGAAGTCGCTCAGTCGTGTCCGACCCTTAGCGACCCCATGGACTGCAGCCTACCAGGCTCCTCCATCCATGGGATTTTCTAGGCAAGAGTACTGGAGTGGCTTGCCATTGCCTATGAGTGGTTATATGCTGAGCTCTGTGAATATTCTTCCTAGTGCATCACAGAACTTGGGGTGGTCTTGGGAACTCCTGACACAGCACCCCTGCAAAACCATTGTTAAGCATTTTTCAACACTTATTTTTGAAAGAGTGAATGAGTCTGGTGAGGAACTAGGACAGAGAAAGAGGCTGTCTGGTGGTGGCACTGACTCTACTCTCCTTTTGTTGGTCCTAAACTTGTACTTTCTACTCTACTGAACTTAGGCCTGTGGAGGCCTGCAAAGGAACCTGTGACTAGGGGTCAATGGAAAGGTTTTCCACTAAGGAGTCATGATCAGATTTACATTTGGGGAAGAATAAATGTCCAAAAATTGTCAGGAGAATTTGTAAGGAGAGTTTGCTTTACCAGAATAAAACTTATTACAAAGCCAGTGTCATAAAAGTAGTGTTATAATGGACTAAAAATTTGATGTAACAGCCAGATTTCCTGAATTTCAGCCCAAGTTCCTTCATCAAATCTTTATTGAGTTCTTTGATGAACTCTGTAAGAGTGAACATGTGAAACTTGGTTCCTTCTCTGGTTTACTTCTGAGACAGATTATGCAAAAGCAAACATCATTTATACTGTCTGCAGTGGAACCCTCTGAACTTCTTTTTAGGTGGTTGGGATGCTGTCAGCTGTCAAAGTAGGAATGTGGGGTTCTGAATTCAGAACGTGGGGAAAACAGTAAGTAAATAATCAACTTTTACTCCCTCCTGTGAATTGCTGATATTTCACATCACTGCATGCTAATAGCTTAGGAGTAATTTTGGCACTTTTGAGTTTTATAGTTTTTCAATTGGTAAAAAATATTCCTATTTCCACAATCTGCCACCATTGTTTTATCTTTCTTTGCATGTCAGGGCTGATGTTTCCTAAGGGGAAACTTAATTAGACCATGCGATAATTTTCTTGGGGAAATAGAGAAAGTTGGTTATTTAAAACACTAGATGAAAGATCTTATTTTCTTCAAAAACCTTTGAAAGACTAAAACATCCTGAACTGAGGGAACAGAGGTGGGATGATGGAGTTCTTCTGTCCCTGTTTTGCATTTCTATCAGTAAACTTGAAAGCACAGGATCTCCTGACTATTGAAGCTGAAATTATGTATTCACTGTTTCTCATGAAATAACATTTACCATTAAAAAGAGATTGCATTTATATTTGTCTTGGGTAAATTTCTATGCAGGAAATTCATAAGTTCAAGACCCACAATAGTACACAAAAGCATCACATTGATTACATGTCCCATGTATTGGCTGATTCTTGAAATAGTGTCTCAGAAGGATTAAAATTGAGCCTCTGTTCTGAGCACATGGTGTTGACTGTGGCTTGGCAGTGTGCCAGTTAGTCGCAGCACCTGCGCCTCCTCACAGGGTCTTGTTGCTGCTGTCCAGGAAGATGGAGGAAAACTGCCTCAGCATTCCAGCCACAGATGCAAGGCTAGCAATCCTGTCTGTGAGGCTTCTCCTGCTCTGACTGACAGGAGATCCAGAAACAATAGTCTAACCAGCTGGCTGCGATGCTGGGGCAGGAAGAGCAGCAAAAATGAAAATAAAGTCATCTCCCCCCCATCCCCAAGCCCACGGTGATAATAATGATTAGACACCTTTTTGTTGACAGCCTCATCTTACATTAAACAACATTTAGGAATCCTAGGTGTGATGGCCTATTTGCAGTGTGTAAATAGAACATGGGAAGAGGATGCTCAGATCTGACCTAGAAATTTGAGATGTAGGTGGAGAGACCTAACACCCCACTGGGGACTCACAGGCCAATTACCTTGAGTCTGATAACTGGAATACAACTCCTAAAGGAAACTAGGTGTTTTGAACTAAGAAATAATACATGTATAGGTGAGGCTTCTTGCATTCTTTCTTTGTTTATTATAAGTCCTCAAAAATTCATAGAAATTAAGGTTTTTCAGAGTATGTGAGAGCTTTGGAGACAAAGGAAGAGAAGCAAAGGATAGGGCCTTTGTTGGTGGTGGTGGTGAACAAGATACTGCAGTATTAGATTGAACGATATGAAATTGCTGATACTCAAACATTTTTACCTTCAACAATGGCAATTTCATATGATTTAACTTGATATGTCTAAACTAATTTCACCACACAAATGCTTTGAAAATATTCTCAGCTTGTTTTATTGGGCATAACTTCATCAGAGGAGGAAGGAGATCATAAATTCTTACAAAGTCATTTATAATGATTTATGACATAATCATCACTTATCAAATGTGTTTTAGCAGTTCTATTGAAGTATAACTGATATATAAAAACCACACATTCCATTGTATACAATTTGATGAGTTTGGACTCTGCATATACCTGTGAAACCATCACTACAATCAAGGTGACAGACATATCCATCACCTTCAGAAGTTTCCTTTTGCCTCTTTTTTGTGATAAGAACACTTAACATGAGATTTACTCTAGTAGATCTCTGGAACTTAATTCATCTTGCAGTTTTGAAATTTTACACTGATTGAACAATAATTCCCCATTTTCCCTTTCTCACAGTCCTTGGCAACCACCATTCTACTGTCTGATTCTGTGAGTTTGACTATTTTAGATACCTCATATACATGAAATCATACAGTATTTTTCCTGGCTTATTTCACTTAGCATAATGTCCTCCAGGTTCATTCATGTTGTCATAAATGAAAGGATTCCCTTCTTTTTTTAAGGCCAAGTAATATTCCATTGTGTGTATATACCACATTTTCTTTATCCATTCATCTGTCAAATGGACATTTGGATTTTTTCTGTATCTTGACTACTGTGAATAATGCTGCAGTGAATATGGGAGAGCCAATATCTCTTTGAGATTCTGACTTCAGTTATTTTGGATATATGTGGCTAATAGGTGTGTGTGTGTCTATATACATATAAAGGTGCTCAATATCACTAATCATCAGAGAAATACAAATCAAAACCACAATATCACCTCACACCTATTAGGATAGCTATTATATATAAAAAAGCTAAGTGTTGGTGAAGATGTAGAGAAATTAGAATTCTTTACTCCCACACTATTGGTGGGAATGTAAAGTGGTGCAGCCACTATGAAAAACAGTATGCAGATTCTTTAAAAATTAAGAATAACAGCTACCATATGATCCAGCAATCTCACTTCCAAAAATAATGTTTGTTTTTAACTTGGATATTCTTGAGAGAGAATCCCAAAGAAATCCAGAGCCCCAAGGCCTGCGGTCTTAAATACAGTGGCATTGTGATCACTGGTCTAGATAGACTGGGGTGGCCTGGAATTTTTAGTTCATTTCTGGCTCAGTACCTGATTCACTAGGCTTTCTTAGGCAGTCATTAGGCCTGACTATAAATCAGTTGTTATTCTGACATTTCATAACTTCGTTCTCAAAATGCATGTTGGAGACACTCCCTCATTTATAATGTTTTTTGGGCTCTCCTTTTCGGAATTACCTTTGGAGCCATTTAATAAGCCACATGTGGAATTGATTATTCACTTCATTCAATAAGTGTTTGAGTTTTTTCAAATTTATTTTTTTATTGAAGGATAATTGCTTTACAGAATTTTGTTTTCTCTCAAACCTCAACATGAATCAGCCATAGGTATATATATCCGTTCCTTCGTTCAGTCGTGTCCGACTCTTTGCGACCCCGTGGACTGTAGCCTACCAGGCTTCTCCGTCCATGGGATTTTCCAGGCAAGAATACTGGAGTGGGTTACCGTTTCCTTCTCCAGGGGATCTTCCCGACCCAGGGATCGAACCCGGGTCTCCCACATTGGAGGCAGACGCTTTAACCTCTGAGCCACCAGGGAAGCCCAGGTATACATATATCCCCTCCCTTTTGAACCTCCCTCCCATCTCCCTCCCCATCCCACCCCTCTAGGTTGATACAGAACCCCTGTTTGAGTTTCCTGACTCATACAGCAAATTCCCATTGGCTATCTATTTTACATATGGTAGTGTAAGTTTCCATGTTATTCTTTCCATACATCTCACCCTCTCCTCCCCTCTCCCATTTCCAAGGTTGGGCACTATATCAGATACAGAGGCAGATGACATGGACATAGAAGGTGGTCCAGGGAAGGAGTGTGAACAGATACATGTGTGCAGGAAAGCACCAGGACACGTGAGTGGGGAGCAGTGAGTGTGGCGCATCTTCCCTAGAGAAGAGACTGTGCAAGGAAAATAACACTGGAAAGGTGACCCATGGCCACATTGTGGAATGCCTTGGATACTAAGCCTGGGAGTCTGAAATTTGTGCTGTGAGCAGTAGGGAGCCATTGAAGGTTTTGTGCTTTTACAGTTTTTAACTGCCACTAATGACATGCGACGAGTTGACTCACTGGAAAAGATTCTGATGCTGGGAAAGGTTGGGGGCGGGAGAAGAAGGGGACGACCGAGAATGAGATGGCTGGATGGCATCACCGACTCTGTGGACATGAGTTTGAGTGAGCTCCGGGAGTTGGTGATGGACAGGGAGACCTGGCGTGCTGTGATTCATGGGGTCGCGGAGAGTCGGACACGACTGAGCGACTGAACTGAACTGAACTCAAAGGCCTCTTGATGAAAGTGAAAGAGGAGAGTGAAAAGTTTGGCTTGAAGTTCAACATTCAGAAAACAAAGATCATGGCATCTGGTCCCATCACTTCATGGGAAATAGATGGGGAAACAGTGGAAGCAGTGTCAGACTTTTTTTGGGGGGGCTCCAAAATCACTGCAGATGCTGATTGCAGCCAGGAAATTAAAAGACACTTACTCCTTGGAAGGAAAGTTATGACCAACCTAGATAGCATATTAAACAGCAGAGACATTACTTTGCCAACCAAGGTCCGTCTAGTCAAGGCTATGGTTTTTCCCGTGGTCATGTATGGATGTGAGAGTTGGACTATGAAGAAAGCTGATCGCCGAAGAATTGATGCTTTTGAACTGTGGTGCTGGAGAAGACTTGAGAGTCCCTTGGACTGCAAGGAGATCCAACCAGTCCATTCTAAAGGAGATCAATCCTGGGTGTTCATTGGAAGGACTGATGCTAAAGCTGAAACTGCAATACTTTGGCCACCTCATGCAATGAGTTGACTCACTGGAAAAGAGTCTGATGCTGGGAGGGATTGTGGGCGGGAGGAGACAGGGACGACAGAGAATGAGATGGCTGGATGACATCACCGACTCGATGGACATGAGTTTGAGTGAACTCTGGGAGTTGGTGATGGACAGGGAGGCCTGGTGTGCTGTGACTCATGGGGTCGCAAAGAGTCGGACACGACTGAGCGACTGAACTGAACTGAACTGAACTGAACTGAATGACAGTAGAATTGGAATTGTAAATCAGTCTTGCAATTTATTTTCCCAGCTTGTTACTAACTAAAACTGGTTTTACATACCTCCATCACATGCCCATTTGAATAGATTTTGAGTAACATTTGATGGTTTCCAAAAGTGAAATTCACTCTCAGAGGAAGAAAAATTGCTTCCATTGACCTTATTCAAAGAAATATGGTACGCCAAAGGGACAGAAAGCAAATTCAAATAAAAAATGTCTTAAGTGTTTTGAAGAATTGCGTTTGCTTCAGAGGGTCTCTTGGAAATCAGCCTATAATTGAATGTGTGAATTCTGGTATATTTGGATTTTTAATTACTTCACAGTTACATACATCTGTGTAATTAACCTTTTGAGTTGGTATCTGCCCTGTCTTTACTGGAGTACACTGAAGGGTAACAGTGTGCAGATAGAGGACGGAGATTATAAATAAAAAGAATAGGGGTTCTAATAGCAATGCTGAGTTCTCTTCAGGTGAAATAATAGGGGTGTGGGCCATGTTAACTAGTTAAGTGCTTTTTGTAGGTACCACTGCCTCTGGTCTGAAGAGGTACCTGTCTTGGCATCAGGTAGGATAAGAGACTTACCACATACAGAGTGACATTTGCTATTTGTGTGGCTGTTATTACAAATGTCTTCTTTGGGATCAGATGGTTGACTCCCTCTGTGATCTTGGCATTAGCTAGAGTACCCTTCTAGAGTACTCTAGAGAACTCTTCTCTAGTGGAGCCCATCAGTAGTGCCTGCTTTGGAGAAGTATTTACTGTCTAAAGTGTCAGTATTGTAGGGTTGTGGTATGTAATGAAATTTCCATTCTACATTTAATCATTAAAAACTGACTTCTAAATTCTATCAGTTAACTTTTGCTATATACCTTGCCACTTCAAAAGTTGGTGGCTCAAAGTAGTAATAATTCTTTTTTCTGTGAGTTGGCCATTTGGGCTGGGTTCTGCTGACCAGTTCTGTTCTTAGCTGGTCTCCTTTATGCCTGTGGTCAACTATAGGTCAGCAGGGAGCTCTGCTTCTCAGGTTGGCTATTACTGTCAACTGGGACAATGGTAGAGGGTAAGAGTATTGGGCTATACATCTCTTAACCTACAGCAGTCTACCCAGGCTTGTTTTCATAATAGCTGGGCAGGTTTCTAAAACTGAATAGAAGCAGCAAGGCCTCTTGAGGCTTAGAATTGGCATAGCATCACTTCTGCTACATTTTGCTGGCCTAGGCGAGTCACAAAGCCAGTCCAGATTCAAGGAATGGGAGGGAGCTTCAAATTCACCTTGAAAGAGCATAGATAAAGAAGAAGGTGGAGAATTGAGACCATTTGTGCTATCAGACAAATGCAGATTACTCTTCTTAAAGGCTTCAGTTACTTCTGTAACATTTAAAAACTCATGTGTTCTGTATATTCACATCATTTGTATTCACAGGGTTAAAGACTGATCAGAAACAAAGTATGTTTTCACAGGTCAGGACCGTGATTATAGTCCTTTTGTGAAGTTGGCTTTTGGGGGGTACTTGGATGCTCTGAACGTGCCTCACATTTTAAATCAAAGCTCCTCCATCCATGGGATTTTCCAGGCAAGAATACTGGAGTGGGTTGCCATTTCCTTCTCCATTGGATCTTCCCGACCCAGGGATTGAATCCGGGTCTCCTGCATTGCAGGCACACTCTCTACTGTCTGAGCCACCAGGGAATTCCTTTAACTCTGGATCCTTGCTACTAAGTGATGTGACGAGCATAAATGGAAATTTTAAAATATAGCCACAGATTCTTTGATATTACCCTCATCAGGAGGTAGAGACTATATCTCCTTCCAGTTAAATCTGGGTGGGCTTGTGAATGCTTCAACCAGTGTGATAGAGTGTGTGATTCTGAGGCTAAGTTATAAAAAGCATGTGGCTTCTGCTTTGTTCATTAGAACATTTATGCTGGGACTCCTGAGCTGCCATGTAAGAAGTCTGTTTACCCTGAGGCTACTATGCTCCAGAGGTCTTGTGTAGACACTTCAGAGGTAGTCTCTGCTAAGCCATCATCTCTGTCAAAGGGGCTAGCTGAGTGAAGAATCCTCTAGATCATTCCAGCTGCTTTGAGTCTTTCCAGCTGTGGTCCCAGACATCATAGAGTCGAAAAACAGCATCCCTGCTGTGTGTCACCTGAATTCCTGATTCACAGAATTTGTAAGATGATAAAATGATGTTTCTTTATGCCACTGTGTTTTATAGTGGTTACATAGCAGTAGATAACTGGAACAGAAGAAGTGAATGGCCATGGCTGTATTCCAGTAAAGCTTGTTTCATGAACACCGAAATAAGAATTTTTCATGTCATAAAATATTCTTTTTTTTCAACAATTAAAAAATGTAAGGGCCATTCTTACCTCATGGGCCATACCAAAAATCAGCAGTGAGCTGGATATGGCCTACAGGCCAGAGTCTACTGACCCCTGCTCTAAAAGATTATGTTGTATTTGTAACATTTAAACCTAAGGGCTTTCGTCAAGATGGCTCTGCTTTCATGCTTCACACTCATTTCTCCTGTCTAAATAAAGTGATAATAGATGAAATTAAAAAATAGAAAGACACAATCTGTGATGAAGAAAAGATAAATCTCTGGACCAGAAACATATCAAATAGTAAGTGAAGATTATTGGTCATGAGCTTCTAGTTATTGACCTACTGGACTCTAGATCCAGAAGAAGGTAGAGATGGCTGGGAATTGTTTTTCTGTAGATAATGGAAAATCGAAACACTCCATGATTGGAGGAAATGATCCCTGGCTGTGCAAAGTCAAGGGTTGCTCATGAACAGAGATGGTAAAAGATGTTACTTCCATTTGTAGTGGCAGACAGACAGAGAGAAACTCTGTTTTTTTTTGTGTGTGTGTGTGTATAAAGTGTACTGTCTGCAGCTGTACTTTTATCCTTATTGGTGGGATTGGACTGTGAATGCTGGGAGGAAGCCACTCTCAAAGGGTCAATGAAGAAGGAAGGAAATGAACTTTCTCCAAAGTTAGCTTACAAACTAAAACTTCAAAGTGAGAACAGTTGTCCAAATTAGCCACCAGCAAATACATTTACTCCCAATGAGAATCATTTTAGAGTTATTTTAAAGTTTATTTTAAAAGAGCTAAAGAAACAATAATTTCCACTATAAATTTCTTAAAAAATCTAGCCATACTTGGTAGGAACTCATATTCTAGTTGGAGATTTTTAAACATGTATCGGTGACTACAGCATAGCTTATGTAAGTGATGGTGCTGTACACACCCACTCTGAGAGCATGCTGCTTTGGCGGCAATTGTCAAGGGGGTGAGTCAGACAAGGGAGGCTTTTTAGAAGAGGTGACATGTTTGCTAAGCCTTATGAGAATGAGTTTGCTAAGTCACTTCAGTTGTGTCCGACTCTGTGCGACCCCATAGACGGAAGCCCACCAGGCTCCCCTGTCCCTGGGATTCTCCAGGCAAGAACACTGGAGTGGGTTGCCATTTCCTTCTCCAATGTGTGAAAGTGAAAAGTCAAAGTGAAGTCGCTCAGTCGTGTCCGACCCTTAGCGACCCCACGGACTGCAGCCTACCAGGCTCCTCCATCCATGGGATTTTCTAGGCAATAGTACTGAAGTGGCTTGCCATTGCCTTCTCCAGAGAATGAGTTTATGTGTTTGCAAATTGAGGAAGTTAGAAGAGAGCCTTCCAGGCAGAAGGGATAGTATGATTATATAAAGCGAAGGGGTAAGATGCAACATGAGTGTGGAAACTACAGAGGTTCAGCATTCTTTGAGCATAAAACTGGAGCATAGTGTGTTGAGGGATAAAACTGCAGAAGTAGGTGTAGCTCAACTTTGGAGGATCTTGTTGGCCTTGATGAGGACATTAATAAAGATCTAGGAGTGAAGGGAAGCCATTAAAGTTTCAACAATGAGGGGGCATGGTCCAATTTGTGTTTCAGGTAAGTCTCTGGCATTTGGGTAGAGGATGAATTGAGGACAACAAGATCAGGAGCCCCAAGACAAGTTAGGAAGCTGCTGTTGCAGTTTCAGGAGATGGTTAAGTCCCAAGCTAGGAAAATGAAGGCTAAAATGGGATAGGAATATTAATTTAGAAGATTATTTCAGAGGTTAACTTGGCAGGGTTTGATGAGGATGTTCTAGGATGAGAGAAAGGAAGAGTTAAAGAATTTTTTCTAGATGTTGTAGCTACATTGAGGGTGCCAACTGAAACCACTAGAAAGGAGAAAACCAGTAGAGAAAAGATAATGGTATTGGTGTTGATCATCTTTCAGGTTGATGTGTCTGGTTGGTGGGGATTGGGGATGTGTGTAGGAGGATGGTGGTGGTTGATTTTTATTCTTATCTTTTCCTTTCCTTCCTCTGTCCTCCTATGCCTCTTTCTATTCTGGGAGCCATAACATGGGTTTAGTGTAGTAGGGCACTTTGGGGAGACACCACCACTTAGAAGATGGTTAGAGGAAGAAAAGGATTTGAGGGAACAATACAGGGAACCCGGAAAAAAGCCTTTGGAAACCAAGGAATCTGTTTCAAGAGGGAAAGTCGGAGGGACGGACTGAATGATCATATGTCAAATGCAGCATACAGATACTTAAGAGATGGGGGTTGAGACTGCACAAACTGGTGACTTTTCCACGAACTCTATAGAAGCCAATTGAGGAGTGACTGAGAGCCAGGAAGGGAAGACAAACCCTAGACTACATTTTGAGAAGTTTCCAAAAGAAGGGAAAGAGATTAGGTATTAAATAGAGAAAAATGAGCGCTTCCTGGGTAAAGAATGCTGGTAAAGAATCCACCTGCAATGCAGGAGACCCCTTCAGTTAATTCCTGGGTTGGGAAGTTCCCTTGGAGAAGGGATAGGCTACCCACTCCAGTATTCTTGGGCTTCCTTGGTGGCTCAGATGGTAAAGAATCCGCCTGCAATGTGGGAGACTTGGATTTGATCCTTGGTTGGTAAGATCCCCAGGAGGGCATGGCAACCCACTCCAGTATTCTTGCCTGGAGAATACCCATAGACAGAGGAGCCTGGCAGGCTACTGTCCATGGGGTCGCAAACAGTCAGACACAACTGAGCAACTAAGCACATCACACAGAGAAAAATGATGTAAGGCAAGAGATAATTTGGGAATAAAGGTAGGGAGAGATTGGAATCTGTTAACAGAAACAAGTCTTAGTATAAAGGCAGATTTTTTTTTCTATTCACAGAAAGTTATTCTTTGTTTAGAGCTGTCTAAAAATGAAAATGGATTGCCTTATTAGATACTTGCTCCCTGTCACTGGCATGGTCAAATAGAGGTTAGATTTAGATGTGTAGAAAGATATATTGGTTGGTGAGTGTCTTTGGGTGTTTCAGTCTCTGTTCAATTCTCGACACTTTACCCGAAGTTGTTTTAAGCATTATAAACTGATGAGTTATTCTGTGGACTTGTGTTGCCTGGCAGCTCTCCATAGATTGATCAAATCAATGGACCAAGTTGACTTACATACCTTTGATCTTAAAGGATGAAATTAAACTGCAGATTCTCAGATAAGAAAATATTGAGGCCCTTTGTGTCTCTGATCTAATTAAACCTGCGTGGCCATGTTCATCCTCAGGTCAATTTCCTGTCAATCCCCCAGCCGACCCCCTTCTGGTATAGTGAAGGTAACTTGTTTTCTTAATTTAAGGCTTTGGTGGTGGTCCTGTGAATTTTTTTTCCCTTTACTGTCTCACCCCCTTCAATCACTCTTGTTTTGCCAGAGGTCAAATTTTTGGCTTGAGGCATATTTCAATGATAAGGTATTGCTAGCCACACTTGATACAGTATGTAAGTGAAAGATGCTCAGTCGTGTCACTGAGCTCAGTCACTTTTGACTCCATGGACTATACAGTTATTTTGTGACCCAATTTTTACCTGCATTAGCATAGGATCATATTTGAATGATCCATATTTAAGTAATACAGCCATAGCCATCCTCAGACATCCTGCCTGGAGATCTTTAAATCAAGGCAGCAAAACTTGAAGGATTTACTTATATTCTTACATTTTTTTTCAAACTTAGGAAGTCGAGGCCATAAGTTTTAAAAGCCTAGACCTTCATAGCACCACAACATGAATTCATTTAATTACAAGGGAGTAGGCTATGTTCCCTGTTTTCACGGGAATCCCCAGACATGTCCTATCACTTTGACTGTTAAAGATGAACCACACTCAGCTCTGGTCCGGGACTTTGGAGAAACATCCGTCTCCTGTTGAAAATGTTAATCCAGTTTCCTTCTTTAATAATTTCAGCTTTGTGTTTGTTTTCTTTTGCTTGTGGAAAAGCGGAGCAAGGTAAAGTGGGTAAAGACATTTAGGAGAGCCTGTTAGATTTGAATTGTCTTTTGTGTTGAACACAGTCAAGGGAAAGTTGAATGTAATGACCATTGTGTAGGCATCAGAAGGGAAGAACAGAACAGCACTGTCTAGCAGCTCTGGGCCAGCTCTCTCTTCCACTCTTGGATCTCTGTCTCCCTCTTTCAACCTTCAGTGGAAAGTGAATGTCATTAGGCACAGGGATAGCAATGACTCTTTGTTGCAGCTTTGTGAGAAATCTCAACTTGAAGGAAAAACTAAAAATCCACATCCATAGTAGCAGTTCTGCTTCTCAGGAGGTTTTTGATAACAGGACTTGAAAATTAGCTAGAAGAGTTAAGAGATCTTCGGCTGCGGCTTTTTCATGTGATTTTACAGAGCAACGGAGATGTGAAGTACGTACATAATGCTTTTGGAACCGTGATTCTGTTGGAAGTTTTATTAGGGTCGTCATAGTTAAAGTAAAGCATCAACCAGCCAGTGGAAGTTGCAAAGAAAGGGGATCGAATCAACTGTTGGCATCTTTCTTGAAGATGTGGATAAGGGTTTTGAATGTCCAGACAATGGCTACATCTGGCACTTTAAAAACTATATATATATATATATTTAATTTTTGTTTCTCCTTAGGACTAAGACTCTAGAACTGTTTTGTACTGTGAATTATGGATGCTCTTTGAAGGCAAGAAATATTGATTCTAATGTTCTTCAGAAGCTCTGGCAGGGATAAGCAAGACACTCAACTGGAACGGATGCTAAATGTAATCAGACAAATTCTATTTTCTTACTTAAGCAAATATTTTATTGAGACTGCTTATGTATAGCAAAGGAGGCCACAGCTTGAGCTACACAACTTTTTATATTGAAAGAACTCATACTTTTTGTAGCTTTTATTCCACATTTAATTTAAAATGACTTTATAGCACTAACACACCTAGCAGAAGTCTTTACTCCAGACCTTTAAGGAAATTTTTAGTTTTTATTAAAAAATGATACTTCAGTGGTTAGATTTCTCATGTCTTTGGTGCTTCTGTCCCTAATAGCACCAGTCAACAACTCCACAACCACATGGAAACATATTTTTGGAAGCAAAACTTTAATTTTCTACAACATATAATATGAATAACGAAAAAAATTTAAGGACTACTTGTTTCCTATATTTATTTTTCCCCTTAGAATGGAATCCACTGTATTGAAGACTTGATATTATGTGATTGTCTAACCTTTTTTTTTTGAAATTAGAATACAATCTATTGTGTCATGATCATTGAAAGGGTTTGTTTGGGAAGTTATGTTTTATTTGTGAGATTATTTTTTAATTAAGGTAACTAAACAACTGGTTTATTCAACTTTTCATCATATTGTCTTGTTCTTACTGATAATACTTGTAACCCATGGAGAATTATTTATCATTTAACTTGATAAATTCCACGTGCATTTAAAAAAAAAAGAAAAGAAAATATTGAGGTTCAGTGTCCAGGAAAGTTTCATCACTATGACAGTCAATCATGGTCTGAGTTCACAGGTATTTTTGACAAAGTAGTCATTTTCCACACACAACAGCAAAGCCTTTTTTCCAGATGTTTGAGAGTTTTATTTTTTATCTGTCCATCATTTTTGTAAAACACTGTTCCTTGTAATAATTAAAATTGCACTGAGATGGATAGAGAAGAAAAACCTGTTTCCTTTTCTCTTTCTGTGATTTGTATTCCTATATGGATGCTTTTAGTTTACATAGAGGTTTGTTTTTTTTTAAGGGCCAAGAGCAGATAGTTTCCATCTATGCTCTCTAGTCCTCATCTTAGATCCTTTTAGTGGTTCTTTTGGGTCGTGTTTAAAACAGTTCAGGGGTAAATTTTGCTGTTAGTCTCAAATGACTACTTATCTGTATCCAAATCTGGCTTCCTGGGGTACTGAAGCATGAACGGCATAAATTACTGAACTCAACTAATTCTCAGAAAGCCACATTTTAGTCAGTACTTTCCAGCTTTCTCACTCACTTCTTTTACAGAACTAACAAGTGGTATAACTAATTACTTAGACTTTTATTCCTTCTCAAGCTGTACATTTTAAATTATGTTAACCTTTTGAAAATGTTAATATGTAGTAAAACAATAAATCCATACAGAGAAACTGGAAAATGCAAGTATTGGGGAAAAAACAACTCCCCCAACCCAAGAATAAGCACCAGGTATGGTGGATATTTATATTTTAAGGAAAAATAGATGCATGCTTGTTACCAACTGACTTTCCTTCTTATGGCCCTCAGATAGGGGATCAGCCTCCCAGTTACTTCTAGGCCTCTAAGTTTTACCTGTTTCTTTGTTTCCTTGTTCTGAGAGAGTGCAGTAAGTGAAAATCTCTCAGGTTGATTTTCCTTTCTTAATACTCTCCAATCATGTTAGGGGCATGAATAAAATGCCCTTTTAATCGTATACTTAATACTTAAGTTTTTAACAGTCACATTTTTTATTTTGAAATAAGAGATTTTGAGATAGTATGTCTAAATTTAGAGAGGAATTGCAAAAATAATATAAAGAGCAAATTTCCTGTTCCAAACAAAATGGAGTAGACACATTTCACACTATTCGAACTAAATGCAACCATACAGGTAGTTTAAAAGTAAATGGATGGAAAAAGACATGCCATGCACATGCCAATCAAAAGAAAGCTGGGGTGGCTATACTAATATCAGATAAATTAGACATCAGAGCAAAAAAAATTACAAAAGACAAAAGGAGCACCACATAATGATTCAGAGGGTCAATCCACCCAGAAGACAGGACAATCTTAAATGTGTATGCACCAAACAACAGAACTTCAAAGTACATGAAGCAAAACTCTAGATAATTGAGAAATATTAATAGATATAAATCCACAGTTATAGTTGGGAACTTCAGTAGCATTATATACTTACTTTTCAAGTGCATATATAATATTCACCAAGATAGACTATATCCCAGATCATGAAAAAAAAGCAAATATGAAAGAATTAAAATCATACAGAGTATATTATCTGACCATAATGGAATCACACTCAAAATGAAAAACAGACTACAGGAAAGTCGTCAAACACTTGGAAACTGAACAACACACTTATTAATCCATGGGTCGAGGAAGAAGTCTTCAAGGGAAATAAAATGCATTGACCTGAGTGAAAATGAAAATGCTGCATATCAAAACTTGTAGCTTGTAACAAAATCAATGCTGAGTGGGAAATTTATAGCACTAAGTGCTTATATGAGGAGTAGATGAAAAGTCACAAATGAATAAGCTTTCACCTTGAGAAAATAGAAAAAAGAAGAGCAAAATAAACCAAGAGTAAGCTGGAGGAAGGAAATAATAAAGAATAGTTAATATAATTGGAAACAAAAACAATAGAGAACAACAATGAATCCAAAAGTTGTCTCTTTGAAAAAAGGAATTCTGATTTAATTGGTAATTGGTGCAGTTTGGGCAGTGGAATTTTTACAATCTCCCCAGATGATTTTTTAATCCCAGAAAATGTTTAATAGGGATTAAGAATCTCTGCTGGGGAGGCCAGATAATTTTCTCAGGGTTTAACCTGTGTTGGCATCTATTGCCCAGCCACTTTTCATTTCTCCTGAGAAAAGTTTGTAACCATTTCATTTTCTCTCACTTTTTGTTGTCTTCAAAGTCAGTGCTGATCCTTTCCCTTATGTTAACTTCCCTGTCTGACTACTTTTTGGCCTTTAGTATATCCCTGATCAGAGGTGAACGTTTAACTGTAACCCCCCCTCCACTTCACACCCACACCACCTTGATTGATTTGGGATTAACCCCAAAACCCCCCTCTAATTGGTTTGTCATACATCATTGGTCACTAGCTTTAGGCTGTGATCACCCAAGCCATAGTAACAGTGTGTCTAGCGCACCTGGTCTTGTGACCTGTCTCTGAGGGAGCCAAAAGACTTGGTTTTTCCATTCTGGTGGCCAGTGCAGTGCCTGCCCTCTATTAAAACAGTACTAACAGTTGATGTGCGATGGATTTGCTCTTGCTCAGTAAGTTTGGAGTTGTTTATTTGTTTGACCTTACATGTGAGACCTGTTATTTTTTCTAAAATCTGGGATAAAGGTATTTTTCCTCATAATAAATTCTGATGATCATTTTAAATCAGGTAGATGTTATTGTAAATGTATTAGGGGTACATGTGACTAAATTTAAATGTGGAAGCAGCCCACAGCAGGAGATAAGACATAATGGAAATCATTATTTTTTAAAGTTGTTTTGAGTTTCTATCTAGAGAAAGAATTATGTGTTTCATAGTAAAAGCTGTTGTTGATTTACTTAATTCTTCAGAAGTCTTATTTGCAAATGGTATTTTATCTTAAAAGGATTTATGCTTTGTACATATATCTCTTTATTCTTAAGATGCCAAACCTACTTATATATCTGGGTAGTTGAAATTGTTGAATATATGTTATAAATTAAAAAGAAAATTTGGGGAATTCCCTGGTGGTCCAGTGGTTAGGACTCTGCACTGTCACTACCATGACCCAGGTTCAGTCCCTGGTCAGGGAACTAAGATCCTGCAAGCCATGAGGTGCAGTCAAAAAAAAGAAAAGAAAGAAAATGTACTACTAATTTTTAAAAAGTTATTAGAACTGAGGCCTTTTTGCTTAAAAGACACAAAACATGTTTTAATTTAGAAAGGGTCTAGGACCATTAGAATAGGCCACCCAAGCTAAAAACCTTCCATTGAGGTCTATTTTAACCAGTGGGCTGAGAGATTGGGAAGGAGGGAGTGTTGTTAGGATAGTGATAATTCAGTTGTATGCTTCCAATTTTTAATATTCTATCATTAAAAGAAAGGTTTCTTGTAGTTTAGATCAGAGGTTGACAAGGTGTGACCTGTGAGCCATATCTAGCCTTCCACCTGTTTCTGTGTGGCCTGGGAGCTAAGAATGGCTTTTAACATTTTTAGTTATATGTTTAGTGAAATGTTCAGTGAATTTGAAAAATGAATAGTATTTCATTATATGTGAAAATTATGTGAAATTTGAATTTTAGTATGATAAAGTTTTATTAGAACAGAGCCACGATCATTTATTTTTGTACTGTCTGTGGTTGCTTTCATACTACAATAGCAGATTTGAGTAATTGCCACAGAGACCATATGGCCTACAAAGCCAAACATATTTGCTATCTGGTTCTTTACAAAAAAAGTTTGCTGAACCCTGATTTAAACTCCCTTCCCATGCAAGATGATTTCTACCCAGGAGGTTTGAAATTTGTTACCATGTCTATTAACATTAAAGAGGGTAAGCCTGTTTCCTGGCAACAGGGATAACTGTGGTTGACATAGAAATACTTTAGTGAGTGGCAGGCACCTATCTAGGTAAATTTGTATTTTCTTCTTTTTTCTTTAATGGTTTTTGAGAGCTTTGAAAAAGAGTTGACCTCCAGACTACTCATCTGATCACAGGGGACTCATGAGTCACACGATGTGTCTTTTAATTTTTAAAAACAAGCTTTAAAATGACTGAGATGAAGGCAGGCTTATTTTTAGAACGTACAGAAAAGTTCACCTACTTCAACTTCTGGCATCTTTTTTAAAGACAAAGGAGAAGCAGTAAAATATGTAGGATATGTTCTTTTTCTTCTGATTTTTTGTTTACTCTGTTCAGTATTTATGGTTTTGGTTACTGGACTACTCAAGAAATACATTTATAATATTTATGACTTCTGTTTAAGGAATAATTTGGGAGGTTCTTTGCCCACATGGGCAGGAATTGATCCTTAAGGATCAAAGAAGTGTTCTACTCTGGTCTGACTAGTGGCCTAACTCAAACGTCTCTCTCCATTAATGGCTCCAAAGGGTATTCGTTAAAGTCTAAGGAAGCTGGACTTTCAGATGCTCTTTTACTTAAGGATTACTTCCAAATACCATTATGGATTTATCTGCCCTGATTTTTATCTCAGTCCTTCTTGAACCTGTTTACATGTTCATTCTGTTCCACTTCTTGAGCTGATGAGTTCTCTAAGTTCCCTAAGCATTGCTCAAAGTCCTGCTTTCTTTTTGATAAAATTGCCTTTAGGTTACAGGGAGTGCCCCTTTGTTACTTTAACTTTGTGATTGGGTGAATTAAGCCAACAATTTCTCTTCTTGATTCTTATCAATCTGTTTCATTCTTGTAGAGCAAGATTTCTCAGCCTTGGCAGTATTGACATTTTAGGCCAGATAAATATGTGCATTGCAGGATATGTAGGCAGCCTCCTTGGTGTCTATCCCCTAGATGTCAGTAACAACGCCCCTTGCCAGTTGCGACAACCAAAGATGTCTCTAGATATTGCCACATTGTCCCCAGGGAACAAAATTGCCTTCAGTTGGAAACCAATGCTTTAGATATTTGTCTTTGTCTTTCCTAAACTGTAAGGTTTGGTGCTTTGGGGACTAACTTTGTAAATATGGAGGTTTCTATATCCAGTGGATTATATTGTGCTTTTCTGGATTTTTTTCCAGCTCTGCTTGATGTCTGTCTTGAACAATAGTGACAATCACTTTCATAGTTTCAGTTTTTCAGGTCAGCTGCATCGTTTGTGAGTGACATGGGGAACAAATACCTTGAAATCTTAGAAGTTTTTTCTAATTATAAACGTCCTGTGTGTACTGTAAAAAATGTGGAGAATGGAAAAAATTGGAAAGAATGTTTGTCACTCAGAAAACTTCAGTGTTATTGATGCAACTAATGTCAGTAAATTGGTTTATGGCCTTCATTATTTTCTATATATTTTATTTCATAAATGCAATCTTGCTATAAAACTAATTTTATACTGTTTTTTCCACCTAACGTTTTAACATATACATTTTCTGTATATCATGTTTAAATAATTGAATGAAATACCATAATATTAATATACTGTATTCCTCTTTTGTTGGATAGCTAGATTTCATTTATTTTTATTAGGGAGCTTTAATGAACATTTTGTTCATAAATCATTTTCTGTGTTTTGGATTATTTTTCAGACATGGATGTTGGAAGAATTCCTGGATCAAAGGGTGTGGGTATGTTTAAAGTGGAGCCTCAGATTATTTTTAAGCTGCTGCATAGCCCCACAGATGGCACTCAATTGTGGCTCTTTGCACGGACCATGCATTTCATAAGTATGTCTGGTAGGCATATAGAAGGAAAGGAAAGGGCTATGTTTGAGTTAATCACTTTTCCTGCCCCCTGCTCTTCTGTGGAACATTAATAGGGAATCAAGTAGCCACCAAACCACAGACTTAGAGTCTCAGCCCCAAATAATCCTAGTTGGGTTGACTTCCGACAGTGCTCCTTTAAGAAAGGAGTTTCACCCAAGGAAGGCATTTACTTTATACAATTGTATTTTGCCTGGTTTACAGCACTTAAGATAAATCAGAATCCTGTTAATCATTTTGAGTGAGATTAGGCTCAGAGGTTAAAGCTTCTGCCTCCAATGTGGGAGACCCGGGTTCGATCCCTGGGTTGGAAAGATCCCCTGGAGAAGGAAACGTTAACCCACTCCAGTATTCTTGCCTGGAGAATCCCATGGATGGAGAAGCCTGGTAGGCTGCAGTCCACGGGGTCGCATAGAGTCGGACACGACTGAGCAACAGAACAGAACAGAAATAGTAGGAATAAGATCTGAAAACTGCCTTCAAATTACTGTTCTCAAGGTGCAAGATGAGGGCTGGTACATATTTGATATCTGCCAAAACAAAGGAATACTCATTGTGGGAGGTAAGGAAGAAAATAATGCCTTTGTAAAGTCTGCACCCTGAATAGAAGACTAGAATATAAACAGCTGAATAACGTATCCAGATGTAAGACAATGAGGTGCTTTGCACTGTACATACTTACGGTTTTGCTTAGCAAGAAATTTTATTCTAAAGTACTTTTTAACATGTGCCTCCAAGTGAAGTTTCACATGTTGTTTTAGGGATGGCCGGAAGCAGAATCTGAGACTGTATTTGAATGTACATGATTTGTTGAGGGAGTGCTCTCAGGAGAAACTTATAAGGGAGCAAGGACAAGAAGGTAGGGAAGAGGAGGGAGCTAAAGTGAAGATATGGTCTTAGGAAAATCTAGCCTTAGTCAGTTATGGTTAGGGGCAGGTGTATAGCAATTATTGGCTGCTGGCTGCCCCTGGGAGGGAAAAAGAGTATAATCTCCCTGGCAGGACTCCAGCCCTTGGGGAAGGGGACAGCTGTGAGCCATTAGCAGCCAACAGGCAGTAGCTAGGAGATGGGTATGCTAGCTAGTAAAGGAGATCTGGGTGAGGCATCTTTTACTCTTTCTCATGTTTATGTTGTGCAGGACACTGTGCTGAGACCTGGGGGTAAAAGATGAATTTGATATAGTTACTGCTTTGAAGATGGTTGTGGTCTTGTGGCAGGGCTGACCATGTAAAGAATATTTACTGTGCAAGTGAAGAGCATTTTACATGGACTGAAGTATGTATAGAGAGAACCTCACTGAGGAGATCCAACAAATGAATCAGACCAGGTTGAGAGAAAATGGGAGGGTCCAGGTAAATAGGCAGGGTACTGTAGGCAGAGGAAAGAGCCCTGTCCAAAGGCTGGCAAGTATGAACCAAGATGATACATTCATGGAATCACATGGGCCATAGCATGCGCAGGAGGTAGGGGAGCAGCAGCTGATGAGATCTGACAAATTGAAGCTGGAATGTTGTGGACCTCGAAGGCCATGCTCAGGAAGCTTGGGCTTAGAAGGGGCAGCATTCCTGCTGTTAACTCCCTAGCCTGCCTCAGGTCTCAGGGTCAACTTGGAGTGTCCATTCTCCATTTACCTGCCAGCTGTGCTCTGCCCTCTGGTGGCCATGTTGCTCCAAGCATGTTATTTAAACATTTCTGGTGGCTCAGGCAGTAAAGAATCTGCCTTCAATGCCGGAGACCAGGTTCAATCCCTGGATCAGGAAGATCCCCTGGAGAAGGGAATGGCAACCCCTTCCAGTATTCTTGCCTGGGAAATTCCATGGACAGAGGAACCTGGTGGGCCTCAGTCCATGGGGTTGCAAAGAGTCAGACATGACTGAGTGACTAACACTTTGAGCCCTAATTTCCTCATCTGTAAAATGGTGGTAATGATATTTATAGAACTGCTGTTGTTCTATAAACTTGATTAAAAGTAATAAAGACAGATCTAAAGGTTTACCATCATGGAATTATTCTGCTGATATTTACTGTTCTTTGTCATTTTTCTATAGTAATCAAAACAGCAGTGATCACTGAAATAGATCAGTGGACTTTAACAGCCCAGACCCCCAAATTTGCTTGCTTTGTTTTCTTTAAGTTCTAAGCAACCCAGTTTCCAGGACTGGTATTATTGGTGTTAATCTGTATCCTAGGCTCTTTATTGATAATACAAGATTTTTTGGTTTCCATCTATAACAAAAAGGGATTGTTACTGTATTAATTTAGAAAGTACCATATTTGAGAATTCCCTGATGGTCCAGAGGTTAGGACTTGGCACTTTCACTACTAGGGTATGAATTCAGTCCCCATGCATGTCTCATAATTTTTTGCTGAAAACTGGGCGTTTTAGATAATATAACAATTCAGTATCGGTGCCCTGCCAACCGCCCCAAGGGCTCTTTATTATTTGCTTATTTACTCTTTTAGTGACTGGCTGCATTATTTTACTGGAGTCTATTTACCTCTCCCTATTTGCCTGAAAGTGTGTGTAGTCTCTCTCTTTCTCTCTCCTTCTCTCCCTCTGTCTGTCTGTCTGTCTCTCTCTTACACACACACACACACACACACACACAGAGATGCTTAAACCACTGGAAATTTTCTTTAAAGACATTAGTTTTCCCAATATAGGAGCTTTCTGTAACATTCCTTGGCACTGAAATACTGGGTTTCATTTGTCTGGGCTTCCCTGGTGGCTCAGAAAGTAAAGAATCCACCTGCGATGCAGGAGACCTGGGTTTGATCCCTGGGTTGGGAAGATCCTCTGGAGAAGGAAATGGCAACCCTCCAGTATTCTTGCCTGGAGAATCCCATGGACAGAGGAGCCTGGCAGGCTATAGGCCATGGGGTTACAAAGAGTTGAACACAACTGAGCAATTAACACTATCACTTTCTTTAGCATTCCTTGCGATAGCTGTAACTTTAAGTTAGGCTAGTTGTGTGGGCTTCCATCTATGGGGTCACACAGAGTCGGACACGACTGAAGTGACTTAGCAGCAGCAGCAGCAGCAGTTGTTTGTCAGTTGGGAACCAGGGAGAAAGCGCAAAAGTGGGGGAAAGGTCAGGAAGAAAAACAATGGGTTGTGCTTTCAACCATTTTTCCTTTTTGCACTTCTTTTTCTCGGGGATGGTCTTGATCACTGCCTCCTGTACAATGTCATGAACCTCCATCCCTAGTTCTTCAGGCACTCTTATCAGATCTAATCCCTTGAATCTATTTCTCACTTCCACTGTATAATTATAAGGGATTTGATTTGGATCATACCTGAATGATCTAGTGGTTTTCCCTATTTTCTTCAATTTAAGTCTGAATTTGGCAATAAGGAGTTCATGATCTGAACTACGGTCAGCTCCCAGTCTTGTTTTTGCTGACTGTATAGAGCTTCTCCATCTTTGGCTGCAAAGAATATAATCAATCTGATTTCAGTATTGACCATCTGGTGATGTCCATATGTAGAGTTGTCTCTTGGGTTGTTGGAAGAGGGTGTTTGCTATGACCAGTGCATTCTCTTGGCAAAACTCTATTAGCCTTTGCCCTGCTTCATTCCGTGCTCCAAGGCCAAATTTGCCTGTTACTCCAGGTATTTCTTAACTTCCTACTTTTGCATTCCAGTCCCCTGTAATGAAAAGGACATCTTTTCTGGTTGTTAGTTCTAGAAGGTCTTATAGGTCTTCATAGAACCATTCAGCCTCAGCTTCTTTAGCATTACTGGTCAGGGCATAGACTTGGATTACTGTGATATTGAATGGTTTGCCTTGGAAACAGACAGAGATCATTCTGTTGTTTTTGAGATTATATCCAAGTACTGCCTTTTGGACTCTTTTGTTGACTATGATAACTACTCCATTTCTTCTAAGGGAGTCTTGCCCACAGTAGTAGATATAATGGTCATCTGAATTAAATTCACCCATTCCAGTCCATTTTAGCTCGCTGATTCCTAAAATGTCAACATTCACTCTTGCCATTTCCTGTTTGACCACTTCCAATTTGCCTTGATTCATGGACCTAACATTCCAGGTTCCTATGCAATATTGCTCTTTACAGCATCGGACCTTGCATCTATCACCAGTCACATCCACAACTGGGTGTTGGTTTTGCTTTGGATCCGTCTCATTGTTTCTGGAGTTATTTCTCCACTGATCTCCAGTAGCATATTAGGCCCCTACCGACCTGGGGAGTTCATCTTTCATTGTCTTATCTTTTTGCCTTTTCATGCAGTTCATGGGGTTCTCACGGTAAGAATACTGACGTGGTTTGCCATTCTCTTCTCCAGTGGACCACGTTTTGTCAGAACTATGACCCGTCCGTCTTGGGTGACCTTACGTGGCATGGCTCATGGTTTCATTGAGTTAGACAAGGCTGTGGTCCATGTGATCAGATTGGTTAGTTTTCTGTGATTGTGGCTTTCAGCCTGTCTGCACTCTGATGGAGAAGGATAAGAGGCTTAAGGAAGCTTCCTGATGTGAGAGACTGACTGAGGGGTAAACTGGGTCTTGTTCTGATGGGTGGGGGCGTGCTCAGTAAATCTTTAATCAAATTTTCTGTTGATGGGCAGGGTTGTGTTCCTTCCCTGTTATTTTAAAAAGGCAAAATGGTTGTCTGAGGAGGCCTTACAAATAGCTGAGAAAAGAAGCAAAAGGCAAAGGAGAAATGGAAAGATATACCCATTTGAATGCAGAGATCAAAAGAATAGCAAGGAGAGATAAGATAGCCTGCCTTCCTCAGTGATCAATGCAAAGAAATAGAGGAAAACAACAGAATGGGAACGATAAAGGACAGAAATGGTATGGACCTAACAGAAGCAGAAGATATTAAGAAGAGGTGGCAAGAATACACAGAAGAACTGTACAAAAAAGATCTTCACGACCAAGATAGTCACGATAACGTGATCACTGACCTAGAGCCAGACATCTTGGAATGTGAAGTCAAGTGGGCCTTAGAAAGCATCACTATGAACAAAGCTAGTGGAGGTGATGGAATTCCAGTTGAGCTATTTCAAATCTTGAAAGATGATTCTGTGAAAGTGCTGCACTCAATATGCCGGCACGTTTGGAAAACTCAGCCGTGGCCACAGGACTGGAAAAGGTCAGTCTTCATTCCAATCCCAAAGAAAGGCAATGCCAAAGAATGCTCAAACTACCACACAGTTGCACTCATCTCACACGCTAGTAAAGTCATGCTCAAAATTCTCCAAGCCAGGCTTCAGCAATATGTGAACCGTGAACTCCCAGATGTTCAAGCAGGTTTTAGAAAGGGCAGAGGAACCAGAGATCAAATTGCCAACATCCGCTGGATCATGGTGAAAGCAAGAGAGTTCCAGAAAAACATCTATTTCTGCTTCATTGACTATGCCAAAGCCTTTGACTGTATGGATCACAATAAACTGTGGAACATTTTGAAAGAGATGGGAATACCAGACCACCTGACCTGCCTCTTGAGAAACCTGTATGCAGGTCAGGAAGCAACAGTCAGAACTGTACATGGAACAACAGACTGGTTCCAAATAGGAAAAGGAGTGCGTCAAGGCTGTATATTGTCACCTTGCTTATTTAACTTCTATGCAGAGTACATCATGAGGAACGCTGGGCTGGAAGAAGCACAAGGTGGAATCAAGATTGCTGGGAGAAATATCAATAACCTCAGATATGCAGATGACACTACCCTTATGGCAGAAAGTGAAGAGGAACTAAAAAGCCTCTTGATGAAAGTGAAAGAGGAGAGTGAAAAAGTTGGCCTGAAACTCAACATTCAGAAAACAAAGATCATGGCATCTGGTCCCATCACTTCATGGGAAATAGATGGAAAAACAGTGAAAACAGCGTCAGACTTTATTTTTTGGAGCTCCAAAATCACTGCGGATGCTGATTGCAGCCATGAAATTAAAAGACACTTACTCCTTGGAAGGAAAGTTATGACCAACCTTGATAATATATTAAAAAGCAGAGACATTACTTTGCCAACCAAGGTCCGTCTAGTCAAGGCTATGGTTTTTCCCATGGTCATGTATGGATGTGAGAGTTGGACTGTGAAGAAAGCTGATCGCCGAAGAATTGATGCTTTTGAACTGTGGTGCTGGAGAAGACTCTTGAGAGTCCCTTGGACTGCAAGGAGATCCAACCTTTCCATTCTAAAGGAGATCAATCCTGGGTGTTCATTGGAAGGACTGATGCTAAAGCTGAAACTGCAATACTTTGGCCACCTCATGCAACGAGTTGACTCACTGGAAAAGACTCTGATGCTGGGAAAGGTTGGGGGCGGGGGGAGAAGGGGATGACAGAGAATGAGATGGCTGGATGGCATCACTGACTCTGTGGACATGAGTTTAAGTGAACTCTGATAGTTGGTGATGGACAGGGAGGCCTGGCGTGCTGTGATTCATGGGGTCGCGGAGAGTCGGACATGACTGAGCAACTGAACTGAACTGAGAGATCTCTTCAAGAAAATTAGAGATACCAAGGGAATGTTTCATGCAAAGATGGGCACAATAAAGGACAGAAATGGTATGGACCTAACAGAAGCAGAAGATATTAAGAAGAGGTGGCAAGAATACACAGAAGAGCTATGCAAAACAGATCATAATGACTCAGATAATCACGATGGTGTGATCACTCACCTAGAGCCAGACATTCTAGAATGCAAAGTCAAATGGGCCTTAGGAAGCGTCACTACGAACAACGCTAGTGAAGGTGATGGAATTCCAGTTGCGCTATTTCAAATCCTAAACGATGATGCTGTGAAAGTAAGTGTTAGTTGCTCAGTCATGCCCGACTCTTTGCGACCCCTTGGTTGCAACCCACCAGGCTCCTCTGTCCATGAGATCTTCCAGGCAAGGGTACTGGAGTGAGTCACCATTTCCTTCTCCAGGGGATCTTCCCAACCCAGGGCTTGAACCTGGGTCTCCTGCACTGCAGGCAGATTCTTTACCTACTGAGCTACAAGGGGAAAGTGCTGCACTCAATAAGCCAGCAAATTTGGAAAACTCAGCAGTGGCCACAGGACTGGAAAAGGTCACTTTTCATTCCAGTCCAGAAGAAAGACAATGCCAAGGAATGCTCAAACTACTGCACAGTTGCACTCATCTCACATGCTAGCAAAGTGATGCTCAAAATTCTCCAAGCCAGGCTTCAACAGTACGTGAACCATGAACTTCCAGATGTTCAAGATGGATTTAGAAAAGGCACAGGAACCAGAGATCAAATTGCCAACATCTGTTGGATCATTGAAAAAGAAAGAGTTCCAGAAAAACATCTACTTCTGCTTTACTGCCTATGCCAAAGCCTTTGACTGTGTGGATCACAACAAATACTGGGAAATTCTTAAAGAGATGGGAATACCAGACCACCTGACCTGCCTCTTGAGAAATCTGTATGCAGATCAGGAAGCAACAGTTGAAACTGGACATGGAAAAACAGACTGGTTCTAAATCGGGAAAGGAGTACATGAAGGCTGTATATTGTCACCCTGCTTATTTAATTTATATGCAGAGAACATCATGAGGAATGCTGGGCTGGATGAAGCATAAGCTGGAATCAAGATTGCCAGGAGAAATATCAATCACCTCAGATATGCAGATGACACCACCCTTATGGCAGAAAGTGAAGAAGAACCAAAGAGCCTCTTGATGAAAGTGAAAGAGGAGAGTGAAAAGTTGGCTTAAAATTCAACATTCAGAAAACTAAGATCATGGCATCTGGTTCCATCACTTCTTGGCAAATAGATGGGGAAACAATGGAAACTGTGACAGACTTTATTTTTCTTTGCTCCAAAATCACTGCAGATGGTGACTGCAGCCATGAAATTAAAAGATGCTTGCTCCTTGGAAGAAAAGCTATGACCAACCTAGACAGCATGGAGATCAGTGTGGAGATTCCTTAGAAAACTGGAAACAGAACTGCCATACGACGCACCAGTTGCACTCCTGGGCATACACACCAAGGAAACCAGAATTGAAAGAGACACATGTACTCCAATGTTTATCGCAGCACTGTTTATAATAGCCAGGACATGGAAGCAACCTAGATGTCCATCTGCAGACGAATGGATAAGAAAGTTGTGGTACATATACACAATGGAGTATTACTCAGCAATTAAAAAGAATGCATTTGAATCAGTTCTAATGAGGTGGATGAAACTGGAGCCTATTATACAGAGTGAAGTAAGCCAGAAAGAAAAACACCAATACAGTATACTAACGCATATATATGGAATTTAGAAAGATGATAAAGATAACCCTGTATACAAGACAGCAAAAGAGACACAGATGTATAGAACAGTCTTTTGGACTCTGTAGGAGAGGGCGAGGGTGGGATGACTTGGGAGAATGGCACTGAAACATGTATATTATCACATGTGAAACGAATCGCCAGTCCATGTTCGATGTATGGTACAGGATGCTCGGGGCTGGTGTACTGGGATGAACCAGAGGGATGGGATGGGGAAGGAGGTGGGAGGGGGGTTCATAGTGGGGAACACACGTACACCCGGGGCAGATTCATGTCAATGTATGGCAAAACCAATACAATAATGTAAAGTAATTAGCCTCCAATTAAAATGTGAAGTGAAAGTCGCTCAGTCGTGTCCGACTCTTTGCGACCCCATAGACTATACAGTCCATGGAATTCTCCTGGCCAGAATACTGGAGTGAGTAGCCTTTCCCTTCTCCAGGGGATCTTCCCAATCCAGGGATCGAACCCAGGTCTCCCGCCTTGCGGGCAGATTCTTTACCAGCTGAGCCACAAGGAAAACCCCCAATTAAAATAAATAAATTAAAAAAAAAAAAGTAGAGACATTACTTTGCCAACAAAGGTCTGTCTAATCAAAGCTATAGTTTTTTCCTGTAGTCATGTATGGGTGAGAGTGGGACTGTAAAGAAAGCTGGGCGCCAAAGAATTGATGCTTTTGAACTGTGGTGTTGGAGAAGAGTCTTGAGAGTCCCTTGGACTGCAAGGAGATCCAACCGGTCCATCCTAAAGGAAATCAGTCCTAAATATTCATTGGAAAGACTGATGCTGAAGCTGAAGCTCCAATACTTTGGCCACCTGATGCAAAGAACTAACTCATTTGAAAAGGCCCAAATGCTGGGAGAGATTGAAGGCGGGAGGAGAAGGGGACGGCAGAGTATGAAATGGTTGGATGGCATCACTGACTCAATGGACATGAGTTTGCGTAAACTCTGGGAGTTGGTGATGGATAGGGAGGCCTGGCATACTGCAGTCCATAGGGTCGCAGAGAATCGGGCATGACTGAGCGACTGAACTGTCCTGTGCTTTCAAAAATGGGACATGCCTCACTTGTTTCTTCAGCCAGCCTTGTCTCCTGCCTTTCAGCCTTGGCCTTTGACAGCTCTACCTTTGTAACTGCTTTTCCTTTCTTGCTCATCTCTTATTGGGGATCCCTGACTGATAATGACTCTGTGGCTGCCCCTCTTTGTTTGGGTGGATAATTTGTGGCTCTTGCCAGTCATATATCATTCATCCTCTACAGCTTAGATTTCCTCCTAAATCTAGTATGTGGCCTCGCCCAGTCTTTGACACACTCTGTATTGGGGAGAATTTGGTAGAATTCTTCTCCCACCACTCTAGGTCATTTGAGAATATTCTTAACAAAATAATTTGATTTGTGTAATTCACCTGCTGCTGCTTCTTGAGCAGTGTTGACTGCCCTATGGGATGGATCTGTGTGTTGAGTATTTATTCAGTGTTGCCTTCTCTTTCCTAGGATGCTCCAGGATGAAACGCCATAGAAATATCAGCAGCAGTGACAGTTCAGAGGACAGTGAGTAGAACCAGCCAACAGCTGGTAACTGTGTATCTATAATCTTTGAGAGTTTCTTTGACTTGAGAACAAGCTGTTTCATTTGTCTTTCAATGGGTTAAAAAATAATGTTTCTAAGAAGAAAAGCTTGGGGGTACCATTTTTCTTACTTGTTTCAATTCCATTAGACATAGGTAAGTTAGATGAGAAAATTGGTTTTGTGTGTCATACAGCATTTTGTTTTGCACTTTTTATTTACCCAGGCAACAAAAGCCTCATCTACCAATGGAACAGTGCTTTTCTAGAGAGAAAAGTGTAAGAGCATAAATTGTAGACCCTACAGTTTTATTTTAGCTGAGGTACTGTTTAGATGAGTCATCATTTGTAAAAGACAACAACTTTATTAACAGTAGCATTTGGAAAAATACTGAAGGATAGGCAGATTACTTTCTCCACATTTTTAGTTTTTTCAGTTGGTTTTGCAGATACTTTTTCTCTGGATGGAACATAAATTGTCTTGTTATAAATTATAATGAAGTATGATTATACTAAATTGAATCTCCTCAGTATTAGCATTGTTGAAGCTTTTGCAGCCTGGGATGTCACCTATAAATGTCATTAAACTCCTTTATGAGACTTTTGTGGTTGCAATTTAACTATTTTCTTCAGTGATATGAGGTCACTGTGCTCTTCTCCATCATGTATTTCACATGCTCTTGGATGACATTTAGTTATAATAGCAGGTAATAAGTCTCAGTATTTTCTCTAATTATCTTTTACAGATCCTTCCACTTCCTCTACTTTTGGCTCAATGTATAGGAGCAAGTCAAAAATGCCAAATGAACGCAAGAAGCCTGCTGAGGTAAGATCAGATATTAAATTTTTAGACTTAAAAATTAGACAGCTACCTTCTGCCTACATATCTACAATACCCAGGTCTTAGAGATGTGAGGAGTAAACTATGTTCCAGTGAATAGGCTTGTATTTCTGATGAAAACAAGTCTTTTTTTTTTTCAAGAAAGATGCCATTTTATCTTTCCTTTGGGAAAACAGTGGTCTACACTCTGCTTTCATTTTGATAATGGCACCTAAGTGCCTGGCTTTAGAATATAAATCCTCCCCTAGCCAAGAAGTCAGAGTAAGCCAGAGAATTGGGATGGACCAAAAGAGCCAATGATCTGGCCTATGATAGGAAAGAGCTAAGTTGGTAAGTGGGAGGCAATACAGAAAGGGTAGATGAAGAAGTCATTGATAGAGAAGGAAAAGATTGGGTTGGAGATCTTTGGGGCTATGGTAAATGTTCACAGCCTTCAGTGTACTACCCCCAAGCCAGGAAAAATGGCCCAGTCCTTGTGAGGCTGGTCCTCTTCTGCCTCAAGAGCAGCAAAGTGCCAGAGTTGTACTTGGATTTGGGAATAGTTTAGTGGATCTTACAGACTTTCCTCTGTGATAATTGAATGATGAGAAACTGATCTTGCCTATCTTCATTTCTACTATAAGTAGTCTTCCTTGGCTGCAAAGGAAAAGAGAATGTATTAGTAAACTATTGCAGCATTATATGTTATCACAAAGTTAATGGCTTAAAGAAGCACACATTTATTATCAGTTTCTGTGGGTCAGGAGTCTGGCTACAGTGTGACTAGATTCTCTCTGTTCAAGGTCTTTCAAGGCTGCAGTCAGTGTGCTGGCTGGGCTGTGTTCTCATCTGGAAGTTTGACTAGGGAAGAATTTGTTTCTAAGTTCATTCAAGTTGCTGGCAGAATTCATCTTCTGGCTGGAGTACTGAGAGGTCCCTGTTTGTTGTCATTGTTGGCTTTTGGTAGAGGACCGCCCTCCACTCCTAGGTTGCTTGTAGTTCTTTGCCATGTGGCCTTCTCCATGGGTCCTCTCAAAACACAGTAGCCTACTTTGAAATCCAGTGAGAGGAGAGTCTTTTGCTCCAGTCTGACTGAGGCTTATATGACATTATCATGAGAATGATGTCCTATCATGTTTGCCATTTTCTATTATTAGAAACAAGGCCAGGTTCCATTTGACCTCATGTAGGTGTGGTGCGGGGAGGCATTGCTTTCAGGTGTCAGAGAGAGCATTTCTCCCTTTCTCAGAGGTCACTTTTCTGTCTTTTGTCAGGGATCTTTCTGGGCACAGTAGACTATCAGTGTGTATTTATATGTGTCTGTGTCATACAGAAAAACTTAGGAAATAAAATACACATAAACAGGGGCAAAACATAGTTCCCATCTATCCAGGGTAGGCTTTGACTCCAGATTTGATGAGAAAGAAACCTTGCTACTTTCCCACTTAGGACAACCAGTCCTAGAACGTAAAGTGACTTGAGAGCTTTGGGTTGCAAGGCCTACTGCCTCCAAGTTAGAATATCATTCTTTTGCAAAAGATTGAAGACCTGGGCTACTGGAAGCAAATTTTTTTCATTTGTATGCCCCATTCTGTTACAAAAGAAAGAACCTGATATTGTATAGGAAAACTAGCCATGGCATTAAAATGATTCCATGTTTTGCTGGTTTATTTCATCTCTCTGAGGTAATTTGTTTTGTTGTTATAACATGGACATTATCACATCTACCTCTCATAGGTTCCATTTATTGAAATTTTATGTGCTAGAGCTTTATATTAGATCGTCTGATTGTTTCCCAAAAGTAAGCAATTATAAAAATATTCTTAGATGCTTCCACCATTTAAAAATTTTATTTAATAACTTATTTATATCTGTATGAACTCATGTATATTTATTTTATACTTTGGGTTATAATCCAATACTACATAATATATCATGTTGGCAAAGTCAGTCTGTAATCAGTGAAATTATCTCTTATTTTTCTCTCTTCAATTTCTGTTGATTTCTGCTCTTATATTTATTATTTTCTTCCTTTTTGCTTTAGTTTTATTTTGTACTTTTTTCTAGACTCTTGAGGTTGATGCTTAGGCTTTGAAAGTTTTCCTTTTTTCTAATATAAGAATTTTAGTGCTGTAAATTTCCCTTTAAATACTGCTTAGCTTCACCCCTTTAATTTTGGTATGTTTATTTTCATTTTCATCCATTTCAGTATTTTTGTTTTCCTTGAGAATTCCTCTTTGATACGTGTATTATTTAGAAAAGTGTTTAGTTTTCGAGCATTTGGAGACTTTTCTTGCCATCTTTCTGTTACTGAAATCTAGTTTGAGTTCACTTTTGTCACAGAACATAATCTGTATGGTTTTAGTTCTTTTACAGGTGTCAAGGTTTGTTTTCTGGCACAAGATACGGTTTATCTTGGCGAATATTTCATGGGCACTTGAAAACAATATGTATTATGCTGCTGTTGGGTCCTATTGGTTGATGGTACTCTTCTGTATCCTGGCTGATTTTCTGCCTAGTAGTATTATCAGTTGTTTAGAGAGGGCTGTAGCAGTCTCCAACTGTATTCGTGGATTTGCCTCTATCTCCTTTCATTTCTATCAGATTTACTTTGTGTATTTTTAAGTTCTATTGTTAACTGCATACATATTTAGGATTGCTGTACCTTTGTCTTTGGTAATTTTATTTTTCCTGAAGTCTATACTATCTAATACTAATATTGTTTCTGGCTTTCTTTTGATTCATGTTTACATGGTATATGGTAAATTTTTCCATCCTTTTACTTTTAATTTACACATATGATTTTTATTTGAAATGAGTTTCTTATATAGTTGGGTCATTTTTTACTCTACTCTTTAAATCTCTGTCTCTTTATTGGCATATTTAAAGCATTTATATTTAATGTAATTTTTATTATGATTTGGTTTAAGTCTGCCATTTTACTGTTCTATTTATTTTCTCTGGGTTATTTTTTTCCTCTTTTATTTTCTGTCTTGTGGATTACTTGAATATTTTTTAAAATTCCATGTTGATTTTTTTTTCTTTTTTTGGCTGTGGCATGCAGCTTACAGAATCTTAGTTCCCCAACCAGGGATTGAACCTGAGCCCTCAGCAGTGAAAGCAGAGTCCCGACCACTGGACCACCAGGGAATTTCCCCCATATTGATTTTTCTATGGTGGCTTTAAGATTTAAAGACACATATATCTTTGTGTAGATTTTTAGTGGTTGCTCTTGAGAAGCAACCTTTTAAAGAGAGGACCATCTTCCAAAATGACTTATCAGTCTACTGTTCTTTATATTTTATATATACTATTTTGAGTGAAGTAAAGGAAGGCTACCACCATTTAGGTTTGTTTATCCACCCCCTACTTTTATGATATAATTATTTAAATATTTTCTCTACATACATTGAGAACTATATTAGACAATGTTAGAATATTTGCTTCAACCATAAAATATTATTATAAAATTCAAGGGAAAAGGAGTAATCTGTTTTATTTACCCATATTTTTATTCTCTTGTTCTTTCTTATTCCTGATATTCCAACTTACTCCTTTTGTTTCCTTTCACTATGAAGAACTCCATTTAGCTGTTCTTTTAGTGGAAGTCTGCTAGTGATAAATTCTCTTAGTTTTCATTCATTTGAGAATGTCTTGGTTTCACCTGAAGGATATTTTCACTTGATATAGAATTCTGGTTTGATAAAACTTTTTTTTTTCAGCACTTGAAAAATGTGCTAGTTCCTTCTTGCCTCCATGGTTTCTAATGAGAAATCTGTTCTCATTCAAATGGTTGCTCTCCTATAGGTAATCAGTCATTTCTTTTCCAGTTGCCTTCAAGATTTTTTGTCATCTTTAGTTTTCCAAAGAAAACTTTACAACTGCATACCTAGGCATGAATTTCTTTGGATTTATCCTGTTTGAGATTTGATTCTACGTTAGATTGTATAATCTAAGTTTATATCTTCTGCCAAGTTCGTGAAATTTTCAACCATTATTTCTTCAGCTATTTTTCAGCTTCACCTTTTTTTCTCTTCTTCTTTTGAGACTTCAGTTGCTTGAATGTTAGATCTTTTGTTATTTTCCCACAGATCCTTGAGACTCATTTTTTCCAGTGTATATTCTTTCTGTTGGTTAGATTAATTTCTCTTGTTCCCTGATTTGTTTTTTTTTTGGGGGGGTAGTAGGTAAAAATTTTTATTTACTTACTTAAATTTCTCCTAAAATATAAAAACCTGAATGGTTTCCTGAATTGCAGCTTTTGGCAGTAAATAAAGGTCAATGCAAAGAACAGTAAGCCCCAACTTTCTGTAGCAGCTTTTTATTTTTCCCTGAAAAAGAGAGTCCATTTTCCTAAAGAGACATTCATTCAGATGAGACATATATGAGGGGTTTTTGCTAAAGTGCTAAAAATCATATGATTCCTGTAATTCTAGGTGAGAATTAAAACAGGAAGAAAGCATTAACTTAAATTCTCCAGGTCACTGCAAATCCTGCAAAGTCCCTGGTGTCTGTGACAGGAGAAGAATCTGACATGTACATACTTGAACTAAAATCTAGGCCACAGTACTCTAAAACTTCATTTACTGGTCTGTAATTCATTAACATACTGTAAGACTTACTCAAATCTAATTATGTGGTAACAAGACCTGAGAGTGTTTTGTAAAAGTTTGTTTTAGAAATCCTTAGATAAACTTAATTTGCTAATTTTCTATTCTGTTTTCTATATTTTTCTTTGTTTCATTGGTCTCCTTTGCTTTCCACAAATTCCTAAGGACAGTCCCTAAAAAAATTATTAATCCTGTTGTTTGGTTGGAGGTGAACTTTCCCCAACATTCTTCAGGTCTGTGGATGTCCAGAGTATAAATCTGACGAGCCACATGGGCTCCTATAGCAGCCAGGGCAGTGTAGTAGGGTGCAGTCTGGCTGCTCTTCACTCCTACCAGGCGCAGCGCCCCCAGCAGGCCACACTGAAACCATTGAGCCGCTTCTTGGTGTCTTCACAGAACTGTAGTGCTGTGGACTTAAGCCCGATCAAAGCATCGTCTCTCTTATTCTGATGGGCATAGATAGTATCATATATTAGAGTCCACATAATTCCAGAAAAATAAAGAGGAAGGCAAACAGATGGTTCACAGGAGCCCTTGATAGCAGACCACCCAAGTAATGCTCCCCAATTAAATGTCAATCCCAAGGCTAACTGAGGCCAGTATGTAATTCCTTTCTTTAGCAGGTAGGTGATGACAAGAAGTAGGGATGCTGCTCCAAGAGCTGTAGTAATTCAAACACAGAAGAATGCCCAGGGCCAAGGTCAGCTGTTCCCCAAGAAAAACAAATGATCAAAAAGTTGAAATGTCTCCAGCAGCTATTGGGCGACTTGCTGTTCTTGTAACCTTTTTATCATAGTCCTGGTCCCACATGTCATTAATAGTACAGCCTGCTTCACACATCAGAACAGCTCCAGTGCCAAGGAGGGATAACATGTACCAGTCTGGGAGACAACCTGGGTCCACTGCCAGACCAGTGCTCCAAGTATATGGTAAACAGAGCAGCCAGGTTCCTAGGGGCTTGTCTAACTGCATGAGGCACAGGTAGGGCTGCAGAGGGCGGGGCACTGAGTTCACGATCATGGCTGCCAACAGGCTCAGTGGATGCCCGCTTGGCCCCTGCCCGGCCAAGGACTGCCAGTTTGCAGCATGGAGCCCATGGGCCATGCATATGAGGGCCAGGGAACGATGCCCAAGTCCCACAGCCACGCCTGCACCCCAGGCCTCTGACCCTACGCTACCCACTCCCAGCATGGTGCTCCCGTCCCCTGATTCTTTGTTCTGTTAATTCCATTATTCTATTGAGCCTATACTATGTATTTATGTCAATTATTATGTTCAGTTCAGTCCCTCAGTTGTGTCCGACTCTCTGTGACTCCATGGACTGAAGCACACCAGGCTTCCCTGTCCATCACCAACTCCCCAAGCCTACTTAAACTCATGTCCATTGCATCAGTGATGCCATCTAGCCATCTCATCCTCTGCTGTCCCCTTCTCCTGCCTCCAGTCTTTCCCAGCATCAGGGTCTTTTCCAATGAGTTGGTTCTTTGCATCAAGTGGCCAAAATATTGAAGTTTCAGCTTCAGCATCAGTCCTTCCAATGAATATTCAGGACTGATTTCCTTTAGGATGGACTGGTTGGATCTCCTTGCAGTCCAAGGGACTCTCAAAAGTCTTCTCCAACACCACAGTTCAAAAGCATCAATTCTTTGGCACTCAGCTTTCTTTACAGTCCGACTCTCACATCCATACATGACTACTGGAAAAACCATAGCCTTGACTAGAAGGAATTTGTCAGCAAAGTAACGTCTCTGCTTTTTAATATGCTGTCTAGGTTGGTCATAGCTTTTCTTCCAAGGAGCAAGCATCTTTTAATTTCATGGCTGCAGTCACCATCTGCAGTGATTTTGGAACCCAAAAAAATAAAGTCTGCCACTGTTTCCACTGTTTCTCCATCTATTTGCCATGAAGTGACAGGAGCAGATGCCATAATCTTAGTTTTCTGAATGTTGAATTTTAAGCCAACTTTTTCACTCTCCTCTTTCACTTTCATCAAGAGGCTCTTTAGTTCCTCTTCACTTTCTTCCATAAGGGTGGTGTCATCTGCATATCTGAGGTTGTTGATATTTTTCCTGGAAATCTTGATTGTGCTTCATCCAGCCTGGCATTTCTCATGATGTACTCTGCATATAAGTTAAATAAGCATGGTGACAATATACAGCCTTGACATAACTCCTTTCCTGATTGGGAGCCAGTCTGTTTCCAATTTCAACTGTTGCTTCTTGACCTGCATATAGATTTCTCAGGAGTCAGGTCAGGTGGTCTGGTATTCCCTTTTCTTTAAGAATTTTCCAGTTTGTTGTGATCCACATAGTCATAGGCTTTGGCATAGTCAATAAAGCAGAAGTAGATGTCTTTCTGGAACTCTCTTGCTTTTTCAATGATCCAGTGGATGTTGGCAATTTGATCTCTGGTTCCTCTGCCTTTTCTCAATCCATCTTGAACATCTGGAAGTTCACAGTTCCCGTACTGTTGAAGCCTGGCTTGCAGAACTTTGAGCATGACTTTACTAGCGTGTGAGATGAGTGCAGTTGTATGCTGTAGTTTGAGCATTCTTTGGCATTGCCTTTTTTGGGGATTGGAATGAAAACTGACCTTTTCCAGTCCTGTGGCCACGGCTGAGTTTTCCAGATTTGCTGGCATATTGAGTGCAGCACTTTCACAGCATCATCTTTCAGGATTTGAAATAGCTCAACTGTAATTCCATCAGCTCCACTAGCTTTGTTCGTAGTGATGCTTCCACAGGCCAACTTGACTTCACAGTCCAGGATGTCTGACTCTAGGTCAGTGATCACGCCATCGTGATTATCTGGGTCATTAAGATCTGTTTTGTATAGTTCTTCTGTGTATTCTTGCCACTTCTTCTTAATATCTTCTGCTTCTGTTAGGTCCATACCATTTTTGTCCTTTATTGTGCCCATCTTTGCATGAAATGTTCCCTTGGTATCTCTAATTTTCTTGAAGAGATCTCTGGTCTTTCCCATTCTGTTGTTTTCCTCTATTTCTTTGCATTGATCACTGAGGAAGGCAGGCTATCTTATCTCTCCTTGCTATTCTTTTGATCTCTGCATTCAAATGGGTATATCTTTCCTTTTCTCCTTTGTCTTTTGCTTCTCTTCCTTTCTCAGCTTTTTGTAAGGCCTCCTCAGACAACCATTTTTCCTTTTTGCATTTCTTTTTCTTAGGGATGGTCTTGATCACTGCCTCCTGTGCAATGTTACAAATCTCTGTCCAAAGTTCTTCAGGCCCTCTCTCTATCAGATCTAATCCCTTGAATCTATTTGTCATTTTCACTGTAAGGGATTTGATTTAGGTCATACCTTAATGGTCTAGTGGTTTTCCCTACTTTCTTCAATTTAAGTCTGAATTTGGAAATAAGGAGTTCATGATTATTATATTATTTCATTTCAAATTTTCCATTTGGTTATTCTTTATATCCTCTTATTTTTTTGCTGAAACTTTCATTTTTAAAAAAAAGTATGTTTGTAATTTCTCATTGAAGCATTTTTGTAATGGCTGCTTTAAAATCCTTGTCAGATAATTAAAACATTTGTGTCATCTCAGTGTTGTTGTCTATTTATTAGTCTCTTCTCATTCCTGGTTCTTAGTATTCTGAGAAATTTTCTGTTGCATCCTGGGCTAGGTTTTCATGGGGCGGGGTTGAGGGGTTATTATGTTAACAGACACCAGGTCTTTTTTAAATTCTATTTTTTTATTTCATTTTGGGCCATGCTGGGTCTTCATTGTTGCACAGGCGTTTTTCTAGTTGTGGAGAGCAGGGCCTACTATTTAGTTGCAATGCGTGGGCTTCTCATTTCTGTGACTTCTCTTGCTGCGGAACATGGGCTGTAGGGCAAGTGGGCTTCAGTAGTATCAGCACATGGGCTCAGTAGTTGTGGCTCCTGGGCTCTAGAGCACAGGCTCAATAGTTGTGGTGCACTGGCTTAGTTGCTCTGAAGCATGTGGGATCCTCCCGGATCAAGAATCAAACCCATGTCTCTGGCACTGGCAGATTGTCTCTTTACCACTGAACCACCAAGAAAGCCCAGACACTAAGTCTTATTTAAATCTGTCTTGGCAGGCCTCCATAATAACCAGACCGGTGGGGAAGAGGTGTGCTGACTTTTTACCACCAGTTGCAGATTTCCCTACATTCTTCATCTTAGTTCTGTTATCTCTCTAGGAAGGCAGTTCTGTTCTCTCTCTGGGAATGGGGAAGGGTAACTCATTACTACTTGGCAGGGGTGGAACTCTGCATTTTGTTGCCTCCACTTATAGCAGGGAGTGGTGTGGTAACAGGTGTACTGCATTACTGATGTACAGTGGCGACAGTCTAGGCTCCCAACCCAGTCTCTACTGATATCCCATTGAGGTAGAGGAGAAATGCCTTGTTATTGCTAAGTGAGAGTGGATGTCAAAGCCTTTCAGATGATGTCATTAGTACCATAGGGATTGTTCTTTTTAAAAAACATTTTTATCATCTTTTTTGAAATATTCTTACAGCATACAGTTCATCTACTTAAAGTGTATAATTCAGGGGGTTTTAGTATATTCACAGAGTTGTGTGGGTAACCATTACCACAATCTAAATTTACAACATTTTCATCGCCCCAGAAAGAAACACCCTATCCATTAGCAGTTAACTCCCCAGACCCCATTCCCAGCAACTGGCAACCACTAATCTAATTTCTGTTTCTATGGTTTTGCCTATTCTGGACATTCCATATAAATGGAATCATACAATATATGACCTTTTGTGACTGGCTTCTTTCACTTAACATAACATTTTCAAGATTTATCCATGTTGTAGCATGTATCAATACTTCATTTCCGTTTTATGACCAAATGATATTCCATTATATGCATAATCACATTTTAAAAATCAGTTCTTTAGTTGATAGAAATTTGGGTTGTCTCCATTTTTGGAATATTATGAATGATGATGCTGTGAGCATTCACATACATGTTTTTAGGTGGACATATGTTTTCAAAAACACCTAGGTGTAGGGTTGCTGAGTCCTATGGTTACTGTTTAACCACTTGAGAGAATGCCAGACTGTCTTCCAAAGGGGCTTCATCAGTTTATATTCCCACCAGCAGTGTACAAGGGTGTTTGAAATTAGTTCTTACTATGGGTACCAGAGACTTGAAATTCCTCTGGTGACCTTGTTTTTGTCTCCTCTCCTGACCTTTTTCTTTATGCTTATCCTCAGAGATTTTGTCTTTTGCAGCTCTTCTAGTATAGCTACTGTTATCATTGGAGGCTTTAGTGTGGTGGTAAGGGTATTTCACACATTGGAGAAGGAAATGGCAACCCACTCCAGTGTTCTTGCCTGGAGAATCCCAGGGATGGGGGAGCCTGGTGGGCTTCCGTCTATGGGGTCACACAGAGTCGGACACGACTGGAGTGACTTAGCAGCAGCAGCAGCAGCAAGGGTATTTAGGATATTTAGGAGGGATAGTGTTCTCTGTTCTTCTGATTACATCTCAGTCTTAGGAGTGTGTAGTAGTCCTATGTTTGGGCGTAGCCTTCAGAGATAGAGCATTTTGCCCCTGCCCACTATTATCCTGTCTGCCTGTAGCAGGTATCCTCTGGTATCCTCAGTCTGTGTCCTTGAGATTCTCTGTCTTGAGATTAAGGCTTTTTTCTCCCTTGAGTAACACAGGGAAGCTGAGGCTGGGTGCTTCTCCCTTCCCATAGCACTAGTCAAATTATTTCAGTGCCCTCACTTGAAATCCTTCCTCTGTAGGTGAAGCCTTTTGTTCACTAAGGGAGCCAGGACACTGAACCCCAGCAACCCAGACGGTACCACTGTGGGAGCTTTTTCTCCAGGTTCTCTCCCTGACTTCCCTGTGAGAGCCCTCCTAGGTTTCTAGAGAAAAAGCTTACAAGAAGGTGGGAACTCCCTATGAGTACAGCCCCCAGAAACTTCATATTCTCGTAGTAGTCCCCACTTGGCCCCCAGAGATTCATCAGAATTTCTAATTTAATGTTCCTACTGTGACCTCTGCCCCAAGTAAGTAAATGCTTCTGTCCTGTGTCTCCCTGCAGGCATGCTTGTCTCTCTTTGAGTCTGACCATTTGTCCTGTGACTCATTTCTCTAATGGTTTCACAAAAAATCTTTAATTTGCTGCCTCTCCTGCCTTTTTCTTCTTATAAGGATGAAAATTTCTTTTTTCTGACTCTGTACAGGTCTAAGATGAAACCTCATGTGTTTTTTTAAAACTGGGAGTTAATCATTGAAACGCAGTATAAATGATCTTTTTCTCTGAGGCTTAATTGGCTACACAGATAGACAAATATTTTCTTTGATGTTTAGTGCTTTGCTGAGATTCCTGTGTGTGCCTCCCCCTGATTTATCCTCTAGAGAAGCATTTCCTAGGGGTATGTGAAATCCACATATGTTCAGGGGCTTTGGTACCTTCTGAAAATTGTATGCAAACTTTTAAGGATATGTTTTTATGTATATTTTTTTCTGAGCTAGTAGCCTTCTTCTGATTCTCAAGTGGGCCCCTATTCTTGAAGAAGTTTTTAAAAAGCTAATTGCTGTAGAAAAAGTTCATAGTACTAGGTGACCAATTTGAATATATTTAAAATTCTTTCTTTCTCAAAGCCTGGATATTTTCACCTAATATTAGTCTAACTGGTCTATAAAACATATCAACCTATCTTAAAAGATTGACTGTGTCTCCTCTAGGCCTAGAGTCTCATTTGTTATATCTGAGACTTTCATAGTAACAGGGTGAAAGCTCATATATTTCAAGTCAGCAGAATACACTGTATACTCTCAAATAGAGCCTATTCATATCATTTTACCTGTATCTCTAACAAACTTGATTATTTGGTTTTCTGACCCACAGCAGATAAAAAGTACTAAGCTTGCAAATGCACACTTATTGCACAAAAAGGGACGTTGAGGAATGGGAGAAAAACTTTCAAAGCAAACTTCAGTTGTCATCTCTTATGCGAAAATTGCTCAGATCTTCAAGTCAGACTCAGTTGCTCCCTCTCCTCCATTACCAGGATATATCAATATCATGGTAAATACCTCTGTGTGATACAGGGTAAGGAGAATTCTCTAACCTACCTAAGCAGCCTAAAAGTACATTGCTTTTTGGGAATCAGTGTTTCAGTTGATGTCAGCCCATACCCATCAGAAGTGTCCTATTTATTCTTTTTAAATTATTAAATTAGAATTATTTTAAACTATCTGAAAGATACGTCCATGATTTTTAAAGCTTTAAACTGAGAAATAAGTTTCACTTCACTGGAAAAACAACTGTGGGACATAATGTCTTGACAACATTGGCTATTTTTGTTTATAGAAATTCTTTGCTAGGCTTTCTCTGCTTTGAATGGTTTATTCTTTTTAGATAACCTGAAAAGTCTCTTTTTGCCTTAAGATTTATAATTCTAAGAAAATCACTTACAGTTTATTCCTTTTGATTAGATTGTGTTTGCTGCTGTTTTTTTTTTTAATGCTTTGGAGGTGACATCTGTTTGTCATCAGTTATGTATAGTTTTAGACTTAGTGACTATGAATCAAAACTGATCAGTCTCTCTGCTTCATTATACATGGACCAGACAGTGTTCCCCTTTGTGTCATATAGGAAGTAAATGTTTTGGCTTTTCCTCTAAAAAATGTCACAGAAATGTTCAGACTAGCTGTGCTTTAAGAAACTGCCCACTGAGAGATGTTAATGAGAACAGTAAAGCCAGAGCTGTCCATGAAGGGCATTTTCATTTTGTGGCTCTGGCAGGTTAAGCATTGATATTCTAATTGAATTCATAGTGAGGCCTCCTTTGTTTCTGCAAGCATCTGAGAGGCCAGGATGGGCATGCACTGTTGGACTTGGCATAGCTTCTGGACTGTATGTTAGGCTGTGAATTCCCTCTTTGACCATAAATGAGCAGATATCTGGTAAGTACAAAGTCTTTTTGTTTCAGGAACTTTTGGGGAAACTACCAGTGCATATAAAATAGGCACACAATTAAGAACTTGTAAAACTTCTAAACTTCATTACCTAGGTCAGTGTCAATATCCAGATCCCTCATTCACAATCTTTAATTTAGCAGCAAATAGCCATGTTTCGTTTTGTAAAGTTTCTGCATTACCTCGTGACCTATAGAATGTTGGTTAAAGTTCTCGATGGGGCTCTTGCTTGGGAACACTGTCTTTGGAAGTCAGACCATCCACATTTTAGTTGATCCATGAACTCACGTCTCCTTTTACCTATCAACAATTAATTTATCGACTGGAAAAGAGAACTTTCTGCTTTTAGAACTAAAGCTGAGACTATGTTGGTGATAGTAAAATAATTGCAGCTGGAATTTATTTAGCAATTACCATGAGCCCAGTACCATGCTAAAGATCTTTACATAAATTCACCTATTTAATCCTTACAACTACCCCAGTGAGGTTAAGTGTTCTTATTCTTATTTTACAGATAAGTAAACTGAGACATAGACAATTTAGACAACTTCCCCAAACTAGTAAGTGGTAAAATTAGTAGACCAATCCCAGCAGTCTGTCCTTAGACCCATACTCCTTTCTTTATAAAGATTTTTATTTTTAACCATTTGAGATATTTGTTTGGTTCAAATATCAAACTATGAAACAAAATACATTCAGAGAGATCCAGCTTCTGTCTCTCTTGTTCCTATTTTCTCCCCTTTTCTCAGCGTTAAATGGTTTTCTTTATAAGTTCTTGGCTTTTTATTGTTTATCTTTATGAAAATAAATACAAATATGAATGTATGTGTGTACTACTATATATGTATAAAACTGATACCTCTATCAGGATACACTATAACTATTTTGTTTGCCTATGTTTAAAAACCTTAAAAAATACCTTTTCTTACCAGAAGCAAATTCATGAGACCAATCTGGTAAATATATTTTGTATCACTTTGAAGATATCTTCCTGAGTACTGAACTTGCATTCCTATCCCCTCTTCAGCATTTTATGTTCTGCCTCATACTTGAAATGTTTGACTTCTCCAGCAAGATAAGGCAGACTCTTGCACTCTGCCTTGAGTAAAAATGCTTCTCTGGAAACCTTGGTTCTGATGCTATTTAATCTGGCTAGCTTGTAAAATTGAAATCAAGCTTACCATGTAAGTCTTTTTTTCTAAAGGTGGAAGAGAAAATTACAGTAGTCATTGGTTTTAGTTTTCATTTGATTAAGAAAAATAGGTATGAATTGATTGGTTTTTCTGCAGTCCCAGGTTCCCCAGACTTCACAGTGTTCCTGTTCCCTGGAAGTTTGCTATTTCTGAAGCAATGGACAAGAGCCAAATTTCATTGACCTCTGCTTTTTCTCTTTGTCTAGAGTCTTCAAGTTTCTCTTCTGTTTGGTAAATATGTGTATTAGTTTCCTAGGGCTGCTGTAACAAATTACCACAAACTGGGTGGCTTAAAACAACAGGAATTTATTTTCTCAGAATTCTAAATGCCAGAAGTCCAAAACTGACCAGATTGCTCCCTCCAGAAACTTTAGGGAAATTCTGTTCTTTGCTCTTCCAGGTTCTATAGCTTTCAGCACTTATTGACTAGTGGATTAATGAATCATTCCAGTCTCTGCCTCCATAGTTGTACTCCCTTCTCTTCTGTCTCAAATTTGCCTCTACTTTTCTCTTATAAAGACACTTGTTACTGGATTTAAGGCCCACCTGGATTTTCCAGGATGATCCTTTCATCTCAGAATCCTTAAATTATTTTTATCTGCAAAGAACTCATTTCTAAAGTAATGTAACATTGACAGGTTCCAGAAATTAGGATGTGGACATATTTTTGGAGTTGGGGGGCACTATTCAGCCCACTTCTGTGTCTCTAGGCTAACTTAGAAAATGCTACAGAGCAGATTTTCATAAGCAGTTATATCAGGTATGAAAACATGGTATATGCTATGTGATTGTTACTAAACCCAAAGCATGACTTTTCAGTCAGTTGATTTATTTTGAGAAATATATCATATGGAAAATAATGAAATATTTTAGGAGGTTGAAAAGTACTTGATTGTAGTAGTCTTTCCAGAGCTAAGGTAGGATTTCCCACAGAACCCTGTTTCACAGAGGCAGTAGTCGAGCACAATTGTAAATTGCTACCACTTCTTAACCACTGTCTCATTAAAGGCACTCGTAATTTATAGAGATGGTTCAGAGTGTTCAGCAAAATGGTGATTCAGTTTCTCCCACTGGCCACCCAGAACACTGAGCTCTGTGCAAAATATGTTAATAGATATGTCTGTGATCCTCTCTTACTTCCTTGTACAAAGCATTATGTAATAAACTTTCCATTTTTGTTTCCTATAGACTTAGCTTTCTCCCCACACAGTACCAAATTAATTGGCTAGGATTCTTCATAGGAAGGTCATTTTGTCACCACCTCATCACCAGCATGTTCAACATTGGTTTCCTGTTCAGGTCATATTATTAATTCTAAATCTTCCCTAAATGAAACCAATAGGCATTTGCAGAGTTATCCCTGCAAAGTAGCAAATGGAATGAGTCCTTATTCATTTAAATGACATCATTGGAAGGACTGATGTTGAAGCTGAAACTCCAATACTTTGGCCACCTGATGAGAAGAGCTGGCTCATTTGAGAAGACCCTGATGCTGGGAAAGATTGAGGGCAGGAAGAGAAGGGGACGACAGAGGATGAGATGGTTGGATGGCATCACTGACTCAATGGACATGGGTTTGGGCAAACTCCGGGAGTTGGTGATAGACAGGGAGGCCTGGCGTGCTGCAGTTCATGGGGTCGCAAAGTGTCGGACACGACTGACTGACTGACTGAACTGAACTGAACTGATTATATGATCATTCAGTCCTGTACTTTGTGAAATGTCAGTTTAAACAGACTACACTAACTGAGAATTAATTGCTTTATTGTATCATACTCTATACTTCAACTTTCATGGTAATGGTGACCCTATATGCAAGACAGCAAAAGAGACACAGATATAAAGAACAGACTTTTGGACGATTTGAGAGAATAGCATTGAAACATGTATATTACCATATGTGAAATAGATCACCAGTCCAAGTTCGATGCATGAAACAAGGCACTCAAAGCCGGTGCAGTGGAACAACCCTGTGGGATGGGATGGGGAGGGAAGTGGGAGGGGGGTTCAGCATGGGGGACACATGTACATCCATGGCTGATTCATGTCAGTGTATGGCAAAAACCACCACAATTTTGTAAAGTAATTAGCCTCCAATTAAAATTAATTAATTTTTAAAAATATCTTGAACTTGAGAGGTCAGAGAAAGCAACCCAATAGTGTTAAATTCACAGAATGTTCTGCATTTATTGGATAAATCAAATTTTAAAAATCACCAGAAAAAAAAAGAATTCAGCAAGGTGACAGGATATGATGTTAACATATAAAATCAATAGCTTTTATAATCAAGTGGAAGATGCTTAGGGTACATTGTAATGTAGGAAGTTTAAGAAGTACTCAAAAATAAAGTGTGGGATGTGTCAAAAGTACATAGGTGCAAGCCAGCCTGAAAGAGCTCCCAGTGACCAAAGGTAGAACAATTTGAGCATAAAAATAATTAACAGTAATACTGAATTATAAACCAAAGAATAAAATAGATCCATGAGACTCTGGGGGCTTCCCTCATAGCTCAGTTGGTAAAAGAATCTGCCTGCAGTGTAGGAGACCTAGGTTCAATCCCTGGGTTGGGAAGATCCCCTGGAAGAGGTCATGGCAACCCACTCCATCTTGCCTGGAGACTCCCACGGACAGAGAAGCCTGGCAGACTACAGTCCATGGGGTCACAAGAGTCAGACATGACTTAGCAACTAAAACAATAAACCACCACCTGAGGCGCTAATGATAAAAATTAATAATTGAATGAATGAGCAAGAAAATAAATTAGGGAGAAGGGGCAGGTCTTTTTTTTTTTTTTACAGAGGAATTCCAATTCATAACTGTAGGCTGGTAGAACTGAGGAAGATAACAAATCACCATTAGAATACCATAACAAAAGTAATAACTTTTGCACAGAAGAAATCTGTCAATGCTAAAATTAGTCCGTGACAGTTTGAGGAGAAACAGGGTGTTTTTTATAATCTAAGGGTACCTCCTCTAAGATATTTATTAAGTAGAAAGGAAAATTTAGTACCCTAACAGCTGAGAAAACCAGCAAGACACACTATCTTAACCAACTGATCAAGTTTTAACATCACCACTAAGATGACATCAGCATCATACATTCCGTATATAATAGGATAAGAGGGTCATAGCATCCTTTCTGTGGCGTTTTGCTCAAAAATTAATAACCTAAATCTAATCATGAGAAAACATCAGACAAACCCAGATTGTACGGACATTATATAAGTATGTGACTGGTACTCTTCAGAAGTGTCAAGGCTGGAAAGAAAAGGAGAAACTATCACAAATTGGAGGATACAAAGGAGACATGACAACTGCTGCAAAGTGTGATTCTGGATTGAATTCTGGAACAGAAAGACATTAGGGGGAAAATTAGTTGTAGATCAATGTTAATTTCCTGGTTTAGGTAATTGTACTTTGGTTATACAAGATGTTAACATTAGAGGGAAATATAAGAAGGATATATGGGATCTCTGTATTATTTTTGTAACTTCTCTACAATACTAAAATTATGTCTATGTAAATAATTTTAAAATAAGGTGATAGCTAAATGATTATAAGTTATCATAGGATACTTGTTGATTAATTTGAGAGAGTTAAGGATTTACATAGACTTTTTAAGAGTAACCTGTACTGTTGATTTAAATTCAAGGAGCCCAAGAAAATTCAGGAAGAACCCCTTTACTTTTTATTAAATCCAGAACAAGCTGACTTTCCTGTTAATTCTGCAGACCCTTTCCAAATAGAAGTTGATCTGACCATTTAGGAAGTTAGAGATGTCTCTCTTGTTGGAGTGCAGAGTTGGTGGGGATGGTCTTTTTAAAAGGAGAACATTAAATGTTGTTAATTCCATAGTGTTGGTTTTCTCAAGGTGTGTGCAATGTCTTACCAGGTATTCCGGAAGGACCTTATCAGTGCCATGAAGATTCCAGACTCTCACCACATTAACCCTGACAACTATTACCTCTTCACGGATACATGGAAGGAAGAATGGGAAAAGGGAGTCCAAGTACCAGCCAATCCAGACACTCTTCCACAGCCTTCTGTCAGGTATTTTCATGGTTGTATCTTTGATTTAGGGGATGAATGCTCTTACAGTTGTCTGTGAGCTGCTTGAGGGGAGACTTTGAGTGGCTAACTATACGTTTATAATGCTAAGTCACATACATGTTCAGCAATTCACTCAGACCAATAGCAGATTATCCCAGACTAAGATAGGTCAGTAGTCAGTCAGACTATTTAGGGATATAATATGTACCTATTCACAGGATAAAACTGTTTGAAGTCCAATCTGAAATTATGATAATGTTTTGGAGAGCAAGACTTCCCAGTCTGACTCAACAATCAGTAGCATTTATTAGCCTTTGAAGAGAAACAGAGCACTAATTATATAACCCCATAATAACCCTATTAATATATAACTCCATGAGAAGTTGCTTCATTTTAATAGGGGCCTCATAGTGATAGCATCTGTAAACAGAGGGCCAAAACATACAGAGTTTGTAAAATGCATAAACCCAAATGAAAGGGGATAACTAGAATAATTGGATTGACCGTAAGCACACAGCCTTCCTTTGCAAAGACTTGAGAAGAAGTTTAAGTAGGAGAGTGTTTTTTGCCAAGAGAACATAGTAAGTTTAGCTTTTCAAGAGTAATGACTAGTTTCGGAAGCCATTTTTTCCTACTGGTCTTTGCCAGTGTTTTGCATGAAGGCCAGCATGAAATAAAATGCTTGGTATAAGTTTAAATGAATGAATGAGGGAAGGAAGGAAAAGGAAGGAATAGCATCAGATAAAGGGGCTGGTGGGACCTCCTGGTTACTATGAGAAATTGTACATCTCATTGTACAGCTATCTATTTCTAGTACATATTAGGTTCTTAAAGATCAGAGACCACATTCTTGAATTTTTGGCCCCTAGCATCAGGTTCTTGGAGAAGGAAATGGCACCCCATTCCAGTATTCTTGCCTGGAGAATCCTAGGGACAGAGGAGCCTGGTGGGCTGCCGTCTTTGGGGTCACACAGAGTCGGACACGACTGAAGCGACTTAGCAGCAGCAGCAGCAGGTTCTTAGGTCTTAGTCATGTTCCAGAAATGCTTGTCAAATCAACTTCTAAAAACGCAAGCCCAGGCTGTCCACCCACAGAGAGACTGTCTATTCTCTGTTAAGAAAAACTTCAGTCTTGTCCAACACACATACTTACCCTCACTAGCTCATCATCATTGCCACCATCCTCCTAGAAATCACAACACTATCATGAATGAACATAAGAGTCAGACATTTTCATGTCTTTACTGTCAGTATTTTTATATACTGTTGCAGTAACAGTGAGGAGCCTAGACGACCACCTTAAACCAGTAATAATCATGTATCCCTCTCCTTCCCATCTGTGGTAGTATCAGAGACTTTCACCACTCCTTAGAGGTGATGAGGACACCTTCTCCCCCTGCCACATGGTATCAGTGAAGACTGTATAGGAAGCAGTAGTAAGGTTATCTTGCCAATCCCATCAAGGAAGGTATCAGTGGAGGCCTGGTGAGAAGCCAGAACTCTCAGCCTCCCCCAGTAGTAACAAAGAATTCCTGCCCCTGAATGTCAGTATAGGCCAAATGGTGAACCAGGACTCCTACAATCACCTAACAGTGATGAGGTGATATCCTCCCCAACCAGATCTCCAGCCAGAGCAGTGTCAGAGGAAGCCAGTAAAAATAAAAGGTTTAAAGAAGATTCAGAGTCTTGTAGCATAATACCCTGTGTCCATGTTGCAGTGGAAAAAAATCACTCATATCAAGAACTAAAAAGATCTCGACTTGATCAAAGATAATCAGTAGCTGTCAGTACCAACGTGACAGAGATAGTAGAATTGTCTAACAAAGATTTAAAAGAAGCCATCATAAAAATGCTTCAGTGAGCAATTATGAACACATTTAAAGCAGAAGAAACAGTAGTATATCCCCCCTCTTTCATACCTAATATTGGCCATTTTTATCTCCTTTTTTACTTGATATAGGTTGGTCATTTTTATTGACCATTTCACAAAGCCATCTTTTTATCATGAATTAATAAACACATTCATTGTCTTGAAACCAAACAGGCCCAAGTTGCTTTCTGTTTATCTGACTCAGCTCTCTATAAACTCATTTCTCTCAAACTTGCTGTGTAATAAAAACCAAGATATTTCATTTCTTCTTTGCAATTAACAAGAGATGGCAAAGGGCTCAACCCTCTGAATCAATGGGTTCTTGATTCAGAGTCAGAAAGTACTTCTTGGGCAGAAGGTTCATAGTCTCTTGCATTTTCAGTCAATTCAATATCTAACTCATCATTACTATCTATACTGTAATCTGTTTCTTCAAGGAATCGAGGTTCATCTTCATCCAAAACATAAGTAGGGGGGCTAGTTACTTTGCAGCTCCATTCAATCAAGTCATTTTCAAAGTCAAGCAGACTGGAAGGCAGATTATATTCCAGTGGGGATATCAGTCTTTTCAAACACGATAGGCCAACACAAAATTTTGCTCCCATGTCTTCCAGTTCTCGAGTACCAATCTGTAAACCCTTATATGTTCCCTGATCACAGCCACACAAAGTACTCTCCATGGTATAGCTTCTTTGTGCTTCTATCTTTCTCAAACTACAACACGTGCTGTAGATTCTTTAGATTTTTCTACTGTGAAGCTATATAGCTGCTCATGCAAAATGCTGGGGCAGTATGGCTCAGAATCTTTGGCAGTGTTCTGTATCCCACATGTTCCACAACATCACATGAAGCTGCATTGTCATTCATATGCCACACTGTCTGTTTGGTGCTGCAGCCATACATAAATAACATTCTTCTTTCAGGAGTGGCCATGATAATCACAATAAAGAGTGGTAAACGCTTCACTGCAGCCAGGTATTATAACAGACCCTTGACATGATAAATTGTGGGATGTAAATCTGAATTTGGACTTTGGTTTCATTACTTTTCTGTTTTTAATTTATTTCTGCTTGTATCTCTACTACTTCAGTTATTTTACTTGCTTTGGATTTATTTTGCTCTTCTTCTAGTTTCTTGGATTGGGAGCATAGCTTATTGATTTGAGACATTTCCTCTTTCCAGTATGAGCATTTAATGCTATAAATTTCCCTCTCATCACTGCTTTAGCAATGTCTCAAAAATTTTGATGTGTTATATTTTTATTTTCATTCACTTGAGTATATTTTTTCCTTTGAGACTTCTTTTTTCCCACTTTTTCCCCTTGAAACTTCTTTTATTTAAAAGTGTGGTTTTTACTTTATTTGAATATTTTCTTATCTTTCTATTACTGATTTCTAGTTTTGATTCCATTGTATTAGAGAACACTCTGTATAATACCAATTTGTTTATATTTGTTGAGTTTTATTTTATGGCCCAGGATATGGTCTATCATGGTATATGTTCCATGGGTGCTTGAAAATAATGCCTGTGCTGCTGCTGTTGGGTGGAGTATTCTGTAAATGTCAGTTCAATCCTGTTAGTTGATAGTGTTGAGTTCTTCTATCTCCTGGCTGATTTTCTGTCTGTTCTATCACAGAGGTTGAAGTCTCCAGCCATAATCGGGAAGTTATTTTTTCTCCTTCATCCCAATAAGTTTTTGTTTCAAATATTTTGCATCACTGTTGTTTGGTGCACATACATTTATGATTGCTATGTTTTATTGGTGAATTTATCCTTTCTTTATTATGTAATGTTCCTCCCCATCTCTGGTAATTTTCTCTGCTATGAAAGCTACTTAATCTGATATTAATGTTGTCACTCTTGCTTTCTTTTGAGTAATGTTTATATTTATATCTTTCTCCTTTATTTTACTCTTGACTTATTTATATGCTTCTGTCTTAAGTGTTTTTGATAGCATATATTTGAATCATGTTTTTTAGTCCATTCTGCCAACCTCTGACTTAATGTATTTAGACCATTTACATTTAATGTAATTAATGATATGGTAGGGCTTAAGTCCGGAGAAGGCAATGGCAAGCCACTCCAGTACTCTTGCCTAGAAAATCCCATGGACGGAGGAGCCTGGTAGGCTGCAGTCCATGGGGTCGCTACGAGTCAGACATGACTGAGCGACTTCACTTTCCCTTTTCACTTTCACACATTGGAGAAGGAAATGGCAACCCACTCCAGTGTTCTTGCCTGGAGAATCCCAGGGACGGGGGAGCCTGATGGGCTGCCGTCTATGGGGTCACACAGAGTCGGACACGACTGAAGTGACTTAGCAGCAGCAGCAGCAGGGCTTAAGTCTGCCGTTTTATTTTATTGTGTGTGTATATATGAGTGTTCTCTGTTTTTTATTTTTCTCTTTTGTTTTTCCTGCCTTCCTGGGGGTTATCCAAACAAATTACCACAACTTACTCAGTGTGAAATAATCAGTTGAATAGCTCCATAACTATTAATGAAATTGAATTTGTAATTAAAAACGCTCCATAAAAATACCTCCAGGCCCAGATGGTTTCACTGGGAAATTCTGCAGAACATTTAAAGAAATAAAAATTGATAATACTGAAAGAGAAATTTGAATCAAACTCAATGTAGTTATAGAATAAATAGTTGAACATGGGAATGTGGATGCACTGATGCAGTTTGAGAGGCTCTAGATATGCAGCTAGAGGAACTTAATGAAGGCAAACATACAGATATGAAAAAAGTGATTGTGATGAAAAGAATGAAGATGTTCCAGATAAAATGATTCCAGAATAAAACTTCACATTAAAGGAATTCTCAAAAAATTTTACAGCAGTGAAAGCACAAAGGACAAAATGTTGGAAACTAATCCAAGTTCATACAATCGTATGACCACTTTCCAGGACATAGAAGAGTTGCTTATTCTGTTTCGTAAGTTTTGTAAATTAAGAGCTAAGCACTGTACTCTTGATAAGTTTTACAAAGAAATGAAAGAGTGTTTTATAAAAGATAAAAGAATGTCTCAGTGTTTCAAATGATAGGGTATTAAATGCATATTGGTTTTAATATTTTTTATTTCCCTATATAGTATAGTCAACAATGAGAGTAAAATATTTTGACAAAAATTTTAAAGGTCACTGAAAAATCATTTCCCCAGTGATGATTAAGATTGCTTTTCACAGTTTCAGTTTGCACAGTTATTTTTACGGTACAATACCACTGTGCAAAGTAAGGACTACCTGCTTTAGTGACAGCAGATCATTGGGTTTTTTGGAAGTGGCCAGTGGAGCAAGAGGATACAAGAGAACTTTTAGAGGTGATGGTTATATTTATTATCTTGGTTGTAGTTCTTGTTGCACAAATTTATATGTGTGTCAGAACTTGTTAATTTGTACATTTTAAATATATGTAGCTTGATGTGTCATTTATACCTCAATAATGTTAATAAAAATATCATCCATATATATAATTATAAATATATGCAATCATCACAAATAGAGGAGTGTGTAGAAGGTAAGAAAATGTGGTAGTGGGCACATAACAGCACAGCAGTATGTAATTAGAAGAGAAAAGGAAGAAAGAAAACAATTGTAACTATAAGCTACTTAAGAGCAGAACCCTTACTGCCTAATAGTAGGTTTTCAGTATACATTTATCATTGTAAAGAGAATAGGATGAAGGAAGCAAAGAGGAAAGTGGGTGGGTTTTAGGAAAGAAAATTAGTAAACAACCAAAAGATATAGTTGACCCTTGAACAATGTGAGCTTGAACTGTGCAGGTCCACTTATATGTGGATTTTTTCAATAGTAAATGCTATAGTAATACCAGCCTGCAGTTGTTTGAATCCACAGATCCAGAACCACAGATAGGGAGGGCCAACTATAAATTATATGTGAATTTTTGACTGTATGAGGTGTCAGTACCCCTTACCCCTGTCTTGTTCAAGGGTCAATCATACATTCCTACGAGCATTTTATGAGGATTCCATTTTCTCCACATCCTAACCAACACTTCTATTGTTTTAATTATAGCCATCCTAGTGGATATGAAGTACATCTCATTGTGATTTTGCATTTGCTTGTTGGCTGATGATGTTGAACATCTTTTCTTTTTTATTATTTACTTATTTGTTTATTTTTGGCTATGTTGGGTCTTAGTTGTGGCACCTGGTCTCTCTAGCTCTGTGGTACAGGCTCAGTAGTTACCCCTGGGCATGTGGGATCTTAGTTCCCCGACCAGGGATTGAACCCACATCCCCTGCATTAGAAGGTAGATTCCTAACCACTGGACCACTAGAGAAGTCCTAACATCTTTTCTTTATGTGCCTATCAGCCAGTTGTATGTTCTTGAAAGAGAGCTTTTGTAGTTTATTACAAAGAGAAGAAGCTTTTATGTGGTTAGCAAATACAATGATTTTTTTTCCTTTCCTGTGAAACATTACTGTTCAAACTGTAAAGTGAAACATGTCAGTTCATCTCTTTATGTTCTGTCATATTCACCTTGGAATGGCTGCCTTTGGCTACTGAAAATCTAGCCTTTTAGTGAAAAGGGTGATGATGTCCCCTGACCAGCAGTTGTAGAATGTTCCATTTTTACTTGATGCATCCATGCATACCTCCTATGTATATCTCTTCTTTGGGGAAATTATTCACATCTTTTGCCCATTAGAAAAATGTGTTATTTGTCTTTTTATTGTTAAATTGTAAAAGTTCTTTACATAGTCTAGATACAGGTTTTTTTTTTTACCAGATACATGATTTGTGAATAATTTCTCCCATTCTCTGGGTTGTCTTTTCACTTCATTGGTGGTGTCCTTTGAGGCACAGAAATTTTTAATTTTGATGAAGTTCAGTGTATCTATTTTTTTCTTTTGGTTGCTTGTCCTTTTGGTGTCATATCTAAGAAATCATTACCTAAACCAAGATGAAGTTTTATACCTAGAATTCTCAGAATTCTGTAGTTTTAACTCTTATATTTGGGTTTTTGATCCATTTCAGTTGATTTTTTGTATGGTGTAAGGTGTTAAAGGTCTGACTTAATCCTTTGGCATGTGTATATCCAAGTGTCCCGACACCACTTGTTGAGCAGCTTCCTTTTTGAAAAATGGACACTATATCCCAATCTCAACCACCTTGGTTCCACCAGGCTGCTAAGAAAGAAAGCATGGTTCTTGAATAACCAAGTAATCCCAGTTCCATTTTTTAAAATCCCCTTTCACAAATCTACCAAACTGATGTTTTTAGCTTTTCCTATTTTGAACTGAGATGCTAATTTACTTTTTATGTTAGTGTTTCTTTTTGTATGTTTTTTGGTTTTTTTTCATAGATTACAAATTTCCTAGCAGTTAAGGAGGTGCCTGGTAACAGTGTGGTTATTTACACTATTGAGAGAATACTTAGTTTTTTAATTTAAAAGATGTAGCTTTATTCTCAAAATAAATAGAAGTATTTTCTTCTGACACAACTGCCAAATCTAAACAAATGTAAATGTTTCTTAACAAACCCTTGCTATGATTGCTTTAAAAACTAATATTTTCAATGATTATATATTACTTTCATATACAAAGAAATATGCATAGGGTGGGTGGTTTATGCACATAAACTCAAAACCTGCACTTTGAGAATCAGTGCTAGATTCATCTTTGGAATAGTGATTTTAGTTTTGACCAAACATTATTACATTAAATTAATATTGTTGCACTTAAAAAAATAAAAAGAAATATTCACTAATAGTTATTTAATTGTAAAAATTCTTCCTGCCTCCCAAACTTAACAAATTAATCTGTGTGCTTTAAAAGCATGAGGACATTCCTTGATTTTGTGCTAAATGTTTTTAATAAAGAATGTTGCAGTTCACAATAACATACAAAAAGCATCAGAATGTAAGAATAAAAATCTTTTAATATACTATTTTGAGTTGACTCCTCCATGTTAGTTTTAGTAAGATTTAAACCTTGTTGGTTGGTTATTTTCTCCTGATGGATATCTCTAGAGAGAATATCCCAAAATATAAATCTGTTAGAGAAATTTAAGAATGAATCTAATGTAATGCAATAGTTACTTAAGTGGAAACAAACATGAAAATACTGGGAAATAACTTTTTACCATTATGTATGTATTAGTCATGATAGGCCAAATGCTATAACAAACATCTCCAAGAATCTCAGCATCTTAACACAATGAAGGTTTTATTTTTTACACATGTCTCCATCCAGTGTGGGTTTGGGATGTGAATCATCTCTGCCCTTCATAGTCATTCAGAGACTCAGGCTTTTTTGGAGTGACTCCTCTATCTGCTAGGTCTTTTCCCACTCTTTTCCACCCCCAAACTTCTAAATCCAGTTTGCAGAAAAAGACAAGACAGCATGGAGGGTGATGCAGGTAGATTTGGAGGGGGTCTAGACTTTGAAGTAGATGATCCACACATATGCCATTAGCCAGAACTCATTCATATGGCCCACCTAACTGCAAAGGGTACTGGGGAATGCAGCCTTGCTATGTGCCTAGATGGAAAACATCTAGGGATTGGTGAACATATTAGCATTTCTCTCTTATACTTTGGTAGTGGCATTACAAACTCAAAGCTACATGAGCACAGGAACCTTACTGATTTTATTCACCACTGTAACCCTGTAGTTGATGCTATGATGTGTACTGCCCGGATTCCCATTTAGTATTAGGGCCTGTCCACATGATCAGGATAGCCTGACTTCTTACATGGCAGCTCTGAGCTCCAAGAGTGTGTATTCTTAGAGATAAGAAGTAGAAGGTGCCATTCTCAAGGCCTGGGCTCAGAAAATGGCACAGTACTACTTCTACCATATTTTATTAGAGCAGTCTCAGACTGAAGAGGAGGGAAACAGACCCTACCTCTTGACAGGACTATCAAAGGATTTGTGACTATCTTCAATCCATCACAATAGTAATGTTTGTAATGTTTGTATTTGAGTTACTTATTGCCTACAGCCAGATTAAGTCAATCAGCTATAGAAACTTAAATACTAATAAAACTGAACATGCTTTTAATTTATTATTTAAGTCACAAGATTGTCAAAATACTTCAGAATTGTGTTTTCTAATGGACTTACAGAAGAAAGTTTGGATGTATATGAATTGACATGTTTCTTGGGCCCTAGAATTACTCTTATTCGTTGCTGTAGTAATTGAAAAGGGATGGAAAAAGATACAGCAGATTAGGTGGAGTAAATCCTTTTAGAATTTTTGTTCTGGCTTTCAGGTAAGGTTTTCCTCTCTGTTCCATTGTTGTTTCTGCAATTCTTTTGTCCTTTAGGATAGTGTAGTATGTATGTGTGGTGACTGAGGTGAGGGGTACAGAGAATTATGAAACAGAGCCATCTTGCACTGCAAGTTTCAGCTGTTTACATAAGCCTGTTCATTACCACAGGAATTTTTTGAAGTTAAGTTCAACAAATAAAAATGATAGTAACACCATTACATTTTTTTTAGGTAGACTGGATGATTTTGATGCTCATTGGTGATAAGCTTCAGATAGTTTTTGTTTTGTCTTCATTTGTTTAATTAAATTAGTTTCTTTCACAGTAAGGGTCTGATGGAAGAAAAACAATGCTTCATGTTTGTTTGAAAGGAAGCATGCATTATAAGTTATATTACACATAAATGGTTAATGTTGTATGTGTGTGCTTGTGTGCCCATGCTCACTCGCTCAGTCATGTCTGACTGTTTGTGGCCCCATGGACTGTAGCAGCCAGGCTCCTCTGCCCTTGGAATTTTCCAGGCAAGAATATTGTAGTAGGATGCCATTTCCTCCTCCAGGGGATCTTCTGGACCCGGAGGTGGAGCCCTCATCTCTTGTGGCTCCTTCATTGGCAGGCAGATTCTTCACCACTAGCACCACGTGGGAAGCCTTAGATGAATTATTAATTGACTTACTGTAGAAACAAAAACATCAGAACACAAATATTAACTGCATGTGTGTGCTTATACAACATGTACATGCTGCTGCTAAGTCGCTTCAGTCGTGTCCAACTCTGTGCGACCCCAGAGATGGCAGCCCACCAGGCTCTGCCATCCCTGGGATTCTCCAGGCAAGAACACTGGAGTGGGTTGCCATTTCCTTCTCCAGGGCATGAAAGTGAAAAGTGAAAATGAAGTCACTCAGTTGGGTCCCACTCTTCATGACCCCATGGACTGCAGCCTACCAGGCTCCTCTGTCCACAGGATTTTCCAGGCAAGAGTACTGGAGTGGGTTGCCATTGCCTTCTCCAACAACATATACATATGTATGTACAAATAAATGGGAACATTCTGTAGCTTGCTTTTTTCACTTAACAAATATACTTCTGAGTCATTAGTGATACTGAAAGAGTGGATGATTAGATATCCAGAGAGGCCCCTATTTCTCCTTGGAATGTAAATGTTTGATTAACTATGTTACAGACAGCAGTACTTTCTTCACTAAACTCTAGACTCAAATAGGTAAACAGCAATGCAGCATTTCCACTTGGATGTCCAATAGACATCTCAGACTTAAAATGTCCCAAACTGAATTACTGATGTTCTTCCCAGACTAGTTCCACCTGTAATTTTATACATTTAACTGATAGCAGATTCATTCTTCCTGTTCAGTCTTTCAGACCAAAATTCATAGAATCATCTTTGATTCTTCATTGCCTCATACCCCATATTCAATATCAAAGGAGGTCCCTTTGGTTCTACTTTCAAGATTATATCAGATTTCATATGTATAAGTTAAAGGAAAAATGGCCCCTAGTGATATATGGGAGCACGCTGCCTCCCACTCCACTGCTGTATTTCACCATCATGCTTCTCTCACCTCCCCATACTGTCCTTGCCCCACTCTTCAGCTCTTTTTCCTTTCCGTTTTAGGCAGCAGCAGTCTACCATTTTGCTTTCAGTTATGAGAATCAATAAAGAGCACTTTTATATACACATCTATCTTATTTAAAGTTTAAAGCAGTCTTTTGGTGGTTTTTCCAGTTACTATTGCTGTATAAATTGTTTTTTCAGTTACTGTTGCTCCCCAACTTATTGTCAGGCAGCCATGTTTTTATACTTATAGGTTGTGTGGGTCAGAAATTCAGACAGGGCACAGTTGGGATGGTTAGTCTCTGCTCTATGATGTCTAGGGCCTTAATGAGGAAGACTTGAAGTTTGGGGTGACTCAGTGGCTGGGGGCTGGAATCGTCTAAGTGTTTTTTCACTAACATGTCTGCTCCCTGGGCTGGGATGATGTAAATATTGCACGTGGCCTCTCTGATTTGGTTTCCTCATAGCATGACAACCTCAGTGTAGGCAGACTCTTCACAGGCCTTAGGCACAGGGGTCCATATGCATGTGTTCCAGAAAACAGGGTGAAAGCTGTTTTCCCTTTTATGACCCAGCCTTGCAATTCTCATAGCATCACTTCTGCTGTATTCCATTGGTGGAAATAGTCACATGCCCTCCCTGATTCAAGAGGAGGGGAAATAGACTTCACCACTTGATGGGCGAGGGGCAGAGTCACATTGTAGAAGAGCATGTGGAATTTTTAAAATACCATCTGTCACAGAGGTTATAATTGTCCTTTGTTTCATAGATGAGACATGGAGTCTCGCAGAGAAGCAAGAGTGGAAAGATTAACAAGGGGCATCTTGGGAAACTATTCCTAAGGATATTATTAAAAGGGGCTTCTATTTAGTTAGCTTTTAAGACATTTACTCAAGCCTTTTAAAAGTCCATGATGTTATCGTATTTGTGCAATTTTTGTGCTATTCACAAATGATTCTGATCCACTCATTAGGAAATGAAGTCTCTTTAATAATAGTCTCTCCCTGTTAAACACTTAGATCAGCTGAAGACTCACTGAGGACTCAGTGCGCATAAAACACTGGAAGAGGCTGTAGGTCAGCTTAGAGTGATTCCAGCTTCCTTTTAATGCCTCCTGAGTGTCACAGCAGTGTTCACATGGGCCAGAGGTTAGCTGACCTACCCTGAGGAGTAGGTGGAGAGGCCTTCTTTCTATGAGGCTACGCAGGTGTGGTTGTGGGTCCTTTCACCAAAATTGGTCATCCAGGAAGTTACTACACATTCATTTACATTCAAACATTGAAATTTAAAACTGCACTTACTACATCACCCTAACAAAATTTCTCATACCTCTAGGCTTGTGTGCTTTTGCTATTTTGTTCAGTGATCTGATGACCATTCAGAGAATGTCCCTCTACATAGTGTATAGTGGCCAGAGAAGAAAATTACCAAGGAATGATCCTGGGATTTCCACCAGCTATAGCAATATAATGTGTACTTGAAGATCTTAAAGCTGCATTTTACAAAACTCAAAGTAGTATATTTTCACTTATTGTTATAGACCTTCCCTCTGTCATAAGAATTTCTCCTTGTGGGTATCCTTTGGCATTACTGTATCAGCCTATAATTTTTTTATTGTCATAGGCTTAGTCCTTAGATTCAGACATATGAAAAGATGAATGAGATAATATCATCATCATGTTATAAATTTTGCATTGAAATATACACACAGAAAGATAACTAATGCATAACTGTATCATTCAGTTTTCATGATACACTTGTTTAACCTCCACCCAGATCAAGAAATAGAGCATTATCAACACCCAAGAAGCCCTCCTTGTCTTCCCCACTGACTTCATTCACCATAGGTGACAGTTTTGCCAGTTTTTAACCTTCATACTGAGACTGGATTGTTTTGTTCATCATTATGGTTGTGAGATTCATCCATGCTGTTGGATGTAGCATTTCATTAAGTTTCACTTCTGTGTAATAATATTCCATTGTGTGAATATACTACACTTTATTTATCCATTCTGCTTTTGATAGATATTTGGGTTGCTCTGTTTTCAGCTATTATGAAAAATGCTATATGGACATTTTTGTTCATCTTTTAGTGTATATATATATATATATATATGTGTGTACTTTTTAAAGTATATTCCTAGGAGTGGGTTTACTAGGTTATAGGGTATGCATATGTTCAGTCATAATATCTGCTGCCATATAGTTTGCCAAAATGATTGTACCAGTTCACACTCCCAGCATCAGTGGTCCGTTTGTTCCATTTCCTTACAAGCACTTAGTATCTTCAATTTTTGGTCGATCTTTTCAAGTTTAGCCATTCTGGTAGGTAATGGTGATTATTATTTCAATCTGCATTTCTGTATTAACTGATGAAGTTGAGAACCTTTTGAGATTTTTGCCATCTGGATAGCCTTATTTGTGAAGTGTCTATTCAAAATTTTTTGCCCAGTTTTTAATTGACTTATCTGTCGTTTTCTAATTGATTTGTAAAAGTTTATTATACACTGTTGATAAACAGTATTTCCAATCTCTTCCTTTATGGTTAATGACTTTGTGTCTTACTTAAAATATCTTTGTCTATCCCAAGGTCATAAAGATATTCCTTTTTATTTTCTTCCAGAAGCTTAATAAATGTATTAGTTTAAATCAAGAACATCTATAGGTCTACCTTGTTCCACAGGGAATTTGAGGCAGTTAAAATGAATATATAAGCAAAATATTCTTCCTTTTAGAAAAAGATTAATCTTGAAAAAATAAATATTCTATAATTACCTCATAAAACATGCACCAAAAAGCACAGCATATTTAATCTCATAGACTGGAGAATTCATACGCATGTCTTGGCCTTTTCAGTTGGGTTCATTTCAGTGGGAAGCAGGCCTCTGATAGCATTTCCCAAATTTTTAGCTTTCATTAATTATTTTAGAGTTCTACTTTTTCCTCAAATATTTTATTGCCTTTGGCTTTAAAAGCTCCATATGGTTTATAAAAAATTAAAATATGTGATTGTATGTAGTTATTTTATTCAACATACATTATTTGGAATCATAAGTTTCTAGAAGAATGCTTAGGAAATATTCACTCTATATTTACAGAGTGTACTGTGCCTCTGTATATAGGTTGGTACAAAAGTAATTGCATTTTCAGACCATGAATTTTAAATCATTATAACTAGGCTTAAACACATCTTTATTAATCAAAATAGGAACCATTGCAATCAACACATTTTTGCTAACAAGAAATAAGTTTGTTTACTCCTGTAGTGCAAAACTCCATGCTTCAGGATTCGATGAACTCTTGGAAAGTATTCTCTGCCTTCTGCTGGTTGTGGAAATGTTTTCCCTGAGAAAAGTTGTCAAGATGCTTGAAGAAGTGGTAGTCGGTTGGCGAGAGGTCAGGAGAATATGGCAGATGAGGCAAAACTTGATAGCCCAATTTGTTCAACTTTTGAAGCATTGGTGGTGTGATGTGCAGTTGGGCAGGCATTGTTGTGGAGAAGAATTGGGCCCTTTCTGTTGATCAATGCCAGCTGCAGGTGTTGCAATTTTCGGTGATCTCATCAACTTGCTAAGCATGTTTTTAAGATGTAATAGTTTCGCTGGAATTCAGAAGCTGAAGGAAATGGCAACCCACTCCAGTGTTCTTGTCTGGAGAATCCCAGGGACGGGGGAGCCTGGTGGGCTGCCGTCTATGGGGTCACACAGTCGGACACAACTGAAGCGACTTAGCAGCAGCAGTAGTCAATCAGACCAGCAGCAGACCACCAAACAGTGACCAGGACCTTTTTTTGGTGGAAGTTTGGCTTTGGGAAGTGCTTTATCGCTTCTTCTCAGTCCAGCCACTGAGCTGGTCATTGCTGGTTGTCATATAAAACCCACTTTTCATCACACATCACAATCTGATCTAGAAATGGTTTGTTGTTGTTGTGTAGAATAAGAGAAGACACTTCAAAAAGACAATTTTTTAAAATTTTCGCTCAGCTCATGAGGCACCCACTTAATGAGCTTTTTCACCTTTCCAATTTGCTTCAAATGTTGAACGACCATAGAATGGTTGATACTGAGTTCTTTGGCAACTTCTCATATAGTTGTAAGAGGACCAATTTCAATGATGCTCTCAGTTGTTGTTACTTCCAATGGCCAGCCACTACACTCCTCATCTTCAAGGGCCTTGTCTCCTTTGCAAAACTTCTTGAACCACCACTGCGCTGTATGTTTGTTAGCAGTTCCTGAGCCAAATGCATTGTTGATGTCGTGAGTTGTCTCCCCTGCTTTACAACTCATTTTGAACTTGAATAAAAAAATTGTTCGAATTTACTTTTTGTCTAACATCATTTCTATAGTTTAAAATAAATATAAAACAGCAAGTAATAAGCCATTAGCAAAAAAGAAAGCAAGAAATGTACATTAAAATGATGTGTAACATAACCATGTTTGTTTAAGGATGTATTCTAATATCAAACGGCAAAATTCAACAATGCAAAAGCACAGTTTCCTTTGCACCAACCTAATATAGTTATGTGTATTCATATGAATACATTTGTGTTTATGAATCATTCTACATACATAGTAACTCTAAAGTAGGGAAACTGGCTCCAGAAGCCTTCCAGAGAAAGTTTTCACTATTTTATATATGTATATATATTTCTTTCTCTCTTTTTTAGATGGCTTACCCTGTTCTTTAAAATTTCCAGGGAATAATTACTCAAATTCCCTTTTGATTTTGTGTTCTGATACTTCATGTAGCATCTAAAACATTGATTATGGAGCTGGTCATTGGTGTGAGAATTTGTTTCTTCCTTTATTTGGTTTCCTTGCCTTAGGATCTTAAGTGTCAGGAGAGGTTAGGGGAAATATGGGTTGACTCAGGCCTGCTAGATAATTTGATGAAAGAATGGGAATCTTTCATCCCATTGTCTTATCCTGGCTCAGACTTACAGTCACTGTCATTTATGGTTGATAAATGCCTTAAGTTTGTATAAATCTATAGCTTCTTGGCTTTAACTCATCTGTTTAAATAGTGAAAAGAGATAAAAAAAATAACAATGGCATTATTAATCATCCAGTTTTTACTGTACACTGTGCTAAGCACTTTATGTATTTTATTTCATATAATCATCACAATAACCCTATAAGTTTGATACTATTATAATTTATGATTATCATCCTTATATTTTAGCTAAGAAAACTGGACTTTATAGAAATTAAGTAATTGCCCAAGATCACCATGTGAATCAGTGGAAGTAAAAAACAGATAGTGTGAGTCTATAGCCTATACTCTTTACTACCATCCAGTATGGCCTCTATGATAGAAAATCATGAGTTTAGCTAAAACTTACCTTTGGTGTGGAATCTGACTGTGCCTTTGTACAGGTATCACTCCTTCTGCTATTTCCCCTTCTAAATAAATGTGATGGCCATTGCACCAAGAACGCACAATGCAACAACATTTTATTAGAATGAGTAGTAGTAGGGACTTAGAAGCCACAGGGTAAATGAAGCATTTCATTAAAAGTCAGAGTATTCACAGCAAATGACAAAACTGAATTTGTAGAACCATTTGCCTTCTAGAAAGGGGTCTTATCATGCCTTTCAGTTGGCAGAGCAGGGGATTTCCCCAGGGTGGGGAGGGAGAACATTTAGCTCTACTGTATGGCCTGAGTGCTGTTGAGCCATCCAGTCAGTGCATGGAATCTGTCATTCATTGATTGTTATCAGTGTCTTTTTTTGCTTTGCTAGGATTATGGCCGACAAGAAAAAGGAGGTCCTATTTGTCCGCCCCCGGAAATATATCCAGTGCTCCAACCCAGAGACCACAGAGCCTGGTTACATCAACATCATGGAGCTGGCGGCATCTGTGTGCCGCTATGACCTAGACGACATGGACATCTTCTGGCTCCAGGAACTCAATGAAGACCTGACAGCAATGGGTAAGTTGTTCCCTCACATGTAACTTGTTCCTTATCTGGATTTGTTATTTTTTTTAAGTTGTCGGGACCATTTAATTTGCTTTCATTCTGTGGCTTTCTTTCTTTTCTGGGCTGTTCATTTATTTTCCTCTTGAATCTTAATGAGGCATTTCCTGAAGTGCACAAATATATTGAAGTAGAGCAGTGGTATTTAAATCTGACCTTTTCTTTCCTTGTTTATGGTAAATATCATGGATCAGGGATGGCATGTAGGTTTCATGAGGCTGTTTCCCAGTTCTGAGTATGAGAATGATCCTGGCTGATTGGACTTCTGGTTGAGAAGGATTCTGAGACTGGTTCTTCACTCAGCCCTGGAGTACTATGATCAGTGAGCAGGGCCAAGGGTAGTGGCACCTCTAACATTGCCACCTAATGGCAAGAAGCTCCAACTTTAGCATTAGGCAGCACCACTGCAACTGACAGGTTGATATGACCAAGGATGCCTTAATGAAGGACTTAGAATTTTGCTGCCTGGAAGAATGGCAGGCCTAAGGCAAAACATCCCCAAAGCAGTTCTTAGCTACCTCCAATGAGTTCTAAAGTTGTCATGCAACTCTCAAAAAATAGAATAAAATGAAGCAAAAACAAGCAAACAAAAAACTTGGAAGTAAACATAGTAGTAATTTTAAAGTAAACATATGCCATACAGTACCATACCAGCAATGTTTGGAAATTTTGGGCTGAAAGGAAGCTCACCTTATACTTACACACAGTTCTTTTTGACCTGTCTTCCATCTAAACAGCGTTTAGGTCCAAGCGGTCCTGTGAAACTCGGTGGTTCTTAACTCTCTGTATGAGATACAGTGAAGGATACATTTGCTTTTGTTTGAATCACATTTGTTCATTGTTAGTACAGGGATCAGTGGTTTTCCTTTTCTTCCCTCTTTTTTCTTTCTTTTGAGGTTGGTATCTGAATGCATGTGAATAAAAAATTAAAATATTAAATTCAGTTTGGCATGATAGTGATAGTTATTCTGCCAGTAACCAATACTTACTTCTTGCTTTTTAAAACTTTTTGTTTAGTGTCTTCTCTTGTTCTACCTTCTAAGAGGAAGGAGAGGAGTCAAAAAAATTTAGGGTGGGAACCACAAAGAAAAGGGAATAAAAAACTGACAGAAAGGGAAAATGAGAGTATGAGGGTATAATCAAATGGATCGATGGCTCCATGTGCAATTCTATTTATGAACCATATAGCATTCATATACACTGAAGACATTACAGTGCTGCCTTCAACATGACACTGCCTTACAACAAAGTCACTTTGGTATCTCACATTAATTCTCTTAGGATGAGTTTTTTTAAAAAGATTTTTGAAACAAAACGCCTGAAGAAAAGCTGCAGATTTAATACAGTATACGTACACCTCGTGCAGTTTATTTCCCCTCATGTTAGCATCTCACTTTACTATGGTACATTTGTCAGAGCTAAGAAACCAGTGCAGGTACAGTGCTATATTACCTAAATTCTAGACTTCATTGGATTTTCACCAGTTTTTCCACTCATGACCTTTTTCTGTTCCAGGATCCCCTCCATGATAGCACATTGCATTTAGGCTTGAATGAGTTTTTAAAAGAGGATAACTTTAATCCAAGCCTTCCTTTAGAGTAAGGTTTTAAGAACTTAAAGTTTTAAAAATAATATTAACTTCAGCATGTTTTTTATTCAGATTAAGGAATTCTAAAAATTGAGAGCTTACTGCATACTATACTATACATGGCACTATACTAAGCAATGTACAAACATGATTTCGTCTCTGTCTCATAAGAAATCAAGAATTTGGTATTATTATCCTTATTTTTATAGATAAGGAAACTAAGTCCTAAAGAGGGCAAATAACTTGTCAAAGCTTCAGTTCAGTTCAGTCGCTTAGTCATGTCCGACTCTTTGCCACCCCATGGACTGCAAAGCTTATGTAACCAATATGGGGTCAAGTGGGAATTTGAATCCAAGTGTTTTTTTAACCAGACACTATAGTCCTTCACTTCATGGGAAAGTGTGTAATTTGTCTTGGCTGGAAAAATTAAACATACTACCTGAGTAGTTTTTGGTTTCATAAGTAACTACAGCATTGAAAAGGTAGTTTATGTGAAATTCTAAAGTTCCTTAGGGTCTTATATTACAAATTAAGTGAAATATTTGGGTAAATTTGTTTTGGATCTTTTTGAGAGTTATTTCTGAGTTTATAAGCTGTTAGGGTAAATACATGTGTGTTCTCACAAAATCATCAGTCCCCTTAAAAAGAAAATTGTTAACTGTTACCAATAGCCATCATATGAATCTTTTAGTTGGGTTATTATGTATAGAAGACTGAGAAAAATTAAAAGTATAGAAGGAAAAGGAATCAAGAGGCAAAAAAAGGTAATTTCAGAATTTCCAATTAGATTTGTGAATGCTAATAAGTTTATTTTATATTATAGTTTGTCATTAGAAAATATTATTGGATTTTCTAAATATCAGATTTGAAAAACAAGTATTTCATATTATAGTCACATATACAGTACCTAGAATTTTCTTTTATGACTTAATACCTTTTTGTATGAAAATTTCCATTAAATGTGCTCATTGGAACTAGTTTGTTGAGAATGAATTGTTATTTATATCCAAATAGTTATATGATTCTAATTATTATACTATAAATTAAAGTGTTCAAAATTACAAAGTTCAGTGAAAGTCCTCCCTCAGTGGGATTAAGAGAAAACAGATTCAGGGGAGTTCCCTGGTGGTCTAATGGTTAGGATTCCAGGCTTTTACTGCCATTGCCCAGGTTCAGTCCCTGGTTGGGGAACTGAGATCCTGCAAGTCGCGTGGTGCAGCCAAAAAAAAAAAAAGAAAACAAATTTAGGAGGAGACTGGCTAGGATTTGGACAGAAAATTGAAAGGGTCAGTGTATATAACTTACAAGGACTATGGTGAAATGTATTTCTCCTTTCATATGTCAAACACTAATTTTAGAACAGCTTTAGTAAAAGATTCTTTAAAATCTGGTTTTAAAATCAGGGAAGAGATGATTTTATCCTTTAGAATCCCCACACCCTTGCACCGGGCTCACAGTAGGTGATTTGGGAATGACAGCTGACTGATGGGTTGATTGATTGTTTGTATTTCTGTGCAGGTTATGGGCCAGTTGATGAGAATCTTATGGAAAAGACAGTAGAAGTCCTGGAACGCCATTGCCATGAAAATATGAACCATGCTATTGAGACAGAGGAAGGGCTAGGCATAGAGTATGATGAAGATGTGATCTGTGATGTGTGCCGGTCTCCAGACAGTGAAGAAGGGAATGATATGGTGTTCTGTGATAAGTGTAACGTCTGTGTGCATCAGGTTAGTGAGAGTGGAGACCGCCACCTCCCCACGGTCACCCTTTCTGAAGCTCAGTGATGATCTCCAGCACCCATATCTGGGTAGCAACTTGCATTTAAGGGTGAAAATACCAACTTGGCCTGGCTGTTCTCCAGTAATTCCTTTAGAAATAACACTTCTTATGATCCCCAAGTTGACTTATTAACTTTAATCCAGGGGGCTAAACCCATGTCTTTATTGTGTATCATCATGCGCAAGCCATTGAGATCGCCTTGTTCAATACTTTTACAGTCCCCTGGGGAGTCTCCTTGCTACCTGCCTGGGAGTCTCTCCTTTGCCTTGGAGTCCCTTTTATATCATCAGGTTATACCCGTAGTCAGTAACCTTGGTGAGTTTACCTGTATCTGGAAGTGCGGACTTCTCATCCTGGCACCCAGAGCTCCTCCATCTCCCAAATATACCACTCCCAGGAAACTTGCTCCACTCTACTTTTAAACAGTAGAATTTTAGGATTGTAAAAAACTGACCCACTCCTTAATTTTACAAATAATACCAAGAGAGATGAAGTGACTTTACCCAACCTCTTACAGCCTTCTCCCATTTCTGGCTAACAAAACTTTATGTATCTTTCAAGATCTAGTTCAAGTCCTTTCTTGAAGTCCCTTACCCTAAGTAATCTTTCACCCTTTTGAACATGTGTGTTTCATTCATTTCATTAATTTATCTAGCAAATAGGTATGCAACACCATCCACGTACCAGGACTCTGCTGCATGCTGAAGACACAGTGATGAAGAGGCAGACATGGTCTTTGCCCCCAGGGAAATCAGAGTCTGGTGTAGACTCTACGAGGAAACTGCCCATTGAGCATAGTATGCCAAACATTTTTGTTGATAGAAGTCCATGCTGCTGTAGAAGTGCATGGGAGGGATAGAGGTTGGGGATAACTTCCAGGAGGTGGCACCCAAGCTGAATCTTAACAGCTAAAGGGAAGTGCCAGAAAAAAACAGCAGCATGTGTTCAGGCAGAGAGAACATGTTCAGGTGGGGTAGTAAGAGTAGGCGAAGTATGTCAGAGGCAACTCAGCAATTCAGAACTGTGGAGAGTGATGGGGTCAAGTAGGAAGGCATGGAGAGTGAGACTAGAGAGGGATACATGGAACATGTGAAAGGCCTTCCCTGATAAACTAAGGAACTTCGGTTTTGTCCTGTCAACCCTGAAGGATATGATTTGTAATTCTGAAATGTCATTCTGGCTACAAAATTACTAAAATGATTAAATAATACAGGAGAGAGAAACCAGGATTTAAGACTTTAATTCTCTGGGCCACCTAACCTAACCCTTTGTATTAAAAAGTATTCAGAATTATTCTGTAGTCAGTTGGGTCTCTTTCTTCCTTTTACTTGCATCCTTTTGGAGTGAATTTTAAAAATTTATCTTCACTCTACCAGTTATTAGCATTTATGTCCCACCTTTAGTGACAGAGAAAATCTTTATCACTTAAGTATGAACTTAAATATATAAATATCTGACAGCACAGGTCCACAGCCCCTTCTCTGCATTTCCAGAATTTTAAAGCTGTGAAAACTATAAGTTTTTATATAACTTTGGCACCAAATGATTTGAGGGAAGATGCAGGACTTACCCAGTGTGAGGCTTTTTGTAGTATTTGTCCATTTTGTGAAAATACTCATATTTTGTTGCTGCTGCTGCTGCTAAGTCACTTCAGTCGTGTCCGACTCTGTGTGACCCCATAGACAGCAGCCCATCAGGCTCCCCCGTCCCTGGGATTCTCCAGGCAAGAACACTGGAGTGGGTTGCCATTTCCTTCTCCAATGTGTGAAAGTAAAAAGGGAAAGTGAAGTCGCTCAGTCATGTCTGACTCGTAGCGACCGCATGGACTGCAGCCTACCAGGCTCCTCCGTCCATGGGATTTTCTAGGCAGGAGTACTGGAGTGGCTTGCCATTATATTTTGTTAGAGAACTATTAATGTATTGTATTTGATTATATGGTACTGCCCTAGTCCCATTAGGGGGTTATATAATATGCCATGTATATACTGTATTACTTTCCTGAGATATGCACAGTTCTAAATTTCCTGATGTTTCTTACCCTAGAGTTTTCAGATAAATGATTGTGGATCTTTAGTAGATTTGAAGGTAATAGTACCAAGATCATCTGTATACGTTTTCTGTTTTTTTCCTTCACAGTTAGGACAAAATATTAATGAATTATTTCCAGGTTCTTTGGCTAACAAAATGTAGCATAATAATTCTCCTTAAAGGTATTTTGCTTTGAAAAAATACCCAGTAATGACTATAAATGGTACCTTTCCTCACATAGAAAGAAATGACAATAACACGTGACCAGGCCTTGCAGAATATGAGCTGGTATGTATTAAAGCTGAATGTTGGTGCCACACAAAGTTTCATATAAGAGAATTCTTCCGAAGTGAGTATGTTCACTTGAATCCTGAAGAGATACTTAGGTTAGAGCTCCCTCTGTTGACTGAAAAGTGACTTTAAATGATTTGGAAGATTTGGTTTACTTAACAGAATTGGGGACATGTTGACAATTGTTTTTATTAAACATATTTTTTCTTCTTCTACCACCATATTATATCAAATATTTGTTTCTTCATGACTACAATACATTTATGGTCAGTGCTTTAGAAGAGAGTTTTATTTTACATCAGTAGATTTTGGATTTTAAAAAGAACTTAAATTTTTTTCATTAAAAAATGTGAAAATTGGGACCATTCCAAGTCCCTTAATGTGTTCCATTTTCTGCTTCTTAGCCCAAATATTGAACACTCAAACTGAGGCCTAAATTAATTTACCTGAAGGTACATGCTCGTAGTTTTTATACCTGTCATATATATAATGTTTGGCACTAAATTTATTAACCCCCTGAAGTTATATGTGAAACATATGTTCGTGCATGTGGCAGTTTTTTTAAAAATAAGAGTCCAGCCTTCATCATTTTGCGGTCTAGGAAAAGTTCAGAGCCACTACAGTGAATTACAAGTTTCTGTGATCTTATGATTAGGAATAAGTCTACATAAGAGCTCAGTAAATGATTTTCTACGCAATAAAATGGCCATGTAATAAAGGGTATTCCTAGAACCAGCTACTGGCTTTTCTTCTGCTGGTCTGAAAGAGGCTCTATTTTAGGGAGGAAGCTTGCTTTCATTTCTTTGCAGACTTTCTGAATTTCAGAAAAGGAAAAAGCTCTGAAAGTTAGGGACCTTATATCCTGCTTTTGTGAGAGCAGCCTAGTTAGAATCCAGCTTCAGTTCTTGAGTGAAATATATTTGTTCTACCAAACCACCTACTCAAGCTCAGCATAGGGAGCTATCCAGCTAAATTGATGATAAAGAACCTACCCCAGTGACCTTACAGTATCACTGAGGAGATGAAACATAACAGTTAAAGTAGAGAAGAATATATGATATTGACCAAGTACCTGATGAGGGAAAACATGTTGAGTTGAGGTTGGGAGTCAGGAATTGGAGCAGACACAGGGGTTATAGTGATCTGAGAATTGAGGTGAAGAACAGCAGGCTTTTTCATTGAAGGGCCAGATAGTAAATACTTTAAAGACAACATATAGCCCCTGTTACATATTATTATTTTTTTAACATTACTTTAAGAATATGGAAACCATTCTTACTTAGCTTGTTGGCCTTATGAAATGGACCTTAAGTAGTTTTCCAACCCCTGGTTTTAGATGCGGTTGGGGGTGGGAGCAGGAGATTTTAGAAGCTTTCTTGCTGTGCATTGGTATGAAGACTATAGCAGCCAAATAGAAGAAGGATTGAAGGTATGAAGGAAAAAGAAGAAAGTTTAGAAATAAATCAGTCCAGGCATGATATGAATAAGGACTTGGATGGAGTAGTTGTGGTGGAGATGGAGAAGAAGGTCAGAGTCTAGTGACCACTCTGAAGGGAGTATTAGCAAGCCCAGGGGACAGTAGATGAAGGAAAGTAGATAATAGGGATCAAGGAATTTGGATCTGGAAGCTGAAAAATATGGTGGTGATATGGATAGAGAGAGTTTGGAAAGGGGGCTAGGCTAGTTGGGGGCTAACATGATAATGACTGTTGGAACTTGAATCTGAGCTGTGGGTGAACTCTCTGGGGCAGGCACAGACTTTGAATCTGCAATGGTGATAATCAGTCATTGGTAAAGGTATGCTAGGCCACCTGGGGAGCCAAGCTATAGTCTCTGGCCCTCAGCTATAGTCTCTAATGGTCAGGATTGAACAGTAAGGGGGAAGGATGGGTGAGATTAGAGGTAGTGAAAAGGAAATCTAAAATATTACCCAATCTAATCTCCCTCCCCCGCCCCATAGTAGTTTATTTATTTATTTATCCATCTTTATTCTGTAAGGAATTTGAAGTGGCTTCAAGAACTCATTATGGAGTATTGTGATTAGTCTAATATTGTGTTTGGTTTAGGATCCATTAAGTCCCTTTTTCTTCGACTGAAGCAAGTAATTGCTACAGTTTGTTGAGAGTACTTTTTATGTACCAGGCACTATCAGGCTCTTTAACATCAGCTCATTTGCTCTTCAGAAGTGTCATTCTGCTTATTTCCTAACATTTTTTCCTTGATCACAACAGTGTATGACATACAGACATTGTTCGGTAAGTATATGACTGACTAATTATAATACATAAGTATTGAGATAGCTTTAGAAAATGGAGGCAAAAAAGAAAAAAATATGTAATCACAAAACTCATAACAGTTGGGCTAACCTTTGAGTGTATATCCTTCTAGTCTTATTCTGTTGCCCTTAAATCAGTTCTCATAGAGAGACATGCTGATCTTAGAACAGATGCTAGAAGTTGCTTTTTATTTTGAGTGTTTTAAAATTACTAAATCCTGGATATAAGCTTGTTTGACCTTTTCTCCTAAAAGTGGAGGGTACTCTGTGACTGTGTACCAGAGTAGACATTGACCCAGTAAGTAGATGCTAACCATTCCCTGCTCTCCTTCCCGTGCCTCCAGGCCTGCTACGGCATCCTCAAGGTCCCAGAAGGCAGCTGGCTGTGTCGCTCCTGTGTCCTGGGCATTCATCCACAATGTCTGTTATGTCCAAAGAAAGGTGGAGCCATGAAGACCACCAAAACAGGGACTAAATGGGCTCATGTCAGCTGTGCCCTATGGATTCCAGAGGTAAGAATTCATCCAGGACTGTGAGCCATTTGTTCTCCCACAACATTCAAACTGATTCAGGCTTCATAGAGATCCTTCATGCCTGCCCATGATTCTGAGTTGATAATGGTTCTCCTTGACCTCCATCACATCCTTCTTGGATGCATGTGAGCCCATGCTAATTAATTTATAGGTGGTACTACCAGTGGTATTGGATAAATTTGGATGAGAGAAGAGGGTATGAGTAGCAGATTTTTTTTTTAAAGGTAAAACCTACCTTAAATACCACCAGGGCTATTCCCTGGTGGCTCAGATGGTAAAGAATATGCCTGCAATGCAGAAGACTGGAGTTTGATTCCCTGGGTCAGAAAGATCCCATGAAGAAAGAGAATGGCTACCCACTCCAGTATTCTTGCTTGGAGAATTTCATGAACATAGGAGCCTGGCAGGCTATAGTCCATGGGGTCACTAAGAGTCAGACACAACTGAGTGACTAACACTTTCACGTTTCACTTTTGCCAGTGGTATTGGATAAATTTGGATGAGAGAAAAGGGGATAAGCAGCAGATTTTTTAAGGTAAAACCTACCTTAAAAGTACCATATCTTGGATTTCCCTGGTAATCCAGTGGTTAAGAGTCTGCCTGCCTTGGGTTCAGTCAGAGGACATGGGTTCAATCCCTGGTCCAGGAAGATTCCACATGCATGGGCAACTAGGCCCGTGCACCACAACTCCTGAACCCTCATCCTCTAGAGCCTGCAAGCTGCAACTTCTGAACTGAAAATCCTAGGTATATACTACGGTATTCTTATGGATATGTGTGCTGAGTCTGACTTTTTTCGACCCCATGGACTGTAGCCCACCAGGCTCCTCTGTCCATGGGATTTCCCAGGCAAGAATTACTGGAGCTGGTTGCCATTTCCTACTCCAGGGGATCTTCCTGACCTAGAGACCAAACCTGCATTGGCAGGTGGATTCTTTACCACTGCGCCGCCTGGGAAGCCCTCTTATGGATACGGAAGTCAGTATTTTTTTTTTTTAATTTGAATAGTGGTTATGTTTTTCTTACTGAGAACATCCAGCTAATAGACATGTGAAATGAACTCTGAGGTTTCTGGCCGGAGAATCACTAATTTCCAGTAGCAAATTCCCCTAGCTAATAAAGCAGATTCTTTCAAAATATTAAAAGCCTGAAAAAAATGGTAAAAGTCTGGAATATGACTCAGGAAGAGTTTTTTCCAAAAGAAGCTTTCTCACCATTGACCTTCTCTCTTATGGTTTCTAGTACCTGATTTCTAGTACATTTGGGCCTGTTCAAGATGTCCCTGATCTTTCTACTGTTGCTTTCTTGATGTGGGTGGAACTTGTACTTGTTTAACTGTCCTTGTTCAGTGGTCCTTCACTTTTTTAAAGTTGTTTCTTAAAAACACATTATATATTTTTAAAGAAAAGGAAAAGAAAACACTTCTTACTAGAAGTTGCTTGACCCCTTATTTTCACTCACACACACACACACACGCACTAATTTCCATCTTTTTTTAAAAAGCATTTCTTTCAGCACTCTCTCAAAAGCTCGTTTCACTTTAAAACTACTTTGAGTACGTCGTTAGGACTCTGCTTCTACTGCAGGAGGCACAGTTCAGTCCCTGATCAGGAAACTAAGATCCTGTACATGTGGCATGGCCAAAAAAAAAGAAAAATAAATAAAGCAAGCAAGCTACTTTGGCTGGGAGAATAGACTAAGCTGGTAATAGTTACATGATTTTAAAGACTGGTTTTAAAATGTTAGCATCCTCATCTTTTCTACTTATGTGCTGCAAATTGCTACTACTTTCCAATAATATTATGTCACTGCCTCTGTTTTTCATCGTTCATTAGTTAAATGAAAAAAACAAGGCATGTGGCACCATCTCAAACATGTAAGAGGTGCTAGATTTTGTGAATCTAGTTCCTTTCCTCAGTAGCTTTCTTTGGTTCCTAAGTAAAGTGTAGATATCTTTGATTCATTAAGGTAACCATGCTTAGTCTCTGCTTCTGCCCTCTCCTCCTATATATGAATTGTTTATATTACTGGAAATGATTGAAGGCCTGAGCAGTGGCTAAAGACAGGTTTCATTTATTCTTAGTTCCATAATAACCTTAAGAGACATGACTCACCTCATTGTTTTGATGTTCTGAGCTGCGAGTAATACCACTCATGGTTTGTGAAAGGTACTTCTGGAATGCCTTGGTGCCTTCTGCCTTATGGTGGTGTTTTATTTGTAGGTTAGCATTGCTTGTCCTGAGAGAATGGAACCAATCACAAAGATCTCCCATATTCCGCCCAGTCGGTGGGCCTTAGTCTGCAGCCTGTGCAAGTTGAAGACAGGTGCTTGTATACAGGTAAGTCCAATGAGAAGTGGTTGAGTAGATTAACACCAAATTAGCCAAACTCACCCTCCCAGTGAGAGCATCCTGCTAACTGAAAGGTTACTCAGGAAGCCACCTCCCACTCACTTCTGGAGCTCTGCTACTGTGCAGACCATTTCTGGAACCGTTTTTTGGATGTTGCCTCTGGACCCTTCAGCTTATTCTTCTCAGTAGCCATGCTGCTGCTAAGTCACTTCACTCGTGTCCGACTCTGTGTGACCCCATAGACGGCAGCCCATCAGGCTCCCCCGTCCCTGGGATTCTCCAGGCAAGAACACTGTAGTGGGTTGCCATTTCCTTCTCCTCAGTAGCCATAGTGGTGGTTAATTTCCATCCTTTGCTGCCAGATCTGATGAATTAGGTGAGTTCTGAAGCTCGATGATCCTGGATGGAAACAAGCCATAACTTCTAAACAACCAGGCCTGTGTTCTTGTGTGGCTCACCCATGGAGGATGGACGACTTGGGTTCCAGGGCAGTTTGACAGTTGATTCTGTTGCTGGACTAAGTGCAACTCACTTGATAGGAAAGATGCATCTAAATGGATAAATTCTGGTTTGACAGACTTGAAAGTCATTCTCAAAGGCACAGTTGTTGCATATGGTAGTGCAAATAGAGTTTTCTGAGACATCTGAGGCATAGAAATTTAGCTGCTTGAAGTAGAAATTGTAGCTGGCGTGCCCAAAAGCAGCATTTGGCGGGGGTGGAGAATGGACTGGGAGAGGCCAGTCACACCCAGAAAAGGCAGAACTATTGATCCTTCATAATCTAGTTTTCCAGAATGTCATCTCATCTTTTATTCTAAATGTAATAAGGTGGCTTTCCTGGCAAGAAGGGAGGAAGGGCTGACTTTCCACTCCCCAGACCTCTTGCATAGGAGCTACAGGCCGGTTGCAGTTAGGTTTGCATGTTCACCTTCTTCACAGAAAGGGGGCCATATGATGTCATAACTTAGGGACATGTCTCTAGGTGTTTCATGAGGTTTCTTGCTATCTGATTCATCTTGTAGATTTCTTGCTTTAAACCTGGACTCCAAAAGCCCTTTTAGTTTTTAAACTCATTTTTACATTTGACAGGACTGCATATTTTGTCTTGCTTTTTTAAAAAATTTTTTTCCGACTGATTTTAACTAGAGCACTTTAGCAAGTATAAGGAGGAAATTGTTGAAGGAAAACTATTCCCGTGGGGTCTGCTGCATTAACACATTGCCTTTTTATGCTTTTCTAAGTTCCCTCCTGATTTCTCCCCACATATGAGCTTCTTGAGGGCCAAGGTATGCATCATTGTTTCCCTAGCACAAAGGAGAATGCCTGCCCAGTGTCAGCTCATTGAATAACTATAACTGAATTTAATTGTATCATAGATTAAATGTAATATGCATTCTTCCCAGTAAAAAAAAATATTTTCCATGTTTTCATAATTACCATATAGTCATTTTATAATAGCACATTGAATTTATATCCATTACTTACTGTCCTTATTGTTCTCCCTGCATTTTCCCCCATATTTGCTGCTTTAAAGGATGATTTTTTTTACAGCAGTTAGTAATTGGCAGCATGACTGTGATGAGAGGAAAAAACGCACCATATTATCACATTCTGCCCTCTATTGTAGTTACTTACCTACAAGTCTTAGCTTCCCTAGGAGACTGCAAGCTCGGACTGTTTCATCCTTAGATCCTCCAAACCCCTGACATGGCAGGTTGACAATAAATATTAGATCGATAGGTGGATGATGGATGAATAGATGGATGGAAAAAACATTCTGGAGTGGGTTTTTCATTTGCACTGAAGTGGGTTTTGTTTTTATTACTTAGAGTTTAGATTCTGTAAAGGTCTTTCCAAATTAAGACTTAATTTTTTTTTTTACTGAGTAAATTAGAGATTTAATGAAGTTCCAATGAAGTCTTAGTTTTTCTCAATCTTAACAGATCCAACACCTTTTTATTACAGATAATTTGTAATGGATCTATACTACCTTTACTTTTGTAATATCTCTGCTTAGTATACTATGAGTTTACTAAATGAAAGTAGTGGCTTAAAATATGGTTGTTAAAATACAGATATATAATAGCTAATTCTCAGCTTTCTTGTTGAGGTAATAAAGTAAATACATTCATCATTTTACTTGTTTCAACATTCCCCATCCAGTTCCTCTGTTGTGTGTAGTTTCATGAACCAGCATTAAGTTCTAAGCAGAGGATAATTGGCTTCAAAATTTTGACTCTGGTGTTTCCAGCAAGTAGTGTTAAGCAATGAGAATATTCAGTAACACTTTTCATCACTCCAGTTGCTTTGTTCTGGTGGACTTCTCTGAGTGGCCCAAACTAGAAATTTGTGTGTGTGACTGTCTCCATTTTCTACATAATGACCCTCCTTGGGAATTCAGCCATCATTATCTTGTCATGCCTTGATCCCAGACTCCACACCCCATGTATTTCTTTCTGGCTAATCTCTCTTATTTGGACCTTTGCTGTACCACCTCAACTGTCTCCCAGATGCTGATCAGCATCCAAAGGCACTGGAGAAATACCAGCTACGTAGGATGCATAGCTCAACTTTTCTTCTTCCTTGGTTTAGGATCCACTGAATGTATACTTTGAGTAATGTCCTTTGATTGTTAGGTAACTATCTGCCAGCCTCTCCTTTACAGTTATTATGCATTCTTAGGCTATGCCAACAACTGGCAGCCGTGGCTTGGGTAAGAGATTTCAGCAACTTTTTGGTATAAACAGTGTTGACTTTCTTGTTACCTCGCTGTGGTCAGTATCAGGTGGAGAATTTCTTCTGTGAGGTACCTGCCATGCTTCAATTATCATTGTGTTGATACATGGATCAGTGAAGTAGAGATGTATGCTGCTGTGGTGGTCATAAAAGTCTCTTAAAATTTTGATTATTAGGAATTTCACTTACTCAACAAATACTTGAGTGCCTAATTGTGTGCCAGGCATTGTTCTAGGCACTTTGGATTTATCAATGAACCAAAAAAGAACTTTTCACCAGGGAACTTACATTTCGATTTGGGAGAAATCAGTGATAAGCAATAGAGACTAAATAGCACATTATAAGACAGTATGTGGGGTTGCAAAGAGTCAGACATGACTGAGCAACTGAACTGATATACCAATAAAATTTTATTTATGGACTGTAAAATTTGGAAGTCATTTTATGTCATAAAATATTTTTTCTTTTGATTGTTTTCCACTATTTAAAAACATAAAAACCATCTTTAGCTCCTATTCTTATTTCTTGGGCCACATAACAACAGGCAGCTGGCTGCATTTGGTCTGTGGGCCATGGTGTGCAAGCCCATGGTGAAGGGTTCCCAGGGCCCTAATAATGTCTTTTATTTGAGGACTTTCCTGGCTGCCCAGTGGTTAAGACTCCAAGCTTCCAAGGCAGAGGGCATGGGTTTGGTCCCTTTTCGGGGAAACTAAGATGCCACATGCCACACAGTGCTGCCAAAAGATTTAAAAACAAAAAAGATTTTTTGTTTTTGCTCAGCATTTAAAGGGGGAGCCTTGGCAGGTTTTGAGCAGATGAGTGACATAATTTGATTTATATTTTTAACAGATCACTATGGAATGATGTCTAAAATTTGCTTCAAAAAAGTCTGGAGGGCAGGATACTACAGAGGTTAAAAATGAAACAAGATAGGTCATACATTAATTATCGAAGCTGGATAATGAGTATATAATAAGTGTTCTCTATGCTGTTATGTAGATTTTTCCATAGTAAAATCTTACAAACAAAAATAGGCACTCTGGCTGCTTATTTGAAGTAGACTGTGAGGAGGGAAGGTTAAGAACAAGAAAAGCAATTCGGAAGCTTTTACAGTAATCCTTGAGAGATGGCTGGGGTGGCTTTGTCTGGAGTGATAGCCCTGTGGAGGTGGTGAAAAGTGATTGGGTTCTGGATGAATGTTGAAAATAGAGCCAACAGGATTAGCTCCGAATAGGATGCAAGGTGAGAGGGAAAGATAGGAGTTGGGGATGTTTCCAGATTTTGGCCCAAACAGGGAGAAGGGTAAAGTTTCCATAAACTGAATGGAATAATCTCCAGTTAGAAGAGATGTGGAGGGAAAGATCAACATGAGTTGTTTAAGATATTTAAGTTTGAGATGTCTATCAGATATCGTAGTGGAAATATCAAACTAACAGTTGTCTGTGGGAGTTTGTGAGGAAGTTTTGGAATGAAGACATAAATTTGGGAGTCATTGTCGTGTAGATATCTTTAGCCTGAACTGGGTAAGATCACTGAGTGTGTGTGTGTAGACAGAGAGGAGAACAGTACCAAGCAGTAGACCTTGAAGCATTCCAGTGTTAAGTAGTTGGGGGAATACGGAGAGAGAGCAGAGGAGACTGAGAAGTCATCAGGGAGACAGGAGGAAACCAAGAGAGTGTAGTAGCCTAGAAACCAAGGAAAGAAAGCATTTCAAGGAGAAGGAAATGATCAGTGATGTAAAAATACTGCTGAAGTAAGATGAGGACTATAAATTGATCCCTGAATTTAGCAATGTGATTATTAGTAATCTGGATGAGCAATTTAGGTGGAATGGTGATGGCAAAAGCTACATTGCCAAAGGTCAGGGCAAAGAAATAGAGTAGGAAGTCTGGAAAAGTGGGGAAAAGAAGTTCAGTCTTTAAGATGGAAGAAATAACAAGTATGTACAGTCAACCCTCTGTTTCCACAGGTTCCACATCCACAGGTTCAACCAATGGAAAATTGAAAATTTTCAGAAAAAATTCCAGGAAGTTCCAAAAAGGAAATTTGAATTTGCCTTGCGCAGAAAACTATTACGTAGCATTTACATTGTATTAGCTTTTATAATGATTTAAAGTATGGGAGGATGTGCATAGGTTACATGTTGCATAGGTTACTTCACCATTTTATCAGTATATAAGGGATTAAGCATCCATGGATTTTGGTACCCACAGGAAATCTAGAACCAGTTCCCTGTGGATACTGTAGCTCAGTGGATACTGAATCTGCCTGCAGTGCAGGAGACCCGGTTCGATCCCTGGGTCAGGAAGATCCCCTGGAGAAGGAAATGGCAACCCACTCCAATATCCTTACCTGGAAAATCTCATGGACAGAGGAGCCTGGTGGGCTGCAGTCCATGGGATCGCAAAGAGTCAGGCATGACTGAGCGACTAACACTTAACACTGTATGTTTGCTTGTTAACATATAGAACATAACAGTGTGCATGCAAAGAGAGTGACCCAGTGGAGAGGAAAAACTGTTGGATAGAGGTTTTTCAGTAGGTGAGAGAGGGGTGGCTTCAGGTAAGAGCACAGATTGTTCTTCCCAGGTAACAGACTCAAAGGCAGAGTGTGTAGGCGCAGTATTAAGTAGGTGAGATGCTGGGAATCTGCATAGTGCTCTTTTGATTGTTGTAATTTCCTCAGTGAGGCAGGAAACAGAATCATCAGCTGAGAGTTAGGATGTGGGTGAAGTCTCCAGTCTGGATAGAGAAGAGGTGTGAAAATAGTGTTTTGGTTTGGGAAAGTGCAGTTTAAGTGCCAGGCTGCATTAAAGATCTTCCCCCCAGGTGAGGGAGAGTAAACTGCAGGTGACCTTGTGAAGTACGGTTGTGTTTCTCTCCACCTATGTTCTGCTTATACCAATATACTGTATTTGTTTACTGCTTTTGATTCCCATACAGGAAACAAAATTCTAAATTACTTACCAGTTTGGAATTAACTTAATGGTGGCTTAAAAGAGAAAAGGGGTTTTGGTCTCTTTTCCCACAGTAAAACTAGATGTCAGCTATGGAAAACAAAGCCCACATTATTAGTATAAGCAGAATATAGGTGGGGGTCAAGTTTTATTAGCATCATTGTTTTTCAGAGGTTTGTTTAAGGGTATTTGTGATTAGTCACACATTTCAAGTACTTTGCTTCATAAACTCTTCATGGAGATTTCTTAACTGTGAATTGTATTTATTCTTCCTACCTTCCAGCAGTGGGGGATACCCACATCTCTCCCCTTCTTTGGATTTGGAAACATTCATTCGGCAAGGATAGAATCTTACACGGGTGGATTTGGAGTCTAGACTAGCCACTGTCTACAGCCTCCATATCTGGGAGCTAGAACCTTTCTTCTGAGGATGAAAGTTTCTGGTAATCCTGGAACAGATCCTAAAGACTGGGTTTGAAACAGATGCCCCAGACAACTCTGAATTTTGCCTAGACCATGGACATACAGTCCATATGCCACCTTTCCAGAATTCCTTTAGGGTCCTTATGTATCTTATCTTCAGGCCCCATTCAGTCTAAATCTAGATGTTTTAGGCCTTCCCTGAGAAAAAAACAAAGAAGAGTTGTTAAAAATATGACACTTGAAGCCAAATTCCTGGGGTCCAAATCCTGGTTCCATCTCTTGTTTGTTATGTAGTCTTGAGGAAGTTACCTACCAGATCTGTTCCTTAGTTTCCACATCTATAAATGGAGATGATAAAATAGTACCTACTTAAGGAGGTGGTGAAGAACTTAACACAGTGCCTAACAGATACTGAATACTCAGTAAATATTTGTGGTACTAGTAGTTGTACTTGTTGTTATTGTACATATTAATATTATTTCCTGGCATCAATCTGACTTTGTTGATATAAACTCCTGGCATTCATCCAGCCAAACTGAATAGAATCATTAACCATTTGGTGCTGGTGTAGATGCCCCTTTTGACAGTAGAGGAATGTGGGCATGTCTGGAGTTACATGCATGTCTGGAGTTACATGCATGTCTGGGCATGTCTGGAGTTACATGCATGTATATTGAAGTCAGAATAAATTGGTGGGCAACCAGGAGTTTACTGTTAGGCTAACAGTAAATAGCTTTTGACTATGAGGGAAGTGAACTTTTTTAAAACAAGTGAAAATCTTTGACAAGTGGGGAAATGCAAGTATGTCTACTCAGTGATTATTAAAGGTGGTACTAGTAGAGAAGGAAATTAAATATTAAGATTAAAGGGCACCAAAAAAATACGAGGGAAAGCATCTTAATATTTTTTTCATCTATTCCAAATTTTATTTGTGAGTACAGATTGTTCCTGTTCTAAGATATTTCTGGTCCTTGCCTTCAGGCATGTATAGTCTATTAAGGGAGACCAGATACAAACATGAGAAAAGTTAAATAACACTCAAGTGACATCACCCATCAGACCTTGCAGACCCTTAGGGATGAGAGATCAGAAGGACTGGTGGCCACTGTTGGTGCTAGAGTTTAAGTACATAACAGCTGAATAAGTTTTGTAGGCTGACTTTGAACCATTTATGACGTGGTGTCAGTGACCAGACTTTGAGAAAATTGCTCTGATATCACCCATTTGCCTGTTCACAGATTACTGGGTATTAAGGGCAACCAAATGGACACTGCCCTGCAGCAGGATAAGAGCTGCTGAGGACAAATGCACCAGGCCCATGTTGTTCAGAGCAGATGTTACCTGCTTTTGAGGAGTACACACTGTTTTCTTTTAGGGCGGGTAATAAAATATTTCTTTAAAGAGACAAGAAACAATTTAATTCCTAAATCAGTCTCTGGTGTTCTTTTTCAAAGATTTTTATTCTAACCACCCTATCTGATTCAATTCTCATCCCACAGGAAACTCCAACTCCCCTTACAAATGTGAACATGTAAGAATAGCATTTTCCCTCTAATGAAAGTATCTCAAAAGCTCATTTCTCTTCTATAATTTCTGAAAAATAAGTAGAAAATTATTTCTTTTTAACCCTTTTAAAAGTAAACCACAGTGAGATATTACTTCATACTCATTAAGGTGGTAATAATCAAAAAAGCAGACAATAACAATTATTGGCAAGAAGGTGGAGAAATTAGAACATTTATTGTGTTGCTGGTGGGAATGTAAAATGCATAACTACTGTGGAAAACAGTTTGGCAATTCTTCCAAAAGTTAGACATAGAGTTACTGTATGTCTTGGTAATTCCATTGCTAAGTATATATAAGTTAGAGGTCCCCAAGACCACCCTCAAATTCAGTAATTCATTAGAAGGACTCACAGAACTCAAAAAACAATTATACTCATGGTCATACTTTATTACAGTGAAAAAATATAGATTAAAATCAGCAAAAGGAAGAGGTACATAGGGCAGGGTCCAGAAGAGACCAGGCACAGAGCTTCCAGTTTCCTCTCTAAGTGGAATCTTGTGGACAATGCTTATTTTTCTCAGCATTGATGTATGATAATACACACAGAGTATTGCCAACCAGCAAAACCACCCAAGCCTTGGTGTTCAGAGATTTTATTAGGAGTTAGTCACGTAGACATGACTGACAACCTGCATAGCTGGACTTAGTCTCTAGTCTCTCCAGTCCCTCAAAGGTCAGGCTGATGCCACATGACTCAGAGCTTCCACCATAAATCACATTGTTAGCAGAGACTATCTGACATGGCCCAAGGCATCCAGGTAAATAAAGACACTCTTATCAGACAGGACATTCTGAAGGTTAAGAGGTTACCTCTCAGGAGCTATAGGCAAAGGGCCAAAGTTTTCTTTGGCAAAGTTAATCCTTTATTGCATGTTACCAAAACATATGTCCACACAAAAACTGGTACACAAATCTTCATAGCAGCATTATTTCATAATAGCTAAAAAGTAAAAATAGTCTAAATGTCCATCAACTGAAGAATGGATAAACAAATGTGGTATATCCAATATAATGGAATATTATTTGGCCATATTTGCTGCAACATGGATGAACCTTGAAAACATACTAAGAAACCAGATATAAGCTGCCACCTATGATTCCACTTACATGAAATGCCCAGACTAGGCATTTCTATAAAGACACAAAGTAGATTAGTGGTTGCTCAGGGCTGGGACTGGGAAATAGAAATGAGATTTCTTTGGAGGGTGATGAAAATGTACTGGAATTACATAGTGGTGATGGTTGTACAACTCTGTAAATACACTAAAAACATTGAAAGGTATACTTAAAATTGATGAGTTTTGTGGTATGTAAATTATATCTCAGTAAAGCTGTTCTTTTTAAATGGGCATTAAAACACCACCACCCCTGTCACCTTAAGTGATTACAGTAGAAATGAGATATATACAAAAGCATTTTGTTTAATAGAATGTGCCAAACATATATTTTTGGAAAAAGGTAAAATGTTATTTGATTGGTTAGCATTTCTCCTTTATCACCAAGATATAGTATGTGGACTTCAGCTTTGAGTATGACCTTAGAATGACCTTTTTGAAACTAGATGGATTTTATGGCAGTTTCCTAGGGACATTTCATTTTTCATCTAAGTACCCAGTTCTTGTTCATGTATTGTCTTTTATTGTGAGTAATTTATATTTGTGTCTCTACATTTTCTAAATTTAATCTAAGAGAGATGATCTATTTTAGCTTCCCGTTAGTAGTAGTTTTGTGTCACACACTAATCTCCTTGAACAGAAAACATTCCTTTTGCTTTCTCTTCCCATATTTTTATCTATTAAACAGCAAAAGAGTACTATGCCCAACATTTTTAACCTTTTCCTATGGAATGCCTTTTGCTACTTGTTTTTTAAACGACCAGCTAGTTTCTTAGTCAAGGGATAACAGAAGGTATCCAGATAAAAGTATAGTTTGGGCTTTTCATCATCCTTGTTTTCATGAGGCTTTTCAAATCATAGAATTTTTAAGGATACAAATTTCAATGTAATGGAACAAACTCTTCCAGTTAAGCTAAGTTGGGGTGGGCTGTTTTAGGAATGCAGTAAGTGGCTGGAGTACCACTTAACTGAAAAGTAGAAGGAGTCGAGGGTAGGGGGCAGTTTAGGTAGAAAATCAGGTAATTTACAGGAAGTACAAGTAATAATGGGCTTCCCTGGTTGCTCAGACAATAAAGAATCCACCTACAATGCAGGAGACGTGGGTTCAGTCCCTGAGTCAGGAAGATCCCCTGGAGAAGGAAATGGCTACCCACTCCAGTATTCTTGCCTGGAGAATTCCATGAACAGAGGAGTCTGGTGGGCTACAGTCCATGGGGTCGCAAAGATTCAGACACGACTAAGCAACTAACACTTTCACTACTTTCACAAGTAATAACACGTGTGAGGTTGGATAAGATGATCTTTGAATTGTTGTGCATCCCTGGAATTCTTTATCCTGTGAAATTAGATTAAGTGGAATCTGCTCCCATTAAAGCTTTGGTGGTTGCCAGCATTCTTTTTTTTAATTGGAGGATAATTGCTTTACTATGTTGTGTTGGTTTCTGCTATACAACAACATGAATCAACCATAAGAGTGTGTGTGTGTGTGTGTGTATACACACACACATACATATATCCCCTCACTCTTGAGCCTCCCTCCTACCCCTCTAGGTCGTCACAGAGTGCTGGGCTGGGCTCCCTGTGTTATATAGCAGCTTTTCATTAGCTATCTATTTTACATATGGTAGTGTATATATGCGGAGAAGGCGATGGCACCCCACTCTAGTACTCTTGCCTGGAAAATCCCATGGATGGAGGAGGCTGGTAGGCTGCAATCCATGGGGTCGCGAAGAGTCGGACACGACTGAGCGACTTCACTTTCACTTTTCACTTTCCTGCATTGGAGAAGGAAATGGCAACCCACTCCAGTGTTCTTGTCTGGAGAATCCCAGGGACAGGGGAGCCTGGTTGGCTGCCGTCTATGGGGTCACACAGAGTCGGACATGACTGAAGTGACGCAGCAGCAGCAGCAGCAGTGTATATATGTCAGTGCTACTCTATCGATTCCTTGCACCTTCTCCTTCCCTCACTGTGCCCACAAGACAGTCCTCTACGTCTATGTCCTTCCCTGCATATAGATTCATCAGTACCATTTTTCTAGATTCCATGTATATGCATTAACACACAATATTTGTTTTTCTCTTTCTGACTGACTTCACTTTGTATTACAGGTTATAGATTCATCCACCTCATTTCAACTGACTCAAATTTGTTCATTTTTATGGCTGATATTCCATTGTATATATGTACCACAACTTCTTTATCCATTCATCTGTTGATGGTCATCTAGGTTGCTTCCATGTCCTAGCTATTATAAATAGTGCTGCAATGAATATTGGGGGTACATGTGTCTTGAATTACAGTTTTTCAGGGTATATGCCCAGTAATGGGATTATTGAGTTCTATGTTACTGAGTTATATGGTAGCTTTATTCCTAGTTTTTAAAGAAATCTCCATACTGTTCTCCTTAGTAGTTTTATCAATTTACATTCTCATCAACAGTGCAAGAGAGTTCCCTTTTCTCTGCATCCTCTCCAGCATTTATAGTTTGTAAATTTTTTTGATGATGGCCGTTCTGACCAGCATGAGGTAATAACTCACTATTATTTTGGTTTTCATTTCTCTAATAACAAGCAATGTTGAAAATCTTTTCATGTGTTGTCAGTATTCTCTTAAGTGTTGAATTTCTCAATCTTTAAGGAGGCCTGCCAGCTTTTGCATTTTTTTAGTCTTTATTCTCTGTGTTTTGTTATCAAAAACCCAACATATAGATAATTGAGCAGTCTGCCCTCCAGATACATGCTTCCAAAAGCTTTGAGACTTGACTTTAATCATGGGAATTCCTACTATATCTTTTGAAACAAATCCTCCATTGCTTTCCTTCTTTTATTTGCATAAAAATGTAAATACATGTGCATGTTAAATCTTTGGAAGGAAAACTGTAACATAGCCATAACAAATGGTAATTGAAACTAACTGAAGCACAAGAGTCTAGCAGTCATGGGCTAGGTTCTCTTTGCCTCCCTGTGAATCCTCAGTGCATGTTCCATAGTGATACCTAAGAAATGTGTTACATCTATGAATGGAAGAATATTGTAAACTTAATTCCAGATTGTCTGTAACCATACTGTCCAATAGAACTTTCTATGATGTTATGGAAATTTGTGCTGTCCATTATGGTTGAAATGTGGCTAGTGTGACTAAGGAATTGAATTTTTAATTGTGTGTAATTTTAATTTTATTTTATATGTAATTTAAGATAGCCAGTTGGCTACCTTAGCTACCATGTTGGACAGCACAGCTCTATAAGACCAATTTCAAGAAGTTAGGTTACTTAAATAAAATATTGGAGTTCCTGTGACTTTTTTAGAACCAGTAGTTGTTCTGGCAGTAATATTGATTCTGTTTTTCTTTCGTTTGTTCAGAAGCATTTCTTGAGCATTTGCTAGTTCAATAGTTGATGACAATGCAAAGATGAATGACACAGCTTCTGTCTTTAAGAACCATGGCCAGGAATTTTACATTTATTATGCTCTAAGTATAGTTTAAAAGGACCATTATAGAAGCATATAATAAGGTGATATTGGGGTCACAGAAAAGATACAGTATGACTCTTTATAGGGGCCAAAGAAGAATTCTCAGAAAAACTTAATGCTTGAGCTAAAATTTAAAGAAGAGTTTGAAAAATTTTTTTTTGCCTCTGTTTTTACCGTTTTGTAAAAGAGCAGATTTCCGGGCTTATTTGTAAGGTGTCTGTCATAGTCAGTTTAAGACCAACTTTCTCCCTGTCTTTCCTTTGCTTCCTATGAGCTCTCAATTTAGGCCCAGGCATATAGAGCTTCCTCTTTCCCCACACAGCCCTGCTGCCTTAACACATCTTTTCTCCCCACAGTGCTCGGTTAAAAGTTGCATCACTGCCTTCCATGTCACCTGTGCCTTTGAGCACAGCCTAGAGATGAAGACCATCCTAGACAATGGGGATGAAGTAAAGTTCAAGTCATACTGCCTCAAGCACAGCCAAAGCAGGCAAAACCTCAGGGAGTCCGAGTACCCCCTGCACAGGGCTTCAGAGCAGAGCCAGGCCAAGAGTGAGAAGACCAGTCTGCGGGCACAGAAGCTTCGGGAGCTGGAGGAGGAGTTCTATTCCATGGTCAATGTGGAAGATGTGGCCACAGAGCTGGGGCTGCCCATGCTAATTGTGGACTTCATCTATAACTACTGGAAGCTGAAGCGGAAGAGTAACTTCAATAAGCCATTATTTCCTCCAAAAGAGGAAGAAGAAAATGTCCTGGTACAGCCAAGAGAAGAGAGTATTCACACTCGCATGAGAATGTTTATGCACCTACGGCAAGACCTAGAGAGGGTAAGGTGACCAACTATGACCTAGTGTATAGGTCTTGGTCTGCATAGGAATGGAGAGCACACTTCCAGATTTAAAAAAAAAAAACCCATTTATATTTGTAGTATAGGCTTCTGTGCCCTTGCTTATCTTCTGATTTCATTGTGGCCCCAAATGTTGGACTTAGTTGAAATTCTGCTAGACACATCAGAGAATAGAAGAGTCTGTCCTCACTTAGATGCTTTATGAACCTTAACTATGAAATAAATTTTTCATTTTGTTTACTTTTTTTCCACTGTTGAACCTAAGGTGGCTCAGCTATATTTTACTGACACACTTATGAGACTGCAGGCTGAAGAAAGAATGAATTTTGCCTAGGAAAGTGCCAGATCAGAGTTTCTTAAACTTGGCACTATCGACATTTGGGACTGGATGGTTCTTTGTTGTGGGCGACACTGTAAAATGTTTAGCAGCATCCCTGGCCTCTACCCACTAGATGCTAGTAGCAAACCCCTCACATGCCCAGTGGTGATAACCAAAAATGTTCCCAAATTACCAGATGCCCTCTAGGGGTGAAAAATTACTCCTGGTTGAGAGCCTCTGTGCCAGATAATTCAGTGTAACTCATGAGATACACACACACACACACACACACATTCACACTAAATTAGGTACTGTAGGGATTTAAAGATAAGTTAGATCCTGTGTTTACCCTAGAGAATCTTATAATCAAGTGTAATGGTGGCTTGTTTTTTTCTCTGCTACCAGAATTTGGAGAGGAACTAATAGATTTTTTTGTTGTTCAGTCACTCAGTCATGTCCAACTCTTTGCGACCCCCATGGACTGCAGCACGCCAGGCTTCCCAGTCCTTCACCATCTCCCAGAGTTTGCTCAAACTCATGTCTTTTGAGTCAATGATACCATCCAAACATCTTGTCCTCTGCCATCCCCTTCTCCTCCTGCCTTCTTTCCCAGCATCAGGGTCTTTTCCAGGAGTCAGTTCTTCACATCAGGTGGCCAGAGTATTGGAGCTTCAGCTTCAGTCCTTCCAGTGAATATACAGGGTTGATTTTACTCACTTTTTAAAATTTAACTCACACATATATAGCACTTACTATGTAGTACCACTCTTCTAAGCATTTTGTAAATATTAACTCATAATCCTGACATGCATATGAAGAAGGTACAGTTATCCCTATTTTCAGATGAATAAACTGGGACACAGAAAGTTTGAGTAACTTGTCCAGATGGGAGAGCATGAGAGAGTGAGGATTTCACCCTTGTGACTATATATGGAAACTTGGCTGAGCTGAAAGTGTGAGCAAAAAAGCTATTTCCAGTCTTCCCAGCAGACTTTTATCCTGCTGGTCCAGCAGGCATTAGAATACTGGATCCAGCATTACCACCATTTACTCAGGGATCTAAAGGGAAAGCTAAACTGTTAAGTCATCATTCAGTTCTCCCAGCCTGGCTGTACAGATAAATATCAAGCCCATGATACCACAGGGAGAGTAGACTTGAGAAGGTAGCTTTGGAGCTTTTGCTTGTGCTGCTGATTGATATGGGAACCATGATCCCACCATTGACCATGCCACGTGAATACCTATGTAACTGCTCTCTATGCAGCTTTTAGGTTCTGTCTTCTCTCCTCAGTGCACCCCCGCCACACCATGTGACTTAAAATTAAGTTGTCTTAATTTTAGCTAAACAATGTTCAGTTGTCAAGTTTGTGTAACATGACAAAACTCTCTTATTTGTTGGGGGTTGGGCTTACAGGTCCGAAACCTGTGCTACATGATAAGCAGACGAGAAAAGATAAAACTGTCATACAACAAATTACAAGAACAGATCTTTGGTTTGCAAGTCAAGCTTGCTAATGAGGAAGTTGCTGCAGGTAAGCTGTATAAATTTTATATCAATTGTTTCACTTAAAAATCTTTTAAATTCATTTGTTCTAGTCCAACCATGATGTAACATGGCCCATTTCACTATTGACTCATGAGGCAAGAAATCCCAGGGTAGGGTTAGTGGAGTTGCAGGTCTAGGACAGATAACTTACGTCCCAGACAGATATTAGAGGCTGTTAGTTGGAGCCATGAAATGATTCTAAAATCATTGGATTCATTTAGAAATCAGTAGGATACGATCTTATCCTAGTTTCCAGAAAACATTTAATTCCAGGGTTCCTCATTCTAACAATCTGTTATATAAATGACAAATCCTTAGCCAGAATTTAGTAGGAGATCTGGGTTCTTATCTTTTCACTTATTCACCGATGTTTATTGAGCACTTCCTATGAACTAAGAGCTGAGCTAGAAGACACAGCAGCAAGCAAGAAAGAATTCCTTCCTTCAGAGAACTCTGCCCACTTGGTGAGAGAAACAAGTGAGCATAATTACAGTACTCTAAGCATAGGAGCTTGGCTGGAATGATGACAGTCATATTCAGAGATATTTGTAACCTCCCTTTGCCTCATTTAACACAGAGGTCAGTGGCAGAGCCTGGGCAACTAGGGGTCACTGGGCAATGTGTACAGAATCCAGCTTCTGCCAAAGGCCAGTTATAGAGCAAGAGAGACAGCCAGAAATAAGGTGTCAAGTAGGTGTCAAAGTCTTATGGAAAGTTGTGAGAATCACAGGCCACGGCAGAATGGTGTAGGAGTAGACAGCAGGGCTGCTCAGCCATAAGAGTACCATGATAGACAAGACAAGGAGAACCAAAGGACAGCAGGAAGAGCCTCCATGGTGCCAAGGAAATTGGCCCCTAGACCATGTGGCTTCTGATTAGTGGGACCCAGCCCCATAACTGCTTGTGGCAGCAACAAATAGCAGGCCCTGGTAGAAGTGGGGACTGAGTGTTCAGTTTGGACCCTTAGGGAACAGATGTCCATTGGGGCATCTAATAGTTGTCTTCTCTGTATGTCATCTTTGTGAGGCTACAGTGAGATGGTAATGGGCAAAGGTCAAATCCTTATACAAAAATAAATAGTTTGATGCTAGTGCCCTTTTGATTTCAGAACACTCAGAATAATAGAGAGAGGAAGACTTGTCCTAAGTATGATTATAGGGTTGATATAACCAGGTAATTGGAGAAGGAAATGGCAACCCACTCCAGTGTTCTTGCCTGGAGAATCCCAGGGACGGGGGAGCCTGGTGGGCTGCCGTCTATGGGGTCGCACAGAGTCGGACACGACTGAAGTGACTTAGCAGCAGCATAACCAGGTAACTGATTGCCAGTACTCCCAAGGCCAAGCCCATAACAGCAGAAATATCATGATTGGCAGAAACATCATGATTCTTTTCTGGGGGCCTTGCCACTACAAAACCTGCCCCACACCTCCATGGTGGTCGTTCATAGTGAAGAAATTATTTTAAGTTAAGGACATAAAATATATGGGAACCACCAAAACCTGTACTACATTCTTGTGAGTTTGTATTTGACTTACTTTAGGAAGACTGGAGGGTGTGAGCTGAAATGTCTATGTTCAAAGTAAAAGAAAGGGAAAGTGTTGGTCGTTCAATCGGGTCTGACTCTTTGTGATCCAGTGGACTGTATGTAGCCTGCCAGGCTCTTCCGTCCATGGGATTTCCCAGGCAGTAATACCAGGGATCGAACCTGGGTCTACCACATTGCAGGCAGATTCTTTATCACCTGAGCCACCAGGGAATCCCGACTGTGTTTAAGGCAAGTTCTGAATGCTATGCAGTACCCACTCGTGCACATGTACAGACACACAAATAGGACGACCCTATTCTAAACCATTGCTAGTGACATTCTTTTCAGAAATAGAAGGAGCAGAAGGGATGTATGAGGCATCACACTAGTCTTTGTGATTATTTTTAAAGACTAGGAGAACAGAGGTGAAGAGGTTGGGAGTCACACTGCAAAAAGTGGCAGTGCTAAGTTTTCCACCTGTAGCAATCCCCACCCTAACTTCTAGTTCAGCTAACTTCAGCTGCTATATGCACATATCAAACACAGGTGCTTGCTCAGTATTTGGAAGAGTGGGTGCGTGAACTCGGCTGTAAGAATGTATGCCTTTATTTGTTTATTTTTTTATTGAAATATAGTTGCTTTACAAAATTACATTAGTTTCAGGTGTACAGCATAGTAATTCAGTATTTTTACAGATTGTACTCCATTAAAAGTTACTACAAGATAATGACTATAATTCCCTGTGCTATACAATACATCCTTGTTTATTTTATACATACTAGTTTGTATCTCTCAATCCCATACCCTAATTTTTCCCTCCCCCTTTCCCTCTCTCCTTTGCTAACCACTAGTTTGTTTTCTATATCTGTGAGTCTGTTTGTTTTGCATATGTAATCATTTGTATTATTTTTTACTATTTTTTAGATTCCACATATAAGTGATGTCATAAAGTATGTGTCTTTTGCTGCTGACTTATTTCACTTAGCATATTCTCTAGGTTAATCCATGTTGCTGCACATGGTAGAATTTCATTCTTTTTATGGTTGAGTAATATTCCATTGTGCACACAATGGAATATTACCTCTTCTTCATCCATTCTTCTGTTCATGGGCGCTTCAGTTGCTTCCATATGTTGGCTATTGTAAATAGTGCTGCTGTGAAAATAGAGTGCATATACCTTTTCGAAATAGTGTTTTTGTTTTTTTCCAGGTATATACACAGGAGTGGAATTGCTGGGTCCTATGGTAGTTCTAATTTTAGCTTTTTGAGGAACCTCCCTACTGTTTTCCATAGTGGCTGCAGCAATTTACACTCCCACCAACAGTGTACAAGTGTTCCTTTTTCTCTACATCCTCTCCAACATTTATTATTTGCAAACTTTTTGATGATAGCCATTTTGACAGGTGTGAGGTGATATCTCATTCTGGTTTTGATTTGAATTTCTCTAATAGTTATCAATGTTGAGCATCTTTTCATGTGTCTGTTGGCCATCTATATGTCTTCCAAAAAATGTTCGGGTCTTCTGCCCACTTTTTAATTGGGTTGCTTATTTTTATAATAGCAAGTTGTATGAACTGTTTTATGTATTTTGGATATTAACCCATCATTGGTTGTACCATTTGCAAAAATTTTCTCCCATTCTCTAGGTTGTCTTTTCATTTTGTCAGTGGTTTCCTTTGCGTGCAAAAGCTTTTAGGTTTAATTGGGTCCCATTTGTTTGTTTTTGCTTTTATTTCTTTGGTCTTAGGAGACAGATCCCCCCAAAAAATACTGCTGTGATTTATGTCAAAAAGTGTTGTTTTATTCTAGGAATTTTATGGTTTCAGGTATAACATTTTAGGTCTTCAATCCATTTTGAGTTTATTTTTGTAAATGGTGTGAGGAAGTGTAATCTCACTGTTTTACATGAAGCTGTCCAGTTTTCCCAGCATCACTTGTTAAAGAGACTGTCTTTTCTCCATTGTATATTCTTGCCTCCTTTGTTGTAGGCAAGTGTAACTTACCACAGGTGTGTGGGTTTATTTCTGAGCTCTCTAGTCTGTTCCATCAATCTATGTGTCTGTTTTTGCACCAGTACCATGCTGTTTTGATTACTGTAGCTTTATAGTATAGTCTGAAGTCTGGGCACATGATACCTCCAACTTTCTTCTTTTATTTCAAGGTTGCTTTGGCAGTTCAGGGTCTTTTGTGGTTCCATATGAATTTTAGGATTATTTATTATAGTAAAAAATGTAGTTATGGCCATTTTAACAATGTTAATTCTTAAAATCCAAGAAATGTTTTGTGGCTTCACATATAATATATCCTGGAAAACATCCCATGTGCACTTAAAAAGAATGTGTATTCTGCTGTTTTGGGATGTAATATCCTACAGATATCGATTAAGTCCAACTTGTCTATTGTGTCATTTAAGATCACCATTACCTGTTAATGCTCTGTCTGGGTGATCTGTCCATTAATGTAAGTGGGGTATTAAAGTCTCCTACTATTACTGTATTATTGTCAATTTCTCTTTCATCTCTGTTAGTATTTGCTGTTTATATTTGTTGTTCCTCTATTTGGGTATATGTGGTAACAAAAGTAATACCTTCCTTTTGTATTCCTCCCTTTATCATTATTTAATGCCCTTCTTTATCTTTGTTATAGACTTTGTTTTAAAGTATACTTTGTCTAATTATGAGTATTGCTGCCCCCACTTCCTTGTTATTTCCATTTGCATGAAAACAGATGCTGTTATTTAGATTGGTTGTTAAAATGAATCTTTCTTTTTTTAATCTCAGGACTTCCTGTGACAAATGCACTAGAAAATTCATTGTTTTACCCACCACCAAGAATTACCTTAAAGTTAAAAATGCCCAAATCAGCCACAGAAGATGGCAGTAACAGCTCCACAGAGCCTGATCATGGACCTCTCTCTCCTGATGACAGCTACCCTGTTTTTAATATGAGGAGCATGCAGGTGGCTCAAGATTCACTGGAAATGAGAATGAAGTCATACCCAAAGCATCCACAAGAGAGCCAGACTGACTCTTTACTGACCAATCTCAGCGATGATAGAAGTGAAACAGAGGATCCCAGTCCTGCTTGCAAACCTCCATCTCCTGAATTCTATCATGGGCAGTCTCTGGGAAAGCCTCTGGTCCTTCAGGCTGCCCTGCATGGACAGTCTTCCATTGGGAATGTGAAAAATCAACCTAACCCCAAGTTTGCCAAATCCAATGGCCTAGAGGGCACCTGGTCTGGGGATGTCACCCAAAAAGACAGCTCAGGTGAGATATTCTCTGACCAGGAGCCCATGCTCAGCTCCCACTTGGGTAGTCAGGGCAGCCTTAGAAAATCTACTGTGGAGCACTCCAGCAGGTCCTTTAAGGAGGCCACCAATAAGCGGGTGAAGACCACAGAGAACCTCCAGTGCTATGTGAAGGCAACCAAGAATATTAACCCCAAAGAGCAGCTCTGGGGCAAGCAACTTGTCAGGCGGTCTGCAGGGAGAGCTCCATATCAGGAGAATGATGGGTATTGCCCAGATGTGGAGCTGAGTGATTCAGAAGCAGAAAGTGATGGGAATGAAGAAAAAGTCAGGGTAAAGAGAGAGAGTTGAGACAGGGAAAATCCTCCCCATGATTCCAAACAGGATTGCCATGGTAAAAGCAAGACATATCCTCTTTCCCACAGTTCAATGCAGAGGTGATTAGAAATTCCAAGAAAACCTCCATCTTTGCCTTTGCCTCATATATTGGGGAAAACTCATACACCAAAATGACTCTAGTATATGTTGGGATGAATTGTAGTAAAATGGATAAAATTTTTCCACACTAAATTGGCTTGCAGTTTTTGAACTGGTATCAAGTCTAGTTTTTACAAGCACATTATAGGGATTACACATTGTCCAAAAGTTTGGGTGGTTGTGTTTTTTTGCCAGAGACTAGTGAGAATAGCTGGGACCAGAGTAATTTGCTCAGTAAATACTTTGGGGCAGCATTCCAATTATATTAACACATTGATACACATATATATTAAGAGTTCATGCATTGTTAATGGATTTGCAAGAGACCATGATTATCAGACACTAAAACTACTTATCTTTTGAAGCTACAGCATGTAACTCCCAGACCTGGTGTCTGTAGGAAGTTTCTAACTCCACTGGTACCTGGAAACACTCTTAAAGGGAGAGACCAGGGACCAATATTTCAGATACTGTCAAACTCACTACCCTCTTCCTTTGCTCTGCACAAGGTTGAGTTCCTTTCACAGTATCTTAACTTACCAAGTCAATACACCTAATGCTTATAAGTGTTCAGTGCCTGTTCCTAGACTTGCTTGTTGGGGACGCACTTGTAACTATTTCACCCAGCTAACAAGCATAAAAGGCTAACTTGTGGATAGTGTTTACAAAAGTACTACTTCCAAGGAAAGTGCTCTGATTCTCTCAGTTTAGGCGCTTGTGAAGGATCCCAGAGCCTTTCCCAAAGTGAGAACATTTCTGAGGGATTTGTATCAGGTCAGGGTTTTTGTGTTAACTGTTTTCAAATAAGTTTGACTTAAATAAGTTTGGCTGACAGTTTTGTATGCCTGCTTTAATGTTTATAAAAATTTTTATTGAGGTATAATTAAAAGATAATAAAGTGCAGAGAAGTTAAATATTCTTATCTGCTTTAATTTTGAAACAGATTTTTATTGTCAAACAGAATTTGAAAGCATGTGTTTAACACATGGATATAATTTAGCTTTGTACCAACTATAAATCCAAGGCAATTGGATTCCAAAACAAAAAGGCTGGAGCTGTTTTTCAGAAGTTGCTCATACTCTGTTCCCAAACTATCAGCCTTGATTAATTCTGGGGAGGAAGAGAATAGTACGTTTGTGGAGGATAAAACATACCTGCTTCCCATTTAAAGAAGAGGAAAATGTTTTTAAAATGTGAAGCCAACTATATATAATTCTCTGCTCACTTTTTGTAGCCTTAAATTAATGTTCTCTTTCTTCTATTTGGGGAACATGTAGTGAGACTTTTCAGACAATGAGGTCATTTTAGATTTTTTTAAGTTGCTTCCTGGTGAAACATCCAAGCTGCAGTAAAGGCAGGGGCCCTTCTCTCCATAAATATGGGAAACTCGGTTGTTTTCCTCTTTCCCACTTTTGTTTCTGTAGCCTTCTTTGGTTTTATTTCTTCCTCCTTTTCTGAAAATTTCTGTACTTTGCCTCTCCTTTGGCTACACCTTCAAAATGTTTCTTTTGTGCCTGTGTACATGTGTGATCAGTGTCCTGTATTTCGTTTGAATACAAAAGAAAAGGCTATGGATTATCCAAATGAGGAAGAGAATTTCTACAATTTATGCACTAGGTTTCTGTACTTTTTCTTTGCATTTTCTGGGTTAGATAATAATTTGACACCTTCATGGTAATGACATTCTAGTGGAGCTATGTTATAAAATCCTCTGTTAAAGGCCAGTACAGTAACCTGTGTCCTTTCATGCCTTTCAATTCTGAGTGAGTGGGAAGAAAAGCAAACATTGAAAAAAGTGCTTCAGCCAAATTCCATATATGTAATGCCATTGGGATAGTATTGACAAAAATAATTTCAGTCAGGGAAATATAGTTGTAATATTTTTACAGAATTTTCCTAAGTAAATGAAGGAGCCTTCAGCTGTATACATTTCAACTGCCCCAAAATGTATTTGCTACATTTTGCTGTTGTTTGAAGTATTACCTCTTAACCTTCTTGTTAAATCTTTTTCATTTTGTCTTATATAGTCCAGTTTTCAAAGACAAACTGTCTTTTTTCAAATGTCACCTTTTTACCAATACTTTTTCATTAAATTATGAAAACTGCTAACTGCTGTCAGTGTGGTAATTTTTTATTTGGGCATCTGGGTTTTAGAAAAACTTACATATGTGCCTTTTATATTTAAAAAAATCTTATTCATTAAACAAAACAGATGGTAAGGGAAAAGGGAGAAGAAGGAGTGATTGAATGTTTAGAAGCACAAATTCATGATTCGTGTCAATACCAGGGACCAGAGAGAACTCGGGAATTGGACTCTACCTGGAAATCACAATTTCAATGGGCTGATAAGATGGAACCATAGGATCAACAGAAATCACTAGGGAAATTGATCCTATCTAAAGTCACAAAGCTCAGAGGGCTTAGATCAAGCCTCACTTTTAAATATACATTCTTTACAATATTCATTCTATTTGGAGTCATGTGAGTATATTAATGTAATAAAGGTTATGTAGTGTCATGGGGATTTTGAGGGCATTATAAACGTTTTCATTATGTTTGCAGAATGTATTTGGTAAAGGTCACTGGGTAAATCATTAGTGAAGATAGTTAAAAGATAACTATCTTTTATAGTTTCTCTCCCCCTTCTCATTTCCCTTCCTTCTCCCCCTCTCCCCTTGCATTCTCCCCAGCACCACATTCATAGATAACTCTTTTGATTCAGTAAATTTCTAGGTAAAATGTTGTGGTACCAAAACTACGAATACAACCCTTTTAGCCAACAAAACGGAGAAGGCAATGGCAAGCCACTCCAGTACTCTTGCCTAGAAAATCCCATGGATGGAGGAGCCTGGTAGGCTGCAGTCCGTGGGGTCGTTAAGGGTCGGACACGACTGAGCGACTTCACTTTCACACATTGGAGAAGGAAATGGCAACCCACTCCAGTGTTCTTGCTGGAGAATCCCAGGGACGGGGGAGCCTGGTGGGCTTCCGTCTATGGGGTCACACACAGTCGGACACGACTGAAGTGACTTAGCAGCAGCAGCAGCAGCCAACAAAAGCTTTGGGTTTATGCTGATGTCTGTATTTCTAATAAGAGATGAACCTTTGTTTTTATGTTGAAGAAACTTTCAAATTCACAGAATAAACTAGAGGATATACAGTCCTGGGGCTTTTTCCCTCCAGGATTTTACAGTCCTCAGTGTGCTTGTTGACCCTTAAGAATGGAAGAAAAATACATGATAGGATTAAAACCTAATTAACCACTGAATAATTTTCATGTAATATTTTTAAAAATGTATCTTATTTATAACAAATATTCATTAGATTTTCACAACCTTAATTCACATTTTTCAAGTTTTATGAAAAGCATCATTTTTTATGGAAAAAAAAGCATCAATTACATATTGATTTTTTAAAATAACTTTTAATAAAGGCCTACCCTGAGACTGTCTCTCCTACACATGGAGCTCTGTAATACTCAGTTCACCACTGTTGAGGGACGTTTCTGTGAATTCAGTTAATTTTACTTCATGGATTGGAATGAATTGCATGACCTTACTATGAGGATATTTATCCTTGAAGTGAGCCAATATGAAGGGGGTGGTCACATCCCAGACCGGTACCTTCTGCCTTGTCCAGTCACTAATGAGTTCTTTGCCTTGACACTCCCTGAATACATTATCTTAATAAACAGAACATCCATCATTTTTCATCTTGTTCAAGTAAGTTTGGGTGTGAGCATTCCAACCTCAAGTCCTGGACACCCTCAAGCATTAATTTCTCTTCCCCTGACTATTCTTCCCACCCTACCTTCTCAGTTTCATTTTATTTTAACTGATTGTCAGGTTATAAACAAACTAAAAAGATGAAATTGGGCTGATTCAGCTGTACTTACTATAGCAAGTTTCTGCTCAGCTTCTCCCTGAAAAAAGCAACCTGAGAGGGGGTTACTCATGAATTTTGTATCACTTGATTCTTGCCATATGGACAGATAATTGGACTAGTCATCTAACACAAAGGCAAACAGTTCAGAGGCTCACATTCAAAGAACAAGATAATTCATACAAATCTGGACTCGACAGGTCTCGTGGTAGAGCTAGGACCTGGTGAACTTGACTTCTCCATAGCTAGTCTAACCTGTAATTGGCTAAATAATGGCCCCCTAAAGATGTCCTTAGATTACCTTCTAATCCCGGGAATCTGTGAATGTGTTACCCTGAATGATAAAAAGTACTCTGCATGCATGCTAAGTCGCTTCAGTCGTGTCTGACTCTGCAACTCTATGGACTATAGCTCACCAGGCTCCTCTGTCCGTGGGATTCTCCAGGCAAGAATACTGGAGTGGGTTGCCATGCCCTCCTCCAGGAGATCTTCCTGACCCAGGGATTGAACCCACATCTCTTACAAGTCTCCTGCATTGACAGGCAGATTCTTTACTACTAGTGCTACCTGGGAAGCCGAAAAGGGTTTTGCTGCTGTGATTAAGGTTGCTGCTGCTGCTGCTGCTGCTAAGTCACTTCAGTCGTGTCCGACTCTGTGTGACCCCATAGACGGAAGCCCACCAGGCTCCCCCGTCCCTGGGATTCTCCAGGCAAGAACACTGGAGTGGGTTGCCATTTCCTTCTCCAATGTGTGAAAGTGAAAAGTGAAAGTGAAGTCGCTCAGTCGTGTCCGACCCTTAGCGACCCCACGGACTGCAGCCTACCAGGAATTTTCTAGGCAATAGTACTGGAGTGGCTTGCCATTGCCTTCTCCGGTGATTAAGGTTAAGGACCTGAAATGTGGAAATTATCCTCGGTTGTCCAGGTGAACCCAACCAGTATAATCACAAGGGTACTTTTAAGAGGGAGGCAAAGGGGATTGCCATTAGTAGAAGGAGGAGTGTGATAATGGAAGCAAGAGGTTGGAGTGATGCTAAGAAGGGCCATGAGCCAAGGAATGCAGGTGACCTCTACAAACTGAAGAAGAAAAGGAAATGAATTCTCCCCTGAAGTCTCCAGAAGGCACCCAGCTCTGTCTACACCATGATTTTAGACTTCTGATTTCCAGAACTATAAGAATAAATTTGTGCTGTTTTAAACTGCTAAATTTGTGGTAGTTTGTTAACAGAAATAGGAAACAAATACACTAGGCAGAGAGCAAGTGCTTCTTATCCTTCAGGAGTGCATTCGTCCTCACCAAAGGGCCCGCCTGGCCTGCAGCTGACCAATCTAGGTTGGTCTTGCTTTTTCAATCTTGGTTGAAACACTTTCTGGAAATTTTTTTTTCTTTTTTGCAAGTAATTTATTTTTTAAAAAATTTTTATTGGAGGCTAACTATTTTACAATATTATATTGGTTGGTTTTGCCATACATTGACATGAATCCGCCCCGGGTATACATGAGTTCCCCCTCCCGAACCCCCTTTCCACCTCCCTCCTCCCCTTATCCTCCCTCTGGGTCATCCCCGCATACCAGCCCCGAGCATCCTGTAACATGCATCGACCCTGAACTGGCGATTCGTTTCACATATGATAATATACATGTTTCAATGCCATTCTCCCAAACCATCCCACCCTCACCCTCTCCCGCAGAGTCCCAAAGACTGTTCTATACATCTGTGTCATCTGTGTCTCTTTTGCTGTCTCGTATACAGGGTTATCATTTGCATCTTTATAAATTCCATATATATGCGTTAGTGTATTGGTGTTTTTATTTCTGGCTTACTTCACTCTGTATAATAGGCTCTAGTTTCATCCACCTCATTAGAACTGGTTCAAAATAAACTCAAAATGGATTAGAGAGCTAAATGTAAGACCAGAAACTATAAAACTCCTAGAGGAGAATGTAGGCAAAACACTCTCCAACATAAATCACAGCAGGATCCTCCAAGACCCACCTCCCAGAATATTGGAAATAAAAGCAAAAATAAACAAATGGGACCTAATTAAAATCAAAAGCTTCTGCACAGCAAAGGAAACTAAGCAAGGTGAAAAGACAGCCTTCAGAATGGGAGAAAATAATAGCAAATGAAGCAACTGATAAAGGATTAATCTCCAAAATATACAAGCAGCTCCTGCAGCTCAATTCCAGAAAAATAAATGACCCAATCAAAAAATGGGCCAAAGAACTAAACAGACATTTCTCCAAAGAAGACATACAGATGGCTAACAAACACAGGAAAAAATGCTCAACATCCCTCATAATCAGAGAAATGAAAAATCAAAACCACAATGAGATACCATTTCACACCAGTCAGAATGGCTGCTATCCAAAAGTCTACATGCAATAAATGCTGGAGAGGGTGTGGAGTTAAGGGAACCCTCTTACACTCTTGGTGGGAATGCAAACTAGTACAGCCACTATGGAGAACAGTGTGGAGATTCCTCAAAAAACTGGAAATAGAACTGCCATATGATCCAGCAATCGCACTCCTGGGCATACACACTGAGGAAACCAAAATTGAAAGAGACACATGTACTCCAATGTTCATTGCAGCACTGTTTATAATAGCCAGGACATGGAAGCAACCTAGATGTCCATCTGCAGACGAATGGATAAGAAAGCTTTGGTACATATACACAATAGAAATGTAAAATATATATGTGGTTTTTTTTTCAGTCAATAAAATCCTTCCTCTTAGAAATTAGTTTTCTATTTCCTTCTCCCCCACACTTACTTTTTCCAAGGTAGCCTTTGGTACTTCTTAAGTAGCCTTGGGTAATCTTCCATGGGCCTTCCTGATCCAATGTGGCTGGATCTGGCACTGCCTAAGGACTTGCCATAGGTTTGGATGTCCATGTTGTCTGAAAAACTGTCCTGGGAAAGTGGAAACAATTCACTGCTATTCCTGGCGGGGGGGCGGCGGGGGAAAGGGAGGTGATAGAAGGCAGGCGGGGCTCTCATTATGAGGAACAATGCTCTAATTATCAGAGCCTCCTATAAGGAGATGGGTAGCCTGGAGAATTAAGAGAGTTCTTGAAGGTCCCAGGGACCTGAGCAGAGTTTGAGGATTAAAGAATGCAACTCTATACTGCCCACAAGAAACACTTTTAAGTATAAAGACATGAATAAGTTAAAAGTAAGATGGAAAAGGATACCATGTTCACACTAACCAAAAGAAAGCTGGAGTGGCTATATTAGTATCACATGAGGGCAAATTCATCAAGAGGACATAAAAACCTTAAATGTTTATGCACCTAATAACATAACTTCAGAATACATTAAGGAAAAATGATTCAAACTTCAGGGAGAAGTGGACAAACCTGCAATTACAGTTTATGTCTAATTAATAGAACAAGTACACAAAAACAGGATATAAAAGATTTGAACAAAACTATCAACTACCTAGGTTTAACTGATACCACTCCACCGCACAGTAGGAAAATATACATCTTTTTTTAAATGCAAGTGGAACGTTCACCAAGATGGACCATATTCTGGGCCATTAAACAAGTCTTAGTAAATTTAAAAGGATTCAAAAACAAAGTATTCTCTGACTACAATGGGATAAAGTTAAAAATTAATCATGGAAACATCTCTGGAAAATCTAAGTATTGGAAACTAAACACACCTCTGAATAACACATGAGTCAAAGTAGAACTGAAAAAGGAAATTAGAAAGTATTTTGAACTGAATGAAAAAGAAAACATACAATTTGTGGGATGGTGCTAAAGCAGTGCCTTGGAGAAGTTCTATATATAGTACCAAATGCCTATATTAGAAAAGGAGGGTCTCAAATCAGTGACCTCACCTTAAGAAATTCTAAAAAGAAGAAGAAATTAAATCTAAAGTAGAAGAAATAATAAAGATCAGAGCTGAAATCAGTGAAATAGGAAAGAAAATTAATAGAGAAAATTATTGAAATCAAAAGTTCAATCTTTGACAAGATAAATCAAAGTGATAAATCTCTAGTGAAATTAATGAGAAAAAAATAAAAGGCAAATTATCAATATTAGAATTGAGAGAAATGACGTTGCTACAGATTCTCCAGATAGTAAAAGACTAATAAAGGAGTATTATGAACAACCTGATGCCAGTAAACTCAGCAACGAAGACAAAAGACACAAACTACTAAAGCATATTCAAGAAGAAATAGATAACCTATAAAGCCCTTTATTATTAAGTAAATTGAATTTGCAGTTAAAAACTTGCTTATGAGGAAAACCGGAGAAGGCAATGGCACCCCACTCCAGTACTCTTGCCTGGAAAATCCCATGGATGGAGAAGCCTGGTAGGCTGCAATCCATGGGGTCGCTAAGAGTCGGACACGACTGAGCGACTTCACTTTCACTTTTCCCTTTCATACATTGGAGAAGGAAATGGCAACCCACTCCAGTGGTCTTGCCTGGAGAATCCCAGGGACGGTGGAGCCTGGTGGGCTTCTGTCTGTGGGGTCGCACAGAGTTGGATACAACTGAAGTGACTTAGCAGCAGCAGCATGAGGAAAACTCCAGGCCTAAAAGACTGTGCTGGTGAATTCTAACAAACATTTAAGGAACAAATAATATCAATTCTATACAACTCTTCCAAAAAAAATTAATACAAGAGAATGGTTCTCAACTCATTCTATGAGCCAGCATTAACCTAATACAGAAAACAAAGACATAAGAAAACTACAGATCAGGAGTTCCCTGGCAGTCCAGTAGTTAGGACTCAGCACTCTTAGTGCCATGGCCCCAGGTTCAATCACTGGCCAGGGAGCTAAGATCCCACAAATAGTGTGGCATAGCCAAAACAACACAAAACAAACAAAATAATGCAGGTCAACATCCTTTATTTAAAGTAGATGCAAAAAAGTTCTTAAATCATTAGCAAATTGAATTCCGACAATATGTCGAAAGGATAATATATCATGACTATCTTGGTCCACTTGGGCTACTATAACAAAAAAACCTATAGACTATAGACTGGGTGGCTTAAACAGGAATTTATTTCTCACAGTCTGGAAGCTGGAAAGTTTATGATCAAGTTGCCATCAGATTCATGTCTGGTGAGGGCCCATTTCCTGTCTTGTAGACAACTGCTGTCTCACCGTGTACTCACATGGCCTTTCCTGGTGCCTACTCATGGAGAAAGATATCTCTTTCTCTTATAAGGGCACTAATCCCCTCATGAGGTTCCCATCCTTCTGGCCTAATCTAAACCTAGTTTTCTCCTGAAGACTCCACCTCCAAATACCAAATCATTGTAGGCTAAGGCTTCAACAAATGAATTTGGGGGCACACAAACATTTCAGTCAATGTCAAACAAACAATGGCCAAGTGATATTTATTCCAGAAGTGCAAGATTGAGTTAACATTCAAAAAATAATGTAATTCGCTGTATCACAAAGATACATAAAAAGCATTTGACAAACTTCAATATTCACTCCTGATAATGCTTAGCAAACTAAGGATAGAAGGGAACTTTCTGAACCTGATAAAGGACATGTATGAAAAACCTACAATTAACATCATATAGGGCTTCCCTGGTGGCTCAGAGGTTAAAGTGTACGCCTGCAATGCAGGAGACCTGGGTTCGATCCCTGAGTCAGGAAGATCCCCTGGAGAAGGAAATGGCAACCCACTCCAGTATTCTTGCCTGGAGAATCCCATGGATGGAGGAGCCTGGTGGGATATTTAATAGTGAAAGATTTTATGTTTAATCTCTACAATCAGGAATAAGACAAGAGTATCTGTACTCACTAGAGACAGTAAGAATTCAACACTATACTGGAATTTCTAGTCAGTGAATTAAGGCAAGAAAAAGAAATAAAAGGCATCCTTATTAAAAAGGAAGAACTGTTACTTTATTCTCAGATGACATGATTTTCTATGTAGAAAATCAGATGGAATTCACACACACAAAAAAAGCTACCAAAACTAGTGAGTCTAGCAAGGCTGCAGGATAAAAGGTCAATATACAAAAATCTGTTATATATTAACAAGGAACAATCAGAAGTTGAAATTTTTAAAATAATACCATTTATGAAAGAGAAAAACAAATATCATATATTAAAACATATGTATGGATATGGACTTCCCTGGTAGCTCAGCTGGTAAAGAATCCACCTGCAATGCAGGAGACCCTGGTTCGATTCCTGGGTTGGGAAGAGGACGTGGAGAACATGGCAACCCACTCCAGCATTCTTGCCTGGAGAATCACCATGGACAGAGGAGCCTGGCTACAGTCCATGGGGTCGCAAAGAGTCAGACATGACTGAGCAACTGAACGCACACACACATGGAAAATTCGTACCAATGAACCTATTTGCAGGGCAGGAATAGAGGCACAGACATAGAGAACACATTGTGGACACAGTGGGGGATGGAAAGGGGGATGAATTGATATAAAAGCACTACCATGTGTAAAATAGATAGCTAGTGGGAAGCTGCTGTATAGTACAGGGAGCTCAGCTCGGTGCTCTGTGATGACCTAGATGGGTGGAATGGGAGGGTGGGAAGGAGGCTCAAGAGGGAGGGGATATGTGTATACATACAGCTGATTCCCTGGTGGCTCAGAGGTTAAAGCGTCTGCCTCCAATGCAGGAGACCCGGGTTTGATCCCTGGGTCGGGAAGATAACCCACTCCAGTATTCTTGCCTGGAGAATCCCATGGACGGAGAAGCCTGGTAGGCTACAGTCCACGGGGTCGCAAACAGTTGGATACAACTGAGCGACGGAATGGGATGGAATGGACAGCTGATTCACATTGTTGTACAGCAGAAACTAGCACAACATTGTAAAGCAATTATATTCCAATTAAAAAACAAATGTAACATAAAATAATAAAAATAATACCATTTATGACAGCATCCAAAAATGTGAAATTCTTATGTATAAATATGACAAAAGATGTGAAAGAACTTTACAATCATTAAAACATTACAAAGGTGGGAAGTTGCTATACAACACAGGGAGCTCAGCCTGGTGCTCCCTAGAGGGGTGGGATGGAAGGGTGAGGGCAGTTCAACAGGGAGGGGGATATATACATATACAAACATACACACATACATACATACATACACTTACGACTGATTTGTATTGTATGGCAGAAACCAACACAACATTGTAAAGCAATTATCCTCCAATTAAAATTTTTTAAAATATTACTGAGAAAAATAAGAGACCTAAATAAATGGAGAAAGACACCATGTTGATGGAACAGAAGGCTCAATATTATTACGATTTCATTCATTCCCAAGTTGATCTACAGATTCAATACAATTACAATCAAAATCACACCAGGAAAGCAGGCATAGAAGGAATACACCTCAACATAATAAAAGCCATATATGACGAACCCACAGCAAACATTATCCTCAAAGGTGAAAAACTGAAACCATTTCCTCTAAAATCAGGAACATGACAAGGGTTTCCACTCCCACCACTACTATTCAACATAGTTTTGGAAGTCCTAGCCACAGCAATCAGAGAAGAAAAAGAAATAAAAGGAATCCATATTGGAAAAGAAGAAGTAAAACTCTCACTGTTTGCAGATGACATGATCTTCTACATAGAAAACCCTAAAGACTCCACCAGAAAATTACTAGAGCTAATCAATGAATACAGTAAAGTTGCAGGATATAAAATTAATACACAGAAATCCCTTGCATTCCTATACACTAACAATGAGAAAACAGAGAAATTAAGGAAACAATCCCAACCATTACAATGAAAAGAATAAAATACTTAGAAATAAATTTACCTGAAGAAACAAAAGATCTATATATAGAAAACTATAAAATGCTGATGAAAGAAATCAAACATGACACAAATAGATGGAGAAATATACCATGTTCATGGATCGGAAGAATCAATATCGTGAAAATGAGTATACTACTCAAAGCAATCTATAGATTCAACACAATCCCTTTCAAGCCACCAATGGTATTTTTTGAGAACTAGAACAAATAATTTCACAATTTGTATGGAAACACAAAAAAATCTCGAAAGAAGAATGGAACTGGAGGAATCAACCTGCCTGATTTCAGACTATACTACAAAGTTATAGTCATCAAGAAATATGATACTGGAACAAAGACAGAAATATATATTGATGGAACAAAATAGAAAGCCCAGAGATAAATTCACGTACCTATGGACACCTTATCTTTGACGAAGGAGGCAAGAATATACAATGGAGAAAAGACAATCTCTTTAACAAATGGTGCTGGGAAAACTGGTCAACCATGTGTAAAAGAATGAAACTAGAACACTTTCTAACACCATACACAAAAGTAAACTCAAAATGGATTAAAGATCTAAATGTAAGGCCAGAAACTATAAAACTCTTGGAGGAAAACATAGGTATAACACTCTCTGACAAATCACAGCAAGATCCTCATGACCCACCTCCCAGAGTAATGGAAATAAAAGCAAAAATAAATAAATGGGACCTAATTAAACTTAAAAGCTTTTGCACAATGAAGGAAACTATAAGCAAGGTGAAAAGACAGCCTTCAGAATGGGAGAAAATAACAGCAAATGAAACAACTGACAAGTAATCTCAAAAATATACAAGCAGCTCCTGCAGCTCAATTCCAGAAAAATGAACAACCCAATCAAAAAGTTAGCCAAAAAACTAAACAGACATCTCTCCAAAGAAGACATACAGATGGCTAATAAGCACATGCAAAAGATGCTCAAAATCACTCATTATTCGAGAAATGCAAATCAAAACCACAATGAGGTATCATCTCACACCAGTCAGAATGGCCGCCATCAAAAAGTCCACAAACAATAAATGCTGAAGGGTGTGGAGAAAAGGGAACCCTCTTACACTGTTGGTGGGAATGCAAACTAGTACACCACTATGGAGACCAATATGAAGATTCCTTAAAAACTGGAAATAGAACTGCCATATGACCCAGCAATCCCACTGCTGGGCATACACACCAAGGAAGCCAGAATTGAAAGAGACATATGTACCCAAATGTTCATTGCAGCACTGTTTACAATAGCTAGGACATGGAAGCAACCTAGATATCCATCAGCAGATGAATGGATAAGGAAGTTGTGGTACATATACACAATGGAATATTACTCAGCTATAAAAATGAACACATTTGAGTCAGTTCTAATGAGGTGGATGAAACTGGATTCTATTATACAGAGTGAAGTAAGTCAAAAAGAGAAACACCAATATAGTATATTAACACATATATATGGAATTTAGAAAGATAGTAACGACAATCATATATGCAACGCAGCAAAAGACACACAGATGTAAAGAACAGACTTTTGGACTATGTGGGAGAAGGCGAGGGTGGTATGACTTGAGAGAATAGCACTGAAACATGTATATTACCATATGTAAAATAGATAACCAGTGTAAGTTTGATGCATGAAGCAAGGCACTCAAAGCTGGTGCTCTGGGACAACCCAGAGGGATAGGGTGAGGAGGGAGGTGGGAGGGGGTTCAAGATGGGGGGACACATGTGCACCCATGGCTGATTCATGTCAATGTATGGTGAAAACCACTACAATATTGTAAAGTAATTATCCGCCATTTAAAATAAATAAATTTTTAAAACTCACACCAGGATTTTGAAGGGAGGGGAGAATTGGTAAACTCATTTTAAAATTTACATGAAATTGCAAGTTACCCAGGATAGGCAAAACTACTTATAACAAAAGAATGAAGTTAGAGGACTGACACAACCTGATTTCAAGTCTTAATTATAAAGCTACAACATGGTGAAGGACAGGGAAGCCTGGTGTGCTGCAGTTCATGGGGTCGCAAATAGTCAGACATGACTGAGCAACTGAAAAACAACAACAAATCAAAACAATGTGGGATTGGGGTAAAGATAGACATATAGCTCAGTGAAACAATAAATTTATATAAGTAGACTCATATATGTGGGCCACTGATTTTCAACAAAGGTGTGGAGTAATTTAGTGAAAAGAGGAGTGTCTTCAACAATCCTCTTCCCCAAAAGTGTGCTAGACACTCTGGAGTCTGAGTGCCACAACTAGATAGTAGCCCTCACCGCCACAATTGGAAAAATCCTGAGTGCAGCGATGAAGACCCAGTACAGCCACACACACACAAAAAGTGTGCTGGAAAAATTAGATATCCATATGTAAAAAGTAAAACAGCTCTTATGAATACCTCACACCATACATAAAATTAATTTCAGAATGAGTCAAACAGCCAGATCTAAAATTATGAAACTTCTAGACAAAAATAAAAAAGAAAACCTTTAGGATCTTGGTTAGGTAAAAATGTCTTAGATATGACACCAAAAGTGCTTTCCTTAAAAGAACATACTTATATTACACTTCATCAAAATTAAAACTACTTTTTGAAAGACACTGTTATAAGGATGTAAAATGAAGTCAGACTGTGGAAAAAAAGGTTTGCAAATCATTTATCTGATAAAGGAGTGGTATCTAGAATGTGTCAAGGATCCTTACAACTTAACAGGAAAATAACCTAACTGTGGACTTCCCTGGTGGCGCAGTGGGTAAGAATCCTCCTGCCAATGCAGGGGACACAGGTTTGATCCCTTGTCTGAGAAGATTCCACATGCAACTACTGAGACCACATGCTGCAACTACTGAAGCCCAAGCTCCTAGGGCTTGTGCTCCACAACAAGAGAAGCCACCACAATAAGAAGCCTGTGCACCACAATGAAGAGTAGCCCCCCACTCGCCACAACTAGAGAATGCCCTCACAAAGCAACGAAGACATGGAATAGCCAAAAAAAGGAAAAGAAAATAACCTAATTAAAAAATGAACAAGGGGACTTCCCTGGCAGTCCAGTGGTTAAGATTTTGCCTTTCCAATGCTGGGTGTATGTGTTTGATCGCTTGTCAGAGAGCTAAATCCCACAAGCCTTGTGGCCAAAAAACCAGAACATAGAAAACAACAGAAACAATACTGTAACAAATTCAATAAAGACTTACAAAAAATTTAAAAAACAAACAGGAATTTGCTATATGATGTAGGGAACTCAAACCCAGTGCTCAGTGACAACCTAGAGGGGTGGGATAGGGTGGGATGTTGGAGGGAGGGTCCAGAGGGAGGGGATATATGTATACCTATGGCTGATTCATGCTGATGTACGGCAGAAACTAACACAATATTGTAAAGCAATTATCCCTCAATTAAAAATAAATTTTAAAAAATGAGCAAGCCATCTCAACAGGCACTTTAGTGAAGACAATAAATGGCAAATGCTCACATAATAAGATGCTCAACCCCATTAGTCATTAGGGAAATGAAAATTAAAATCACAGTGAGATACCATTACACCTCTAATAGAATGGCTAAAATTTAAAAGACTCACCATACCCCGTGAACTGAAACTCTCATACAATGGAAGAAGGGAATGTAAAATGGCACAGCCACTTTGGAAAACAGTTTGGAAACTTCTTACAAAGTTAAACATACACCTACCGTAAGATTCAGCCATTCTGCTCATAAATATTTACTCAAGAGAAATGGAAGCAAATGTTCATATAAAAATTAGTACACAAATGTTCATAGTAGCTTTGTTTATGATTGCCCAAACTAGAAACAACACAAATGTCCATCAACACTTAAATGGATAAACAATTGTAGTATTTACATACAGTGAAATATCTCTTAGTAACAAAATGAAATGAACTACACACACAGCAGGGTGGATATTTTGATTCTCAATTATACTGAGTAAAAGAAGCCAGACAAAACAGAAAACATACTGTATAATTCCATATATATATAAACCTAGAAAATGAAAACCGATATAGAGTAACAGTGGATCAGTGATCGCCTGGGAGTTAGGAGCACAGAGAGGCAGGACAGAGAGATAATAAAGGGGCAAGAAGAAACTCTGGAGAGTGATGGATACATTCATTTTGTTGATGGTGGTAATGGCTTCAGGCATATGTTGAAACTAACCAAATTATACTCTTTGTATATGTCAGTTTATTGTATGTCTCTAATACATCAATAAGCTGTTAAAATAAAACCTTAGAAAGACATTTTAAATTTTTTTTTTATTGGAGGCTAATTATTTTACAATATTATATTGGTTGGTTTTGCCATACATTGACATGAATCCGCCCCGGGTGTACATGAGTTCCCCCTCCTGAACCCCGCTCCCACCTCCCTCCTCCCTTTATCCTCTCTCTGGGTCATCCCCGCACACCAGCGCCGAGCATCCTATAACATGCATCGACCCTGAACTGGTGATTCGTTTCACATATGACAACATACATGTTTCAATGCCATTCTCCCAAATCATCCCACCCTCACCCTCTCCCACAGAGTCCCAAAGACTGTTCTATACATCTGTGTCTCTTTTGCTGTCTCGTATACAGGGTTATCATTTGCATCTTTCTAAATTCCATATATATGCGTTAGTATACTGTATTGGTGTTTTTCTTTCTGGCTTACTTTACTCCGTATAATAGGCTCCAGTTTCATCCACCTCATTAGAACTGATTCAAATGCATTCTTTTTAATGGCTGAGTAATACTCCATTATGTATATGTACTAAAGCTTTCTTACCCATTCGTCTGCAGATGGACATCTAGGTTGCTTCCATGTCCCGGCTATTATAAACAGTGCTGCAATGAACATTGGAGTACATGTGTCTCTTTCAATCCTGGTTTCCTCGGTGTGTATGCCCAGGAGTGCGATTGCTGTATCATATGGTAGTTCTATTTCCAGTTTTTTGAGGAATCTCCACACTGTTCTCCATAGTGGCTGTACTAGTTTGCATTCCCACCAAGAGTGTAAGAGGGTTCCCTTAACTCCACACCCTCTCCAGCATTTATTGCATGTAGACTTTTGGATAGCAGCCATTCTGACTGGTGTGAAATGGTATCTCATTGTGGTTTTGATTTGCATTTCTTTGATTATGAGGGATGTTGAGCATTTTTTCCTGTGTTTGTTAGCCATCTGTATGTCTTCTTTGGAGAAATGTCTGTTTAGTTCTTTGGCCCATTTTTTGATTGGGTCATTTATTTTTCTGGAATTGAGCTGCAGGAGCTGCTTGTATATTTTGGAGATTAATCCTTTATCAGTTGCTTCATTTGCTATTATTTTCTCCCATTCTGAAGGCTGTCTTTTCACCTTGCTTAGAGTTTCCTTTGCTGTGCAGAAGCTTTTGATTTTAATTAGGTCCCATTTGTTTATTTTTGCTTTTATTTCCAATATTCTGGGAGGTGGGTCTTGGAGGATCCTGCTGTGATTTATGTCAGAGAGTGTTTTGCCTACGTTCTCCTCTAGGAGTTTTATAGAATCTGGTCTTACATTTAGCTCTCTAATCCATTTTGAGTTTATTTCGGTGTATGGTGTTAGGAAGTGTTTTAGTTTCATTCTTTTACAAGTGGCTGACCAGTTTTCCCAGCACCACTTGTTAAAGAGACTGCCTTTTCTCCATTTTATATTCTTGCCTCCTTTATCAAAGATAAGTTGTCCATAGGTGCGTGGATTTATCTCTGGGCTTTCTATTTTGTTCCATTGATCTATATTTCTGTAGAAAGACTTATTTTTTTAAAAAAAAGACTTCTTAAATTATGTCTCTGTGCCCCTAAGAACTTTGTTTCATTGGCCTGGAATCAGGAGGTTTTATTTAGCTTCTGATGGGTAATGGATGGGCTTCAGCCAGGCTCCAAAGACACAAGATTTCACAAGCACCGACCTGACAGCTCATGAAGTTCTCATGGGGGTCTTCTGAATCTAAAACTGCAACTCTTCCATGCTACACACCCTCTACTTCATATTTTCCTACTAACATTCTCTCTACCTGGCATAATTTCTCTAGAGTCAATTTGAAATTACCATGGCCACATTGGGGAATTTTTGACATGAACAAGACTGTCCACTTAAGAGGGCCCCGGGTTCAATCCCTGGTCAGGGAACTAAGATCCCACAAGCTTTGTGGCATGTCCAAAAAAAAGTACATTAAAACAAAAAGGGAAGAAACTCTCATGAGGAAATTGTTTAAAAAGAGAATATTTTTAACGTAAAAGACTATACTAGCTTTGTTTCTATATTTCAAAAATTAATGAATGGTAGCTTTAGATTTATTTAGATTGGTAAAATTGTCAGTGGCCTGAGTTATTGTCCAACCAGCTGTAATCTCAATATCTATATATCTATTTATCTCTTTCTCTTTCTTGTGTTTGTCAAAATGTGGTTTCTGTATCAATACATTCTTCCTTCTCCTTCAAAAAGCAACATAAATAGCCTTTAAAAAGTAAAATTTCACGTTTGTCTGAAGCTGTGCGTGCTGTCACTCAGTCGTGTCCAACACTTTGCAACCCCAGGGTCTGTAGCCCACCAGGCTCCGTAGCCCACCAGGCTCCTCTGTCCATAGAATTTTCAGGGTAAGAATACTGGAGTGGGTTGCCATTTCCTACTGCAGAGGATCTTCCTGACCCAGGGACTGAACCTGAATCTCTTGCTTCTCCTTCATTGAAGGCAGATTCTTTACCACTGCACCACCTGGGAAATCTTGTCTGAAGCTGGGTCCTCCTTAATTTTTTTTTGTCCCTCTCTCTCTGTTTTACCTCTTTAGGAAACTTTTAAAGGTTAACTGATCAAAAAACATTCAGTTGTTATGTGTATGTACACTTTTCTAGTCCAAATTAAGCCATCAAAATGTCTAAAAACAAGAAAAGAAACTGTTATTAATAATACTTATTTTTGTCGACACTGAAAAGTGTACTTACATAATAGCCTTTGTTATTCTAATTATGAGAAAAGAACTTAATTCCAAGATGAAGGAGAGCTTTTGATACAACTGAAAGTCTTTATAGATTAGCTTACCATTTAAAAATAATGTCACCACAATATTTTGGTTTGTACAAAACCAGGGTTAAATTATTTAAACTTTCTAAATTTTTTACACTGGTTTTATGAGTTAAGTAAGTTACCATTGTTTCCATAATTTTATGAGAAAATATATATACAAACAATTAAATGAAAATAACAAATGTCTTTTTAAAGAGTTTAATTTTATGAAATTCTTAAGTTGCTACAAATCACAAAAATTTAGCATATTAGCTAAAATTGAAATTTCCACATCCTGACTACCTTTAAGGCCTTAGATAAAAGGTTAAGTTAATTAATAAATAATCTTTGGCTATCTGGGCAGTTTCTATGTAAGAAACAGATACAAAACACTAGTCATTGAACACAATTTTTTATTCTTATCTCCTGGAACGGCACTGTCCCTATCTTCCATAAATTCAGTAAAAGTGAAGAGAACTAATGAGATTTCAAAACCAAAAAATTTAAAGCTCTCAGAAACCCCTTGAATGTCCATGGCCTAAAGTCTTGCCATTATCCTTAATAGCAGTAAGATCTGTCTCCTCTAGGATCCACAAGTTACCTCCTTCTGAGTAAATAACGGGTTGCCCCATGGATTTGGAAAGTACTCTCCATCTTAGACTCTACCCTATGACATGCTGATATCACAGCAGAGGACTCACTACCTCCATTTTTATCACCAACAAGTACAGCTGTTTTTTTCAAAACACCCACCGAAGCAGCCTTTGCATGATCCCAAACCTGAAGGCTTGGCTTCCTGAAGAGGCATCAGAGAAAAACTGCCCTTGAGCCTCAATGGAAAAGAGATTTTCAGGTACTGTTAGCAACTGACCCAGCAAAACTCCAAAGTACTGAAGTTTATGTTTTCCGACTTAAAAGACATATATCACTTCATCCTGAATACTGGATGGCCATTCCATTGGCACAATTTAACACTATTCTTAGGATCCCTCCAGGAACTGCTGACTGCAGAAGTGGACAGCTTCTGCCCAAGGTTAATCTCATTCTTCAGCGGCCTTTTTCTTTCCCTTTACCACTCATCATGCCTATTATTGTACTTTACACTCCCCAGTAAGTCTTCTCAATATGTTCTCCCTTACCTTCATCCTGCGACTTTTGACCCTGTATGACCTTCTGCCATTTAAAAAATAAAACGTCCTGACAGGTCTTTCTCAAACCATAACTACTGCTCTGAACTTAACTGTTTGCTGACAAAAATTTATTAAACACTTGAGAAGATACATTTCCTATTAAGGCCAATTCTGGTTCTTCTGGGCTTCCCTGGTGGCTCAGACATAAAGAATTTGCCTGCAATGCAGGAGACCTGGGTTTGAGACCTGGGTTTGATCCCTGGGTTGGGAAGATCCCCTGGAGAAGGAAATGGCTACCCACTCCAGTATTCTTGCCTGGAGAATCCCATGGACAGAGGAGCCTGGTGGGCCACAGTCCATGGGGTCGCAAAGAGTCGGACACAACTGAGCCACTAACACACTTGTGTGGTTCTTAAGTTTCCCTTACATCATTAATCCCAAACTTTGGTCATATATATAATAACTGACCTCCAGTTCTGCAGCTCTGGTTCCGACCCTTCTACTCCTCCGCATCCCACCACCTCCTGACGCTGGGCGTGACGTCACCACACCAGCAGCCACCGTTACAGAGAGCAGAGCTCTGGAGCTAGAGCAAGTGGATGAGGGCAGCGGCTGGTGGCCAAGCACAGAGGGGCAAGCTAGAGGGCCAGCGCTAAGCGCCGACCAACTGCCAGTACCTGCACAAGTACCCTGGGAACCGGCGACGGCGTGTGCTTGTGGCCCATGTGCGGATGGCGGCATGAAAGGAGCGCGGTTCGGGCGGGTGGCATCGTGGCCGAGAGAAGGTGTTCACCAAGGAGCTGACCAGTGGACCGAGCAACTGAACAAGTGCAAGCAGCTGTCCGAGTCCCAGGTCAAGAGCCTCCGCGAGGAGGCTAAAGAAATCCTGACAAAAAAATCCAATGTGCAAGCCGTTCGATGTCTAGTCGCTGTCTGTAGAGATGTGCGTGGGAAATTTCATGATCTCATGGAATTGTTTAGAATTGGTGGCACATCACCAGATACAAATTACTTGTTTATGGGCAATTATTTTGACGGAGGGTATCATTCAGTGAAAAGTTAACTCTGCTTGTAGCTCTTAATGTTCATTACCTTGAATGTATCACCTTTCTTCAGGGAAATCATGAGAGCAGACAGATCACACAAGTACATGGTTTCTATGATGAGTGTTTAAGAAACTATGGAAGTGCATATGTTTAAAATATTTTACAGATCTTTTTGACTATCCTCCTATCACTGGATAGGATATCACTTCCTATTACTGGATGGGCAGATCTGTCTATATGGTGGCCACTCAGCAGCCATAGATAACACTGGATCACATTGGAGCACTTGATCATCTACAAGAAGTTCTCCATTAGGGTCCAGTGTGTGACTTGCTGTGATCAGATCCAGATGAACGGTGGAGGTTGGGTTACATTTCCTTGAGAAGCTGGTTACACCTTGGGGCAAAATATTTCTGAGACGTTTAATCATGTCGATGGCCTCACGGTGTCTAGAGCTCATCAGCTGGTGATACAGAAATATAACCTGTGCCATGACCTAAATGGAGTGATGATTTTCAGTGCTCCAAACTGTTGTTATCCTTGTGGTAACCAAGCTTCAATCACGGAACTTGATATTCTAAAATAGTCTTTCTTGCAGTTTGAAAATACTCCCAGCACCTTGCAGAAGTGAGCCACATGTTACTCATGGTACCCTAGACTGCTTCCTGTAATGAAATTTTAAACTTGTACAGTTTTGTTCTTCCTATGCCATATAATGGATATGGGAAGAGCAACTCCAGAAGTGTCAGAGAACAGTTAACACTCAAACAAACTTGTTTTCACATGGACCAAAAAGATGTGCCATATAAAAATACAAAACCTCTTGGAAGGATTGATGATGAACTCAGCTGAAGGACCGATGCTGAAGCTGAAACTCCAATACTTTGGCCACCTGATGCGAAGAGCGAACTCATTGGAAAAGACCATGATGCTGGGAAAGATTGAAGGCAGAAGAAGGGGACAACAGAGAATGACATGGTTGGATGGTATCACTGATTCAATGGACATAAGTTTGAGCAAGCTCCGGGAGATGAAGGATAGGAAAGCCTGGTGTGCTGCAGCCCATGGGGTCACAAACAGTTGGACACGACTGAGAGGCTGAACTGAACTTGTCATCAACAGCCATGACCACTTTAGAATGAACCAATTCATTGCATGCTGAAGTGACATTGTTGGTGAAGAAAGCAGTTTCTGGTCTAGCGCTATTTGTAGTTACTTTGCTTTCTCTGAGAAACTGCAGATAATAAGATGTAAACATTAACACCTTGTGAATACAATTTAACTTCCATTTAGCTATAGCTTTACTCAGTATGACTGTAGATAAGAATAGCAGCAATCATTGGAGCTTAATGAACATTTTTAAAAATAAGTACCAAAGCCTCCCCTCTACTTGTGAGTTTTGAAATCATTTTGTTTATTTTTAGGGATACCATTTAATTTAATCATATGATTTGTCTACGCTTAATTGATCTTCACTTCTAAAATCTTGGCCTCATTTTGTTCTTTGTTACTGTCAGAACCTGGTGAGTTGTTTTGAACGGAGTTTGTTATTTTTTTCTCCCTCCTATAAAATGAGGTTACTGCACAAGAGCACTGCAGTGTTTTTTCATAATAAACTTGTGAACTAAGAACTGAGAAAGTCAAATTTTAATTGATCAATGGGCAAGACTGGTGTTGTTTATTTAAAAGATGCATCAATTGACAAATTTTAGAATCTGTAGAATTCTAGTTAAAGAAAAATAAGAATCAAGGTCACTAAAAAAAAAAAACTGACCTCACATCAACAAAATACTTCTACTGAGGCTTGTTGTTCAGTTGCTCAGTCATGTCCGGCTCTTTGTGACCCCATGGACTGCAGCACACCAGGCTTCCTTTTTTTTTTTAACCTCACCACAGGGCTTGCAGTATCTTAGTTCCCCAACCAGGGGTCAAACCCAGGTCCCCTGCATTGGAAGCACGGAGTTCTAACCATTGGACCACCAGGGAAGTCCCTGGTGGTACAAATAATTGTTCTCTTCAGAGACATTCTTTTGGGGAACTGTTTACTTCCACTCACATTATCTGCCCATTTTAAGGGACATATAATTAGCTCATGCAAAATGATACTTACACTTCCAACAAGGTCTGTGCTTCATTAGGATACCATTTCTTATGTGGACATCAGACTTACGCCCACCCGCCACACACTAACTTATCCAATATATTTGAGGTAATTGTTAGAGATTTTCAGATATTTAAAACTACCTCTCTTCCAATGGATCAAATTGTCATGAAAAGTAGAGGGAAACAGCAGAATCTGGACAGCTCCCAGAAAGGTAACTGACTCTTCATGCATTCTCTGTGAGCTGCAGTTCCCACAGTGGTGAAAAGGTGGCCCCAAACCCGTCTCTGATCTTAACAGATGCCATAAATGACACAACTTCTACTCTAGAAGACTCCCCACCCCACTGCCCCCCAAAATGTCTAAATTAATTAGCCAGATTGTCACCAGTAGTCTTATAGCCCTTGATTTCCTTGACTAGCAGAGGAAAGGGTTCTCCTTTAGCAAACACCTCTTGATGCGCTTACATAAATACTACAGGTCAATAGAACAATTTCTGATGAGGCTAAAAGAAAAAGGCACTGGGCTGTCTACAAGAGACCAGCTGAACCACAGGACATGTTTCCATGGCCTGGGTTGGGTCACCTAGGCTCCTATGTCCAGGGTTTATTACAAGGATGAATAATCATCATTTTGTTTCTGGTAACTGCCTGTGGTGCTTTGGGAAAGAGCCTGTCCAGAGTCTTAAATGCCACTGAGCAGCCCTTGTCACATCATAAGATTCAGCACCTCATCCTGCAATAAAAGGAGCAAGAGAGACTTGCCCAAGTCCTTCTGCAGATAGCTTTCTCAGTGCTACCTCCAGATCAGCAAAATCTCAGTAATGGTGATGATTAGAATACATAGATTCATGTCCTGTGGCCTGACCTCATCTGCCCTTGGATAAAAGGGAGGAGCAGGAAAGACATGTAGCCCCTGACATGCAGGAGCTGGCATGGCACTCACAGCAAGGCCTTGGTGCTTTCCTGTTGAACATGCCCAGTTTCACAGATTCTGAACATCAGACAAGGCCACTCTGTGACTAATGGATCAAATCAAGACAAAAACTAGGCTAATAAACATTGCCCAAATTCCCAAAATGACTAAACATCACCCTCTCCTAGCTCATATAAATGGGTGCTGCTTCTTTGTCAATCACTCCTTCACCTCACCTTTCTAGATAAGAATTAATGTACCCAATCATAGAGTCACTCTCACTTTCTAACAACCTCCAATCCTTGGAATCTCCCCCACAAATCGCCTTATTACAAAGCCACATCCCATAAAAGAATCTAACACCTTCTTATTGAGACATCCCATGGTGTGTATGTTCTCCCTCATGACAAGGAATCAATGAACTCAGATTTGCATGACTGGATGAAAAAATTAATGAATGAAAGGACTTACATCATAATAAAAGATCCAGGACTTACCCCCTAAGAGCTCATGATGTAGCAGGAGAGACAAAGAAACAGTTCTCAGTCAGAGTGATGAATATCATAATAAAACATAAAGACAGGATGCTGTACAAGTGACATGTCAGAGCCAGGGGTGTCAGTGAAGGCTTCCTGGGAGAAGGGAAACTAGGGTGAATCTTAGGTAGAATTTAGCCCAGTACAGAGGCAGGGGTTGGATTTAGTGGGAAGAAAATGATGTTTTAGTCAGAGAGAGTAATAAGTTCAAAGGCAAGAAGCAGAGAGAGTATATAAGTAGACCATGACTGAGGTCAAGAAGGGACTATCAACAAGTCTCCTGGGCCTTATATGCTTTTAGGTCCACTGAAGGGTGGTAGGGTTAGGTTGTATTTCATGAAGATTCAATAACCATATACTGTGATCAAAGTTAAAAAATCATTTACTTGGTGTGTTGAAAATTATAAAAGAGAATTTTAAAAGCTATCATATATAAATTGCTTTCAGTCAATTGTTAAAAAAAAATCATTTACCTCCAGATGTTAAGATGGATACAGCATCACTTTTGTTGTCTTGCAAAAAAGGCATAAATTGAATTAGCCCTGAGGGAAAATTAAATGATCACAAATTAAGGAACATTCTGCATTTTGAACTCCAAAAATATCAATGTCATGAAACAAACAAACAAAAAAGGCTGAGGAGCTGTTCCAGGTTCAAGGAAACTAAACATGACTAAACGCCATGCTTTACCCTGGACTGGATTTGGGAATGAAATACTTTTTTTCTTTTTCTAGAGAGGATGTCAGTGGGACAACTGATGTAACTCAGCTAGATAATACTATGTCCATGTTAATTGCCTGATCTTGGGAATTCCCTGGTGTTCCAGTGATTAGGACTCTGCATTTTCACTGTTGCTGAGGGCTCAGATTCAATCCCTGGCCAAGATTCCCAGGAGCCACGTGGCACGGCCACCCCCCCAAAAAAATTGCCTGATCTTGATATTTGTACTGTGGTTATATAAGAGAATGTCCCTGTCCTCTAGAAATGTGCACCACATTTAGGTAAAGGAAAATCATGTCCATAACTATCTCTCAAACTGTTTGGAAAACTGCTCAGAAAAAAAACCCACATATATATGTAAATGAGAGAAGCATAGAGCAAATGTGGTAAACTATTAATATTTGGGGAATCTAGGTGAAGGATAGTCATGAATTCCTTATATTATTTCTGCAACTATTCTGTAAGACTGCAACTTTGTCAAAATACAGTTACCCCCTCCCTACCAAAAAAATAAAATAAAAGCATGTAGTTGAAAAGCTCTATGTGTCAGCACTGTGGTGGGACCTGGGGAGGTGAGAGTGAATAAGATGCTCCCATACCTTACTGGACTCACAGTCTAGGAGGCCATCTTGGCAGCAGATCCAAAGGTGTGAGACAGGATCTCCAAGAAGATGACAACAATTTGGGCAAGAAGTGGGGAAGGCCTGAATGAACTAGGGCAATGCCAACATAATTAGGACACTGAAGGGACAATATTTATGACCTGGCGACTAACTGGACTTGAGGTAGGGAACAAGCGAGGTCTATCTAGTGAGGTGTCCAAGTTTCTTAGACAGACCATTGGTTGGACCATGGTCCCAGTCACCAAGAGAGAGTGCCCAGGTGGTTTGTGCAGAGGAACGGCTTGATTTTGGACAGCTCAATGGTGCTGTTAAGTAGAGTGTTTGAGATACAGGACTGTAGTTTAGGGGAGGCATCTGAGCTGAGATATATTTGGGGGAGTCATCAGCAGTGAGGAATTAGAGGAAGCCGCTGGATAGGAAGAAGACACAACAGAACCTCAACATCTGGAGAGGTGTACAGCACAATTCACAATTTTTAAAGGTTATATTCCACTTACAGCTATTATAAAATATTGGCTATATTCTGTGCTATACAATATTTTTTGTATCTTATTTATTTTATACATAGTATATTAAACATATATATATATAGTATAATAGTTTATACATATATATATAGTATAATAGTTTGTGCCTCTTTATCCCCTACCCCTGTCTCTTACCCCATTCCCCTTCCCTCTCCTCACTGATAACCACTAGCTTGTTCTCCATATCTGAGTCTGCTTCTTTTCTGTTACTAGTTTGTTGTATTTTTTAGATTCCATCCCACAGTATCTGTCTTTCTCTGTCTGGCTTATTTCACTTCACATCAACTAAAGCCACCCCTCTTCCCCAACCAAAAAAAAAAAAAAAAAACCGTTTTGCAAGAGTTGGCCTCCAGCCTGCCGACTCTTCTCCATTAGGAAAACTGAAGATTTGTTTAACCGCTTTGAACTTTCCTTTTGAACCTGTTTGTGTTTAATCAGACCCTAGACCCAAACTCTCATCTAGGCATTTCAATAACTTTTTTCTGTTAAGTCAGAGATAACCTTTAGCTATCCGTCCAAACTCCAAAGCTTGGGTTCACTGGGCCCCAAGCCTCTGCCCCACCTCCCTGCCCTGGGTGGCTCTGCCAGATTCTTGCAGCCGAAGAGCAGAGGACGGCGTGGAGGGAGCCGATCCCCACCCCCACCCGCAGCCCCGGCCAGGCGACTATCCAACTGACCTCCAGCCTCCTGCTAGTCATCAGCCTGGTGAGTTCCCTGGGTCGGGCCGGCCTCCCGGTCCCTCCCTGGAGCGGGGCCATCTGGCGACAGCCACCCCCACCCACAAACCCGCGCGGCCGGCAGAAGACCGATCGCCTCTACCACCCCGGGGATCCGCGCCCCGCGCGCACCCCAAGGGGCCGACGGGGGCTGGGGACTAGGCAGGCACAACCTTCAGCATTCCCGCGGTCACGCGAGGCCGCAGCCGCGCCGCCAGCGGGTGTCAGGCCCCCTCACCCGCACAGATGGCCCCGCGCAGCGCGGCCATATGACGTCGTGTCCCCGCTGGGCGGGCCACCCATTCACGGCCATGGCCTTCTCTCATACCCTGCTCTCCGAAGCCCGAGCGGAAAGGGGTCATTGGCAGAACCATCACCCAGCTTGCGCCACGGAGCGTGGGGCTAAAGTTGAGATTGCAAAAGTCCCGCGTCTGATCTTGGGCCTTATCTCAAATTGATAGCAGGAAGGCCTTTGGAACCTCTGCCAATTTTGAACAACCAGTGAGATGCTACGACGCTGGCAGGCCATATGTGAGGACGATTTTAGCTGTATATTTCTTTAAAAAAAAACCTGTTTATCGAAGGAAATATTAAACCAAAGATTACTTTTCTTTTTTTCCCCCTGTCATTAATTTGCCCATCTGTGTGTGGAACCACTGACTTCAAATCAGATAGCTGTCAGTAAAAAGGATAAAGATGCAGGCAATTTTGATTATCATTAGGACAGAGTTTGGGAAAGAGAGAAGGCTCTGGAAAATTGTCTTTCCTCTCCCACATGAGTTGCTTAAGTAAGGATTTTTTTTTTTTCCGATAATTTTTCTTTTTCTTCTACCAGTTCACCAATCACAGACTCTGGCCTAAAAGTCCCAGCATAGAATGTTCCTGCCTGTGGAGTTCAAGAATCCTTGCCAAACTGGCAGGGTGCCTTCCTAGGTAGCAAGGAATAGCTGAGGGCTTGTCATTTCCTACAAGGCCACCCCAGAGAGGTCCTTTTCTCCCCCTTCTCTGGTGTCTGAATTTGAAAATGAATGTTATAGAGAAAAGACTGGTGGTTACCAAGGGGGACGGTTTGGGGGAGGGATGAAGCGGGACATTGGAGTTAGCAGATGTAAGTTCTTATATATAGAACCGATAGACAAGGCCCTAGTGTACAGCACAGAGAACTGTATTCAATATCCTAAGATTAACCATAATAGAAAATAATATATTAAAAAAAGAATGCACATATATATGTATAACTGAATCACTTTTCTGAACAGTAGTAATTAACACAACTTTGTAAGTCAACTATATTTCAATTTTAAAAAAGAAAATGGATGTTAGTTCTAATTTAGTGTATTTAGCGCATTTCTAAAAATGCAGAGAAGGAAGATTGGCCTTTGGGCAGTGAGAGAAGGCAATCGACACCATGGGCGGATCTGAAGGGCAGAGAAGAAGGTGACCTGCAGACGCCCAATGAGGGAACTGTCCGCCCCCTGACCAGCCTTGGGGGCTTGGGTGCTGGCATAAAAGCAGCCTTGCCTTGTCCAACCAGCCAACTCTCTCTGGGAGTCAGCTAGAGCCAAGGTGTGAATGTTGAAGTGTTTTGTTCTCTTTTTTACAGAAACTTTGAAAAAAAAAAACACTGGTAAGTTGATTGAAGATGTCTTGTGTTATGGCTTCTTTTTTCTTTTTTATGTATCTCCTCCTGCCACATTGCATGTTTTGTTCTTACCTGGAGAAAGTGTATCCAGCCTTTCCAGTTCCAGTTTTAAAAACAGCCTCTATCGGGATCTTACCAGGGTCTTAAGTCAGGTTTTTTGCTGAATTTGCTCTATGCAATGACATATCTCTGTTGCCTTCAGTAGGTCACCCCCATGACAATGTCTTCCATTAAGATTGAGTGTGTTTTGCGGGAGAACTGCCGCTGCGGTGAGTCTCCAGTGTGGGAGGAGGCGTCCAACTCTCTGCTCTTCGTAGATATTCCTGCCAAAAAGGTTTGCCGGTGGGATTCTCTCAGCAAGCAAGTGCAGCGAATGACCATGGGTAAGGATGAAGGATGGGCCTGGATCTGCCCAGACAGCCATTTCTTCCCTGGGGAGGGACGGTCACCTAGTGTGTTTTTCCTCCAGGACTTGATTGTTAAAGCTTATGCTTGAAAACTTGTATTGTCATCCTTTCTGAATCCCCCACTTTGACCCAAGAGTAAAATCTGGATAGTCAATACTTTCTTCTTCCCCTGAGGGTGCTGTGCCACATTCCCTATCTTGTTTGGGATGGTGAGTCACCAGTCCAAGAAAGTAGGATCTTTCCTTAATATCTTCAGACACCAGCATTGAAAGTTGGAGACCAGGTTTGTGGCACAGCAAAGGTTATCTACCTTGGGTCAGTCCAAAGCCTTAGTTTGCAAACAAATAAATGAACAACAGATATATCCTCTCTTTGAATGTGCAAAGAAGAGCTTTTGGACTTAGAAAGCATAAACCAGTACTTTCTGTTCCTTGTTCTAAATGGGATTCACAAGAGAGTTTCAAGTGCCTGTTAATGGCCCTGTGATTTCCCAAGGAGGGGTTTATCACCTTCTATGGCCCAAGGGTATGGGCTTCAGTAGTGATAAAGAAGTTTCTTTTCCTTATTGTGCTGGTGGGAAAGAGTTACCAGGGTCCTGGGACCTTAGGACACTCTCTTAATTCAGAACAGGAGAATTTTTTTCTTTTTAATGAGAGGGAACAGTTTTTAATACACTCAGGGACATGACGGTGGCTAAAGGCAAAAATGACTATGACCTGCTATGATCAGAGTGGGAGGATGGACCTATGACCTTCTCTAGTCTCCCTTTCCTAGGGTGCACATATTAGGGATATATGTGAATTGTGAAAGTCACTCAGTTGTGTCTGACTCTTTGCAACCCCATGGACTATACAGTCCATGGAATTCTCCAGGCCAGAATATTGGAGAGGGTAGCCTTTCCCTTCTCTGGGGGATCTTCCCAACCCAGGGAGCGAACCCAGGTCTCCTGCATTGCAGGTGGATTCTTTACCAGCTGAGCCACAAGGGAAGCCCAAGAATCCTGGAGTGGGTAGCCTATCCCTTCTCCAGCGGATCTTCCCGACCCAGGAATTGAACCAAGGTCTCCTCCATTGCAGGCGGATTCTTTACCAACTGAGCTATCAGGGAAGCCCAGGGATATATTCCTACCCCTAATCTGCAAAACAAAGACAAAAACCCAATCCCTTCCAAGGGCTTAAAAGCTAACCGGGTAGCTCAACTGATAAAGAATCCGCCCACAATGCGGGGGACCCCGGTTGAGTCCTAGGGGTTGGGACTGAGCAGACTGAGCGACTAAGCACAGAATACAGCACAGGCCACAGACTAGGATCCCTGATGACGATGTGATGCTCCTAATAGTGTCCTGCACATTCCCTGGAGTCTTCCCAGGTGGAATGTGTGTGCGGTGCTCAGTTGTGCCCGACTCTTGGTGACCCCATGGACTGTAGTCTGCCAAGTTCATCTGTCGATGGGATTCTCCAGGCAAGAATACTGGAGCGACTTGCCATTTCCTCCGCCAGGGGATCTTCCAACATAGGGATCAAACCTGAGTCTCTTGCATCTCCTGCATTAGCAGGCAGATTCTTTACCACTAGCGCCACCATGTGGTAAAGAATCCGCTAGCACCACTAGATGTTAAAGCATCCGCTAGCGCCACCAGGTGGTAAAGAATCCGCCTGCCAATGCAGAAGATGTAAGAGACTCAGGTTTGATCCCTATGTTGGAAGATCCCCTGGCGGAGGAAATGGCAAATCAGTCCAGTATTCTTTCCTGGAGAATCCCGTGGACAGAGGGGCCTGGCGGGCTACAGTCCATGGGGTCACAAAAAGTCGGACATCACTGAGCACGCGCACACACATTCCCTGGGACAATTCACGGCTGGAATCCACTTCTTCACAGGGCTTTTAGCTAAGAGCCGTTCCCAAACACCCAGTTGCTCCCAAGCACCGTTTTATATAGAACAGCTGCTTGTGAAATGTTTTCACCATAAATTCTGTCAATTTGTTTCCCTTGAGCAGTCACCACAGTAATCAATCTATCCACTTAAAAAAATTTTTTTCCATGGAAAAATATTAAACCCAGGAAACCAAAAATTTAAATATACAAAATAGAGTACTATAAGGACAAAGTGATTTTTAAATCACTGTATCTACATTTCCCCCTTTTTTTTTACTATGCTTACTGCCAAAAAGGATTTGAAAAGAAATTTTCAGTTAAAAGTATACAAAATATGTCCTTTAAAAAAAAGATAAGTCCTAATTAAAAAGAAAAGCAAGACAAGCTCTTTTTTGGAGAGAGAGATGGCACAAAACCCTGTCGCTAGAACAAAACACAATTTTTGTCTCTGAATTTCCTGAAGATCAGGCAAATTGAGTATCACTTCTTCTGTGTCAACTGTCCTGGTGCACACAACACACACACACACACACACACACACACACATCCTTAGGAACCTCTCCTCTGAACTTGCCCCAGTGTATGGTGACTGCTGTGGTTTGACTTCTCTGCTTCGCCCACTAGACTGGGAGCTGGGTTTCATCCATCTTTCCATCCCTGCTGCCTAGAACAGCACACAGAGTTCATGCTCAACGAATATACTCGGTTATGTAGCCTTCACTGTTCAACAGAAAGGAGGGAGCACTCCTATTGTCAAAGAGCTGCACACACCTAGAGTTGCGGGGTAGCGTGATGGCTGCAGTGTGACTGCTGGCTACCTTCTGACTGCTGCTTTTGCCTCTGCAGATGCCCCTGTCAGCTCTGTGGCCCTTCGCCAGTCGGGAGGCTATGTTGCCACAGTTGGAACAAAGTTCTGTGCTTTGAACTGGGAAGATCAGTCAGCAGTTGTCTTGGCCACAGTAGATAAAGAGAAGAAAAACAATCGATTCAATGACGGGAAGGTGGATCCCGCTGGGAGATACTTTGCCGGTATGGTTTATTTTTATTACCTACGTTCTGAGATTTGGAGCTTCCCAGGTGGCTCAGTGGTAAAGAACCCCCCTGCCAAAGCAGGAGATGCAGGAGATGAGGGTTCGATCCCTGGGTTGAGAAGATCTCCTGGAGGAGGGCGTGGCAACCCACTCCAGTATTCTTGCCTGGGACAAAAGAGACTGGTGGGTTACAGTCCATGGGGTAGTCAGACATGACTGAGTGACTTTTAAAAAAAAACAGAAGAATATGACTTATAAAAGTCTCACAGCTGCAGTGGTAAAAGAAGTATCCATAATGGGTCTTGGGTTCTTTTCTTATTGCTTAAGTCACTTGTATCCAAAAAACAAACAAAAAAATCCCTTGAGAAAAACTTCATAGATATTCCTTTCAATTGTTGTCTGCTGCTGCTGCTAAGTCACTTCAGTCGTCTCCGACTCTGTGTGACCCCATAGACGGAAGCCCACCAGGCTCCCCCATCCCTGGGATTTTCCAGGCAAGAACACTGGAGTGGGTTGCCATTTCCTTCTCCAATGTGTGAAAGTGGAAAGTGAAAGTGAAGTCGCTCAGTCGTGTCCGACCCTTACCCACGGACTGCAGCCTACCAGGCTCCTCTATCCATGGGATTTTCTAGGCAAGAGTACTGGAGTGGCTTGCCATTGCCTTCTCCGAATTGTTGTCTGAGGCAGCCTAAATTTGTATGGTATTTTTGTAGTTTAAATAAGTTTTAAGACAAGGTGTGATTGCTGTTTAAATTGGAAATAAATTTGAAAATTACAGGGGAGAAAAGTAAGAACAGCACAAACACCACCCGTATAGCCTTTACCTGCTGCTGCTGCTGCTACATCGCTTCAGTCGTGTCCGACTCTGTGTGATCCCATAGACGGCAGCCCACCAGGCGCCCCTGTCCCTGGGATTCTCAAGGCAAGAACACTGGAGTGGGTTGCCATTTCCTTCTCCAATGAATGAAAGTGAAAAGTGAAAGTGAACTCACTCAGTCGTGCTCGACTCTTAGTGACCCCATGGACTGCAGCTCACCAGGCTCCTCCGTACATGGGATTTTCCAGGCAAGAGTACTGGAATGGGTTGCCATTGCCTTCTCTGATAGCCTTTACCTAGACTCACCTATTATTAGCATTTTGTTCTGTCTGGTCTTAGTACATATAAACATTATTCTCCAGGATCATTTGAAAGTAAGTTGTATATATCATGTATCTTTACTTCTAAAATGCTTCCCTGTGAATTTCCCAAGAAAAAAATGACATATTCTTACATAACCACAGTACAGTAATCAATTCAAAGAAGTTTAACATTATACAACAATTTTATCTGATGCACTGCCTACATTCCAGTTCTGTCAATTCACCAAATTCACCAGCCTTTTTACATATATATTATTTATATATAATACAGTTTATTATTAAATATATATTATATAAAATATATACTATACTTATCATTCAGTTCAGCTGAAACTCCAATATTTATCGTTAAATTTATATATTTTATCTATTTAGATAATTATGTAATATAATATTTATATAGTTTATACGAACATTTTATATAAAAATGTTTTGAATAGCAGTATTTTTCCTTCTTGTACAGAATTCAGTCTAGGATTATGTACTGCATTTAGTTGTCATTTCTCTTTCATCTTTTTTCATCTAAAACAGAACATAGCCTTTCTTTGTTTTTTATGACATTGCCATTTTTGAAGACTACAGTCCTACCCAACTCTCCTCTTTTTTGATAGAACATTCCTCATATTGTTGCATTTGTCTAATGCTTCCTTTGTGATTATATTGATGCTATATATACATTCATGACTGGAATCACTGCACAGTTATGTCCTTCTCAGGGTTCCCATCTGGGTACCGTCTGTCCCCCATCAGTGATATTAGTTTTGATCTCCCAGTTGAGGTCTTAGATTTCTCTACTGCATAGTTACTATTTTTAATTGAGATTTATAAGCGGCTTGTGGGGTTTGTTAGTGATATATTACTGTGTGACAAATTACCCTGAAATTTAGTAATTAAAATAACAAACATATATTATCTTCTGAAGGTCAAAAACCTGGCTTAGCTGGATGGTTCAAGGCTATGTCATGAAACTGCTGTCAAGTTGTTGTTTGGGGCTATAGCCTTGGAGGAGGCTAGAGTCTCTGAAGAGGTCTGGAGGATCTCCTTCAAAGATCACTCACATGGCAGTTGGCAAGAGGTTTCAGTTTTTTACTACGTGGGCCTCTCCATAGGATTGCCCAGGACCTGGCTTCCCTAGATCCAGTGATGAGAGGGAGGGAGGGAGAGAGAGAAAGAGAGAAAAGACCTGAGATGGAAGCTACAGTCCTATTATAAGCAGTCTCAGAAATAACATAGCATCACTTCTGCCGGGTGCTATTGGCCACATAATTATGGAGGGGACTAGACAAGGGTGTGAATACTGGGAGGCAGGGATCATTCAGGGCCATCCTAGAGACTGGCTACAACATGAGGAGACACTTTAAGACCAAGCAAATATCCTGGTCCTCATCGAAATTTCTCCCTTAGGTTTTACATTACTTGATGATTTTTGCTTGAAGCCATCTTTGAGAGGATGGCCGCAGAATGACTTATACACAGCTTAAAATGAATTTTAAGTCTATGTTGAAATTAATAATGCATTTCATATTTAGTTCTCATTTTCATCGCAACATAACAACCCTATAGTTAGCCAAGTGTTAGGTGCTCAGTTGTGTCTGACTCCTTGCGAACCCCTGAACTGTAGCCCACCAGGTTCCTCCATCCATGGAATTCTCCAGGAAAGAATACTAGAGTGGGTAGCTATTTCCTCTTCCAGGAGATCTTCCTGACCCACGAATTGAACCCAGGTCTCCTGCATTGTAGGTAGATTCTTTATGTCTAAGCTACTAGGGAAGCCCAACAATTAGCCAAAGTTGATTATAAATGCCTGCTGTTTCCACTCCCCACTCAGCCCCTCACATCATCAGCCATGCTGTCTGGTTCCATTCACTTTCAACACTGAAGGTAGGTAAGATCTGAGCAGGTCATGTGAATAGTTTCCCATTTCCTGGACTTTATACAACCACAGATTTAGTTCAAGACAGGTTGAAAGATTAAAGCTGAGAATCCATTGGAAGCTCTTCCACCAGGAATTTCTGTGGGATGAAGAAGTATGATCAGATACCCTGCCTCCTGTTGAAATTGATTTTCTCTCTCCCTCTTGGCTAGAAGTGTACAGCTCTGTGGCACTTGGTAACACAAAATTAGAGGCCTGATTTCTTAGCCTACAGTCTCCAGTCCCCAGTTCTTGACCTTTGCCCTCTGGAGACCCCATAAAGTTGTGGGCATCAGTGTGAGTATACACACTGGTCGTGTGCATCTGTCAGTAGCATTGGAGAACCTTTTTCTACAGAGTTCATAGCTTTCGGCAGGCGTTGAGAGCTGTCCCTGGCCCAAAAAAGGGTGAGATTGTCTGATAATCTGGATGGGGTCTCTTAGTGGTGGGTAGTACCCTGAAGGTGTCCCAACACCCATGTTCTCACCTGTCGGGGCTCACTACTAGACAGTGATGCATAAACCAGGGCTCCAGGTTGTTCTTTCCCACTAAAGAAGAGCCCTTTCCAAGCAGTAGGGGATTCGCTACGTTCCAAACATCTCTTTCTGTGAAGTAGTGGGGGAAAGAGATGAGTTGGGGAGGGGGCGCAGAGGAATAGTAACTAAACAAGCCCAATTGTCCTATAGCGAGAAAATAAGGAGGAAGGATTTACCCTGTCCAGCTTCCTATTCAGGCTTCCCAGTTTCAGTCCATTTTGCTGTAAGTCACTCTTCTTTCAGATGGAGTATGTCACATTAAATGAGCTTTCCAATTTCTACATTATGTGAAATTCTACTCTGTCCCCCAAGATCACACTCAAATCTAAGTGAATTGTCCATGGGCACTTGAGTTAATGGAGTGTTCTCTATAAATGTCACTTAGGTCCAGTTGGATGATGGTGTTCAGTTCTTCTATTTCTTTGCTGATTTTCTATCTACATGGATCTATTATTGAGAAAGGGATGCTTACATCTCTAGCCAGATTTATGGATTTGTCTCTTTCTCCCTTCAGTTCTGACTTTTCCTTTGTGTATTTTAAAACTCTGTTGTTAAGCACATGAACATTTAGGATTATTATGTCGGCTTAGTAAAGTGACCATTTTCACAATATATAGTACTCTTATTTATCCCTGGTAACTTCCTTTGCTCTAAGTATATCTTATCTGATATTAACATAGCCTCTGCAGTTTTTTAAGTTAATATGTGCATAGTATATATCTTGGGCTTCCCAAGTGGCACTAGTGGTAAAGAACCCGCCTGCCGATGCTGGAGATGCAAGAGACGCACGTTCGATCCCTGGGTGGGGAAATCCCCTGGAGTTGGAAATGGCAACCCACTCCAGTATTCTTGCCTGGAGAATCCCATGGACAGAGGAGCCTGGCGGGCTACAGTCCATGGGGTCACAAAAGAGTCAGAAACGGCTGAGCGACTAAGTATACAAGCACACACTTTGACTTAGAGCTACCATTTTATTATTTTCTCTTCTTTCCCACTGTATTTATTTTTGTTATTCTGTTTCCCTTTTCCTTCTTTCTTTTGGGTTATTTGAGTATTTTATAGAATTCAATTTATTTATTGTGATTTTCATCATATCTTTCTGTGTAATTTTTTAAGGGTTCCTGAAGGGGTTGCAAATATATAGTTAATTTTTCAGTCTATCTAGAACCAATATTTTACCACTTCAGTTGATAATCACCCATTTATGCTATAGTTGTCTTTATATACATAGATTAAAAATCCCATCATAAAATGTAAATTTTGCTTTCTATTATATTTACTCATACATTTACTATTTCTATAGCTCTTTCTTCATTCCTGATATTCCTTTTGGTATTTTTCTTTTGATATTTCCTTTATATCTGAAGAACTTCCTTTAGCAATTCTTTTAGAGCAAGTCTGCTGGCTATGAATTCTCTTAGTTTTACTTCACATGAGAATGTCTATTTCTCCTCTATTCTTAAAATGTATTTTCACTTAATATAGAATCCTACCTAGGTTGACAAATTAAATATGTATCACTTCCTTCTGACCTCCAGTTTCTCATGAAAAATTAACAGTCGTTGAAATCATTATTCTCCTATATGTTGTAAGTCATTTTTCTTTTATTAATCTTAAGGATTTCTATTTAACCTAAGTTTTTGGAAATTTGATTACGACGCCTCTAGGTATAGGTTTCTTTGGACTGATCCTGTTGAGGTTTACTCAGCTTCTCAAAGGGCTTCCCAGGTTGGCGCAAGTGGTAAAGAACCCTCCTGCCAATGCAGGAGACGTAAGAGACGCGGGTTCGATCCCTAGGTCTGGAAGATACCTTGGAGGTAGTTCATAGTTCAGTCACTCAGTTGTGTCCAACTCTTTGCGACCCCATGGACTGCAGCACTCCAGGCTTCCCTGTCCTTCATCATCTCCCGGAGCTTGCTCAAACTCACGTCCATTGAGTCAGTCATGCCATCCAACCACCTTGTCCTCTGTCATTCCCTTCTTCTCCTGCCTTTAATCTTTCCCAGCATCAGGGTCTTTTCCATTGAATCAATTCTTCACATCAGGTGGCCAAAGTATTGAAGTTTCAGCTTCAGCATCAATCCTTCCAATGAATATTCAGGACTGATTTCCTTTAGGATGGACTGGTTTGATCTCCCTGCAATCCAAGGGACTCTCAAGAGTCTTCTCCAACACCACGGTTCAAAAGCATCAATTCCTTGGAGGAGGAAATCAATCAAACCCCTTGGAGGAAGGCATGGCAACCCACTGTGGTATTCTTGCCTAGAGAATCCCATGGACAGAGGAGCCTGGCGGGCTACAGTCCATAGGGTTGCAATGAGTCAGACACAACTGAAGTGACTGAGCACACATGTAACCACCAGTTCCAACCTCCCTTCTATTAGGTGGCATTAAGTGTGCCACTCAGTGATCAGTCTGAGAATTAGAAAGAGTTCTATCCATTTTAGAAAGAGTTCTATCCATTAGCTCCATTCTCCAAGTCTTTTAGTATGCTACTTAGAATCAGATCCGTGCATGGACAAGCAGATCACAAACAACTTTATGAGACTGCATTCCTGAGCATCACCCTTCTTCACTAGCTTCTAGTACTTTCCAGCTTCCTAGAGCTCTCCTTTTCATTCCTCCATCCAGAAACCACCCACTTCTATGATTATTCTGCCTCCAGGGCCAAGTGGCAGGCAGAGAGAGAGAACATGAAAGCAACAACATTTGAGCTGCTCTTTTGTCCCTGAAGCTTCACTAAATGGAGAGGAATGGCACCTTTGATTCCTGTAGTTTCCTGTTGCTGACGACTCTCTGCCTTTGCTACCCTAGTTGCAAAATTGCCTGGGGGCTGGTGCATGAGAAAATGGAAAAAAGGGAGTGGAATATAAGCAGGGGATTTCTTCCACTCTCTCTCTCTGAGCCACAGGAGTGTTTTCTGCTCCTTGTGCCAGATTCGGAGGTTTCTCTTGGACCTCGTTCTGCCTGCACCACAGCGCTCACTTCCACGTTTCAGGCTGGGTTGAGTTCAGGCCGGGACATGTGCTGTGCTGTGTTTAGTCATTCACTGGAGGATAAAATGGAGAACTTGAGAACGCGCCACTGATTAGGTGATACTTCAAATTCTGTGTTCTTCTCTGAACTGACTTACATCACAGAGTTCTCAAAAAACTACGCTGTGTGTTTTGTCCAGGTCTTCGAGTTTGCTTAGGACTTCCCTGGTAGCTCAGACAGTAAAGAGTCTGTCCGCAATGCAGGAGACCCATGTTTGACCCTGGGTTGGGAAGATCCCCTAGAGGAGGAAATGGCAACCCACTCCAGTATTTTCCTCCATGCCATGGATGGAGGAGCCTGGTGGGCTACAGTCCATGGGTTCACAAAGAGTCGGACATGACTGAGCAACTAACACTTGAGTTTGCTCAGTGGGAGAAAATGAGGTTGGTGTAGACGTCTTGAACTAAAATCTCTCCAGGTATTTTAATTAGCATGGCAAGCAAGGTAGTTGCCATTAAAAAAAAAAAAACAAAGCATAGGACCCAGATTGGGACTGTATCATCATTTCCTTGATTTCATCATGGGGAAGGAGCCCTGGTGAGAGAATATGACACCGTGCATAGGCAGGATGCTGTGTGGCTGAGCTCCATGCTCTTTGGCTTTTATAGGTACCATGGCTGAGGAAACAGCTCCGGCAGTTTTGGAGCGCCGCCAAGGGTCCCTGTACTCCCTCTTTCCCGACCACCATGTGGAAAAATACTTTGACCAGGTGGACATCTCCAATGGTTTGGATTGGTCTCTGGACCACAAAATCTTCTACTACATAGATAGCCTATCCTACTCCGTGGATGCCTTTGACTATGACCTGCAGACGGGAAAGATCTGTATGTGCCTTTTCATTATTTTTCATGGTATCTTTTTCATATGCATATAACTAGTCAGCTGCTGCTCCCTTAATCCATTTGAAAAGGTCCTTACTTTTCAGAGAAATGCCCAATGTTATAATTCCAATATTGTAATGATTACACAGACTTGACTATGCTGCCAGTCAAGCCATGGCTGTTAGCAGGAGACCTGGGTTCAATCCCTGGGTCTCAGCCATGGCTCTCATGGCTTTAGCTCTCAACTCAGTATGGCCACAATTGGCATAAGATGGCTAGGTCCTCAGTCTTTTTTCTTGCAACCATCACTAGAAAGAGGCTCACTGTAAAACGGACCCTGTTCTGTCAGCCAGTGTTTAAAGTCAAATAATATACAGCCAAATGGGACAAAAGAACAGAAAATTAGAGTTTGGGGTTGATATTTCTTATTTGTACTTTACTTAACTAAAGGCAAATACTCAAAGACAAATTAACAACCATTCAAAATGGAAAAATAAAAAAAGTAGTTACAGATTGTTCAACTCTACCACTGGGCTCTAAATGAGCCATAGTTGGAAGCTAGGAGGGAAGGAATTATTGGGAGGAATTTTAAAAGGCATGCTCGAAACTTTCATGAAAGGTGCCAGACCACAAGAGCAAAACCAATCATAAAAATGACTTGAAGAATATCCTAAGAGTCTCATGCAGATTTAATCAGAAAATCTCCAGCATAGATGTTTTACTTTGAACTATGTAGTGCCCTATTTCATGACTCTTTTTTTTACCCATTTTACTTACACATGGTTTCAACATTTCTTCCATTATACCTCAATCTGATTACTGTAATGACTTGGATTGTATAGTGTAAAGTTCCTATGAATTTTGATGTTTGTTTTATTTTGTATATTATGATTTTTAAGGCCAGCCAGCTGGTTTCAAAATACCCCCTCTTTTCAGAAACAAGCCCTTTTAATATTTAGTTTCAATAAGGTGATTTTGGAGCATTTAATTGGGCAGAAACAGAGCCTATACATCTTGCCAGTTTTTGTGCATGAACTATTCACAAATCGGACCCAGGCCCTTGGCAGTGAGAGCATGGAGTCCTAACCACTGGACCTCCAGGGAATTCCACAAAGCAGGCAATTTTGGAAGTAAAATGGTAAAGGTTTAACCATAGACTGAAGTGTATCTGAGGTGGGCAGGCAGGGCTTCAGTTCAGGTAAGCCTCAAAAAGGTCTTTTGGTATTTTATTAAGAATTCTGCTTTCCTTTTTCTCTCCTCCTCTGAAAGCTTAAGAGAGCTGTGTCTGTATGCAGACTGAAGGGAGCAAATCCACCCCAAATCCTGCAGTGAAAAGTCCTTCATTGAGGGGTGCCCACTCATGTTTCTAAACTTTTTTAGAGTTAGGAGTCCTCCTGAATCATCCTGTCTGTGGCATCCACTTGTCAGACCCTGGATAAGCAGAAGTAATCAGTATTTATAATCAACTTGATTGCTCATTGTTTGATGCTCACTAGTGAGTGACCTGTGGTTTTGGGGAGTTTGTGTGTGGTTTGGTGTTGTTTTGGTTTGTTTTTTTTTTTTACCATAGCCAACCGCAGAAGTATTTACAAGCTGGAGAAAGAAGAACAAATCCCAGATGGAATGTGTATTGATGTTGAGGGGAAGCTCTGGGTGGCCTGTTACAATGGAGGAAGAGTGATCCATTTGGATCCTGAGACAGGTAGGCCCACAGCAAAATGATAAATTCCCACCATGTCTAGCAAACACCAGACACTAGGGGCCAGAGAAGCTTCCTTACTAATGAAGTTATAGAGAAATATATTCAAAGGTCTCAGTTGGATGATTTTGGAAATAAGGGCCAAAGATAAAGCCCAAAATGTTATGGTCAGAACTCCTTTACTTGTAGAGGTAAATCTTTTTTCTCAAAAGATATTGTCAAGGAAGGTAGGTGAAACTCCTGGGAGAACTGACCTTCAAATCTTCTTTGAACTTTCTTATTGCTCCACAAGGGGTCCCAAAAGGTTGTGTAGTTAAGAGATTTGCTAGAGCTAGACTTTGAATGAATTATTTGGTGATCTAGGGAAAAGACTCCAAACTGTGAAGTTGCCTGTTGATAAAACAACCTCATGCTGCTTCGGAGGGAAGGATTACTCTGAAATGTACGTGACCTGTGCCCGGGATGGGCTGGACTCCAAGGGTCTTCTGCAGCAGCCTGAGGCTGGTGGAATTTTCAAGGTGATCTGGCTATCTCTTATATTTTGAGGGTGAGGTGGGAGATCTTCAGTTAAGTAATTCAGTGATTAGTGCTTTTTCATACTTTCCAAACACAATTCTACTTGGCATTTTAAGCTCATCGTGCTAGACTTAAAAACATTTTATTCAGATTTTTTAGACCTTAAGTTAGGCTTTCCTGGTGGCTCAGTGGTAAAGAATCTGCCTGAAATGCAAGAGACATGGATTCAAGATCCCTGTTAGATCCCTGAGTCAGAAAGATCTGGAGAAGGAAATGGCAACCTATTCCAGTATTCTTGCCTAGGAAATCCCATGGACGGAGGAGTCTGGCGGGTTACAGTCCATGGGGTCAACAGAATCGGACACAACTTAGAGACTAAACCACTACCACCACAGACCTTAAGTTATCTGAAGTCCAGGACAATGTGTTTAGCTTACTTTGGACAGTACTTTAAAATATTTTTTGCTTCAGTAGTGTTTGTCTAAATTCTACAAATCAGTAGAATAAGCTTGGAAAATCAGTGTTTAAAACACGCTGATAAGATTAGTTGATTGCTTTGTTGTTACAAGAATATTTTCAGGTTCTTAACTTTTGGGCAGTGAAATAAACACTGGTAAAAATTATAGACCTCTTGAGTTGAAAAGAAATATAGAAATCCCTTGCTAAATAGATGGGAAGAAGATAGTAATAAATTCAGTTTTCAATCCTAGTTGTAAATGGTTGCTAGTTGAATTATTATCATGTGAATAATTGGTTGGTCCATAAATACCAAATCAAATAATTCTTTTTTATTATAGGAAATAAAACAAGGATAATAGTTGGCTAAATATACTATTGTGAATCATAAAAATGCTTTTGGAGAATACTTGTGAATTGCCTTGTATCAGAGTTTCTCTCTTTTCTTTTTTTTAACAGATAACTGGTTTAGGAGTCAAAGGAATTCCTCCCTATCCTTACACAGGATGAGTGACATCCTCTTCCTAGTGGTAGAGACGTAGAAGACAATTAGAAAATTCTGGAGCTGAAATTTCCATCTAGTTACCAAAAACATGAAGCAATGACATTAACAGGATTAAATTTTTATTTACAATTTTTAAAAGGTAGAACATTTCTAACAATGGGTGACAGGTGGTCTTGATAACCTACTATAAGGCCTTCTGCAAAGGTACTATAGAAATATCGGGGTGTTTAACTATCAACGAAGCCTCTTGATTCCTTGCAAATTGCTGGTGGATTTGGGGGAGAGGGAAGAGGCTATATCTGTTCTTTACTCTGCATTCTATACTTACTATACCTAAAGCTTCAAAACACTAATAAATAGTAGTCTGGCAATGACTTATTGTGATTATGTTCCTTTTTATTTTCATCATAATCATATTAAGGAAAATGTTTTAAATGCTGTAAAGCCAGCCTATCTTCATATTACTCTTCCTATATGTTATTTTACAAACTAAAACATTGCTAGAGGATAAGAATCAAATATTTTGGCAAAATGCATGGTTCCAACTGCCACCTAGATGTAGATGTAAAAGTAATGTATCACTTTGGAAATAACACTTTAAAAAATAGCTTTATTGAGTTATAATTGACCTACACATATTACATATTTAAAGTGTACAATTTGATAAGTTTGACATATATATGTGTGTGTGTGTGTGTGTGTATACATATATATATACTCATGGAACCAACACCTCAAGTAAGATAATGAATCTATCCACTACCCCAAGACCTTCCCTGTGTCCCTTTGTGTCTTTCCTTTGGTCCTTCTATATGCCTGCCCCCATCCCCAGAAAACCACTGATCTGATTTTTGTCACTATAAATTAGCCTTAAAATTGAATACTGTGATTTCTCAACTTCCTTTTTTTCAAAATTGCTTTAGCTCTTTTAGTTCCTTTGGCCTTCCATATAAATTTTAGAATCAGCTTGACTATATCTACAGAAAAATCCTGGAGCAATTTTAATTGAAGTTGCTTTAAATATGTAGAACAATTTGAAGAGAAATGGCATTTTTACTATTTTGATTCTTCCAACCCATGAACATGGCATGTCTTTCCAATTATTTAATCTTGTCTGACTTCTTTCATCAGCATTTTGCAGTTTACAGCATACAAATCTTATACATGTTTTGTTAGATTTATATCCAAGTATTTCATTTTCTGTAGCTATCATAAGTATCATTATTATTTAAATATTTTGTTTCCAGTTATTCATTTATGTTCACTTATGGAATTATGACGGAGAAGGCAATGGCAAGCCACTCCAGTACTCTTGCCTAGAAAATCCCATGGACGGAGGAGCCTGGTAGGCTGCAGTCCATGGGGTCGCTAAGGGTCAGACACGACTGAGCGACTTCACTTTCACTTTTCACTTTCACACATTGGAGAAGGAAATGGCAACCCACTCCAGTGTTCTTGCCTGGAGAATCCCAGGGACAGGGGAGCCTGGTGGGCTTCCGTCTATGGGGTCACACAGAGTCGGACACGACTGAAGTGACTTAGCAGCAGCATGGAATTATGATTGGTGTTTGTAGGTTGACCCTGCATCTGATGACTTTACTAAACTCACTTATTAGTTCTTTATTAGTTCCTTGAGTATCTCTACAGGTTTTCTGAGGTTCTTTGAATATATAATCATGTCTTCTGTGAGTAGGCAGTCTTATTTTGTCCTTTATAATATGTACATTTTAACTTCTTTTTCTTGCCTTATTGCACTGACTACAACTGCTGGTATTATTTTGAATAAAAATAGTAAGAGTAGATATCATTGCCTTATTCCCAGTCTTAGGAAAAAAGCGTGCAATCTTTGTTCATTAAATGTGATGTTAGCTGTAGTAATTTTTGTAGATGACCTTTCCCAGGTTGAGGAATTTCTGTTCTAGTTTAGTTTGCTGAGAGTTATTATTATTATTATGGATGGATTTTATCATTTTTTCTGCATTTGTTGATATGACCATATGGCTTTTCTTTTTTAGACATTGCTATGATAGATTTTTATTCTTGGGATAAACCTTGCCCTAGATGGTGGTATATTATTCTTTTTATATATTACTGGATTCAACCTTCTAAAATTTTGTTTAGGATTTTTGCATCTGTGTTCATCTGGAATATTTGTCTCTAGTTTTCTTTATTTCTACTGTCTTTGTCTGGTGTTGATATCAAGATAATACTAGCCTCAGAAAATGAATTAGAAAGTACTCCCTCATCTTCTATTCTCTGGAAAAAGATGGTGTTTATCTATGGTTATTTATTCTATAAATACTTAGCAAAATGCACCAGTGAAGCCATTTGGACCTGGAAATTTCTTTTTCAGAAGGTTTTTCAAACTTTCCTAAATAATTATAAGGCTACTCAGGTTATCTATTTAATCTTGGTGAGGTTTGCTAGTTTCTGGCTTTCAAGGAACTGTTCATTTTCATATAAATTGTCAAATTTCTGTGTGTTGTTCATAGTATTTCCATATTTTTTAATAATGTCTATCTATGAGGTTTGTAATAACATCTCCCTTTTCCTCTGGTACTGATTATTTGTATCTTCTCTTTATTCTTTGTCTTTCTAGAAGTTTATCCATGTATTAATCTTTTAAAAGAACCAATTTTTTATTTCATTGGTTTATCCTGTCTTCATTATTTTATTCCTTCTGCTTTATTTCTATTTATGTATATTTGTATATATGCTTATTTCTTTTTCTAGCTTCTTAAATTAGAATCTTAGATTATGAACTTGAGACATTCCTTCTTTTCTAAAATAAGTATTTAATGCTATAATTTTTCCCTCAGCACTGTTTTTTCTGCAGCCCACAAAGATTGATATGTTGTATTTCCATTTTGTTAAGTTCAAAATAATTTCTAATTTCCTTGGAGACTTTCTTTCAAGAGTGCTGCTCAATTTCCAAATGATTGGAGAGTTTTATTGTTATCTTTTTGGCAGTGACATCAGGTTTAATTTCATTATGGTCAGAGAGCATACGTTCTATAATTTCAGGTCTTGAAATTCATTGAAGTTTGATTTGGGACCTAGGTAAGTATTACTATCTTGCTAAGTATTACATGTGCATTGAGGAAAATTTATATTCTGCTGTTGTGAGTGGAGTGTTCTACAGATGTCAGTTAGATTCAGTTGATGGTATTGTTCAGTTTTACATCCTTCCTGAGCTTCTTTTTTTTTTTTCTATATAATAACATTTATTTCTTTTTTTTTTTTTTTTTTTTGAACAGAGGAAAATTTATGCGTCGAACCTGGACTGGTCACTTATGATAATATACATGCTACAATTCCATTCTCCCCAATCATTCCACCTTCACCCTCTCCCACAGAGCCCCAAATACTGTTCTAAATGCCTATGTCTCTTTTGCAGTCTCTTATACAGGGTTCAGGTTACCATTTTTCTAAATTCCATATATATGCGTTAATATACAGTATTGATGTTCTTCTTTCTGGCTTACTTCACTCTGTATAATTGGCTCCAATTTCATCCACCTCATTAAAACTGATTCAAATGCATTCTTTTTGATGGCTGAGAAATACTCCATTGTGTGTATGTACCAAAGCTTTCTTATCCATTCATCTGCAGATGGACATCTAGGTTGCTTCCATGTCCTGGCTATTATAAACAGTGCTGCAATGAACATTGGAATACATGTGTCTCTTTCAATTCTGGTTTCCTCGGTGTGTATGCCCAGGAGTGCGATCGCTGGATCATATGGCAGTTCTATTTCCAGTTTTCTGAGGAATCTCCACACTGTTCTCCATAGTGGCTGTACTAGTTTGCATTCCCACCAACAGTGTAAGAGGGTTCCCTTCTCTCCACACCCTCTCCAGCATTTATTGCATGTAGACTTTTGGATAGCAGCCATTCTGACTGGTGTGAAATGGTATCTCATTGTGGTTTTGATTTGCATTTCTCTGATGATGAGGGATGTTGAGCATTTTTTCATGTGTTTGTTAGCCATCTTTATGTCTTCTTTGGAGAAATGTCTGTTTAGTTCTTTGGCCCATTTTTTGATTGGGTCACTTAGTTTTCTGGAATTAAGCTGCAGGAGCTGCTTGTATAATTTGGAGATTAATCCTTTATCAGTTGCTTCATTTGCTATTATTTTCTCCCATTCTGAAGGCTGTCTTTTCACCTTGCTTAGAGTTTCCTTTGCTGTGCAGAAGCTTTTGATTTTAATTAGGTCCCATTTGTTTATTTTTGCTTTTATTTCCAATATTCTGGGAGGTGGGTCTTGGAGGATCCTGCTGTGATTTATGTCGGAGAGTGTTTTGCCTACGTTCTCCTCTAGGAGTTTTATAGTTTCTGGTCTTACATTTAGATCTTTAATCCATTTTGAGTTTATTTTGGTGTATGGTGTTAGGAAGTGTTCTAGTTTCATTCTTTTACAAGTGGCTGACCAGTTTTCCCAGCACCACTTGTTAAAGAGACTGTCTTTTCTCCATTTTATATTCTTGCCTCCTTTGTCGAAGATAAGGTGTCCATAGGAGCGTGGGTTTATCTCTGGGCTTTCTATTTTGTTCCATTGATCTACATTTCTGTCTTTATGCCAGTACCATACTGTCTTGATGACTGTGGCTTTGTAATAGAGCCTGAAGTCTGGCAGGTTAATTCCCCCAGTTCCATTCTTCTTCCTCAAAATTGCTTTAGCTATTCGAGGTTTTTTGTATTTCCATACAAATTGTGAGATTATTTGTTCTAGTTCTGTGAAAAATATTGTTGGTAGCTTGATATGGATTGCATTGAATGTATAAATTACTTTGGGTAGTATACTCATTTTTACAATATTTATTCTTCCAATCCACGAACACGGTATATTTCTCCATCTATTAGTGTCCTCTTTGATTACTTTCACTAGTGTTTTATAGTTTTCTATGTACAAGTCTTTTGTTTCCTTAGGTAGATATATTCCTAAGTATTTAATTGTTTTCGTTGCAACAGTGAATGGAATAGTTTCCTTAATTTCTCTTTCTATTTTCTCATTATTAGTGTATAGGAATGCAAGGGATTTCTGTGTGTTGATTTTATATCCTGCAACTTTACTGTAATCATTGATTAGCTCTAGTAGTTTTCTGGTAGAGTCTCTAGGGTTTTCTGTGTAGAGGATCATGTCATCAGCGAACAGTGAAAGCTTTACTTCTTCTTTTCCAATTTGTATTCCTTTTATGTCTTTTTCTGCTCTGATTGCTGTGGCCAAAACTTCCAGAACTATGTTGAATAGTAGTGGTGAGAGTGGGCACCCTTGTCTTGTTCCTGACTTTAGGGGAAATGCTTTCAGTTTTTCACCATTGAGGATAATGTTTGCTGTGGGTTTGTCATATATAGCTTTTATTATGTTGAGGTATGTCCCTTCAATTCCCACTTTCTGGAGGGTTTTTATCAAAAATGGATGTTGAATTTTGTCGAAGGCTTTCTCTGCATCTATTGAGATAATCATATGATTTTTATTTTTCAGTTTGTTAATGTGGTGTATTACGTTGATTGATTTGTGGATATTGAAGAATCCTTGCATTCCTGGGATAAAGCCCTCTTGGTCATGATGTATGATCTTCTTAATGTGTTGTTGGATTCTGATTGCTAGAATTTTGTTAAGGATTTTTGCATCTATGTTCATCAGTGATATTGGCCTATAGTTTTCTTTTTTTGTGGGGTCTTTACCAGGTTTTGGGATTAGGGTGATGGTGGCCTCATAGAATGAGTTTGGAAGTTTCCCTACCTCAGCTATTTTCTGGAAGAGTTTGAGTAGAATAGGTGTTAGCTCTTCTCTAAATTTTTGGTAGAATTCAGCTGTGAAGCCGTCTGGACCTGGGCTTTTGTTTGCTGGGAGATTTTTGATTACAGTTTCAATTTCCGTGCTTGTGATGTGTTTGTTCAGATTTTCTATTTCTTCCTGGTTCAGTTTTGGAAAGTTGTACTTTTCTAGGAATTTGTCCATTTCTTCCAGGTTATTCATTTTATTGCCATATAATTGCTGATAGTATTCTCTAATAATCCTTTGTATTTCTGTGTTGTCAGTTGTGATCTCTCCATTTTCATTTCTAATTTTATTGATTTGGTTCTTCTCCCTTTGTTTCTTGATTAGTCTGGCTAGTGGTTTGTCAATTTTATTCACCTTCTCAAAGAACCAGCTTTTGGCTTTGTTGATTTTTGCTATGGTCTCTTTTGTTTCTTTTGCATTTATCTCTGCCCTAATTTTTATGATTTCTTTCCTTCTACTGACCCTGGGGTTCTTCATTTCTTCCTTTTCTAGTTGCTTTAGATGTAGAGTTAGGTTATTTAGTTGACTTTTTTCTTGTTTCTTGAGGTGTGCCTGTATTGCTATGAACTTCCCCCTTAGCACTGCTTTTACAGTGTCCCAGAGGTTTTGGGTTGTTGTGTTTTCATTTTCATTCATTTCTATGCATATTTTGATGTCTCTTTTGATTTCTTCTATGATTTGTTCATTATTTAGCAGCGTGTTGTTCAGTCTCCATATGTTGGCACTTTTAATAGTTATTCTCCTGTAATTGAGATCTAATCTTACTGCACTGTGGTCAGAAAAGATGCTTGGAATGATTTCAATTTTTTTGAATTTACCTAGGCTAGATTTATGTCCCAGGATGTGATCTATCCTGGAAAAGGTTCCGTGTGCGCTTGAGAAAAAGGTGAAATTCATTGTTTTGGGGTGAAATGTCCTATAGATATCTATTAGGTCTAACTGTTCTATTATATCATTTAAAGATTGTGTTTCCTTGTTAATTTTCTGTTTAGTTGATCTATCCATAGATGTAAGTGGGGTGTTAAAATCTCCCACTATTATTGTGTTATTGTTAATTTCCCCTTTCATACTTGTTAGTAATTGTCTTACATATTGCGGTGCTCCTATGTTAGGTGCATAAATATTTATAATTGTTATATCTTCTTCTTGGATTGATCCTTTGATCATTATGTAGTTTCCTTCTTTGTCTCGTTTCACAGCCTTTGTTTTAAAGTCTATTTTATCTGATATGAGTATTGCTACTCCTGCTTTCTTTTGGTCTCTATTTGCATGGACTATCTTTTTCCAGCCCTTCACTTTCAGTCTGTATGCATCCCTTGTTTTGAGGTGGGTCTCTTGCAGACAACATATATGGGGGTCTTGTTTTTGTATCCATTCAGCCAGCCTTTGTCTTTTGGTTGGGGCATTCAACCCATTTACGTTTAAGGTAATTATTGAAAAGTACGATCCCGTAGCCATTTTCTTTATTGCTTTGGGTTCAAGTTTATACACTCTTTCTGTGATTCCTGTCTATAGAAGATCCTTTAGCATTTGTTGGAGAGCTGGTTTGGTGATGCTGAATTCCCTCAGCTTTTGCTTGTCTGTAAAGCTTTTGATTTCTCCTTCATATTTGAATGAGATCCTTGCTGGGTATAGTAATCTGGGCTGTAGGTTATTTTCTTTCATCACTTTAAGTATATCTTGCCACTCCCTTCTGGCCTGAAGAGTTTCTGTTGAAAGATCAGCTGTTATCCTTATGGGAATCCCCTTGAGTGTTATTTGCTGCTTTTCCCTTGCTGCTTTTAATATTTGTTCTTTGTGTTTGATCTTTGTTAATTTGATTAATATGTGTCTTGGAGTATTTCGCCTTGGGTTTATCCTGTTGGGGACTCTCTGGATTTCTTGGACTTGGGTGATTATTTCTTTCCCTATTTTAGGGAAGTTTTCAACTATTATCTCCTCAAGTATTCTCTCATGGTCTTTCTTTTTGTCTTCTTCTTCTGGGACTCCTATGATTCGAATGTTGGAGCATTTAACATTGTCCCAGAGGTCTCTAATATTGTCCTCATTTCTTTTAATTCGTTTTTCTTTTTTCCTCTCTGTTTCATTTATTTCTACAATTCTATCTTCTAGTTCGCTTATCCTGTCTTCTGCCTCTGTTATTCTACTGTTTGTTCCCTCCAGAGTGTTTCTGATCTCATCTATTGCATTATTCATTGTATATTGACTCTTTTTTATTTCTTCTAAGTCCTTATTAAATCTTTTTTCCATCTTCTCAATCCTTTTCTCCAGGTTATTTATCTGTAACTCCATTTTACTTTCAAGATTTTGAATCATTTTCACCATCAAAATTCGAAATTCTTTATCAGGTAGATTCCCTCTATCTTCTTCTTTTGTTTGTGTTGGTGGGCAATTATCTTGTTCCTTTACTTGCTGGGTATTTCTCTGCCTCTTCATCTTGCTTATATTGCTTTGCTTGGGGTGTCCTTTCCCTCTTCTTTCAGTTTGTGGAGTTCTCTTTATTATGTAGTTTCTTCGCTGTGTGTGGGGTTAGACAGGTGACTTGTCCGGGTTCCCTGGTTAGGGAAGCATGTGTCAGTGTTCTGGTAGGTGGAGCTGGATTTCTTCTCTTTCCTTTAGAAGACAATGGGCTGCTTTTCTGGGAGCCTGATGTCCTCTGCCAGTATTCAGAAGTGGTTTTGTGGACTTTACTCCACGTTCAAATGTTCTTTTGATGAATTTGTGGGGAAGAAAGTGGTCTCGCCGTCTTGTTCCTTCCTCCCCAGAACACTGGATTCCTATATTCCACCTGGTCGTGGAGTATCCCTTCCCAGCCGCTCCAGCAAGGCGCAGCCGCTGTACCCTACCTTGGACGAGGGGTATCTCCTCAAGGCCGCCCCTCCTGCTTTGAATGTGGATCAGCTCCTCTCGGCCCTCCGGTGCCCAAGCAGCCACCACCTCCTGGACATGCTACAGCTCCTCTCGGCCACCGCCCCAACCCTGGGCGCGGGGCAGCTCCTCTCAGCCACGATTCTACACGTGGTCGGTTGCGCCGGGAGCCGGGCGTCTCTCCCGTCTGCGCCGCCGGGAGCCGGGCGTCTCTCCCGTCTGCGCCGCCGGGAGCCGGGCGTCTCTCCCGTCTGCGCCGCCGGGGAGCCGGGCGTCTCTCGCGTCTGCGCCGCCGGGAGCCGGGCGTCTCTCGCGTCTGCGCCGCCGGGAGCCGGGCGTCTCTCGCGTCTGCGCCGCCGGGAGCCGGGCGTCTCTCGCGTCTGCGCCGCCGGGAGCCGGGCGTCTCTCGCGTCTGCGCCGCCGGGAGCCGGGCGTCTCTCGCGTCTGCGCCGCCGGGAGCCAAAATATTATTTCTTAATAAAGAAAACACTCCCCTGACTTTTACACTGCAGTCTTGATCTGTAAAGGGTGGCAGTTCAGTTCCCAATTGCCTCCAGCAAACCAGATTGATCACAAAAACCTTAATGCAATGTTCTGACCTATTTGGGTGTTGCCTGAAGACTGGTGTCTGTTTTTCATAAACCTAATTTTAAACTAAAGAGCAGCTGGAATGCCTGAGCTTCTATCTTCTAATTCTGTTACTGAGTGTTGAAATCTCCAGCTATAATTTTGGATTTGTTTCTCTCTTTTTTTTCCCTGTTTATTTATTTTTTAATTGATTTATTTTAATTGGAGGCTAATTACTTTACAATATTGTATTGGTTTTGCCATACATTGACATGAATCCGCCCCGGGTGTACATGTGTTCCCCATCTTGAACCCCCCACCCACCTCCCTCCCCATATCATCCCTCAGTTCTGACAGGTTTGGGCTTGTGTATTTTGAAACTCTAGTGTTAGGTGCATATACCTTTAGATTGTATGTCTTCTTGGTGAATTGACCCTTCTTCAATATGTAAGGTCTCTCTTTATCCCTGGTAATTTTATTGGTTCCAAAGTCTACATTGTCAGTTTCTTTTGGTTCATATTTGCATGGTATATCTTTTTCCAAACTTTTACTTTTCAAGTACCTATATCATATTTTAAATGAGTTTCTTCTAGATAGCATATAATTGAGTATTTTAAAAAATGAAGAATAATTGATTTACAATATTGCATTAGTTTTAGATGTAATTTGAGTCATTTTTTAAAAACCTTCTAATAATCTCATATTTTAATTGATGTGTTTAAACTATTTACACTTGATATAGTTTCTGATATCTTTGACTTTAGTCTCTCATTTTATTATGTGCTTTCTCTCTCTCTTTTTTTTCCTGTTTAACGTTCCTCTGTTTGCTCCTCCCTGCTTTCTTTTGGGTTATTTGAACTTATTCTTGTGTCTATCATGACTTTGACTATATCTATTTATGTTACTTTTATGACTACTTTGGGGATTATAAAATACATAGTTAATTCTTCATAGTCTATTTAGAATCAATGTTTTGTCACTTTAATTGGAGTGTATAAACTTTACCACCATAGACGTCCCTTTACCCTTCTTCTTTCATGTTATAAGTGTATTGTATACTATATCTGTATACATACTATATCTACATACCATATTTATATCATCAGTGTTAAATTATTTGCTTTCAACTATCAAGCATATTCTATTCTTTTTTTTTTTTTTTGGCCATGCCGTGTGGCTTGTGAAATCACAGTTCCCCAATCAAGAGCTGAACTTAGGCCACGGTGGTGAAAGCCCAGAATACTAACCACTGGGCTACCAGGGAACTCTCAAGCATGTTTGAAAGACCTCAAGAGAAGAATGCTATATTTACCAAGATACTTATCATTTTTGTTGTTCTTCATTTCTGATATTCCAAGTTTCCTTCCTATATTATTTTTATTGTCTGAAGAACTTTAGCAGTTCTTTTAGAGTGGATATGGTGGCTATGAATTCTCTTAATTTTTCTTTGTAGGAGAATGTCTTTATTTCACCCTCACTCCTGAAGGCTATTTGCACTGGATGTGGACTTCATGGTTGATAGTTCTTTTCTTTCAGCCTTCTAGCAGTTTTAAAATGTGCCATCTCCTTCTGGTTTTCATGGTGTCTGATGAGAAATCTTCAGGTGTTGAAATCATTGTTCCACTACAGGCAAAGAGTCATTTTTCTCTCACTGATTTCAAGATTATTCAATCTGCCTTTAGTTTTGAGCAATTTGATTATAATGTGTCTGAAGATGAATTCTTTGGGTTGATCTTGTTTAAGGTTTGCTCAGCATATTAAATCTATAGGTTTATGTCTTTTACCTAACTTGAGAAATTTGGGGGATCCATTGTTTCTTAAAATATTTTTTTCTGCCTCATATTCCTCTTTCTGGGATTTCAATTACCTGAATATTAGACTTTGTTGTTTTACCACAAGTTCCCAAAGTTCAGTTAATTCTTTTCAATATTTCTTCTCTCTTGTTCAGGTTGGATAATTTTTACTGATACAACTTCAAATTCACCGGCTTTATTTTTCTCTGTTATCTGTATTCTGCTGTTGAGTCCATCCAGTGATTTTTTTTTGTTCTTGCTGTTGTTTTATTTTTTCTGTTCTAAAATATCCATTTGGTTAATTTTTAAAATTAACTTATTTATTTTAATTGGAGGCTAATAACTTTACACTATTGTGGTGGTTTTTTGCCATACATTGACATGAATCAGCCATGGGTGTACATATGTCCCCCATCCTGAACCCCACTCCCACCTCCCGCCCCATCCCATCCCTCAGGGTTGTCCCACTTTTAGTGCCCTGTTTCATGCATCGAACTTGGACTGGTGATCTATTTCACATATGGTAATATGCATGTTTCAATGCTATTCTCTCAAATCATCCCACCCTCACCTTCTCCCAGAGTTCAAAAGTCTCTTCTTGACATCTGTGTCTCTTTTGCTATCTCACATATACGGCCATCGTTACCATCTTTCTAAATTCCATATATATGCATTAATATACTGTATTGGTGTTTTTCTTTCTGACTTACTTCACTCTGTATAATAGGCTCCAGTTTCATCCACCTCATTAGAGCTGATTCAAAATGTGTTCTTTCTAATAGTTGAGTAATATTCCATTGGGTATATGTACCACAGCTTTCTTATCCATTCATCTGCTGAAGGACATCTAGATGGCTTCCATGTCCTAGCTACTGTAAACAGTGCTGCAATGAACATTGGGGTACACGTCTCTCTTTCAATTCTGGTTTCCTCATTGTACATGCCAAGCAGTGGGATTGCTGGGTCGTATGGCAGTTCTATTTCCAGTTTTTAAAATAATCTCCACACTGTTCCCCATAGTGACTGTACTAGTTTGCATTCCCACCAACAGTGTAAGAGGGTTCCTTTTTCTCCACACCCTCTCCAGCATTTATTGTTTGTCAACTTTTTGATAGCTATTCTGACAGGCATGAGATGGTACCTCGTTGTGATTTTGATTTGCATTTCTCTGATAATGAGTGATGTTGAGCATCTTTTCATGTGTTTGTTAGCCATCTGTATGTCTTCTTTGGAGAAATGTCCATTTAGTTCTTTGGCCCATCTTTTGATTGGGTCATTTATTTTTCTGGAATTGAGCTGCAGGAGCTGCTTGTATATTTTTAAGATTCATTCTTTGTCAGTTGATTTGTTTGCTATTATTTTCTCCCATTCCGAAGGCTGTCTTTTCACCTTGCTTATAGTTTCTTTCGTTGTGCAAAAGCTTTTAAGTTTAATTAGGTCCCATTTGTTTACTTTTGCTTTTATTTCCATTACTCTGGGAGGTGGGTCATAGAGCATCCTGCTGTGATTTATCTCAAAGTGTTTTGCTTATGTTCTCCTCTAGGAGTTTTTATAGGTCTTACATTTAGATCTTTAATCTATTTTGAGTTTATTTTTGTGTATGGTGTTAGAAAGGGTTCTAGTTTCATTCTTTTACACGTGCTTGACCAGTATTGCCAGCACCACTTGTTAAAGAGATTGTCTTTTCTCCATTGTATATTCTTGCCTCCTCTGTCAAAGTTAAGGTGTCCACAGATGCGTGGATTTATCTCTGGGCTTTCTATCTTGTTCCAGTGGTGTATGTCTGTTTTTGTGCCCGTATCATACTGTCTTGATGAATGTAGCTTTGTAGTATAGTCTGAAGTCAGGCAGATTGATTCCTCCAGTTCCATTCTTCTTTCTCAAGATTGCTTTGGCTATTTGAGGTTTTTTGTATTTCCATATAAATTGTGAAATTATTTGTTCTAGTTCTCTGAAAAATACCATTGGTAGCTTGATAGGGATTGCATTGAATCTATAGATTGCTTTGGGTATTATACTCATTTTCACTATATTGATTCTTCTGAACCATGAATATAGTATGTTTCTCCATCTATTTGTGTCATCTTTGATTTCTCTCATCAGTGTTTTATAGTTTTCTATATATAGTTTTTCTGTTTCTTTAGGTAGATTTATTCTTAAGTATTTTATTCTTTTCATCACAATGGAGAAAGGACTTGTTTCCTTGATTTCTCATTCTGTTTTCTCATTGTTAGTGTATAAGAATGCAAGGGATTTCTGTGTGTTGATTTTATATCCTGCAACTTTACTATATTCATTGATTAGCCGTAGCAATTTTCTGGTGGTGTCTTTAGGGTTTTCTATGTAGAGGATCATGTTATCAGCAAACAGTAAGAGTTTTTCTTCTTTTCCAATGTGGATTCCTTTTATTTCTTTTTCTTCTGATTGCTGTGGCTAAAACTTCCAAAACTATGTTGAATAGTAGTGGTGAGAGTGGGCACCCTTGTCTTGTTCCTGACTTTAGGGGAAATGCTTTCAATTTTTCACCATTGAGGATAATGTTTATTGTGTGTTTATCATATACGGCTTTTATTATATCGAGGGTTCTTTCTATGCCTGCTTTCTGGAGGGTTTTTTTTTTAAATCATAAATGGATGTTGAATTTTGTCAAAGGCTTTCTCTGCATCTATTGAGATAAACATATGGTTTTTATCTTTCAATTTGTTAATGTGGTGTATCACATTGATTGATTTGCACATATTGAAGAATCTTTGCATCCCTGGGATAAAGCCCACTTTGTCATGATGTATGATCTTTTAAATATGTTGTTGGATTCTGTTTGCTAGAGTTTTGTTGAAGATTTTTGCATCTATGTTCATCAGTGATATTGGCCTGTAGTTTTCTTTTTTTATGGCATCTTTGTCTGGTTTTGGTATTAGGGTGATGGTGGCCTCATAGAATGAGTTTGGAAGTTTACCTTCCTCTGCAATTTTCTGGAAGAATTTGAGTAGGATAGGTGTTAGCTCTTCTCTAAATTATTGGTAGAATTCAGCTGTGAAATCGTCTGGGTCCTGGGCTTTTGTTTGTTGGAAGATTTCTGATTACAGTTTCGATTTCCGTGCTTGTGATGGGTCTGTAAGATTTTCTACTTCTTCCTGGTTCAGTTTTGGAAAGTTATACTTTTCTAAGAATTTGTCCATTTCTTCCAAGTTGTCCATTTTATTGGCATATAGTTGCTGATAGTAGTCTCTTATGATCCTTTGTATTTCTGTGTTGTCTCTTGTGATTTCTCCATTTTCATTTCTAATTTTGTTGATTTGATTCTTCTCCCTTTTTTTCTTGATGAGTCTGGCTAATTGTTTGTCTATTTTTTTTATCGTCTCAGAGAACCAGATTTTAGTTTTGTTGATTTTTGCTATAGTTTCCTTTGTTTCTTTTTCATTTATTTCTGCCCTAATTTTTGTGATTTCTTTCCTTCTACTAATCCTGGGGTTCTTCATCTCTTCTTTTTCTAGTTGCTTTAGGTATAAAGTTAGGTTATTTATATGATTTTTCTCTTGTTTCTTGAGATAAGCTTGTATTGCTATGAACCTTCCCCTTAGCACTGCTTTTACTGAATCCCTTAGGTACAAACATATGGAGGCTAAACAACGTGCTTCTGAATAAGCAATAAATAACAGAAGAAATAAAAAATGCATAGAAACAAATGAAAATGGTTAATTTTTATGTCTTTTTTTATATTCTACTGCTTTTCATTTTCATATTTGTTTTGAGAATTTTCATGATTGCTCATTCAATCATTTTTATAAAGTGCTTAACAGATAATTCCAACATCTGCATTATCTCATTCTTGGCACCTGTTGATTGTCATTCCCTACTTGAATCAAACATTTCGTTGTTCTTTATATGCTGAGTAATTTTGGATTGTATCCTGGACATTTTAACATTACATTATGAGACTCTGCTGCTGCTGCGTCACTTCAGTCGTGTCCAACTCTGTATGACCCCATAGACGGAAGCCCACCAGGCTCCCCCGTCCCTGGGATTCTCCAGGCAAGAACACTGGAGTGGGTTGCCATTTCCTTCCCCAATGTGTGAAAATGAAAAGTGAAAGTGAAGTCGCTCAGTCATGTCCGACCCTTAGCGACCCCACGGACTGCAGCCTACCAGGCTCCTCCATCCATGGGATTTTCTAGGCAAGAGTACTGGAGTGGCTTGCCATTGCCTTCTCTGTTATGAGACTCTAGGTCCTGTTTAAATCCTATAAAGACTGTTGATTGCTGTTGTTGTTTTAGTCACTAAGTTGTGTCCAAAGCTTTGTGACACCATGGACTGTAACCCACTAGGCTCCTCTGTCATGGGATTTCCCAGGCAAGAAGACTGGAGTGGGTTGCCATTTCCTTCTCCAGAATATCTTCCCAACCTAAGAATCAAACCAGCATCTCTCCTGCATGGGCAGGCAGATTTTTAACCATTGAGCCACCAGGGAAGCCAGAAGAATGTTGATATATTTGTTTTAACAGACAATCTGCATGTTTAAGCTCAGCCCACAGGTTCCATCCTATCTTCTGCTAGTGTGGTTCCAGTGTCAGTTCAGTTTTCACAAAGTTTTTAGTTTTATTCAGGTCTGCCTCATATGTGTACTCCCCAGTGGTGAGTCTGGGACCAGGAAAGAGGTACAGCATTAGCTCAGTTCTTGAAGTCTTTGGATCTTTAATCAAGATCCAACCCATTCACTTCCAAATAGTGACAGCGGTGGAATGGCTGAGGAGGCACATTATTCAAGGTAGATCAGAGAGTAGTGAAATATTGGAGGAGCTCCAGGGACCAAGGTGGCTTGTCTAAGGACTTTGAGGAGCAAATCTAGAATTTCAGGTGATCCCAAGCTTCCAGAGTGAATTCCTCTCTCCAAGACCTCTAGACCCAGAAACTCAACCTAGTTGGACCCAGGCTCTAGCCCCCTCCCCTGGCAGTGGAAGTCTTTCCCATGACAAACAACCCCCTTGCACTATCTGAGTCTTTTCTGGCTAGCTGCCCAGATGGCCATCTAGTCAACCAAACTTCTAAAATAACATCTACTTGGCAGTGAATCAAGACATCTGTTTAACCCACAAATGCACAGTTCAGATCAACCCCTGAATCAAAACATCTTGTCAAACTCCAAAACAGATCATCTGGTCACCTTGACTTATCAAAGGGAAATCTTTTACTATCCCTCAGGATACCGGCACATTTCTTGCTGGGCATGCCAAGAATGCAAGGCCCTAGTCACTCTTTACTCAGTTTATTTTTCAGAGTTGTGCTTGCAGCCAGCTCCCTTGAGAAATAGGGTAATATTTCCTTCCAGACGAAAAGCAGGCTTGTTGCTGCTTTTTGGAGCAATTAATACCCCACATTCAGTGTTCCTTTCCACTATGTGCACAGGCATGTATCTAGGCTCACCTGTATTACCCACTTGGAGAACCAGTTCAAGCACTATGCTAGCTCTTTGGCTACTGCTTTTGCTGTGAATAGTAAAGTCCTTTACCTCTGATGCAGGAGTCTCATGTCTTCTGTTTGAAATGGGATAGCATGTTAGCTTGCAAGTAGGGTAAAATCTCAGTGTGAAAGTGTTGGTCGTTCTAAGACATGTTCAACTCTTTTGTGACCCCATGGACTGTAGCCCGCCATGCTCCTCCGTCCATGGAATTCTCCAGGTAAGAATACTGGAGTGGGTTGCCAGTCCCTTCTCCAGGGGATCTTCCTGACCAAGGGATAGAACCCGGATTTCCCATATCAGAGGCAGACTTTTTACCATCTGAGCCACCTTTACAGTTATGGACATTGACCTGCATCCATTAGACACTGAGTCCAGGGTCCTCAGGCCAGGCAGTAACACCAGCTCCTCATACCAGGCACTAGATCCTGTCTCCCCCCTGCCAGATACCAACTCCCAACCTCTGCTGCCAACTACTACTGCCCCAATTCCCCCTCAAGAAGCTAATTCCACACAAACAGTTCCAGAATCTACCTCCTACTTTATGCTTCAGAGACTAGACTCCAGTCTCTCCCTACAGAGACCAAATTCTGACCTTTCCTGCCAGAAATCAAGTCAGGCTCTCTGCCTCCCATCCTGTGCCACGATCAATAAGTTCCCCAATTTCTCTGCCAGAGGCCAAATCTCCACTCCCCATCCAAATGCTAAGTCCCAATTTCAGCTCCAGGATCTAAGTCCTTGTTCTTAGTCATGAGATGAAGGCTCCAATTTTCAGTAAAGAGGCTAAGTCCCAACTTTCACAAGTGATCACCAAAGCTGTCTAACCACCTGATCTTAACCAAACATTTCATGGTACCATTTCTCAGGCAGAGGAGAAAGGAACGGGGAGAGACTAGCAAAGGTAGACCCTGGAGTCTTCCAGAGAAGGTACAGAGTCCCTTCAGGACAGATCCTAGGAAAACCAGGAACAATAAGAGACTCTGAGCAGGCCCTTCCTACCTTCTGTGGCTGGTTGTTCTGTTGATAATGACCCAGGCACTTAGAAGCCCCCTTTCTTGGGTAGAGGAAGTTGGAGAGCAGTGAACAATATCAGGGGCCAACATCAAAGGTACAGAGGACTTTTAGGATGGACCAACTGGGAAAAAGGGGTAAACCCAAATATAAGCACATGTTCTCCCAACAGAGTTGGCTAGACACACAACCTGCACCTGGACACTTAGTGGCCTCATTTGTTATGTAGGGGAGAAAATAATTCATGAAAATAACACAAGTCAACTCAGGTTCTCCCTGGTGGGTGCAGTGAATGGCCTTTCAGGAGGGGCAAAGTAGGAACTGGATGGATCTGAGGCCCCAAGAAGCCCCCCTCTCTGCATCCAGCTAGTCTTCCAATAACTACCAGTGATCTATGCCCCAGTTTATCATGTGAAGGAGCAAAGGAATCCCATGCAATGACCCCATGACTCAACGTGAAGTATAAAGAAATCTTTCAGGGGAACCTCCTATGGAACAGGGACCATTTGAAACCTCATCTAAGCTCCACCCTCTCCAGCCTAACACTGTCACTCTCTCATGCTGTAGTCTGGAAAGTTGACTGACTTGCTCAATTCCCCTGGACCTCTACACAGGGTGCAGAGGCCTTTTAGGAGGTCCCCTCCAGACATCTAGCTCTAGGAAAAGCCTCAGATCAAGCTCCTAACACTTCAGGAGGCTCTCTTTCACATCAACCCTGTTGCTTCCCAGCCCCAGTTCTCAGAGGTGAGGTCAAAGAGTAGTAGGACAGGCTTCCTGTTCCTTTGATGGCTTCCACACAGAATAAGCTTGTGGGGCCATGGGTTCCTACCTTTTCAATCAGTAGGACCAGTGCCAGGAGCCCTGGGAGCCTCTTCAGGAGAAGAAGAGGCCTTTCTGAAGAGAGCTCTGACATTCAGGGCTGATCCCTACCTCCAGACCCAACTCCTCCTCAAACTGCAGCAAGTTAACCAGGTTACTGCAACCCAGTGACATCTTGGTTTTGGTTATCAGCTAGGAGAAGTCATTTGCATTTGAAAAGACTTGAGCCCTTGAGAGTCCCTGCAGTGAAGGAAGAAGCATGCTGTTACTACTGCTGCTAAGTCACGTCAGTCGTGTCCAACTCTGTGCGACCCCATAGATGGCAGCCCACCAGGCTCCCCTGTCCCTGGGATTCTCCAGGCAAGAACACTGGAGTGGGTTGCCATTTCCTTTTCCAGTGAATGAAAGTGAAAAGTGAAAGAAGTCGCTCAGTCGTGTCTGACTCTTTGTGACCCAGTGGACTGTAGCCTACCAGGCTCCTCCATCCATGGGATTTTCCAGGCAAGAGTACTGGAGTGGGTTGCCACCTCAGGGCCATCTGAAACCCAACACTATGCTCCCTGACCTGTAAATAGCTAGCTGCCTAGCATAGCTCTGATTGTCCTCTGACCTCCAATCTTAACCTAAGGAGGTCTAAGAGGAGCAGGTCTAGTACCAGGAGGTCTCAAGAGCCCGTGCAAGGGGTGCAGAGACTGTGGGGGATGTCTGTGGGAAGTCCATGGAATTCAACACAGAGGATTCAGAGACCTTTTAGAAAAGGCCTACTGTGGAACCGGGGTGATCCCAATCCCCAAGAAGTGCTCCCCCAATCCCAGTTGTAGCCAGCTATCTAACCAACCTCAAGTAAGGAGCTTCTTGGCCCTCTTTGTCAGCCATACCTAACCCTGACCCCGAAATCGAACAATTAAATATTGACCTCAACCTAAACTTAATCCCAAACACTGATTCAGACCATGAACTCAACCTTCACATTAATCATAACCTTAAACTCAAAGCTATGGTTTTTCCAGTAGTCATGTATGGATGTGAGATTTGGACCATAAAGAAGGTTAAGTGCCAAAGAATTGATGCTTTTGAACTGTGGTGTTGGAGAAGACTCTTGAGCATCCCTTGGACTGCAAGGAGATCAAACCAGTCAATCCTAAAGAAATCAATCCTGACTAGTCATTGGAAGGACTGATGCCAAAGCTGAAGCTCCAATGCTTTGGTTACCTGATGCAAAGAGCTGACTCATTAGAAAAGGTCCTGATGCTGGGAAAGATTGAGGGCAGGAGGAGAAGACAACAGAGGGCAAGATGGTTGGATGGCATCACTGTCTCAATGGACATGAGTTTGAGCAAGCTTCAGGAGATGGTGAAGGACAGGGAAGCCTGGTGGACTACAGTCCATGGGATCTCAAAGAGTAGGACACAACTGAGCAACTGAACAACAACAAAACCTAGTTTTAGACTTGACTATAAACCCTAACCCTAAAACTAACCATAAACTAGATCCTAAACATTACCTGACCATGACCCTGACTCTAAGTAACCCTTAACCTAATCCTAAACTTGATTTTTACCCTAACCCTATCCCTAATCATGAACCTGACCCTGACTGAAACCTAACCAGAACACTAACCCTTACTGAGAACCTGACATAGCTATACATCAAACTCTAATCTTGACCCTAAACCCTAATTCGGACCCTGACAATGAGCTTGATTCATTCTGGTAGTGATTCTGAAACTGACACTCTAACTCTGACCATGAACCTGACACTAATCATGAAATTAACTGTTTCCCTGATCCTGTACCTTACCCTGATCCTAAACCTAGCCATAACATGGATACTAACATTATCTCTAAACCTGATCCTATGCTTATTTTGTAAGAAAATGTGTTATTCTGATCTTTTTTTTACATATACTGTTAATAATAAAAAGATTTTCTCTAATTAGTCATAAGAAGTTACTTTTAAGAAAAATGTGTTCTTTTAATGTTGTTTTCACTGACCTTGTCCTCACAAAAACTGCTAAGTTTCATCGAAGTTTACTCTAAATCACAGTAAGTAGCTACTTTGGAGAAGAATGTGTGATTCTAGGCACATTTTTACTTATACTACTTAGATTAATCTAAATTTGCTCTAACTTTTAAGAATTTGTTTCCTTGGCAAAGAAAGTGAGATTCTGAGCTTATTTTAAAACATACTGCTGCTTCTTGTCTAAGTTTGCCCTAATTTGCACTGGGGTCTTCTAAGAAGAATGTGTGATTCTAAGCTTGTTTTCATTTATATTGCTTAATTCCATTTCAGTTCAGTTCAGTTCAGTCGCTCATTCGTGTCCGACTGTTTGTGACCCCATGAATCACAGAACGCCAAGCATCCCTGTCCATCACCAACTCCCGGAGTTCACTCAAACTCACCTCCATCGAGTTGGTGATGCCATCCAGCCATCTCATTCTCTGTTGTCCCCGTCTCCTCCCACCCCCAATCTCTCCCAGCATCAGAGTCTTTTCCACTGAGTCAACTCTTCGCATGAGGTGGCCAAAGTATTGGAATTTCAGCTTTAGCATCAGTCCTTCCAATGAACACCCAGGACTGATCTCCTTTAGAATGGACTGGTTGGATCTCCTTGCAGTCCAACGGACTCTCAAGAGTCTTCTCCAGCACCACAGTTCAAAAGCATCAATTCTTTGGCGATCAGCCTTCTTCACAGTCCAACTCTCACATCCATACAAGACTCCTGGAAAAACCATAGCCTTGACTAGATGGACCTTGGTTAGCAAAGTAATGTCTCTGCTTTTTAATATACTATCTAGGTTGGTCATAACTTTCCTTCCAAGGAATAAGCGTCTTTTAATTTCATGGCTGCAATCAGCATCCGCAGTGATTTTGGAGCCCCCACAAATAAACTCTGACACTGCTTCCACTGTTTCCCCATCTATTTCCCATGAAGTGATGGGACCAGATGCCATGATCTTAGTTTTCTGAATGTTGAGCCTCAGTTAAGTTGCACTAAATCACTATATGCATAATTTTTTAGAATTATGTGTGATTCTGTGCTTATTGAAACATATACAGCTTAGTTTCATCTTCATTTACTCTATCCATAAAAGTAGTACTTTTAAGAAAAATTTATGATTCTGAATATGTTTTAAAATAAAGCTCTTGGGAGTTCCCTGGAGGTCCAGTGGTTAGGACTCTGCGCTTTCACTGCTGAGAGCCCAGGTTTAATCCCTGGTTGGGGAACGAGATATGACAAGCCAGGTGGCATGGCCATAAGTTAATAAAATAAAATAAAGCTCTTAGTTTCACTTAGATTTATTTTAGCTCACTGTAAAGAGTTTATTTACAGGAAATACGTGATTCTAAACTATTTACATATCAACTGCTAGTTTCATTAGATTTCATTCTAACTGGTATTGAGAAGTTACTTTGAAGAAAAATGCAGATTCTGAGCTTCCTTTCTTTCTTTTCTTTTTCTTTCAGGGGCTGATCTTCTTTAAAAATATTTATTTATTTATTAGTTTGGCTGTGTCGGGTCTTGGTCGGGGCACGTAGGGTCTTTGCTGGGGGCTCTTGGTTACGTCTCCCAGGCTTCTCTCTAGTTGTGACAAGTAGGCTCTGGAGTGCAGCCTCAGTGGCTGTGGCACAAGGGCTTAGTTGCCCCACAGCATGTGGGATCTTAGTTTTCTAACCAGGGACTGAACTCGAGTCTGCTGCATTGGAGAGCGGATTCTTAACCACTGGACCACCAGGGGAGTCCCTGAGCTTGTTTTCATGTAAGTACTTACTTTCATTTAGATTTATTGAAACCAATTAAGACTTTTGTGAAGGGACCAAGTTATTTGAAAGTAAATTACTTGGTTTTGTCTAGATTTCTTTTAAGTCATATTGAGTGGTTATATTGGAGAAGAATGTATGATTCTGGTTCTGCTTCCATCAAATATAGACAGGGACCAGATTTGTACTCCCACGTGAAACAATCAAAGGAACCTGACAGAATGAATGAAACATTAGGAGGCTTCTTTGACATGTACACACTGCTATATCCATTGCTTATTTATTTATTTATTTTTGGCTCTACTGGGCCACAGGACTGGAAAAGGTCAGTTTTCATTCCAATCCCAAAAAAGGGCAATGCCAAAGAATGTTCAAACTATCACACAATTTCACTCATCTCACACACTAGCCAAGTAATGCTCAAAATTCTCCAGGCCAGGCTTCAAAAGTACGTGAACTGTGAATTTCCAGATGTTCAAGCTGGATTTAGAAAAGGCAGAGGAACCAGAGATCAAATTGCCAACATCTGATGGCTCATAGAAAAAGCAAGAGAATGCTAGAAAAACATCTACTTCTGTTTTATTGATTACATCAAAGCCTTTGACTGTGTGGATCACAACAAACTGTGGAAAATTCTTCAAGACATGAGAATACCAGAGCACCTTACCTGCCTCCTGAGAAATCTGTATGCAGGTCAAAAAGCAACAGTTAGAAAAAGACTGGGGAAAATGGACTGGTTCCAAATTGGGAAAGAAGTACGTCACCCGGCTTATTTAACTTATATGCAGGGTACATCATGCAAAATGCCAGGCTGGATGAAGCACAAGCTAGAATCAAGATTGTCAGGAGAAATATCAATAACCTCAGATATGCAGATGACACCACCCTTATGACAGAAAGCGAGAAAGAACTAAAGAGACTCTTGATGAAAGTGAGAGAAGAGAGTGAAAAAGTTGGCTTAAAATTCAACAGTCAAAAATCTAAGATCCTGGCATCCTGTCCCATTACTTCATGGCAAATAAATGGGGAAACAATGGAAATATAGACTTTATTTTGGGGGGCTCCAAAATCACAGCAGATGGTGACTGTAGTCATGAAATTAAAAGACACTTGCACCTTGGAAGAAAAGCTATGACTAACCTAGACAGCATGTTAAAAAGCAGAGATATTGCCAACAAAAGTCCATCTAGTCAAAGATATTGTCTTTCCAGTAGTCATGTATGGATGTGAGAGCTGGACTATAAAGAAAACTGAGGACCTAAGAATTGATGCTTTTGAACTATGGTGTTGGAGAAGACTCTTGAGAGTCCCGTTGACTGCAAGTAGATCCAACCAGTCCATCCTAAAGGAAATCAGTCCTGAATATTCATTGGAAGGACTGATGCTGAAGCTGAAACTCCAATATTTTGGCCACCTGATGCCAAGGACTGACTCATTGGAAAAGACCCTGATTCTGAGAAAGACTGAAGGCAGGAGGAGAAGGGGATGACAGAGGATGAGATGGTTGGATGGCATCACCAACTCGATGGGCGTGAGTTTGAGCAAACTCTGGGAGTTGGTGATGGAGAGGGAAGCCTGGCATGCTGCAGTCCATGGGGTCACAAAGAGTCAGACATGACTGAGCAACTGAACTTAACTGAACTGGGTCTTCATTGCTGCATGCAGGTTTTCTCTAGTTGCAGAGAGAGGGGTATATGCTGTAGTTGTGGTGCATGGGCTTCTCCACTGTGGTGGCTTCTTTCATTGCTGAGCACAGGCTCTAGGCACACAGGCTTCAGGAGCTGCACACAGCGTCAACAGTTGTGACCAGTTGGCTCTAGAGTGTGTGGACTTCAGTAATTGTGGCACAGAGGCTCATAAGTTGTGACTCTCGGGTCCGAGAGCACAGGTTCAACAGTTGTGGTGCACGGGCTTAGTTGCGCCAGAGCATGTGGAATCTTCCCGGACTAGGGATCGAATCCATGTCCCCTGAACTGGCAGGTGGATTCTTATCCACTGTGCCCCCAGGGAATTCCTGAAGCAGCAGGTTTTAACACTGAACAGCAGGCAACCAAGGACTGAGAGGAGGGAAACAAATGAGGTGAGTACTTAGGATTCCCCCAGACTGCTTTGAAAAAGTGTTCAGGCATGGCACAGGGTGGAGGAAGTGAGGCAGAGCCCAACTGACTCCCCGAGTTGAGGATTTGGAGCTGAGTCTCCTGGAAGATTGAATCAACTAGAGATGATAGAACAAAGAACAAAAGAGTGAAAAAAAATATGCAGAGAATGTGACAGTTAATTTTTTATGTGTCCACTTGAGTAGGTCACAGTATCCAGAGGTGTGGTCAAACATTATTCTAGATTGTTTCCTATTGTTTTAGACTATTCCTGCTGGTTCTGTTTCTCTGGGTGAACGCTGACTAATACAGAGAACCCTAGAGAACTGAAGAAAGTACCCCTGAGTATTCAGAAGAGCTCTAATCAGTGCATGCATGTGAAAAGAACACCTGAGGCCACAGAAAGAACCATCTGAAATGATTAGAGAGAGGGAACAGTGCCTGGGACTCACACAGGAACAAGAATAGGTCCTGCTCCCACCAGTCAGACTGGGAAAAACACCTAATTCATCAAACATTGGGTAAAGTCCTCAGGAAGGTCTTGCCTCAAAATAACTGTCTCAGGAGAATAATCAGTCCTAGACTGAGCATTGGTCAGGACCCCATCTAACAAATCCTAAGGGCAAGACTTGAAAGGATAGAACTATTTCTAAGAAACTTAACTACATTCCAAAACAAAGTTCAAGAACATTTACAGTAATACAAAAGTATCCAGCACCCAACAAGATGAAACTCACAATATATGACATCCAATCAAAGCTTACCAGAAAAGGCAGGAAAATATAAAAATAATAATCAAAACCAACCAAGATTAGACACAGATATTAAAATTAGCAGAGAAAGACATTAAAAGTTACTATAATGGTATTCTACAAGTTCAAAACCTCAATGAGAGACATGGAAAATAAAAAAATGACCCATTGGAGCTATATCTTTAAAGTAATGAATTGAAAAAAAAGATAGTCTAGAATTCTATACCTGGCAAAAAAAAAAATAGCTTCAAAATTGAGGGTTAAATCATCTAGTTTTGAGAGCAAACAGGGCTCAGTATTTGTAAGTCTCCCATGACCACAGAGGACAAAGAATTCTTTTTAAATGGGTGCACAAATACTACTGATCACTACTCCCCCTGGTTCAGCACAGAACAAGAGGCAAAAGCATCCAGATTGTAGTTCCTCCCTGAAAAGGGATAGACTGCAAATCTAATGACCTGACTTTCCCACCTGCTGCCCAAAGATCAGTTCAGTTCAGTTCAGTCGCTCAGTCATGTCCAACTCTGCGACTTCATGGACTGCAGCACACTAGGCTTCCCTGTCCATCACTAACTCCTGGAGTTTGCTGATGGTGATGCCATCATGTCCATGGAGTTGGTGATGCCATCCAACCATCTCATCTTCTGTCGTTCCCTTCTCCTCCTGCCCTCAATCTTTCCCAGCATCAGGGTCTTTTCCAATGAGTCAGTCCTTGGCATCAGGTGGCCAAAATATTGGAGTTTCAGATTCAGCATCAGTCCTTCCAATGAATATTCAGGACTGATTTCCTTTAGGATGGACTGGTTGGATCTACTTGCAGTCAACGGGACTCTCAAGAGTCTTCTCCAACACCACAGTTCAAAAGCATCAACCCTTTGGTGCTCAGCATTCTTTATAGTTCAACTCTCACATCCATACATGACGACTGGAAAAACCATAACTTTCACTAGATGGACCTTTGTTGGCAAAGTAATGTCTCTAATATGCTGTCTAGGTTGGTCATAGCTTTACTTCCAAGGTGCAAGTGTCTTTTAGTCTCATGGCTGCAGTCACCATCTGCGCTGATTTTGCAGCGCCCCCAAAATAAAGTCTCTCACTGTTTCCATTGTTTCCCCATCTATTTGCCATGAAGTGATGGAACCAGATGCCATGCTCTTAGTTTTCTGAATGTTGAGCTTTAAGCCAACTTTTTCACTCTCCTCTTTCACTTTCATCAAGAGGCTCTTTGGTTCTTTCTTGCTTTCTGTCATAAGGGTGGTGTCATCTGCATATCTGAGGTTATTGATATTTCTCCTGGCAATCTTGATTTCAGCTTGTGCTTCATCCAGCCTGGCATTTTACATGATGAACTCGGCATATATGTTAAATAAGCAGAGTGACAATATACAGCCTTGACGTATTCCTTTCCCAACTTGGAACCAGTCCATTGTTCCATGTCCAATTCTAACTGTTGCTTTTTGATCTGCATACAGGTTTCTCAGGAGGCAGGTAAGGTGCTCTGGTATTCCCACCTCTTGAAGAATTTTCCAGTTTGTTGTGATGTGCACAGTCAAAGGCTTTGGCATAGTCAATAAAACAGAAGTAAATGTTTTTTCAGGAACTCTCTTGCTTTTTCTATGAGTCAACGGATGTTGACAATTTGATCTCTGGTTCCTCTGCCTTTTCTAAATCCAGCTTGAACATCTGGAAGTCCAAGTTTCACATACTGTTGAATCCTGGCCTGGAGAATTTTGAGCATTACTTGGCTAGTGTGTGAGATGAGCACAATTGTGCGGTAGTTTGAACGTTCTTTGGCATTGCCCTTTTTTGGGATTGGAATGAAAACTGACCTTTTCCAGTCCCGTGGCCACTGCTGAGTTTTCCAAATTTGCTGTCAGACTGAGTGCAGCACTTTCACAGCATCATCCTTTAAGATTTGAAATAGCTCAACTGGAATTTCATCATCTCTACTAGCTTTGTTCATAGTGATACTTCCTAAGGACCACTTAACTTCGCATTCCAGGATGTCCGGCTCTAGGTGAGTGATCAAACCATCGTGGTTATCTGGGTCATTAAGATCTGCTTTGTATAGTTCTTCTGTGTATTCTTTCCACCTCTTCTTAATCTCTTCTGCTTCTGTTAGGTCCATACCACTTCTGTCCTTTATTGTACGCATCTTTGCATGAAATGCTCCCTTCAGTTCAGTTAAGTTCAGTTGCTCAGTCGTGTCTGACTCTTTGTGACCCCATGAATCACAGCACGCCAGGCCATGCGAAAGACTAGAGATTCCTTGAAGAGATCTCTAGTCTTTCCCATTCTACTGTTTTCCTCTATTTCTTTGCATTGATCACAGAGGAAGGCTTTCTTATCTCTCCATGCTATTCTTTGGAACTCTGCATTCAAATGGGTATATCTTTCCTTTTCTCCTTTGCCTTTCACTTCTCTTCTTTTCTCAGTTATTTGTAAGGCCTCCTCAGAAAACCATTTTGCCTTTCTTTTTCTTGGGGATGGTTTGATCACTGCCTCCTGTACAATGTCATGAACCTCCATCCATAGTTCTTCAGGCACTCTGTCTATCAGATCTAATGCCTTGAATCTATTTGTCACTTCCACTGTATAATCATAATGGATTTCATTTAGGTCAAAGCTGAATGGTCTAGCGGTTTTCCCTACTTTCTTCAATTTAAGTCTGAATTTGGCAATAAGGAGTTCATGATCTGAGCCACAGTCAGCTCCTGGTTTTGTTTTTGCTGACTGTATAGAGCTTCTCCACCTGTGGCTGCAAAGAATATAATCAATCTGATTTCAGTATTGACCATCTGTTGATGTCCATGTGTAGAGTCTTCTCTTGAGTTGTTGGAAGAGTGTGTTTGCTATGACCAGTACATTCTCTTGACAAAACTCTGTTAGCCTTTGCTTCATTCTGTACATCAAGGCAAAATTTGCCTGTTACTCCATGTATCTCTTGACTTCCTACTTTTGCATTACAGTCCCCTATAATGAAAAAGACATCTGTTTTGGGTGTTAGTTCTAGAAGGTCTTGTAGGTCTTCATAGAACCATTCAAATTCAGCTTCTTCAGCTTTACTGGTTGACTTATATTGAATGGTTTGCTTTGGAAACAAACAGAGATCATTCTGTCATTTTTGAGATTGCATCCAAGTACTGCATTTCAGAGTCTTTCGCTGACTATGAGACTTACTCCATTTCTTCTAAGGGATTCTTGCCCACAGTAGTAGATATAATGTCAAGCTTCAAATTAACCTGTTTGGACTTCCCTGGTAGTCCAGTGGTTAAGAATCCACCTGCGATTGCAGGGGACACAGGTTTGATTCCTGGTTGGGGAAGATTCCACATGCCATTGCAGAACTAAGCCCATGTGCCATAATTACTGAGCCTGCATGCTAGAGCCCACACTCAGCAAACAAGACTCAGTGCAGCAAACAGACAAGAAACAAAACAAACAAATTAACTTGCCACTGGGAGCTGAAAGGGCAGGCAAGTAGTAGTCTTTCGGGAGACTGAACAGGCATGTGAGGATCTGCCTTGCTTCTGCATCACTGAAAGGACTAGGTACACTCTAGTCTCCTGGGGCCCCACTAAGAACAAAGATGGTGGTCTGGACAAGCACAAAGGCTTGAGAGGCACTCCAAATCTTTGGCTGGGTAAGCTGGGTGAGGTTCATCTCTACACAAGTCAAGTCTGTTAAGACTGGGAGAAGCAGCTGCTTTATCTAATGCAAAGAAGCCAACAGAGGGAGTCAAGGAAAATGAAGAAACAGAGAGATGTTTTAGTTCCAAACAAAAAGAGGAAGATACATCTCCAGGAACTGCGTCCTAATGAAATGAAGATAAGTGACTCCCCTGGCAGGGAATTCAAAATAACAGTCATAAAGATTCTCACTGAGGTCAGGAAAGGAATGCATGAACAAAGTAGGAATTTCAATAAAGAGAAAATATTTTTTAAAATACCAGACAGAAGTCATAGGGCTGAAGAATACAATAACTGAATTGAAAAATTCAATAGAGGGACTCAACATCAGACTAAGAGGGACGTTTATGGTGTAAATGCCTACATTAAAAACAAGATCTCAACTAAATGACCTAACTTTATATCTCAAGAAACTAGGGGAAAAAAACTAAACTCAAAGTTAGCAGAAGGAAGACAATAATAAAGATCAGAGTAGAAATAAATCAAATAGAGAATAGAAACACAGTAGAAAAATAATAATAAAAAAAAAACTAGGTGCGTTTGTGGGGGTGGGATATCAACAAACCCTTAACTAGACTGACTAGGGAAAAGAGAAGACTCAAATAAAGTCAGAAATGAAAGAGGAAGACTTCCCTGGTGGTCCAGTGGCTAAGTCTCCGAGCTCCCAATGCAGAGGGCCTAGGTTCAATCCCTGGTCAGGGAACTAGGATCCCACATGCCTCTCGGCTTGGAAAAACAAACAAAAAACACCAGTAGTGTTTCTTGCCTAGAAAATCCCATGGATGGAGGAGCCTGGTGTGCTGCAGTCCGTGGGGTCGCTAAGGGTTGGACACGACTGAGCAACTTCACTTTCACTTTTCACTGTCACACATTGGGGAAGGAAATGGCAACCCACTCCAGTGTTCTTGCCTGGAGAATCCCAGGGAAGGGGGAGCCTGGTGGGCTTCTGTCTATGGGGTCGCACAGAGTCGGACATGACTGAAGTGACTTAGCAGCAGCAGCAGTGTTTCTTTACACCAACAATGATCTATTTGAAAAGGATATCAAGGAAACAATCTCATCTATAATAGCAACAAAAAGAATACTTAGAAATAAGTTTAACCAAGGAGGTAAAAGAGTTGTACACAGAAAAGTATAAAACATTGATGAAATAAACGAAAGAAGCCACAAATAAATGGAAAGCTATCCTGTGTTCATCGACTGGAAGAATCAATATTGTACTATACAGATTCAGATTCAATACAATCCCTATCAAAATTCCAATGACATTTTTCACAGAAATAGAAAAAACAATTCTAAAATTTGAATAATCAAAAACAATCTTGAAAAAATAAAAATACAGTGGTTAACAATGGTTGTGAGGTTGGGGAAATAGGAAGATGCTGGTCAAAGTGGAGAAAGTTGCGGTTTTGTAGGATAGGTTCTAGAGATCTAATGTACTGCATGATTATAGTTAATAATAATGTATACTAGAAATTTGCTATTAATAAAAGGGTAGATTTCAGGGACTCTTACACACACAAACTCACACACATATAAATATATATATATATATATACACACAATGGATACTACTCAGCCATACAAAAGAATGAAATTATGCCTTTTGCAGCAACATGGATGGACTTAGAGATTATCATACTAAGTGAAGTAAATCAGACAAAGACAAATGCCATATGATACCACTTATATGTGAAATCTAAAATATGACACAAATGAACTTCTATGCAAAGCAGAAACAGACTCAAGAGACATAGAGAACAGACTTGTGGTTGCCAAGGGGAAGTAAGGGAGGCATGGATTGAGAGTTTACAGTTAGCAGATGCAAATTAATATATATAGAATGAATAAACAAGGTCCTATTGTAGAGCACAGGGAACTATATGCATGATAAACAACAATGGAAAAGAATATGAGAAAATGTATATATATATATAACTGAATCAGTTTGCGGTACAGCAGAAATTAGCAGAACATTGTAAGTCAACAATGCTATAATAAAATATATTTAAAATAAATCCAAGGATCAACATCAGAAATTTTTAAATATACTATCAAGTTAAACAAGAAAATAACATGTAATAATTAATAGATGTCTAAAAAGTAACTGCTAAAATTTAAAACAGAATCCTAATAAATGTATCTTACTGTGTAAAGTAAGTCACTCCCTATCCACAATGTCCCCCCTTCCTGCAAGTCCTGAATCCATAGGCATTACCCGAGTGTATTACTGTCCCTATTCCCGAAAATTGTGTATAGTCTTATACTATGGACATGCTGAGCATTTTCCACAATAATCTAAGATCTTATACATTTTACATACTATTTGTACTATATATTATCTCCATTTTACAGATCAGGAAACTGAGGCTCAGAAGGAATAAGGAATTTGACCAAGGTAAAACTATGTTGGTGTGAGATAATAGAAAATAAATACATTGGTCTCTGCCCCTGGTTCCTGGCACAGACCTCTTAAAACTCATGTAATTTCCTATGTGAAAAGAGCACCAGCAGCATCTTTTATTCAATTGAAGTGACTCTAGGTGGGTCTGGATGGCTCCTGGATGGGGGCTGGTCACCAGAAAGACCACACCATAGTTAGAAGCTTGAAATTTTCAGACCCACCTCCCCATCCTCCAGAGAGGGGAGAGAGCTGCAAATGAAGTTAATAACTGATCATGCCTACATGAGGAACCCTCCATAAAATCCCAATAGTGTGGAGTCCCAAGAGCTTCAGGATGGGCGGACCATCCACATAATGGGAGGGTGATGTACCCCAACACCACAGGGACAGAAGCTCCTGCACTTGTACCCTCCCAGATCTCACGCTATGTATATCTTCATCTGACTGTTCATCTGTATCCTTTATCATGTCTTTTAATAAACTGGTAAACGTAAGTATTTCCTTGAGTTCTGTGAGTTGCTCTAGCAAATTAATCTAACTTAAAGAGGGGGTCACGGGAACCTCCAATTTGCAACGAAATCAGACAGAACTTGTGGGTAACCTGGGGACCTACTACCTGTAATTGGCATCTGTAGTGGGGTGTGGGAAAATTTTGTGGGATTGAGCCCTTAACCTCTTGGATCTGATGCGCTCTCCAGGTAGTGTTAGAATTGAGTTAAATTGTAGGATACCAGCTGGTGTTGCAGAGAATTCTGCTTGATGTGGGAAAAACCTGCACACATTTGGTGACCAGCGTGCCAGAAGTAAAGTGTTAGTAAGGGACAGAGAGGGAAATGAGAGAGTGGGATTTTATTTTTCCTATACAGAAGTGAGAGGGCTGGATGCTTTTCCTACACAGTTGTTAAGTGGTTAAGAGCTAAGTGGGCTCCCCTTGTGGCTCAGCTGGTAAAAAATCCGCCTGCAATGCAGGAGACCTGGGTTCGATCCCTGGGTTGGGAAGATCCCCTGGAGAAGGGAAAGGCTACACACTCCAGTATTCTGGCCTGGAGAATTCCATGGACTGTATAGTCTATGGGGTTGCAAAGAGTCGGACACAACTGAGCGACTTTCACTTTCTTTCACTTTTAAGAGCTAAGTACCAAATGCCGGTGGGTCTTAATCTAAAGGGTGCTGCTGCTAAGTCGCTTCAGTTGTGTCCGACTCTGTGCGACCCCATAGAGGGCAGCCCACCAGGCTCCCCCATCCCTGGGATTCTCCAGGCAAGAACACTGGAGTAGGCTGCCATTTCCTTCTCCAATGCATGAAAGTGAAAAGTGAAAGTGAAGTTGCTCAGTCGTGTCTGACTCATAGTGACCCCATGGACTGCAGCCAACCAGGCTCCTCCGTCCATGGGATTTTCCAGGCAAGAGTACTGGAGTGGGGTGCCATTGCCTTCTCCCTATCTAAAGGGTAACTATTATCTAAGAAAAATTCTATCCAATATCTCCCTGAAAATTCCATATCTTTCTGAAAACAGCTCTATTTCCCACAAGGTCCTCCAAAATCCCCAAACACCCATGACACAACCCCAAACAATGACCCTCAAAGAATCCAATGAAGGAGACAACAAACTCTATCAGAGTGTTACTCGTCACTGTCCCCTGCCTCATAAACTCTATCAGCACAGCCCCCCTCCCAGTGATTGACAGTCACATGCCAGCAGCCCTGCAGGTCTCCAATCACTAATTACCTCAGGACTCAAAATTTTGGAATCGCATTCCTGACACCACCGGCAGCTGATCACTGACCTTCCAAAACTGCCAATAGCCAAATCACAGGGACTATCAGAATATACAGAACCATCCTTCAGTCCTGGAGGGACTGACCCAGTCAGGGTCAAGATTCTTCTGTAAAGGGTCTGAGACTTTACTCTCTTATAGGATAGCAAATTTTAGAGATGATGACAGAAGACACGAGATTCCTGAGGCAGAGACAAAGGAAGTTTACTACTCACCCTGGGTGCAACACTCACATCGTATCAGCGGCCCATGTCCTCTAAGTCCCACAGAGGTGACATAGAGGGACCCTGGTGGATGTAGCACACAGTGGGTTTACACCACAGCCATGAAAAGCTGAACTTGGGAATCCAGCTGTTTGTCCCAGAGGGAGACATTACCTCATCCCTCAAGATTCCTCACTGTCAACATAGCCTTGAGAAATGGCTAAGGTAGTAAATGGTCAGAGCCCACTCTTCCACAACCACGAAGTAGTCTAGGGCCAGGATATTACACTGCAACCCACACAAAGGAGTTTAGACTGACTTTTGCATATTTGGTGTCACTGGCAATAATGACAGAGTCCAAAATCAAACCCCAATCCCAGTAGAGAGATGATCTGCACCCCCGTCTTTCCTCCATATACAAACACATAACCCAAAGGGACATGGTTCAACTCAGAATTTGTTGTTAGATCTGACTGGGAACACCACAACATGGATTTGGTTAAGTCCCATGCTTGGTAACAACAATTGCTAAATGTGGCATAATCCAAGACCTCTCAGGTATCAGGAGAAGATGAATTTGTATCAGTCAGATCTAAACAGTCATGTGTTTGTACAGTGATGAGGGAGTCTGTGTTCAGGTCTGTGTTCAGGAGGTGACATTGATGGCCTCTGGCACAGCAGAATTGTTTAAGACCAGCCATGTTCAAGTGAGATTTTCTGTTTTTGTCATCCCAAGGAAGGGATGACAGACCTGGTAGCAGGTCAGATTGCCAGCTGTCTGCCTGACTCTGGGAAACCATTTGATTGCTTTGCCAGGTTGTAGTGCTCAATGTAGGAGACAAAGAATACTAACGGGTTCCCATCTCACACCTCTCAGGGTCTAAGATTTTTCTTCCCAAGTACATTCCTTCCATAGACATGAAATTGGTGTGTCCCATCCTAGCACCTATAACTTCACTTTTATTCAATCACCTGTTTGCACACAGACCTTTCATCCAGACGCTGGGTCAGATGCAAGGGGATAAAAGGCATTTTTATAAAATTTACAGAGATTATTTAAATGTCATCTATCTTGGCCCCTGTGGGCCACTGGAGGGGAATTCAGTGCACAGTGTCTCCAATTAAGTGGTCATCATGCTTATGTTCTACAACCATGTCCATTCAACAAGAAAATCCAGGTGACTGAACCAGAATGAAGTTCAAATCCCCTAGACCCATTTTGGACTGAGTTGTCACCCCTTTTGTCCTAACCATTACCCAGAAGGTACCCAATAGGCGATGATCCCTTTCAGGTGACAGTCACATTCAGTGAGCAAATTGACTTATTTAAGTGTGTGGACCAGGAAGAGGTGAGAGAGGTAACATCTGAAATCCTTCAGTCCATTTCTTAGGAGGCTGTTCAATGTTCAGGGCTTCCCTGGTGGCTCATATGGTAAAGAATCTGCCTGCAATGCAAGAGACCTGGGTTCAGTCCCTGGGTTGGGAAGATCCCCTGGAGGAGGGCATGGTTACCCACTCCAGTATTCTTGCCTGGAGAATCACCAAGGACAGAGAAGCCTGGTGGGCTACAGTCCATGGGGTCATAAAGAGTCAGACATGATTGAGTAAACACAACACACAATGTTCAGCAATATCAGATATCTGCTGATAGTAGGAAGCATCGTTGGGTGCACCACTGTTAGACTGCAAACAGTCTGCATTAGCAACACAGAGATTTTTACTTTGTACCCAGTCTCTGGTGGTGGATATGTTGCCATGTCCAAGATGCAGCAGCAGTGATCTGGACAGTGCAGGCTCCATCCATTGCTTGATTCCAGTTGGTCTCATCAAAGAACAAACCTGAACTATCAGCGTCAAGACGGGTCACCCAGACTGACTTCAACCACTCACCATCCATTACAGACTTCCCGCTGCTGTCCTCAGAATCCCCATCACTCTCACCAGAGACCCTGTATTAGACCGCCTCCTCCATCACAGTCTCTCAAGCCCTAAAATTCAAATCAAGTCCCAACTCTATGCCAACTGCTGTTCAGCTGCTTCTGAGAACCACTTCCAGTTCCAGTCTCCACCCCTAAGATCACCTTTCCTAACCACTCCAGTACTCTTGCCTAGAAAATCCCATGGATGGAGGAGCCTGGTAGGCTGCAGTCCGTGGGGTCGCTAAGGGTCAGACATGACTGAGCGACTTTACTTTCATTTTTCACTTTCACACATTGGAGAAGGAAATGGCAACCCACTCCAGTGTTCTTGCCTGGAGAATCCCAGGGAAGGGGGAGCCTGGTGGGCTTCCGTCTATGGGGTCACACAGAGTCGGACACGACTGAAGTGACTTAGCAGCAGCAGCAGCAGCTCTTTTTCAGGTTCAGTGAGGCTGCCATTTCTGTCCAGCATGAGAAAGCTAAATTGCTCTAAAGCTGTAATTTTCCAACTTTGTAAAGTATCATAGCCTTTTTAAAAACAGAAAAGGGCGGGGGCTACTTGTGAAATCTCAGTTTCCTCCTTAAACAAAACAAGGGTCAGCCAAGGGCAAGATCCTGCCTTTTCTACCACCAGCCGTCCCGCCCCCCAACTCAAGCTGGCATGCTTACTGGATGATAAATGTGTCAGTCAAAGCAAGACCCTACCCTCGACTGCCAATAGACACGTGCCCCGTGACTCAGACGTTCTCACTGGTTGGAAGGCTATCAATCAAGTCCCTCTCCCGCCCCCTGCTCGCAGAAGAGGAGTGGGTCCAGACCCTATACTCACAGGCAGGGTGGCTGCTGAATCAGTCTTCTACCCTCTGGCTCAGCACACCCAGAGCCCCCAGGAGCCAGAGCTTTTGATTGGCCGCCTGCTGCCCTTTCAAATGGAGAACCCACGCGGCCAAAGGAGGCAAAGCTGCTGTGATGAACAGCTGATTATCCCAAGGGCTGTCACTAGATCACAGATCTGTCACGATTGGCTCTGCCTCTTTCCAGACATCTATTGACACGGAGACACGGGCCCACAAACAGGCTCTGCGTCCATCCCAGCTTCCTTCTGCTGGTCCTTTTAAGATGTCCAGTTTGGAGCCCCGTCTCGACCAGGGAAGGGGTACTTTGGGGCAGTGTTGGCTTCCCAGTCTGAAAGAGCGCAGAGGGACCGCGTCTCCGCGCAGCTGCATTCTGGAAAAACGAAATCCTGGGGGTGGATCCAGAACACTTTTAAAGATTAACTCAGCGAGCTACTGAGCTGCTTTGGTGTTCTCACCTGGCGCTTAGGTATTGGCTTTCCTTCAGACTGCGTGGGAAATTTTACCTGCGTGTATGCATGTCTGATTTTTTCAAAATATATTTAAACTTTCTGTGTTTTTTTAAGATTCTGTAATATGGTAATGGCGGTGCGTAATTCACTTACAACTCAAGCTGGAAAACAAACGTAGTAAAAAATAACCATAACTACAATACTCTTATTGATTACACAATATAAAAAAAATATATAAGCTGTAACATCAAAAACCTAAATTGTGAGGAAAAGTGTAAAATTTTATTGAAGTTATCACCTTAAAATAGGGTGTTATAAGATATTTTACTTGAGCTTCATGGTAACCATAAGGGGAAAACCTGCAGTAATTGCACAAAAGAACATGATAAAAAGTCCAAACATACTGATACAGAAAGACATCTCACACACACACAAATACACACAGAGAAAAACACACAAACACAAAGACAGCAGGATAAGAAATAAGGAACAAGGACTTACAAGTCAGCCGAGAATAATGGGCAAAATGGCAATAGTGAATCCTTGTTGTTCAGTTGCTAAGTCATGTCCAACTCAGCGACCCCATGGACTGCAGCATGCCAGGCTTCCCTGTCCATCACTATCTCCCAGAGTTTGCTCAAACTCATAGTAAATCCTTACCTATCAATAATTACCTTAAATGTAAATAAAGTAAATGCTCTAATCAAAGGACGTAGGTAAACAGATAAAAAATACAAGTCTCAACCATATGCTGCCTGCAAGAGACTCATTTTAGTCTTAAAGATACATATAGACTGGGAACAAAGGGATGGAAAAATGTATTTCAAGCAAATGATTGCAAATAAAAAAAGACAAGTGTAGCTACATTATCAGACAAAATAGACTTTAAAAAATTAGAAATGGTAAATTTCATTAATCAAAAGCTTTTTTCAAGGTCAGATCCCAAACGACCCCTCTGAGCTTTTTTTCAAAGTGAGCTCTTCCCCCAAAGAGGCCAGGTTTGTAGGGCAAGTGGAATTTTCTGAAAAATTCTCTGGAGAAAGTGGATTCCAGGTGAGAAAAGACAGTGGCCCAGAGGTCATTGTGTTTTAGAATCTTGGCAGAAGCAGAGTTTGGAAACTGTGCAGAGGATGTTTTTCACTTAGATGGAATTTGTTGAAACACACACATACGCCAAACATTGGTGTGACATTCAGAGTCCAGTATGATCTGGCCCCAAAGCACCATTCCTACCTTACCTTGATGGGTTTAGGGTTTTTGAAAATTCATTCCCCCTTCCTTTCTCTTCTTTCTCCTCCTCCTTTCTCTCTCCTTGTCTCACTCTCCCCCTCATTAAAATAACAATCTAGTTTATTTTTGTTTAATTACTGGTAACATGACCTCAATTACAAGGACAACACACATAACGCAGTTTGTGTGTGCTATGAAGGGAAAAAAAGAACTAAAAAAAAAACCCATAATGAATAGTAAGGGGGGTTATTCTTTTAAATAAGGGGAGTCCTCTTTGAGAAGCTGATATTTAGCAAAGAATTGAAGGAGGTGAAGGAATTGGAAAAAGAATAAAAAGATAAAGCCAGAGCATTGCAGGGCCCCCAGAGGTGTACCTCTAACTGACACCTTGTGGCATTCACTGATGGCTGCTCTCTTCCTAAACTTCAGCTGAGACCCCAGATCCTCATTCCGACCCTGGCAGTTTGCCAGACCCTCTATACCTTTGAGACAATTGACTCCAAGAATCATGCAGCTTTTCCAATAGCTACTACTTAAAGTAACTAAACAGACTGGCTTAAGTAACTTTGTAAACCTTGTCTCCTGGAACCACAACTTGACTCCAAGAATCATGCAGCTTTTCCAATAGCTACTACTTAAAGTAACTAAACAGACTGGCCTAAGTAACTTTGTAAACCTTGTCTCCTGGAACCACAACTTTCAATACCAGACCCTAAACCTCTCAGTATTGACTGCCAGGGTTCCAAACCACTGTCCATACGAACTCCACAACCTGAACATCTCCAAAACCATGACTACCACAAGTTCATTTTATAGGGCATGTCCAGGGCCACTACATTAATGTTAATGAGGATTCATTCACTCAACCAACATTTACAAACACCCAATCTGTGGCAGGCAGTGTTGTAAGTATTCTCAGATTAATCCTCTCAAGATCCTTGTGTGCTCAGTTGCTCAGTTGTGTCTGACTTTGCAACTCCATGGACTGTAGCCTGTCAGGCTTCTCTGTCCGTGGAATTTTTCAAACAAGAATACTGGAGTCAGTTGCCATTTCCTCCTCCAGTGGGTCTTCCTGAACCAGGGATGGAACCTGCATCCCATGCATTGGTAGGCAGATTCTTTACCACTTTACACACACATAGGTAATTAATGTTGTTAGCCCCAGTTGATAGAGGAGGAAGATGGGAATATAAGGTCACACACTGGATATGGAGAGGGCTGGTGATTTGAACCCCATCTGACTCTAGAATCCATACCCTTAACCCCTATGACTGTCTTGCAATCATGGCTCTTGTTTCAAAGTTCTTTCTTCAAATAGACACTTTTCTTAGGTCTTTCTTAAATGTCCTCTCGGTGAGGCCTTTTCCATGGCCATTCTAGCTAAAATTTATACACACACACACACACACATACACACACTCTCCCTCACTATGTCCTTTCTTGAGTAATTTTTCTCAGCTTTTATCACTATATTATACATTTCATTTATTTATCTAGCAATTATTATCACAAATTATTATTTGTTCTTTATATTCAATATGTCTCCTGCACTAGAAGTCAGCTGCAAGATGGCAAGAATTTTCACCTGCTTTATTTGTTGCTGTGTCCCCTGTCACACAGTAGGCACTTGGCAAATATTTGTGTAATGGATGAATGAACCCTTCCTTTGTGGAATGAATGAATAAGTGAGTGAATGAACCCTTCCAATGATGGCTGATTCCAGGCTGCCTTGCCTGGACCCTGGCTGGCCCTGGATTCACCCTTCAAAATCCCATGCTATTTACCACAGATGTATTGGCTCTGTTTACAAATTTAAAATCAGAATTATACCAATTCGGATGAATTTCTATTGAGAAAGTTTGCCCTGGAGTGAATTTTGAGCCAATGTAATTCCTCATTCAATGCCATAAAGTGATAAAGTTAACAAAAAGCCAATTTTGGCCATTTTCACTTTCTGAAATTATTTTCACTAGGATGACTCATTTTCGGGTTAATCTTTATAGTGATGATTAGATGCACACATTGTTATCTGTGTCATATTTCAGCAATAATAGCTTTGCCCCAGATATCTCCTTAACCTCAGGCTGCTCCTTGAACATCTCGGGCACGTTCTTGCTTCAGGAACTGTACTGGTTGTTCCATCTGCCAGAAATGTTCTTGCATCTGTAGTCTTTCTTCATATTTTTTTCCTCAAAAAAAAAAAAAATTGCCTTTTAACAAGGCCTAAGCAGACTACCCTATCTAAATACAATCTTCTCCCATCCTGAACTCCTAATCCCCCTTACTGCCTTTATTTTAAAATTATTTATCTTTTTAATTGTGATATAGTTGACTTGCAATGTTTCAAGTATAAAGTGATTCAATTATACACACAGTTGTTCAGTCACTGAGTTGTTTCTGACTCTTTGCAGCCCCATGGACTGCAGCATGCCAGGCTTCCCTGTCCTTCACTATCTCCAGGAGTTACCTCAAACTCATATCCATTGAGTCGGTGATGCCATCTAACCACCTCATCCTCTGCTGCCCACTTCTTTTGTCTTCAATCTTTCCCAGCCATATACATGTACATATATATCTTATCCCTGTCGTTCCATTCTCCTCCTGCCTTCAATCTTTCCTAGCATCAGGGTTTTTTCTGATGAGTCAGTTCCTCGCATCAGGTGGCCAGAATATTGGAAGGATGACAGAGGATAGATGGTTGGATGGCATCACCGACTCGATGGACTTGAGTTTGAGCAAGCTCCAGGAGTTGGTGATGGACAGAGAAGCCTGGCATGCTGGGGTTGCAAAGAGTCAGACACCACTGAGCTACTGAACTGATGTGTATATATACATATGTATAGATATATATATTCTTTCTCAGATTCTTTTCCACTATAGGTTATGACAAGATATTGAATATAGTTCCCTGTGCTATACAGTAGATCCTTGTTGTTTATCTATTTTATATATAATATTATATATCTGTTAATCCAAAAGTCTTAATTTATCCCTCTTCTGCCTTTATTATTAATTTAATGCATACTTATCACATCCCAATATACAAATATAATGTAATTTATTGCCTTCTTTATTGTCTCTCTCCCTCTACTAGAATAAAAGCTCCATGAGGGCAGGAAGTTTTGAATCTTTTGTTCCTGGCTGTATCCCCTCCTGCCTATAATAATGTCTGGCAACCAGTAGGTACTCAATAAATATTTGTTGAATGAACAGCTCTAGTTCTTCTGAGCTTTATTTGTGGCAAGTTTTCACCAAGTCTAATATATCAGGATTGAAATTTGCAAGTTCATGTTTGGTTGAGAGCATTGGATCTATCAATTTTAGCTGTGGTCAGTTTATTCTGCAGTGATTATGTCTATCAGTCATAGTCAATGTGAAACTGGTAAGATAATTTGTTTTTATTTCCTGGGTAATCCAGGAGAAAAATTGTAAGCAATCCCTTTAGACAGTCAGGAATTATCTGGAATGGGCTTTGCTAAGCTGGCTTTTCAGTAAGGTTCTGGTCAACTTTGCATAGTGTATAAAATCTAAACTCCTTCTAACAACAAGGACCTACTGTAGAGCACAGAAAACCATATTCAATATCTTGTCATAACCTATAACAAAAAAGTATCTGATATATAACTGGAATATATGTCTGAAACATATATATATGGACATATATATCTATATATATATGAGAGTGAACGTGAAAGTCAGTCGTGTCTGACTCTTTGTGAGCCCATGGACTGTACAATCCATGGAATTCTCCAGGCCAGAATACTGGAGTGTGTAGCCTTTCCCTGTTCTAGGAGATCTTCCCAACCCAGGGATGGAACCCAGGTCTCCAACATTGCAGACGGACTGTTTATCAGCTGAGCCACAAGAGAAGGCCAAGAATACTGGAGTAAGTAGCCTATCCCTTCCCCAGCAGATCTTCCTGATCCAGGAACTGAATTCTTTACCGCTGTCAAGGAAGTGTGTGTGTGTGACTTAGCACTGGGGTGTGTGTGTGTGTGTGTGTGACTTAGCACTGGTGTGTGTGTGTGTATGTGTGTGTGACTTAGCACTGGGGCTTGTTCCCACTGTGGAGTTCTAAGGACTGATGGAGAACATAGATCTCAGGCATGTCCCATCTGAGGGGCAAGGCGAAAGTGGTATTTATCTACCAGCTCTTGTCAGTCATTGGCTGAGGGTTGCCGCCAGGAGGTATTCATTTCCTGGCCCCTTCCAGCCTGCCAGACCCGGAGGCAGAACAGTCTTCTGCAGCTTGAGAGGAAGCCCTCTAAGCCAAGAGATGCAAACCCAGGCAGTTGCCAGTTGGCCAGCACACGCTGAAGCAGTGAGGTCACAGGGTTATGGGCAGGGAACTGACAGTGTCTGTCACAGGGACTGTGACCATCCTGTTCACTGGGCCTTGCGCATATAAATGTTCCCCTAGATTGAAGGATGAAGGTGCTTTTTACCTGTTATGTTGCTGGAGCAAAACTGGACCCCAAATACCAAGGTTCAAATATCCTTGGAGCCAAAAAGCAGGATGAAAACATTGACTTTAAGTCTCTGACCACTCACACTGGCCTCCATCCCAACCCTGTGAAATTCCCGAGGACAGGGATCCTGGTATCTGTCATTCCTGGCACCCTGTCAGGGCTTGGCACACAGTAGGCATTCAACTCCCAGCCTTTCATCCCAATGTGGTCCATAAAAGGTCAGTCAGTAATCAGAATGGCTACGATGAAACAGATGAGGAGTGCCATGTGATGTTGAGGATGTGGCATTCACCACTGGGGAAGCATCAATTGAAGAACTGGCATGATTTACACAGCTGATCATGTATCTACTCCCATGATTGAACAATTGCATTCTTGGGTACACGCCCAAGAGAAATGACTGCATATATCCATCAAAAGATATATACAAGAATGTTCACAGAAGAATTATTCTTAATAGCCCCAAATAGAAAATTACCCAAATGCCCATCAACAATGGAATAGAGGAAGTGTGATCTACTCATAGCAATGGAAGAGAATACAGCAGTGAACATAGGCGAACTACAAGTTCCACAACAATGTGGATCCATTGTGCAAACATCATAAGATCAAAAGCTGTTAGAAGTCCAGAAAGTGATTACCCTTGGTGTGGAAGATTGGACCTGAAGGGAGCTTTTGGCATTTGTTTCACATTCTCCTTTTTTAATTATTTTTAACTGGAGGATCTTTGCTTTACAATGATGTGTTGGTTTCTGCCATACACCAGGATCAGTCATAATTATATATATCTGCTCCCATCTCACCCCTTTAGGTCATCACAGGGCGCCAGACTGGGCTCCATGTTATATAGCAGCTTCCCACTAGTTATCTATTTTATACATGATCGTGTATATATGTCAATGTCACTTTCTCAATCTGTCCTACCCTCTCCTTCCCCTGCTGTGCCCACAAGACAGCCCCCTACTTCAGCAGCTCCATTCATTCCCTACAAATAGGTTCATCAGTACCATTTCTCTAGATTCCATATATATGTGTTAATATATGGTATTTGTTTTTCTCTTTCTGACTTACTTCATTCTGTATAACAGGCTCTAGGTTCATCCACCTCACTACAACTGACTTAAATTTGTTCCTTTTTATGGCTGAATAATATTCCTGTGAGTGTGTGATATTATCTTTATCCATTAATCTGTCAATGGATATCTAGGTTGCTTCCATGTCCTGGCTATTGTAAATAGTGCTATGAACATTGGGATACATATGTCTTTTTGAACTGTGGTTTTCTCAGGGTATATGCCCAGTAGCGGGAGTGCTCCCTTTACATACTAGTACTGTCTGCTCTGGAGCTGCCCTCAAGTTGGGAGACTGGCCCCACAGGGGAGCACTCAGGGAATGACACTGATCACTCCCAGGAAGGTTCACATGGATATTGCTCTCACCTTAGCCACATACAAGTGAACTAGGACTCCTCCTGACTCAGAAGTTAGGGATACGCAGCACCTGTAGTGGAGGGTTCATTAGGCCAGATGTTCTTCCAGTAGCCAGTGACTGGGGGCTCCTGCACTTTCCAATATCCCAGGCAGGGACACTCACAGAGATGGGAGCAATGAGTGTATGATGTGGGAATCTGCAAGATAGAGCTGTGGAAGGGGGCCACAGAGAAGAGGGCAGAGATGCCAGGGGCATGAAGGGGAGCCCAGATGCCGAGTTAACAGGGATCTGGATCTTAGGAGATATTCCCCAGAAATAAACAAAGAGCCAGAGCAAGTGTCCAACTCCATCTTCTAGATCCAGAGACAGAGAAAGTGTGAGAATGAGTCCCTGATGCAAGCAGATGGCCTACTCCCAGAAAAAAGAATGTTTGGGGGAAAGGCGGTAGGGAGAGACTTCCTGCTCAAAAGAGAGACAAAGACAGAGACAGATAAGGGGGCAGGGAAAGAAACAGACACACAGACACAGACAAGAGAGATGTGGATCTTGAGTCAGAGACCACTCAGATTGGGACAGAGGGGAAGAGAGAGGCATCCAGATTCACCAAGACACAAAGCAGAGGCGAAAACTCCAGCACTGAGAAAAACACAGAAGAAGGCAGGGAGGGAGACAAACACTCACCCTCAGCAATAGAAAAGCCCAGCTCTGAGTCACCACCCTCAATCCCTGGTAACCCTGGCCCTTATTCCAACATATGCAGTCCCAGTGTAGTAGCTTTTTTTCTAAAGATGGCTGCTGTCCACTTCTTCCCATGTGCTACACCTCAATGCAGAGGAGGCCTGAGCCACCGTACAAAAACCCCAGGCTGTTCTGCTGGAGAGAGAAGCCACATAGAAGACTCAAGTATCAAACATGGAAATAAAGAAGTCATCTTGGACGTTCAACCCAGTTGAGCCTTCCTATGATTCCAGCCCCAGCTACCATCTGACTGCAATCACCCAAGTCTTCAAGAAGGACCACCTCATTGAGCCCAGTCAACCATAGGACCATGAAACATAATACTAAATTGTTTTAAGCCACCAAGTTTTAGGGTGTTTGTCACATGGCAACAGATAACCAGAATACCCAGAAAAGGCACCCCTACTCTGACGCCCCCACTCCCACATCCCTCTCACAACAGAAGCAACACCAGCCTGTCACACTTTCAGTCCCTTTAATTAGAGGCTCTGAGGAGAGGGCAGAATGGCAGGCAGGGTAGAGAAGGTGGTGCTTCTTATGCCCCTTTTGGCAACCAGTTAGTCCTCATCCTCTGGCAGCTGGATCTTGCTGGGATCGAAGCAGTTGGATTCCATGATGGGGAGGCCATGGGCCTCTCGGTATTTCACAAGCCTCTCAGCTTCCCGGCGGGCCCACTCCTGCATCCTGGAGGCAGCAGCATTGGGGAAGACGTGAGGGAGCCTCAGTGGACATCAATCCCCATCTCAGTTCCCCAGGGAATGGACTCCTGGCGGTCTCCTTCAGTCTCCACCCCTGCCTCTGTCCCCACCCATCCCATTCTCTTGGACACCCCCACGCACCTGTAGTCAGGCAGATAAGCCACAAAGGTGCTGCCAAGGACCAAGACGATGGAGAATCCGAAGAAGAAGACAACCCGCATGTTCCAGACGTCCACAGCAGGGTCCTTGTCATAACCGTGGGAGTCTGGGTTCTACGGCAGAGAGAAGTCAACGAGGGCTTCCTGCTGCTCCACAAAGCCTGATGCTAAGTCCCGTATAACTTGGTCTCCAACTTCACCTTGGACCAATCTCTCCTCTCTCCCTAAATTCCTGTCTGTTCTTAGGACTTGTCAAGCTCCTTCCCACCACAGAGCCCACCACTTGCTGTTCCTTCTGTCTGGAAAGCCTTTCCCCCAGTTTTAGTCGGGGCTGGATCTGTCTGCTTATTCAAGCTTTTGGCTTCATCTTCATTCCCCTTAGGAGGCACTCCCTAGTCACCTTATCTATTAAGTTGATCTAGATGAAACTGACATTTTTACAGGTCAAAAATGATTGGTATTGGCTATTTCCTATGGCTCAACCTTGTAACTCCCTACCCCCAAGTCACTCTCCATCCACTTATCTTATTTAACTTTCTTTCAAGCATTTATTAGTTTACCAAAGTAGCATATCCTTCAAATACTCTGATCACATTATATTATTGGTTGCATACCCTATCTTACTGTTTTCTAATATTTTACATGTTTATTTTCTGTATTCTCCACTACCATGTAAGCTCTATGAAAGCAAGGGATTTATCTGATTTCTATACTGCTGAATTCATAGCACCCTGAACTTAGCCTGGCATACAGCAGGCCCTCAATACATAGCTACAGAATGCATGAATGAGTATCCTATATATCTAAGCCCCCCAACAAGAGGTCAGTATGGATGAAGCATCTACTATATGCCAGGCCTTTTCACAAGCGCAAATTGCACAATATCCCAGTGAGGTGGAAAGTGGCAAAAAAAAAGAACACCTTCTAATGATGAGTATTTACTAAGTTCCAGCTGCTGTTTTGAGCATTTTGACTCATTTAAATACCGGAGGCACATGTAGTATTTTATTCTTTTAGAAAATGTCCTAATACTTTCCCCATCTTACAAAGAAACTGAAGCATCAAGGGCTTAAGCTACTTGCCCAAGGTCAATGCCTGTATTCCAACTACAGCATTCTGATTTCAGTCCGCTATCAGATAGCACAGCAAACCTGGTTCTGCCACACATTCAGTTATGTGAGCTCAGGCAAGTCACTTAACATCTTTATGCTTCAGTTTCCTCATCTGTAGAATGGGTACACCAAAACCACCTACCTCGAAATATGGTTATTATGAGAACTAAATGAGTTAATGTATGTAAAGTGCTTCAAACACCTGAGCAAGCACCACACCAGCGTTTAGTAACATTGTTGTTATTCTATATTGCTTCAAACGTGCTTTGAACATTGCCCACTTCCTATGGCTCAACCTCGTAACTCCCTACCCCCAAGTTTGCAGATGTCTGTCTTCAAAATTAAGCCAATCTCTGACCCTGAACCCGTACAAAGGAGGAAACAACCTAGGCAGAATTTCCAAATCTTCGAAGATTTCGCCAGCTGCGCTATTCCCAGCCGACTAAGACCGTCCTCTACGGCGCCCTATCCGCCGGTCCCCAATTGACCCTTCCGGCGTCCCGTTTCCCCTCCCTCTCACCTTCTCATAGAGGTTTTCGTCCTCGGGTTCTGGGTCCTCCTGCCAGCGTATAGTCGGTTCTGACGGTCGCTTTCCCGCCAGAGTGGATGGGGCGATCACAGCCCTGGAGGAGCTGGATTCCCAGCGAACACGGGCAGCCGGGAACCCTCGCGTCGCCGCTACTGCCAAAAGGCGGCGGCCGCACAAACCCAACATCCCAGCCGCCATAACAGATCGTTCTCCAAGCTCTCGGGGTCGGGGACGGAAGTGTGACTCCGCGCAGCTGCAGTTGGCCTAAGCGCGAGAGTTGTCGCTCCGCCCCCGCCGCACTAAATAGGTCCTGAGTTGGGACTTCGCTTTAGAACGGGTGAGAGGTCCTGTTTGCCTCACTCTGTCATGACCTCAGGGAAGCAACCACCTTCTTTTCCTCTCAGACTGTGGAACTTCTGACCGCTAGGCTGTGGAATTTACTTGACGAAAAGAATGCAATGACACTTGCGTGGATGTTCTCAACCAATCGCGCGGAGCGCTGCCTCGCCCTCGGGCGAAAAGGGCGGAGCTTCCGTTGGTCTTTCATCTTCGAAAGAAGCCGAGCTTCTAAAACGCCAGCCTCGCCCTACTGGCCAATAGCTACCGCTTTTCTCGACTTGCGGGCGTTCGCAAGGGAGCGGGGAGGTGGCAATACGCTTGCCAATCAGAGTAGGCCAGGGATGACCGAGGGCGGACAGCGACCAATAGACGGGGTTGGCCAGAACGCGCTCCCTTAGTAGGTGGATGGTGGTCGAAGCGCCGGCTCCTTTCTCGTCGTCGCCATTTTGTGCTGGTGATCGCGGCCGGCTGGGAGTAGGCGACAGTGGGTTTCCTGGGGAGGGCAACGCGCCTGGCGCTTTTCCCCTCCCCCTCCTCCGCCCTTTCGCCTCCAGCCTCGGACTTGGTAGTTGCGCAGACCGGCTCGGGCAGAGCTGGGAGAGTTGGAGGAGGTGGCGGCGGGCCGAGGTGATGTCCGGGAGCCCTCCCTTGACAGCCCGGGCGGAGAAGGTGAGCGTCGACGCTGGTCGTGGGGGCGGAGGTAAGGGGCCGGGGGTGGAGGGGGTTGCATAGAGGAACCGCGAGGGCGGCCTGTGGTCGACGGGTCTGGGCTTTGCGCAGAACAGACCGATGCTTGGCACAGGCTGAGCCTGGGAGAGGGTGTCTTTTTTTGTTGTTTTTTGTTTTTCTCCTTTTGAGAGCAGAGGCGCGTGCGCGATTGGGGCACTGGATGGGTGCACGCGGGTTGGGGGAAGGGAGGGACGGATGGGAGTGGGCTCCTATGGCTCACTGTGTCTGCGACGCCGAACTTTTTCCGTGGGAGGCCGCTGTCTGCGACTTTTCTTTTTAGCCGAAGAAGTGTGCTCTCTGCTTTCGTGTGTGACTTTGGTACTAACCAACCCATGGGGAAGTGTTCTGTGGCTCTGGTCCTTATTCTTGGGTGGAGGAGAAGGGAGATCGTCGGTCTGACTAGGGTCTCTATCCTCAGAACCTCTGTAACTCTGGTCTTTATCCATGGGGAGGGGGTCCTTACCCATAGAAAGTCTTATTAGGACTGGCCATAATCCACTTACTGGGTGGGGGCGGGAAGTGCAAGGAAGCTGTGTAAGACTTGACTGCTCCTTTTTTTGGGGGGAGGGGAGGTTCGTATCGGTTACTCTGATGCTTATTCTGTGAAAGGGGGCCTGTGGGGTCATGGCCCGTATTTATTGTGGGTTCCTGTCCGTGGTTTTGGCCCGTAGTTCTTCGGGGCTCGACCCTGTGACTTGGGTCCCTATCTGTTATGGATGCCTTTGCCAGATGTACTGAGGGTTTTGTCTCTGGCTCTCATCCACTGGGTTCCCTGGTTGTGATTCTAAGTCTTACCCATCTGGGAGCAGGTAACTCATTCCCTGAGACTTTAGGAGGAAGAGAAAATTGGTAGGAGTGTATACATGAAGGAAAGGTGTGGTGGCAACCTAGTGTTGGGCAGGTGCTGTTAACGCCTGACTTTTGCTTGATTATTGTTCAGAGGGTGGGGCCTGAAGATTCAGGGATACTTTGTGGTGACCCCTGGCCCAGTCACATGGCTCTGGGCCCTCCTTAGTTCTCACCGCAGGTTGCCGTGAAGTGACTGCTCTCCCATTCCAGCAGAATAACACAGTGCTTCAAAACAGGCTCCAAAAGGGCTGCTTTTAACCTCTGAATAACTTGGGCCCAGAGCCCTGGGTAGGGAGCCGTCTTGGGGAACCTGGCTGTGCATAAGAGACAGGCTCAGAGCCAAGCCAGTTGCCGAGTGAGGGCCAAAACTGTGTTGGCCCAGAGCCTAGGGAGGCGGCAGCTGTCTCATTGCCAGGTTTGCCCCTTTACCCCTGGAACCTTTCATGGTCTCCTGCCGTCTCATAGTGGGCAACCAGCATCTTCTTGGGAGGATGAAATGGCACCTGGAAGCTCATGGAAGGAGCCTGGTGGGTGCCTGGTACTCCTGTCATGAAAACTTGCCTCCGTGCCTAGTGTGCCCAATCTCAGACAAGTCATCCAGCACCGAGAGCCTCCCTGGGCAAGTAGCTCCAGGCTTGAGCTTGTCTACCAGTCTCAGATGGCAAAGCCATGATCCCAGGATGGGTGGCACCACCAGGTCTCTCTGCAAGATGCTCCGTGCCTGCCGAGGGCCGTGCTGTTTCCAGGGTGGCCGGCTCTAGCCTCGCGTTTGAAGGGAAGGGAAGCAGCAGGCCAAGTAAGGGCTGCCTTCTTGCTCCAATCCTCAGGAGCCCTAGGAGTTGGGGTACAGCGTTGCTGAGCTTGGGGAGAGCAGAGAGCCTCGGCACCAAGCGTTTCTTAAGGAGACCCTCTCTGCCGCAACTGCCCTGACCTCTTTCTTCTGCTCTCCCCAGAGTCCCTGCAGGAGGCATCACCCAGGGTGGCAGATCATGGTGGCAGCACTGGGGGTGGCTGGGAAGTGAAACGGAGCCAGCGGCTGAGGAGGGGCCCCAGCAGCCCTCGCAGGCCCTGTCAGGACATGGAGTATGAAAGACGGTGAGTTCCCCGCTAACCCCCACCCTCTCCCAAGCGGCTTAGGTTGTCCCTGTGTGAGAATCGATCCAAGGAAGTGCTTGGAGGGGGCATCTGGGCAGGATAAAACCAAACAGTGCCGCAGATGATTGGTTTCTTTTCAGCAAACATGTACTTGGCACTCAAGAGCCAGGACATGTAATGGGCTCTGGGAGTGCATTGATAAACTAGACAAATAAGATTGCAGCCTTCTCCTCACTTAGGGTCTCACAAGGGAGGCCACGCAGTTTCTGGTTGATAGGCACCACATGCGGTTGCAGGGCGGGAAGGGATCAAGAGAAAGGGAGGCGTGGAGACTGATTCCCAGGTTTCCACTTTGGATGACCCAGGTAGGTATAAAAGGTATGGACAGTCGCCACAGGACAGACAAAGGTGGGTGACAGGTGGGCAGTTGTTGGATTGTAAGTGCCTGTGGATTCTCAGGGGAGAGGTGTGGGCTGTAGCTTGGGTTTGAGGATGGAGGGGGCGTTGCCTTCAGAGTCAGAAATTTGCCCAGAAAATGTAAGGGGCAAACCAGGTCAGATAGTATTACTTAGCCATGGCCTTTTTAAGATCTGGGATTCAGGGACAGGATCAGCTGAAGTTGGTGTGGACACTCTTAGCCAGTTATTTTTAAACTCTGGGACTAACTAGAAATAGTTGGAACACTTGGTAAAATACAGAGATCCTAGACCGTACTTTTACCATACTGGTGGCTCGCCTTACTTGATTCTAATGTAGATGATTCATTCCTGATATTTAAAGATTGTATAGAGAAGTAGACCTAACCATCCCAGAGAGCCTCTATCAAAAGTCAGCAGATTATGAAAAAGTCAAGGAGGAAATAATTTTTTATTGCCTTACAAAGGGTTTCTGCTACCACCCCCTTTTGAAAAATGTAGAATTATAATGTTTTGGTTTCTGAAAAGTGATGAGCCCGAATTTGAGATGTGGTTATCATCAGGTGTTATTCAGCCATGACCTTTCAAAAAAATTTGGATGGTATTCAATAGAAGTGCTGTGTGGCAATTTCTGACTTTGAGTAGGTAGCTCACTTGCCTCAGACTTCATTACGAGGCAAAGCCACTGGCTTTCTTTTGGCTTTTAAAGAACCTCGAATGCAAGGGTTGGAGTTAATCATACTTTTCCAGTTCAAGGCACGTTTCTATCACAGGTTGCTACAAGACCGCCTCTTGCCATATTTATTTTTTCCTGTTTTATTTGCAATTCCCATAGCTGTAGGCAGCTGCTCTGTTGTCTTTGAAATGTATCCTTCTAAAATATGTGGTGGTGTTTGGAGTGTTTTCAATTTACACAAATGTCAGAATGTTACAGTTTTCATTCTGTTTCCTGAGCTTTATGTTACTCAGCACTGCATTTTAAAGATCTGTCTTTATTGCTACCTGTATGTTAGTGCTTTGCTTCTAATTGGTCCCAAGGGCACTATGGGGTGTGTCTCCTGCCTCTTATTTAATAATTCTCTCAAGGGTGGATAGCTGTTCTTAATTTTGGTGTGCTGAAATTCATCCCTTTTTTGTCTTAAAATCTGTCCTTTGAAAAATCTTCTCTATTCTTATCTCTGGATCCCTAACTTTATTTACCTTTTGCATTTAGGTCTTTAAATCCATCTAGAGTCCACTTTTAAATATGTTATAATGTAGGTTCTGTTTTTATTTTCCTCCATATAGTGGGCAGTGTTCCTAGTATCACCCCCACAATAGGTCATTCTTTCTTTATTGATTTGTGGTACCGCATCTCATCTCAAGTTCCCTCATGTACATGGATCTGTCTTGAGTGGTCCGATTTGTTGCATTGGTCTTTTTGCTATTCTTACACAAGAACCTTAGTGTTCTGTGGTCTTATAGAATGTCTTAATAGCACCTACTCTGCTCTTATTTTTCGAATTTGACTTAGTAATTTTGTAGCTTTATGTAAAAAGTTATCAAGTCTTTCAAAAAGTTCAAGAACTTTGAGACTGCATTAAATTTATATACTTCAGGAGAATTGTCATCTTTGTAAGTAGTCATCTCATCCTCTTAAACAGGTCATAAAGACCTACAAGGTTCGTTTAAAGGACATAAAAATCTGAATAAACCAAAATACAGGTCTTGGGTGCTCCTTTTTTTCCCCATTGATGTATGATGTACATTATTTCAAGTGAACACATAGTAATATATTTTGAGAGGTTACATTCGATTTATAATTGTTACAAAATGCTGGCTGTATTCTCCCTGCTGTCCAATGTATCTTTGTAGCTTATTTATTTTATACATAGTTGTTTGTGCCTCTTAATGCTCTCCCCTATCTTGTCCCTCTCCCTTTCCTTTTCTCCACTAGTAACCACTAGTTCTCTATATCTGTGAATTTATTTCTGTTTGTTTTGCCATACATTGACATGAATCTGCCCTGGGTGTTACATGTGTTCCCCTGATTAATATTCCTGTGTGTGTGTAACACATCTTCTTTATCCACCCATTTATTGGTGGACACTTAGGTTGCTTCCGTATCTTGGCAATTGTAAATAATGCTGCTGTGAACATTGGGGTGCATGTATCTTTTTGAATTAGTGTTTGGTCTTTTTTTTTTCAGATATATACCCAGGAGTGGACTGTTTTTAGTTTTTTGAGAAGCCTTCATACTGTTTTGCACAGTGGCTGCACCAGTTTACATTCCCACCAACAGTGTATGAAGGTCCTCTTTTTCTCCACATTCTCAACCAGCATTTGTTGTCTGTGTTCTTTTTGATGATAGTCATTCTGACAGGTGTGAGGTGGTATCTCACTGTGGTTTTAATTTGCATTTCTCTGATGATTAACGATATTGAGCATCTTTTCATGTGCCTCTTGGCCATCTGTATGTCATCTTTGGAAAAAAATATCTATTCAGGTCTTCTCTGTTTTTAAATCAAGTTTGTTTTTGTTTGTTTTGATATTGAGGTTATGAGCTGTTTATATATTTTGGATATTGATCCCTCATAGGTCGTACCGGTTGCAAATATTTTCTCCCATTCAGTCAGTTGTCTCTGTTTTGTTGATGGTTTTCTTTGCTGTGCAAAAGGTTTTAAATTTAATCTGGTTGTGTATTGTTTGTTAAAGTAATTCAGAGGTGCTTCAGTAGTTTTTATTGGCATCCTTTTTTTTCCCAAGCTGGTATTTGCTGGGGTAAAGGAACGCTGTTGATTTTTGTAAATTACCTTGTCTCTGCTGTGTTCTCTTATTATTTCTACTCAATCATTGTTGATTTTGATTGTCTTTCTAAATCAGTCCAGGCCTGATAGGCAACCTCCTTTGCTTTGGCATCAAGTGTGATGTGTACTGTAGGCTCTTAAAATGTAGTCTTTAATAAGTTAAGAAAATTCTCTAATTTTAGTTTGCTAAGACCGATCAGAAATGAGTATTGAACTTCATAATTGCATGCTTTTTTCTCCTTTTGTCTATCAACTTCATAATTGCATTAAATTGCATCCTTGATATGCTTAAGGTATACCCTCCATGATCATGGTATGTATATGTATGCTTATAACTTCTTATTTTGAAAAAACTTCAGATTTACCAAAAAAAAAATTACAAGTACAATGAACTCCCTTAATCCTCTACATTTTGCCACATTTGTTTTGCCTACCTACAAGCCTACTCCTTCTTCCCCCCTCCTTCCCCCTCTTTTTTTCTCCTCCCCTCTCCCTTCCCCTCTCCCTCTCCCTTTCTATACATAACACCTTTTTCTCGGAATCTTTTGAGTTAGTGGAAGACATGAGCAGTAAATACTATAGAAAATACTACAGTTCCTTCTACTTTCTCTTTCATAATCACAGGATACTTATCAAGAAATTTAACATTGATTCAGTACTTTTGTCTTTTAAGTCTGTTTTCAGATGTCATCAGTTGTTCCAAAAACGTCCTTTTAGGACGTTTCTAATACGTTTTAATATTTGATGGGGTTCCTCTCCCCATCATTAGTCTTTGTTTTGAACCAAATTTTCCTGGCTCTTCCAAGTTGTTTCTTGTCCTTTGCTGTTATAAATAGTGTCACATTGAATACTATTTCTGTATGCGTCCTAGTGCTTCAGCACATTAAATTCCCAGAAGGAAAATTGGGGGACAGAAAGCATATAGATTTTTAGTTTCGCCAGCTATTGCCAAGTTCCCCTCCATGGGGATCATTCCATTTTCACTCGTACCACCAATATGAGAGTGCCTATTTCCCATACAGCCCTGCCAACAGTTTGTTGTCAAACATTTGGACTTTTGAAGATTTGTTGAGTTAAAAACATTTGATCACAAGATCTTCCTTAGGGAAGAATTTCAAATAATATATGTAGATACTCCCCACTCTGGGAGGTCGAGATTAATTTTTCCTCCTCTTGAGTGTGGGCTGATCTTAGTGACTTGCTTCTACAGAATAGAGTGTAAGGGGAAAAGAAACTTTACAGCAGACCCCACCATAACCAGATGATCGAGTTCAGCGTCACCAGTAGTAAGTCATGTTGATAGCATGCACCTGAGATCTAGTGTGATTGGATGGGTGGCTCAGCTCTATAAATCTTGTCTAATAACAAGAACATATCAGATATACCCAAGTTGAGGTACATTCCACAAATTACCTGACCAGCGTGCTTCAAAACTCTGTCAAGGTCATTAAAAAAAAAAAAAAAAAAAACAAGGCAAGACTGAGAAACTTTCACAGGCCAGAGGAAACCAGGGGCATGATAACTGAATGCAATGTGGTGTCTTGGATTCAATCCTGGAACAGAAAGAGGATAGTAGTGGAAAAATAGTGACATGCTAATAAAATCTATAGATCAGTTAACTTTTAGTTCTGACAAATGTACCATGGTTCTCTTAACATGAGGAGAAACTGTGTGAAGTGTATATGAAAATTCTATTATCTTTGAACTTTTCTGTAAATCTAAAATTATCATTTTTTTAAAATTTTATCATGATTAGAAACTTTGGGACTTCTCTGGTAGTCCAGTGTTAAGACTCCACACTTCCAATGCAGGGAACATGAGCTTAATCCCTGGTCAGGAAACTTAAGATCCCACATGTCTCAGGGCAACTAACTCGCACACCTCAACTAGAGAGCCCACATGCCACAACTAGGGAAAAGCCTGTGTACTGCAACAACTAAGAGCAAGCACAGCCAAAAAATTAAATAAATATTTTTTAAATGATTAGAAACTTTTGTATATCATAGAACACTATTCAAAAGGATGAAAAAACATTCTAAAGAGTGGGAGGATGTGTTTGCAAATCATATATCTTATAAGGGATTAACACCCAGAATATATCAAGAACTCCTACAACAGTAACAGAAAAACCTAATTCAAAAATGGGCAAAAGACTCAAATAGACATTTCTTCAAAGAGGTATAAATGACCAATAAGCACATGAAAAAAAGGCAAAGTAACAAGTGTTGATGACAATACGGATAAATTGGCAACTGTATCACTGATAGGAATGTAAAGTTGTACAGATGCTATGGAGCACTGGAAATTCCTCAAAAGTTTAGAGTTACCGTGTCCTACTCTTTGCAGCCTCATGGACTGTAGCCCGCCAGGCTCCTCTGTCCATGGAGTTTTCCAGGCAAGCATACAGGAATGGGTTGCCATTTCCTACTTCAGGGGATCTTTCCAACCCAGGGATCAAACTGGTATCACTTGTGTCTCCTGCATTGGGCAGGCGGATTCTTTATCAGTGAGCCACCTGGGAAACCCATAGGATTCAGCAGTTCCACTCCTGGGTATGTACCCTAAAGAATTGAAAATAGACTCAAACAGATACTTGTATACCAATGTTCATAGCAGCATTATACACAGTATCCAAAATAACCAGTAGGTAAAAATACCCCAGTTGTCTGTCAACAGATGTGGTAGCCATAAAAAGAAATGCAATTCTGATACATTCTGCAACATGAACCTTGACAGCATTCTGCTGAGATAACATGCCAGACACAAAGGCATAAGTATTATATGGTTCCACTTATATGAGGTGCGTAGAATAGGTGAACTTACAGGAGAGAATAGAGGTTGCGGTGGGGTGGGAAAGTATGGAGTTTCTGTTTGGGGTGATGAAAAGCTTCTGGAGCAGGTAGTAGTGATGATTATACAACATTGTGACTGTACATTGTGTCACTCGCTGAGTTGTACCCTTTAAAATGGTAACATTTTTGTTAACTATGTATATAATTTATCACAAAGAAGATTTGAGAAAATACACAAGAATAAATTTTAAGTGTTACAAAAATGAACTGTCCAGTATAGTTTTAATTTTCATCTTTTGTTGAGTGAGACAGCATCTTTTCAAATATAAACCATCTGTACAGTTGACCCTTGAACAACACAGGTTTGAACTGCGCAGGTCTGTTTATATACAGATTCTTTTCAGTAGTAAATACTATAGTGCACCACAATCCATGGTTGGTTGAATCCAAGCATGTAGAGGAACCATAAATGGAGAGGGTTGGCTATGAGTTATACTTGGATTTTCAACAGAGCAGAAGGTCAGTGGTTGGTCAAGGGTCAACTGTATTATTTTCTGTAAATTCAGTTCTCTTTTTTCTTTCCCCATACGTTTTCCTTGTTTATTGTCTGTCTTGACTTGGCTTGTGATGGTTTTTGTTTTTCTGTTTTTGTTTTTTCCCAAACAGTTATGTTTTATTTTTATATGATCAGTTTTGATAGCCTTTTCTTGTATGGCTTCTTGATTTGGGTCACAGTTTTCCCCATTTCAAGATTATTAAAAAACTATCTCATGTTTTCTTCTTTTCTTCTATGGTTTCATTTCTTCCATTTAAATCTTTGACCGATTTCAGATGAATCCTGGCTCATATGTGTGACGTATAGTCATAAGATCTTGCGTATGTCTAGGTATTTAATCTTTATGATGCAATTATACTTGGAATCTTCTGATTTCTGAACAGTGACTCTCTGAATACCAGCAAGGTATTTATTCCTGCATATTAATTTCTGAACACAGCATCTTTACTGATTTATTTGTAATGATTTTTCCATTGATTCTCTTAGGCAGAGGCAGATATATCCTCATATCATTTACAAGTAATAGTAATTTTACCATCTCCTTTCTAGCTTTTAATCTCTTTTTTCTTTAATTGTTTACTAGCTAGTTTCTTAGAATAATAATCATGGTGTTGAGAATGGACATTCTAATGTCATTTCTAACCAGGATTACGATCCTGCTAGTAGTGGTCTATGTTGGTGTCCAGCTTTTCTTGTTTTAAGTAGAAACGTATTGGTTGTATTCAGAATTCTGGGAGTTCCCTCCTGGTCCAGTGGTTAGGACTTAGTGCTCTTTAGAGTCATTATTTTATCAAGAGAGAATTATTGGGCACCTGCTGAGTATTAGGCACTAAGCTAAGCTTTGGGGAATACAGCAGTGAACCAAACAGGTGTGGTCCTTTCCCCGAATTCATTCTAGTAATTTTTTAAATCATCAAAGAAATGCACATTAAATCAATGTTGAGCTAATTATTTTACAGTTATTTCAGTAGGAGAAATTTTAACAAAACAGCTGCCAGCACTAGCAAGGTGACCATGAAACAGAGGGGCAGAGTGGTGCAGTGCCCAGGGAGCTGGAGGGAAAGAGGTTGGCAGAGACCTCAGCCCACAGGACCCTGCAGGCCTTGTAGGACCTTGATGAGCGTTTTTTGTCTTGAGAATAAGAGGGAGCCATCAGAGGAGCACTGTGGTTGGGCTTGATGGGCTTTGCCTTACGAAACACTCCCTTGCTTTGAGGGTGGAGAGAATGAACTGGAGGAGGCCTGGGTGGGGGTGAGGAGACCAGGCAGGGGGCCACACCTGAAGGCCCAGTGAGGGAATGGAGAGGTAGGGAAGGGAAGGAGAGAAGTGGGCTGGATTTGAAGGAGAGGTGGTGGCAGCCTGGGGATTAGGGGTTGGCCTTAGGGATCCCTGTGGGGGTGGAGCTGAGGGCCTCGAGGCGGGGAGTGGGTGGGGTCCCCCTCTCCGCTTTCCTCTTTCGGAAAGGACTGTCCTCTCATCCCTTCCCATCCTTCTTTCCCCAGAGGGGGACGTGGAGACAGGACTGGCCGTTACGGAGCCACCGATCGTTCACAGGATGACGGTGGGGAAAACCGTAGCCGGGATCATGACTACAGAGACATGGACTACCGCTCATATCCCCGCGAGTACGGCAGCCAGGAGGGCAAGCATGACTATGATGACTCATCCGAAGAGCAGAGTGCAGAGGTGAGGGCTGGGGGGCCAGCTCCTGCAGGGCCTCGATCTGGCTGCAGCTCCGCGTGCAGTAGCTCTCCACTCCCATGCCTTCAGACTGTGCTCAAAGGCTTTGCCTCACCTGAAGGGTCTGTCCCTACTCCCCTCTCTGAGGGCTCCTCTCCCAGGTTGGGTCTACCTGACCTCCACATGCTTGGCTCTGTACTTCTGAGGGCCCCTGGCCACCACCTCTCTCCCTTCTTCCCTGTTCTTCAGGGTTCACTGCAAGCCCTCTACTGCCTGCTCCCAGCCAGTTTGGGGACACAGCATCTAGGGTCAGGAGGGCACCTGGATGTCATGTGGGTATCAGCAAGCAGAGTGGCTCTGGGAGGCTGAGTGTGGGCATTCCTAGTGGTGGTAGAGCCCCTAGACAGAAAGAAAAGCCCCATCAGGACTCTCCTCTGAGCTCCAGCTAGCCACTTCCATATTGGATAGTTAGCCCTGGCCTGAGGGGGAGGCATGATGCCCACCATCAGGGAATCCCCATCTGAGGGGATGAAACAGTCTTGCCTTATGTGAACTCCAGGTTGAGGGGATACTCAGGGCCCTGGTCCACATGGGCACAGAGGAGTGGGAAGGGTACCCTTGCAACCCCAGCCCTGGGAAGCAGAATATGGGTGTCCAGCCACCCTCTGGGGGTCCAGAACAAAGACCCCCATGGTGGGCAGTCAGGCTTCCTTGGTGGCAACTGTGAGCTGTGCTTGGATGTGTCCAGAGCACTGGGTGGGTCCTGGGTGGACCAGGAAGAGTGGAGAGCTGAATTTTCTGGCCCCCATGAGGGCAGGATGGGCATGGACCCAAGCCTGCCTTGCTTAGTGCTGAACGAAGGGTTTGGGCAATGCCCAGGAATCCAGTGACCACACCCTGTTAGTAAGGAGCATGGTGGTGATGGAGGACTGGCCAGGCAGAGGATCAGGGACCGAGGGGCAGCGCTGTAGCCCTCGCAGTCTTTGCCAGCCCTTGCTGGCTGACTCTGGCCGAGGTCTTAAGCGATTCCTAAACCCACAACTTGGTGACAGGGCCCAGGCTGGGAGTCTTAAGTGACGTGTGGCCTTTTGTGGCACAGGGAACAATTGTGCTTGTACTAGCTGAGCTGGTGAGGGAGGAGGGGGGAGAAAGAGTACAGGGTTTAGTATGCCAACCTCCAACGGTCTCTTCCCACGGAGGTCTCAGTGGTGTCTGCTCAGCTGTCTGTAGGAGTTCCTCCCCGACACCAACACTGCCCCCTGCTTCTCCCCTACTCCCCGTCAAAGCAACCCCCCCAAAGCATCTGGGGGAGAATTTCCAATCCCAGGAGGATTACAGTTCAGGGCCTGCCCACCTTGCCTGCCCCGAGCCTTTAGCCGGAGCCCGCCCACCCCTGGCTTTCAGAGCCTGCCTGCCTCAGAGAGCCAGCGGCCAGCCCCTAGGCCCACCCTCAGACTGACTGCCCGCCTGGTGTCTCTCGTCTCATTCTGTTGGCCAGGATTCCTACGAGGCCTCCCCGGGCTCCGAGACTCAGCGTAGGCGGCGGCGGCGGCACAGGCACAGCCCTACCGGCCCGCCAGGCTTCCCCCGAGACGGCGACTATCGGGACCAGGACTATCGGACCGAGCAAGGGGAGGAGGAGGAGGAGGAGGAGGAGGAGGAGGAGGAGGAGAAGGCCAGTAACATCGTCATGCTGAGGATGCTGCCACAGGCAGCCACTGAGGATGACGTACGTGCTCCCCATGTCCCCGGGCAGGCGGCAGAGCAGGAGGCCAGGCTGGGTCCCCTCCAGGGCCCTCAGCCCCTCCCTTACCCCTCACCTCCTCGGCACCTTTCAGCCCCTTCTCCCCCCAGCCCTGTTCCCCGGCACTGCTCTGCCCCCGGGGCAGGCCCGTCATCTCCTAGTCTGGAAGGGAGGAGCGTGGCACAGGCTGGTTTGGCCAGGGGGCTGCGGTGGTGGGTGTGGGAGGGAACAGAGCATTCCTTCCACGCATTCTGCTGGTGATCCATCCCTTCTGCATATGCCGATCAAAGGCCAGATGCTCTCCAGGCCTGCTGCCAGATATTGCTGGTGGCAGAGGTGATATGGAGACCCTGCAGGCTGGGGAGGCTCTCCATGGGATTTTCGGAGGTTTTATTCTCCTTCCCTACCACCTGCTCTCTTTTGCCAGCAGCCCCAGATCCCCTCACTGGCAGAGCCACAGAGCCTTGGGTCCTCCTTCCTTCACTGCTGTTGCCACCCTCCCACCCCGTCTGCCTGTGTGACATTCCCTCCCTGTCCGTACCGACTTCCCTTTGTGAGCAGGAAAACCCCATGGGGGCCACTAGAATAGCCTGCTTACTACCCTACCCAGTTCTCCTCCTCCTCCTTACGGCCTATGAAGGCTCCACTCAGCTCTCCCCTGAAACCTGCTGGCTGCCTGTGTTGTCGCAGAGAAAACCCCACCTGTGTGTCTGAAAGCTCTCAGGTCTGGCCCTATTTGGAGTCAGGCAGTTGCTGCATGCTCCCATTTGTGGAGGATCTGTCACATGGTGGGCCACATGCACAGCCGCCCTGCAGGGAAGGTCCTCTGTGGTTTTCATCCTATGGATGAGGAGGCCAGGCCCCTGGCAGCTGACCCCAGTTCCCACAGCCAGCAAGTGACAGAGCAGAGTTGGGATCTGAACCTGGGCAGCTGAGCCCCAGAGCCCATGTTCCAGCCATTTCCTGAACCCTCCTTGAGTATTGCGATCCTGATCTCCTGTGTATCTCTTCTCCATTCTCATGTGTGCTTGTTGAACCTCCAATCTGTTGTTGACCCTGGTGAGGGCACTGAAGCCCAGAGGCATTACGGCCACTAGCCCAGAGTGCCCAGCACAGGCATCCAGTTGTTGGTGAGAGGTGCCACTGGCCTCAGGACCCGCCTCACTGGTCCAAATCCCAGGTTGCATCTGCAGCTTCGCCTGGCGTAGGTCATCCAGGAAGCTTTCCATACCCCACAGCTGTGCCTTTTGGTCTCAACCTCAAGTTCCCACTTTGTTCGTGATCCAGTGCCCATGGCTGGGCTTTGCTCAGACCCCAGTCCTTCCCAGTTTGGGGCTTGTGTCATGGGTCTCTCTCGATGCAAGCTGGAGGGCAGTCCATTCGTGAAGGGCCAGGTTTGCGTCCCAGCTTTCCTTGCTTTGTGGCTGCACCAAACCCGTTGGCAGACCACCCATGCCCACCATTCTTGAGCTGCTTCCTCGCTTGCTCTCTCAATATTCTCTACCCCTGAAAGTCCTTACACTGCCATGCTTCACCTTGCAGCCCACCCCTTCCTTCCTTTGATTCCCTCTGCAAGTCTGGGGCTGAAAGCTGAGACTGGGTACTGGTAGGGGGCTGGGGCTGTGATCATTGGGGGAGAATCCCTGAGAGAGGGAGTGGATACAGTGTGCGCACAACCCCTGTGACCCCCTTGGAGTCCCGGACACCTCCAGCCAGCCCCTGGTACCCACAGCCCCCTTGTTCTGAGCCTGCCCCAATCCATATCACCCCGTACAGATCCGTGGCCAGCTGCAGTCCCATGGCATCCAAGCGCGGGAGGTCCGGCTGATGCGGAACAAATCCTCAGGTGAGCTTTCGTTCCATTACCCTCCCCTTCTGCTGGCCAGCCTCAGCCTCTGAGTCTCCCTCCTGCCTCTGCCTTCTCCCCCACCCTCCCCACCCTGCCTTCCTGCCACAGCTGGGAATGGGCCACTTGGGGGTGCCCTCTCTTCTCTCCCCCCGCCTCCCACCCTCCTCCTAGCTCTGGCCAGCCTCTGATGCGGGGCTGTCGGGGAGGGGGTGCAGCTGTGAGCTGCGCTGATGCTCCCCGGGGGCAGGGCCAGGGCCAGGCTCCGGGGATCGTCCTCTGTGGGACTCTGAGGATCTGAGACGGTAACCCCGTCCCCCTCGTAGATGCCCTTCCTTCCCTCTTCTTCTCCTTCCCCTGCTCCTTGCTCTCCCTGACACTGTTCTGGTAACAGCCTCTGACCAGAAAGTAGGTCCCACCCGCGTGTCCCAGGAGGGGAGGCAGGGGATGGCTCTTGTCCAAGAGTGCATCCCAAGGAACAGCCCAGGTCGCTGGCCTCGCTCGTTCCCACCCTCCCTCTTGCAGGCTGCTTGGAGCTGGCCTGAGGTTAGTGGGCGGGGTGGGGTGTCTCTGCAGGATCTCTGGCCCAGGCTACCCAAGTCAGGCCCAGTGGGGCCTCGCTCTGCCTGGGCTTCTCTCTCCATCTTCAATCTCCTCCCCACTCCTCCATCTCTGTGTGTGTGTGTGTCTCTCTGTCCCTACCTCTCGCTCTCTCTATAATTATACCATTTCATCCTCCTGTGCATCCTAACGGTTATTCTTTTGGAGATCAAGCATGCCCCGCCGTGTCTAAGCCCTCCCAGTGTGTGCACCTCCAAAGAAGGAGCTGCTTTCCGGCGGCCTCAAGCCCTGGATCCTTCTCCCAGCCCTGGCCAGGCCTGGAGTCTCTCTTGGTAGCATGTTGGTCTTGCTGTGCTGTGCCCTAGCCAGGCTGGCAGGATTCTGGTCTTCCTGGGGTGGCGTCCCAGGTGCAGCCCCCTCTGCGGCCCCGGCTGCTCCTACCACAGCCCTGCGGATTCTTGAGGGTCTCCTTGGACCACCTGGCCCCCATTCTCCTGCCATCTGGGAGGACCTGGACTGGGGTGGCTTTAGTCTTCCCAGCTTGGCCCTGAGGTGGCTCCCTGGGGAGTCCCACCTCCCTTGCATGGTGGTGAGGCTGAGGGGGACATTGTGTCCCTGACTCCCCCTGGTTCCTGATGGTCCTGGAGCCTCCCCAGCCTCACCAAGCAGCCTAGCCCTGCTTCTCTTTTGCTCTTTCCATTACACACCTGTTGCGGGACCCCTCCTGGGCTGCCCTGGCCTCGTACTGGGCCCCACCATTCCAGTGTTGATTCTAGCCCATGTGAAACCATCAGCTTGCCCCTCTGCCCTCCTTCCTTCTCTGGAGACAGACCTCTCCTTGTACCTTTTCCCTCCCAGCTCCTTCTTTCCATCTCTGTCACCCCAGGCTGTCTGGGCAGGTGTGCCTGAGACCCCATCTCTCTCTGTCTTTCTTCCCAGCTACCGTGTGTGTATCCCCCGCCCCCAACTCCTCTCCGGCTGTGTTTTCCTGCCTCCCTTCTTCCCTCCTTCCTGCCCCTCCCAACCATCTCCCTGGACTCCCACACCCTGGTCTTTCTCTCTTTGCTTTTCTCTCTCCCTTTCTTCCTTTTTCCTCTCTCCACTTCCCTCTCTGCCCCCCACCCCCAGTCCTCTCCCCTCGGGTCCCGCCCCCGGGAACGCCGTGTGTCCAAAGCTGTTGACTAACCCACTGCGTCTGTATCTGAATGCTGTCTCCAGGTCAGAGCCGGGGCTTCGCCTTCGTCGAGTTTAGTCACTTGCAGGACGCTACACGATGGATGGAAGCCAATCAGGTTGCTTTGCCGCACTTGAACCCCCCCCCAAACAAATACTACTTTGTAATCGAGCGCTCCCCATCGCCTGATTCTTATGGACACAGTTCCCTGCCCTGTGGTCCTGTGTCCCATCCCCACCAACCCCTCTCTCTACCCCTTCCTGACCCTCACTATCTCCTCTTCCTGTCTCTTGCTACCCATTGGGCTCCCCATTAAGAGCCCACACTCACCACTGGCCCTTCCCGCTGGTCAGGCGCTAGCTCTGCCTCTCCTCCTCTCCCAGCTGAGCTTTCAGAGGAAGGGCTGCCTTGGGGGTGGTAGGGGGGTTCTTCCCAGGTGCCCACTCCCCGGGGGACCACCCTGCCCTGGGGTGAGGCAGAGCCAGGACTTTGTTTCACTCAGGCACCACTGCAAGTCCAGCCACTGGGGAAACTTAGTTGTTGGCATACTAACTAGCAAGTCCCGTTTTGCCAGCTTTCTCCCTGTGAGCTTGGCCCTGTGATTTCCATAGGACAGGCCAGCAGGGTTCTATTGATCTAAAGTACCAGTCAGGGGTCATCGTTTCATTCACCAGGACTCACTTTGGTGCCCCACCCCCCTACTGCACCTGGCCTGCCCAGGAGTCTCTGCCGGGGACAGGCCTGCCCTCCCAGCAAGGAGTCTTGCTGTCCAGAAGGGAGGGGAGCTCGCTCCCCCAGCCTGGCATGAGCTCCTAACCCAACAGCTTTGGGACCTTCAGAGACCCAAAGCTTCTGCTCACCCACCCAGAGCCCAGCTCACTGCTATGGGGCACTGTGCTTCGGGCGGCGGGGAAGGGGAATGGGGTGATGTGGTGCAAGGGGGCTCAGCAGGGGCGGCCCTGGAGCCATCTCTGCTGGTCCACAGGCTAGTGGGCCCAAGGACCCAGCTGGCCACGGGAAGACAGCTTCACTGCAGGATCGTCCATCTTTTAAATATGGCTCTTTCTTTCTCCCCTTCTCCAGCACTAGCGCGCGTGCGCTCTCTCTCTCTTTCTCTCCCCTCCTCTCCCTCCCCTCCCTGTCCCCCCTCATCCCAAGTGTAGCCTGTGTAGTGCTGGCCCTGGGTGTGGCCTGGCAGTGTCAGGGCTGAGTGGGGGTTTGCCGCACTGTCCGGCAAGCTTCGGGCAGCCGAGCACTGTGTGCCTGGTGGAGTGTGTTCACGTGTGCGTGCCCGGAAAGGCAGCAAACAGCTGCGCCCGAGGGCTGTGGCTCTTTCCCTCCCTCCTTCCCTTCCTTCTTCCCTTGTCAGTTCTCCAACCTCCCTCCGTTCCCTGTCCCTCATCCATCCAGCTGAAGGGCTCGCTCACTCTCTTCTCCTGTGCTGAAACGGTGCGTGGGGCACTGCTGCCCAGGCCTCACTGTGCTCTGCTTTTCCCCGCAGCACTCTCTCAACATCCTGGGCCAGAAGGTGTCCATGCACTACAGCGACCCCAAGCCCAAGATCAATGAGGACTGGCTGTGTAATAAGGTACAGGGGCAGTGGGCAGCAGGTGCCGTGGATTGAGACAGCCGCGGTAGGGGTGGCGACATGTCTGTCTCCCTGGGGCCTCTGAGTGGTGTGGGCATGGAGGAACTGGCTCAGCTCCAGCAGCACCGCTCCTTGCCTCCCCCCCGACCCCCTTCCCCATCCACCCAGCCAGCTGCCAATTCATACTGAGCTTTCACTCAGTGCCAGGCTCTGCCCTCATGCAGCACGATCTTGCCTGAGGCCCCAGTAGATGTCACACAGACGTTCATGTGAGTGACTCGTGATGGTGAAGCATAACATGGTGTATGCAAAGTGGGCATCAGGGCCAGATGGGCTGAAATTAGACTCCCTCAAAAATCTCCCTTGATTTTGGTCAGAGTATTGAACCTGTCTTTGCTTCACTCTCCCCATCTCGAAAATGCAAATACTAAATACCCAGAGGTGGTCAGAAGGATTGAAATACAGTGATGAGAGGGTAGCACTTGGAACAGCACCTGTCAGCTGTTGTCCTGAGTAATGTGTAGGGTGTTCTGAGAGCTTGTGTCAGGTGACCCACCCCCTGACAAAGCCAGGTCCGCAGAGAGTGACTGTACAAGCTGTCGGTCTTTGCGGTCATGTTCCCTGGGAGGAGGCTGAGGCTCAGAGAGACGGAACCTCGAGCTGTGTCTTATTCCTGATCATGGACTGTGGGTGCCAACGTGGGTTCAAGTCTCCCCTCAGGCCAACCTCACCTCCCGCAGCCGGCTGGCAGCCCTGAGACCTAAAGGGAGTCCTGAGAGCTTGCAGGGTGCCCCGAGCCTCTCCCCAAGAAGAACTCTGCCCAGTAAAGGGGGGGGGTGCGCGGAGGTGGGGAGTTGGGTGGCGCCTCTTTGTTTGAAAATGAAAAGAGTAATACCAGAAGGCAGATGTCCAACCTCTCTGGAGAGAGTGACAGGAGGACTCACTCCATCTCTCCTGTATTTTCAGATACTCCTTGAAACTAGGGCAGTCTGTTCTTTCCTCTCCTTTATCTACCACATCCTATTGCTCTCTGGTCTTGTCACGTCCATCACACAAACGCCTTCCTTTGCCATTCCCACTGTGCAGGCTGGTCCTCACCCCTCCTCCAGACAGTCGCCATGGGCCCCTCTCTGGTGTTCTGGCCTCTTGCCTGTCTCCCACTCCCTCACCTTTGGCATTCCTCACACCCACTCCTGACCATGTCCCTCCTCCTCTGCAAAAAATCTGCTCATATCTGAACGTGAGTGTGCCGCTCCTCTGGGGTCTAGTGTCACCTTACTTCTCCAGCCTCGGCTTTTGCCTCTCTCCCCACCCTCCTACACCAGCTACACAAAATGTCTTGTGTCCTCCGCTAGCAAGCACTTCCCAGCAAAACCAAACCTCTGGGCCTCCCAGGTGAAACAGCCCTGTGGACCATACCCAGCTGAGTAAGCTGGGTCTCAAGGCCCTCTCCTCTCCTGGAGTCCCCAGTGGTGACCATTTCCAGACCAGCCTGCTGCCCCTCTGTGCCACATCCGCTCCCTACTGTTAGGCTGCATCCTGCGGAGAGCCTGGCATGGGGACAGTGCTCAGGACTTGACCGCGGATCAGAGACTGAAATGTGAAAACTGGGGGTCTCCAGAGGCTGCAATGCCCAAGGCAGATTTATCTCTCAAGAGTGGCAGGATCCAACCTCGAGATGAAGGGGTGAGGCTTGGCAGGAGAGGGGCTACTGACTTTTTAAGGATAGAAAAGTGATGAAGGTTTCTGAGAAGGAAAGTACGTTCTGGGAAGAGGAACCTGCTAAAAGGACTTTGGAGGCGGAAACGTCTCTGAACTGGTCCCTTGGAGGAGACAGCAGTTGGTAACAGAGGTGAGGGGTGGGTTACGGACTCCTGAGTTGAAGGGTGGGCACTGAGAAGAAATATGAAACCATGTAAATAGTCATGTGTCTGAGAATGACAGCCATTTCCCAAAGCCCTTTGCTCCCCCCTCCCCGACCCTGGGACCTTCCTGGGGTGTGGCCGGATCCCTGGAAGGTTTCTGGATCCACGTTTGGAGGGTGCAATGGAAAGCCCCCACCCCCCACCCCCTGCTGCCTCTGACAGCCTGGCCTGTGCCTCACAGTGTGGCGTCCAGAACTTCAAACGCCGCGAGAAGTGCTTCAAATGTGGGGTGCCCAAGTCAGGTATGGCCTTCCTACCTCCCTCTTCCTTGGTACATTTTGGGGAGAGGGGTGAAGGGTGACGGGCCAGAGCTCTGGAAGGAGGGTGACCAGCCTGGGACCTCCTTCTTGTTTGTCACCGGCCTCTCTCCTGATGCCCCTAGCAGAGGCGGAGCAGAAGTTGCCCCTGGGCGCGAGGTTGGATCAGCAGACGCTGCCGCTGGGGGGTCGGGAGCTAAGCCAGGGCCTGCTGCCCCTTCCACAGCCCTACCAGGCCCAGGGAGTGCTGGCCTCCCAGGCCCTGTCACAGGGCTCAGAGCCAAGCTCGGAGAATGCCAACGACAGTGAGTCCATTGTTCCTTCCTTCCTGCCTTAGGGTGTCTAGGCTGGGCTCCCCAAGGCCAGAGAGACAGTGGTGACCAGGACTTAGTCTTCCCAGGGGTCCACCAGGTTGGGAGTCAGACACATAATGTAGGGAGAGCAGAAGAAGAACATTACCAAACTCTACTTGAAGAGTGTGTTGAGACGATTCTCACCAGGCAA